>NC_086317.1:39121709-39763793 GCF_036172605.1 Pelobates fuscus | reverse complement strand
TTTCTGCCTCTAGTAACATTTTAGCTTTTTCATTGCAGTGGATACAGGTCACTAAACAAATATATCACAACTATTGCACAAGACACCTTTGTTGTGAAGTAGGTTAGCTCACGACTAACAAACTTCCACACTGTTTAAAAAAAAAAAAAAAATCATAATTAAAGAAAGTATGATCTAACTGATGCTGATCTTCTTATGAGGCCTGTAAATGGTACCTGAAGAAGAAGTAGAAGAAGTAGAGGAGTATACCATCTTGCCTACATTCAATAATATTTCCCTTTGTGTATATATTATTATATATAGGATTATACAGTACTGATAATAGTAACGTATATCAATATTGTATCCCCAGCATAGTGGAGTCCAAGAGTAAACTATATGGAGGTAGTTAGAATACTATATGCTGAAACAATGGTTTGGCAATTTAAGATTTGACAATGGGATGCTATCTCTCTAGGAATATTTAACAAGCTTGGATTTATTAATAACTCTGATGTAGCACAACTGGTCAGTCTTTTCCACAGCACTAGTAGGGACTTCTTCAGGTTTTGACTGGTTAGTGGATTGTAGGCTCCTTCAAGGTTGATAATGTTCCATAACTAAGCATCATGAATTGTAATTTTGGAAACTCTCTGCAAAAGTTATTCATCATTGGCGTAGACGTTTCTGAACTAAATTTCCCATGGTGATCAGCTAACCATTAGCATTGTAAGATATGTACCCTGGAATCCTGCCTGGGTCAGCCATCACCACTAGGCTTGCTGAGTATTACGAAAAATACAGAAAAAGCCAGTCTTTGCTCCCCTACATAACACCACTTCAAAATAAGAAATACATTACGTCAACTAATTATACTTCGTTATGAACCTGTTTCACTGTGCTTTATAATAACAGACTGTATGATACTTGAAGGAAAAGTTTACTTTGTAGATTTTATTCCCCCAAATTAATATATTTTTTTATTTCAGAGAACATTATCTATCTTGTGATAAATGTGTTTTGAGCTGTTCAGCTGTAACATCAGATAGAATACTGCATATAAATGTAATTTATTTTTAACGAGGCAGCTCCTGTGCTATGCATTCTGATTTTAATCTAGGATTTGTGCTATTATTTATAATGTATCTTATTTCACATGCGATAAACTCATCCAGCCATGGTTCTCAAGTAAGTTACAAAGCATGTAATTTAGGAAAGAAAAGGCGAATGCGTTTTTTTAATCTTTTCGTATCCTTGAGGGACTCCAACAATTTAGGTTACATTTGAAAAACCCTAAAGGTTTCAAGACCCAATCAGATACCAGATTTTCCTATAAACAATAAACTAAAGAGCAATGGAGACCACCGTTATCAAGATAAAAAAATACAAACAAAAAATATTCAACTAAATCTTCAAAAGATAGTTCCTTTCTACAAGTCAAACTTCAGTGCATTCACCTGTGAGTATTTATTGTTGTATAACATAATTAAGAAGTATTCATATATATGTTCTTTAAAGTGTTACTCCAAGCACCATAACCAACTCACTGATTTGAAGTGGTCATTGTGCCCGGAGTCTCTATGTGCAGTTATGTTCGCTTTGAAATGCTGAACATACACTTTCGTCAGCAAAGGGGATAAACTCTGTAACTCCACCAACAACAGTATCATGAGAGCATTATTAGCCAGCCTGGAACAAGTCCCGAGTTCCCAGCGCACTAAAGTCAATATTGTGCAAATTCCTATACACTGACACTCATTCATTGGCTAATAGCGATCAGTTGAGGGTCTCAACCAATGAAAACTCAATTGGATCGGCATTCAGCTTCTGCAGCTCTGCAGAAGTTGGATGTCATAACAGCCAGCAAAATTGGAGATATTTCAACTATATATATATATATATATATATATATATATATATATATATATATATATATATATATATATATATATATAGTTTTTTTTTTAAATTTATTTATATTAATACATTGAAAATTGCAGTTGTTTTCCAACTATGGTCTGGACAACTTAGCATATGTAAAATGCGTATTAAACACATATACTACTAAAACTAAAGTTATTGGTTGGCTATGATTCAAAGATGTCTTCACATTAAAAGATAAATGTGAATTATAGTTATAGTAACCTGGGTATGTTCTATTCTGGGAAACATAATCCAGAAACCATTATGGGTTTTATTCACTAAATGTTGAGTTTGGGTGACTTCTTAACCCTCTTGGGCTAATTAAACATGAACAAATTGTGTAAATCTCTTTTACAAGTCTCCTTGATTTGCTGTTTATTTATTAACCTCAGTAGATACTTTGCCATCATGAACAGAATGGATGATGTAGAGCAATGCAATTTTGCTGATAACTGTATGGCTTTTTCATGTTGACCCTTCTGCACTCAATCAGTATAAAATATACTTTCATAAGCCAAGAAAAAGCATACATGTGATTTACTAAGAAAAAATAAATGTTCAATACATTTAAAGCCCCAATTTTATGGGATCTATTCATCCATTTTATCACACTGCTGTCAATGGGAATAATTTCACCCGCAAAGTATTTCCATTTTGAGTAACAAAGGAGGTTTTCACCCAACAAAATATACTGAAGGAGAATAAATTGCAGAAGTTATTATTGAACCCAGTAGAATGTTCACTATTGAAATGACCAGCCACTAAAAGCGTGATACTTTCACTGACCTTAATCCTTTTCCTCCCAACTTGAATTAGAAGGCTAAACTTCATATGATATTAAAAGAAATGCAAAATGAAATATAGCTCATTAATTCCAATTTACTATCAAGTTAAACTAAGCACTAACAAGTCAGAGAAAAAAAGAATAAGGAATTCAAATTAATAAACAGACAGCCTAAAAGGCAGAATGAATAATCTGTGAGATCTGCTAGAGGGCAGGGAAATAGAGACACACAAGGTCAATAAATTAGCCAAGGTCAGGGATAACATGTATACATTGTCAGGACATGGCTCGGTCAAAGTATCAAGAAACACTATGAGCATATAATGCAGGAAACCTGGACAGGGCAAGGTGCTGTCCATGGAGGAGATTTATATGGCCACAAAAAACCTTATTGGACAGTGTCAGATGTGATGCCAGACTGAGAAAACGTAAAGAAAATGGCACAATGGGTGCATTTACTACCCCGACTGCAGAACCCTCCATCACATGGCAGAGAAACATATTTCTCCACCTCCGCCTTCACTGAGTACTACATCTACATAAAATCCAATATGCAACTTTTTACATACATACATATATATATATATATATATATATATATATATGTCAAAAACATGAAGGAATATGAAACAGTAGAAGGTGGTGATAATAGTAGAAAGTGGTGAAAGTGGTCAGTGGTGTGCCGAAACCAACGCAGGGTACTACACTATTATAGTACATATACAACTATTATAAAACATATTATAAAACAATATATATATATATATATATATATATATATATATATATATATATATATATAATATATATAGTTTGATAATACGGATATTTTGTCTATAGATTATTTTTGTAATAATTTTTCTTCCAAACATATCTGTTCCATCTGAACAAAACAGCACTTTAAAAAAAATGAATAATGATATTCTTAGATAAGTTACAGATAGCCTTTTACATGTGAATACATTTTTTTGGTTCTGTGCCTTTCTCTGATCGAAATGCCAATCTTTGTCCTCTGCTTTAGCCTTTTAATGGTTAACTATGGGTTTATTAGGTCTTTCTCTTTATCCTGAAATATTTTAAATGGTTAAATAGAGGACAACCATGTCCTTTGCTAGAGGCTAACGTGATTCTTCATAAGCTAAGATCAGGGTTTACAGTATACAGCAAAGTGATACGGTGGAGTTTACCATCACAGATTCCGTGAGCAGACTGTGGGGTGTGTGTGAGAATGGTTTGTGACCTAGATACCTTGTTGCATGAGAGCTCCAACTCCAAACCAGAAACTATTTAGCAAAGTGAAATTGTTTTCCACTACATCGGAGTCCGGGTTACACGGGTGTGGGTTATACCACTCGTAGGGGGTGAATCTGTAGTTGTTAGAAAGAAAACATGTATGAACATCAGAGAGACACATGGAACATCAGCAAACCTGCTAGAAAATGCACAAGAAAAAAAAAAAAGAAAGATATTGAGATCAAGTCACACAAAAATACACAGCAAGAACGTATTTATATTTTAACAATGAACAGATGTCAAGTATAATTTATAAATTAAGCTCGACATGCCAAATGTATTTTCCATGATAATAGTTTAGGTTCTGAAAATAGGTTATTAATAATAAATTAAATGATTTAATGATAATTATTGAATGGATCCCTGCACTATGCATTTTCCATGAAATGTCAGTCAGTTACAGCTCACAGTAATTAAACATTAGACTGCCCTGCATGTAAAAGAACCCATTGTTTCGTAAATCTTGAGTGTGTTCTTCACTCACACATCTACCGACAAGTCAAGAAAACACTTTATTTTGTTTCGAAACCAGATTTTCATTGGTAAATTTGGTGCAGTTTATCTTCATGAAGGAAGAATGAAATATATATTCTGTTTCTAAGATCCTATTTATTAATGTTAAACAAACCAGTCTATCGGAATGTTGTAGCGAATATACCTAAAAAAAAAAACTAAACTGAAACGGGAACAAAACTGTATTCAATGTATTATCTGTATTATCTTTCTAATTTCTGAAATTCGTACATATGGGCATTATAAGTGAAATCATTCAAACTCTTACTGAGATATTGAGGAAACATTTGAAATGTCTACCATTAACCAGAATACCAGTTTGGTAGGAATGACGATTTTACTACTTGATGTGCATTTAGAATCCAAAGAATAAAGGCAGTTGGAATTCAAACCAGTCAAAATTGGACAATTTGGTAATTTCAAGATATTCCTCAAGACAACTTTCTCAGTTATAATGGTCACGCTGCAGTTTATCGATAACAAAATGTGATCATTCAGATTTTCTTTTTTTGCATTATTTTTTTCCTCTCAAAATATTGTAGTAGATTATCTATCTATGAGTGGTTGCAGATGACCCCTGGTACATATAGAGTAACCAGTACTGGCAGGGCATTCTTAATGGCCAACTGTGCCATCTATAATTACTTTCTGAATGACTTTTGGCAACACTGAAACCCAATCTTGCTTGAAAGACATCTCAAGGCAACACTTGTACTGTAGGCGGAGGATTTGTTTTTAAAATGAGTGCTTTGTGAATATGAAATTCCCATTCAACTCTGTGGCTTAATTTTAAACTGCACCCTCTGAAATTAAAATATTATGGTATGTGACCAGGAGCTCATTTACACAATATCAAATTACAGGACAGCTCAGTTAATTACTAAATATATCTTAAAATTAAGAGAAGTTTCTCCTTTAGAAAAGATTAACCATACACTTCCTCGAAGTAAAATGTTTCTAATGGTTCTGTTTAGAATACAGAAGACACTCTGTAAGCACTGAATCCAATACTGTCCCTTTAACATGTTTTAAATATTTGGATAGCCCAGCCATTCAAGAAAACAGTCTTTAAAGTAATATTACTTAAACGGTAATCAGTGTGTTATATTTGCTTTCAGGGGAAGCCGTTAGTGCCAAATTGCGGTTGACATGTATTATGGAACAGGACAGTTCCCTTGAAGAGGACTAATATGCACTTATGGCAAAATGTAAGTAATTTTCGTGCTGTATAACAAAATGTCAAGAAAGGAAAAGCATCTATTTGCTGAAGGAAATGCATCCATGAAACTCATCTGTGGTATTTTCAAAGATATAACATTTCTGGCAGAAATTAATAGTTAACAGAAAACGCATTTATGTATTCTTTAGTAACAGTAAAATATGTATTTAACTTTACAAAAATGGCATGTACTTTTAGAAATCCGTGCATGCCATTTTACCGTTAACCTGGAGTTTCTGAATTTCACTATGAAGAATGCAGGTTGTCCAGGTCACTGACGGTCAGTGCGGTTGTTGATTTTATATGACACGGGCAAATAATAAAACCTGTCAGTTGTTGCTTGTACATATTTTTTCAAAGAGGCCTAGCAATAGCAAAGTGGATAATTACACACTTATCTAGGCAGGAGAGATAGCTCAGTAAGCTAATGCATCAACAGTAGAATCTGTTCAAACCTTAGGGGTCACAGGGTCTAATCCTAGCAGATTTGACTCAGCCCTTCATCCTTCCAAAGTAGGTAAAATTAGTAATATTAAATTGGGTAAAAGTAACAACATCCCCTGGATCTTGGGCAAAAGTAACATCAATGTACTTTGAAACCAGAGTAATCTAAATCTACCTTTCCTGGTTAAATAAGTTGTTATTATTAGGAGAGTTCCACTGATATGAGGAAGGGGGCCCTACCTTTAATCGATCTAAGATTTTTTAGTACTCCAGTTAATGTATTCCCTGGGCACCGTTTAGTAGATCTCCCTTTTATCAAGTTATAATTTGTGTTTGCATATCCCTATTTATCCTTAGATTAATTAAAGGTAGGGCCCCCTTCCTCATTTCTTATACCAGTGGAGCTCTCCTGATGTTAGTTTCCCCTTGTGGGACTCTATACATCACTTTCTCCTATTTTCTGCATATTTTTTATGGTTACCCCCGCATTGGAGCACCCTATTAGGTGGTTACAGTGGTGCAGTTCACAAGCCCTTGACTTGTATCCGGGCTCCTGACCTGCAATCTGTTTACTTTATTCCTCCTTTTTGTTATTATTATTATCTGATATTTGATCTATATCAAAAGCATTCTCTTGATGCTACTGGCAGGTCCCTTGCCCTTACTTCTATATCTGTTTCGTAGTAGAAATTAAGAGATAATACTACTAATAAACCTACAATCTCCGTGCACATCTGGCGGGGAAAGATAAAGATCTTTTTTACTTATGAACTATTATTTATTTGTTTTTTTTCTTAATTGTTTTGCTTTTTGGGACAGGATCATGTTCTAAGCTCTTTGTGAAGGTTTTCCAAGGAATTATGTAGAATTCAATATTTTTTACTTCATGCCCACTCAATTTTTAAATTCTCTGAAAAGGTTTTTTTTTTAAACTTTTTTTTCACAAGTCTTACGAGATAACTATGACACATGGGCCAAATTAACACAGGTTTTATTATGTATGTGTTTCAATTATCCCATTATTTTCAACTTTCTTGTGACAAGGACCTTAAAACTACAAGACACTTGTCTACAACTTAGATAACAACTATCAAGACGTATTGATATGATGAGAGAGAATTGGAAATGTACCATAGGTTGACTGCCAACTGAGTATTAATTTTATAGGTTATATGAAAACATATTAATTGAAATAATGAAAATGATAACTTCACTTGGATTCTAAAGTATCCTTTCCCTATTATAGTCAATTGATTCAGCTAAGCAAGAAATAGAAAGACGTTTCAACAGCGTACATAAAGCATCTGTTTTTCACAAGAGAACTGAACAAAGAGGCCCGACAGCTATAGTTAAATGGATTGACACAGTCCCATTTTAAAGTAACACATTCACTTAGTTATCTTAATCATTTAGAAAATAGAAATGATCGTCCATAACAAGATGATAAAATTGGGTCCCTCTGAGCTCAACAATAATTGCCAAACTTGTGAATAAAGATTTTTGTCTCTCCCAGCAGTAACATCAGAGAATGTCTATGGCCTTTCTAATTGCAAAACTCTTTTAATTACCAAAGTCATACCAAATACATGCTAATTACTCTTTCAGCGTTATGATTAATCTCTGAATTTATTTGCTAATATAATTCAGGGGGCTTCGTGTAGCAGAAGTAATGAAACCAGATTGTAATAAACCCTCTAATTAACAAGTAAACAATCAGAGATGACTTTGAACACGTATAGGAAAATATAAACAGATTTTTAGATTTTTTTTCTTTAACCATATATAAATTTGCCCAGAAAAAAAAAAACTTGCTGTATGTAAACAATATTTAGAAGCCTTGACTGCAGAGAAAATTAATTGCCCCCTACAGTCTTGCTTTTGGCAGGACTGTTCCAATTTCCAGGGTCCTGTCCTGTCACCCCGCTCTAGAACTCGTGTCCAGAACTGTCCCGAGGCAGGACGGTGCTAATGCATCATTAGGCGCGCCTCTGCGTCTTCACCAGCTCTCCCTGAATGGTCCTCCTAGTAAGGGGCTGGCCAGAAAGGCTGCAACGTACCTCCGATGGGCAGTATTATGACAAAGTGATTACTGAATTCTAATTTCTGTGTTACTAACAATAATTAATAACAACTAACAATTCACAATAACAATTAAAGATCTCAAAAAAAATGCAAAAAAAGAGAAAAAGTAGATACCCATTTCCTATAAACATCCATAAACTAATCCTAAATGTTGCTTAGCTGAGTATTACCTGGATGGGAAATAAACTGCACCAAGTTTAATGTAACCAGGTCACCAGACTAATAGTGCAATGACCTTCAGAAAACAATGAATTTGATGGGTTCGTTCAGAGAGCCAAAACTGCTCTGAGCAAGACATATATAATTATATATGTATTTTTAATCATTCTGCATAAATCCAAGAAACACTACGAAATAAATAGTGAGAAGAGATGGTTTGTTATGTTAAAACAAAACAAAAACATTTTTACAATTATTTTGATATGTGCTGATAAAATATGTTTTCCATTAAAGTTATTAGTTGTATCAGTGTGGCTATAATACTGTATATCCTAAACAAATACAGTCTTTACGTTCAGTCATACATTGTGTTGCCAACAGTGTTGCCAAGCAACAGCAATAACATTATCATAAATTAATTAATTAATGGACAAAAAAATTAAACATAATAAAATGCTGCAAAACCAATTATTTGGAAGAATATCATTAACTTTACCTAAGAAAAATACAGCAATAGAATATCTATAGATGTCAAATCTAGCAAACAGCGGCAATTATAATTGCATCTTAAATATCAAGTGATGCATTCGAGCTTTGCAAAGATGCGCTGACTTACCTTGCAATGACGAACAAGACGCAGCTAACTCCCAGACAGGCAAGCAGGACATACATCCAGATGTCAGGAGACAGAGGGTTGAGGAAAGAAAACACGCCAGGATTTGTACCGTTGGGCTTTCGATACAAGATGCTGATTCCCAGCGTCATGAATGGCTTAGAGAAATCTATCACTTTCTCCCTAACATATGTAATAGTGAGCGGTGCAACGGCCAGGTCTGCCTTCTGTGAGAATAGAACAGAACAAAATGAGCACTGGAAACTATAACATTAATACAGGTTTTGTCCACTAACACGGGTTACCCAAATGTATCTGCTCTATGACATAGCTTAGAAAAAATATTTGCAATGGACATGAAAATTATAAATTCAGAGTTATTCAATAAATTGAGCATTGCCAAAAATTCAAAGTAAATTTCCAATTTCAGGCCAGAATAACCAAACTGAAAAGAGAACTGACTTAGAGAATGTTTCTGATTTGGCTATTTTGGCCTTTAACAAAAAAAAAATCCCCCTGAATCCCCTTTAATTTGCTGGCAAGTCTCTCTTTAGTGAATAAGGGTGATTGAGAAATTCCGTGCATCCGTGGTCACCTAAAGCCAGATCATTAGCTGATGCAGTACTATAACACCCAAAATGTTAGGCTAACAATATAGGTCTACGTGTAGATACTGTAATGGTGTATATGTTACAGAAGTGCTGAAAGAGTATATTAATTGATGGAGATATCCTGAGTTCTCTTACATGATCAATTAGTTCTCTGACCATTCCGTTCCACTCTCCTTTGTCATTTTGAGCTCCGTACTTCCCATCGCCTACCAGCTTGACTTCATAAATAAATCCCAGAATGTTTGATAGTTCTTTTAATAAATCCAAACAATAGCCTTCAAATCTGTCATTTCCATACAATGGCTTATCAGACTTCTTGTACATTACATAGGGGTCCTCCTGCAACAAGAAAACATTGAGAGGATAGTTAAAAACATCCATCCATAGTAAAAACAAATATGAAAAAAAAAAATCTTAAAATGAAGAATGCATCCCAAAAAATGAATTAATGTGTGCGTGTGATGTATAATTTTATTAGGTGTTATAAAGATAGAGCTTTAAAAATAAATAAATAATAATTTAGAAATCCACACTGGTATGTATGTATATATATATATATATATATATATATATATATATATATATATATATATATATATATATATATATATATATATACATATTATACACATATACATTCCTGATCCTGATGAAAGTCGCGAACATGGAGTGAAACGTCAGTCCCATTTTAAAATGAATTTTCATTAAAGTCTACAACTTTTAAATTTCAGAAAACCATGAGTTCTGGTCATCCCTCTGTTCTGTATATATATATATATATATATATATATATATATATATTTGTGTAAGGGGCAAATAGCCGTATATGGAGTAAGGATCCAGCATAAGCGTAGGATAGTATAAAGGGAGCAAGTCGGTTGTGGTGTGCCGAGACCGACGATACGGTAGGCCTGTAAATAAAGAGGGCCCACCAAGGAGTAAGAAAGTAAAGTAAATGGAAAGAAAAGAGAAAGTGTTGAAATGAGGAGTGGGTGGGAGGGTCATTCTGATGCTGACCTCAAGCGATATGAGTCAGGTAAGGGGTGTCCCTTATATAGGGGAGTGAATTAATTTAAGCCCCTCCCACAAATACAGGCCAAACGGCCTTAATACTTGTGTAAGGGGCAAATAGCCGTATATGGAGTAAGGATCCAGCATAAGCGTAGGATAGTATAAAGGGAGCAAGTCGGTTGTGGTGTGCCGAGACCAACGATACGGTAGGCCTGTAAATAAAGAGGGCAAAAATGAATAATCAAAGATTTAATACAGTCAACAAATATATACAAATTAACCAGACATTTCCTTAAATGCATTACAGTATTTAATTCCTGGAAGAATTTTTGAAGGTAGGAATCTAGGACCGAAAGTGAACACCATTTGTTGTGGGTAGGATAGTATGTTATCTCTACTGTTGGTCCGTGTTGACTCGTTTCGGAATGTGGTAGAGCCAATAGGTAATGAAATATGTGTTTACGTACGTGGGATCGTTGAAGACAATGATCTGTCTGAGTGGTGGTGATGGTAGTGAATTCTCTGGCCTGAGAACGGCATAAAAGGCAATGTGCATGGCTGGTAATGGCCGACTTTGTAGTATAATTGAATGGTTGTAGATCTAATAGGTCCGATAAGGATGAAAAGTTGGATGGCTATTGGTAATCTCTGAGAGGAACGTGGGAGAATGGATTCCTGAAAACCTCTGAGTATATTCTTGTCTGGTATGATAGCATGAAGTTATGGTAGTTTTGGCCATAGGTTATCCTGTGTTGTTGAATGCCTGTAAACTATATAATTAATGGTGTGTGAGATAGTTTAAGGTGGCAAAAAGAAGCAAAACCTAGGAGAAATGTTATGACACAGGTTGAGCTATGTCGTGTTCCAATGAGATTCTTTAAGCCAGGTGAAAAGCTGTGTTATGTGTTCTATAAGTATGGGACGAAAGTGCTAGGTGGGATAGTGCATGCTATGCTGCATGAGTATGTCTAATCCATGATTTTGTCTCTGGAACGAAAGCGTGGCCGTGACTGTATGGGCGGCTGTAGGAAGCGTATGATGAACATGCCTGGAATATAAATGAGACAATTATCGGCAGGGATGTATACCCCCGTCTGGTACATGAAAGTGAAATGTGATAAGTGGCCAACCAAGTGAGTTCCCCAGAAATATCATGACCTTATGGATGAGTAGTGGCGATTGTTGATGATATGACATGTGCCTAGTTGTCTGAGTAATAACGGATTGATGACCCTGACCATGATTTACCCCATGCCACAGCAGCTGCTACAATGGGGTAGATCTCCCAAAAGGGCTGAGGTGGTGGAAACATTTCCAAACCTGGATGCCATGGCCAACAGCTCCAAAGCAATCGTTCCCGGTAGATCGCTGCCAAACCCGTGGTAGACGCCGCGTCTGACCCTCTGGTTGGAGAAGTGTCAGACAATCCTGGAAGGAACATGCTTTTACCATGCCAAGTGGTTAAGAAATTCCCCCCCATGTGCAGGTCTGCTGTTGCTGAGGTGTCTAGGGACATCCTCTGATCATCATGTTGGAAGTGTGGAAAAAAGGGGAAAGTACTCTGGATGTGAAAGCGTGGTCTTGTGGTATGATTGGCGTGGCAAAATTAAGGAACCTGGTAGGGATTGTAGTTCCTTGCAGTTGTAAGTACTAAGCAGGAGGTAGTGATTGATGTGGATGAGAATGTTCCCTATTTGTCTTGTGGTAACTTGCGTGTATGGATGCTGACTCAAGTTGTATGCCCAGTAATGTGATGATAGTGTCTGGGCCTTCTGTTTCTTATGGGGTACTGGGATGCCCAAGTGGTCAACCAGACTAAGCTGCCGTGAGGCTTCTAGTGAAAAATATGTTATCTTTGATCAACAAGAAGTCTTCTAGATAGTGTATGACTGTAAGACCTCTGGATATGTTATCATAACCAGCACAGAGTATCTGCGAATATCGATAGGCTAATCTGTAGCTGGAAAGTTGAGCGGGGAAAGGATTGCCCAATTTATGCCATGTAAGTGCCAGTGTGTAGGGTAGATGGTAGCCGTTTACTGCGTTGATGATATTGGTCTTACTTAACCAAGCTTCAACCCATGCTTGAGTGATAGCTGTAAAGGTAGATCAATGGTGTTGTATAGTAAGAAAACTCCTTGGAGGGTATGAGGGAGTTGAGACTTGGGGTAGCGGAGGTGTGTGGTGCCAATAAGTCTATGGTTAGTCTTTGTTTAAGGGAAGATTCCTTGTGACAATACCAATGTGTTTGTGTTTGGTGCCCTGCTGTAAATGGTGGAGATTGGAAGACCCCTCTGCAAATCTTGGCTATGAGTGTGTTTATAGCCAATGGTTTTGTTGTGCTGACTGTAAGTGAGGGCATGCTATATTCCTTGAAGGTGTGTTTATGATACCTGTATGGGAGACCTTTGAAGCTCCAGAGCTTTAGTAAATCTACTACAAGTCTGGAAGTGTGATGAGTCAGTAGTGTTGAAAATGCATTGGTGTGTACGTTATTTGTAAGTTGTATTGGGACACATGGTTTGTCATGTGCCCTGAACCATTTGAACATATATGCAACAGTCTATATGCAATGCAACTACTCATATCAATGGTCTCTGGTAGTTCAGAGGTGCTGGTACCTGGAGCCTGAGAGCGCTCGTCCATTTGTTTGGGACAAAATCCCTTCTGTATGGGTACCTGCAAAAATAAACATCTCTGCATATTCCAATTGCCAACCCAACCAAGGGATGGTCAGTTCCCGATTTACCTGGAATCCCTGGATCTGACCACCACAGATACATCATCATACATATATATGCCTTGCTTCCCCAATGTGCTGACATCATACGAGCAGGGTTAACGTCTTGTGTGTCATAAGAATTGATTGTACCAGGTAACCGAGTTTTGGTTGGTGCTGGTTGTACAGTAGCGTGAGGCCCAGCCTTGTGAGGGCTGTGGTGACCAACTCGAGATTGCCAGTCTGTCATAAATTTTTTGGCTCATGAGTTTATGAGTGAGGCTAGTATAGCCTGGGTGTCACCTGAGTTGATGTAGCTGGGCCTTCCCCTGCCTCCGTGTTGTCCGTTGATGTATGGAGGAGTTTGAATAACTCTGCTTTCCTTGCTGTAGCAGGGTAGGGTATTTGTCACCTCCTTAGGTCGGTGGTAATGTGTGGGATCGTCCAGGATCTGATTGCTGCTGGACTAGCAACATCTCCTCTGCTTGAAGGTGTATCAATTCTAGCCGGGGTGCTAGGAAGAGGTGATTCTTCACCATCTTTTTGAGAAATACTTAAATAACAATAAAGACTGCAATTATTATTTGTACCCAGGGTTCTTGTACTGGCTTGCTAGCTAAGCCGTAAGGCGAAACGATTAGGCTTGGTGTTTTTTGGTGACTGGTGAGGCCCTGCTAGTTGCCAAGTGGCTTGAGAGGCTCTATCTATGCTTGGCGCGAGGGGATTTTGAGTGGCCACCGAACGTTGTGGCAGGATGTTGGCCTCTCGGTGACAGTAACCAGAAAATAGGAAGGGGAGTGACAGGTGAGGCCCTCTCTATGATACAATGCGAGGCGGCTAGCTCACGAGTGGCCCGAGGGGTGTATGCCTCCGAGTGTGAGGCGGGGTGTTGGCCTCGCGGGACCACTAACCAAAGCATAATGCAGAGAAAAAAAGGGGGTAATACCTATTGGGCCCTAGAACCCTAATTGCCAGTATACTATTACTATTCCAGGGAAGGTAAGAGATGAATAACTACGTGAGCAGGTGTATGTACTTGGTAGTATGGTATTGAACCTGACAATCCCTATAGGTTTTTAGTAGTAACTGTAAGCTGAATGGATAAAACTGTATGGCATAAGGAAATATGGCATAGACCAAGCTTATCTTAATACGTACAGTATATGTGAAAAGTAAAGTGCCGTGATGTGTAAATATTAAACATCGTAGCCATACTGGTTAAATATGTATCAATCTTAACCCATTAAGTGCCGTATGTACAAGTGAAAATGTGGTCTGTCTCCACCTTGTATGTTGTATGTCCCCTTGCTAGGGGAAAGTCTGTTGTGTGAGCAGCGTGCTGTGAAAAATGTATGTGAACTATATTACCAGTTACGTATATACAGATGCGTCTGCTATTGTGTAATAATATATGTATTTATACCAGATGTTGATATAGTGCTTGCTATGTGAATTGTTGGATGTCTTATTGAATGGTAGGGGTCAGTGAACATGGTGTTGCAAAATGCAAGTGCACTGGAGATCTGCCGAGTGCCCTATAGGTGGCAGTGTAGTTGGATACTGATTGGTATGTGAAATTTTGTTTGTCTGTTGACCTATAGGTGTCAGTGTTTTGGTGTTTGTAAAACCCCATGAAAATTGTCAATGTACTTGACAGACCTGTAGGTGGCAGTGTTGATAGAACCACTGTTGGTCTTGATGTGAAATGTAAATTATTGTGAATTAAACCTGAAGTTGAGCCCGTGCTGGAGTTTAATTTATGGTTTATGGTTATGTTTAAAACAATCTTATGTGTAATTTATATTGGCTGGTAAATTGTATATGACATGTGAAGACTGTTTTGCTGTTGACCAGTAGGGGTCAGAAATGCTGATTGTATGTTAAAATACCCTTTAACCCCTTAAGGACCAAACTTCTTGAATAAAAGGGGATCATTACATGTCACACATATCATGTGTCCTGAAGGGGTTAATCCTACCGTTTGACAGATAGGAGTCAGTATAAAAGCGAAAATGCTGTAGTTAGTTTGTTTGCTTATGAAGTGAAATAAAGTATGAGAAGCCTATAGTATACCGATTGACCGGTAGGGGTCAGCATGTAGGCGAAAATGCTGTGGTTAGTTGGTTTGTACATGAAGTGCAATAATGTCTGAGAAGCCTGTAGTACACTGAATGACCGGTAGGGGTCAGTGTGTAGGTGAAAAGGCAGTGGTTTATTGTTTTGTACATGAAAAGCAAAAACGTCTAAGAAGCCTGTAGTACACCGAATGACTGATAGGGGTCAGTGTGTAGGTGAAAAATGCAGTGTTTTGTTGGTTTGTACATGAAATGCAATAATGTCTGAGAAGCCTGTAGTACACCAAAAGACCAGTAGGGGTCAGTGTGTAGGCGAAAAAAGAGTTGTTCGTTGATTTGTACATGAAATGCGATAATATCTAAGAAGCCTGTAGTACACCAAAAACCGGTAGGGGTCAGTGTGTAGGTGAAAATGCAGTGGTTTATTGGTTTGTATATGAAAATGCAAAAAATGTCTAAGACGCCTGTAGTACATCGAATGACCGATAGGGGTCAGTGTGTAGGTGAAAAATGCGGTGGATGGTTGTTTTTTACATGAAATGCAATAATGTCTGAGAAGCCTGTAGTACACTGAATGACCGGTAGGGGTCAGTGTGCAGACGAAAATGCAGTGGTTTGATGGTTTGTACATGAAATGCAATAATGTCTGAGAAGCCTGTAGTACACCGAATTGCCGGTAGGGGTCAGTGTGTAGGCGAAAATGCAGTGGTTCGTTGGTTTGTACATGAAATGCGATAATGTCTAAGAAGCCTGTAGTACACTGAATGACCGGTAGGGGTCAGTGTGTAGGCGAAAATGCGGTGGTTCGTTGGTTTGTACATGAAATGTGATTATGTCTAAGAAGCCTGTAGTACACCCAAAGACTGGTAGGGGGTTTAAACAAATGATATGCATGAACATGCAATAGTTTTAGAACAGACTTAGACAAAATGCAGCCGTAAAGTGAGGACCTGACCCGTGAATGGTGCCGTGGGACTGATGCCTGGCGTAACGGGTAGGTCGACTTACGGTTTGTGAGTCACTTGGGCACCATCAACGGCGATGGATTGAAGAAAGAAGGTGGTAGGCCGGAAAAGCCTGTGGCTGGATTCCTGACACAGCTCTGCTTAGAAAACCTCATGGAGTAATCAGGTAAAATGGCGTCTGGATGACCCGGAAGTGGAAATCATTCTGATGCTGACCTCAAGCGATATGAGTCAGGTAAGGGGTGTCCCTTATATAGGGGAGTGAATTAATTTAAGCCCCTCCCACAAATACAGGCCAAACAGCCTTAATATATATATATATATATATATATATATATATATATATATATATATATATATTTATTTTTTTACCCAGTTCTATGAATGAAAAAGCTCTTTAAATAGTATTACCCCGGTGCTCCACAGTGGAATGTAAATACACTTTAAATGTTAGAAAGAAGTGGGCATTCATAGCACTTTTGTTAGAGAAAATAGAAAACCTTTTAATTGTGCAGTGTCAACATTTTGGACCCACTTGTGGTCCTTTCTCAAGGTCTTGAGAAAGGACCATGAGTGGGTCCGAAACATTGACACTGCACATTTAAAACGTTTTCTATTTTTCTCTAACAAAAGTCCCATGAGTGCCCACTTCTTTCTAACATTTGAAGTGTATATATTACCAATCTGTCCTGTCAGTCATTGTACATTGAGTCTTTGAACTCAAACCAAAGCACCAAAACAGTCACTGCTATATATATATATATATATAGAATATACACTGCTCAAAAAAATAAAGGGAACACAAAAATAACACATCCTAGATCTGAATGAATTAAATATTCTTCTGAAATACTTTGTTCTTTACATAGTTGAATGTGCTGACAACAAAATCACACAAAAATTAAAAAAGGGAAATCAAATTTTCAACCCATGGAGGTCTGGATTTGGAGTCACACTCAAAATAAAAGTGGAAAAACACACTACAGGCTGATCCAACTTTGATGTAATGTCCTGAAAACAAGTCAAAATGAGGCTCAGTATAGTATGTGTGGCCTCCACGTACCTGTATGACCTCCCTACAACGCCTGTGCATTCTTCTGATGAGGTGGCGGATGGTCTCCTGAGGGATATCCTCCCAGACCTGGACTAAAGCCAACTCCTGTACAGTCTGTGGTGCAACGTGACGTTGGTGGATGGAGCGAGACATGATGTCCCAGATGTGCTCAATTGGATTCAGGTCTGGGGAACGGGCGGGCCAGTCCATAGCATCAATGCCTACGTCTTTCAGGAACTGCTGACACACTCCAGCCACATGAGATCTAGCATTGTCTTGCATTAGGAGAAACCCAGGGCCAACCACACCAGAATATGGTCTCACAAGGGGTCTGAGGATCTCATCTCGTTACCTAATGGCAGTCAGGCTACCTCTGGCGAGCACATGGATGGCTGTGTGGCCCCAAAGAAATGCCACCCCACACCATTACTGACCCACTGCCAAACCGGTCATGCTGGAGGATGTTGCAGGCAGCAGAGCGTTCTCCACGGTGTCTCCAGACTCTGTCACCTCTGTCACATGTGCTCAGTGTGAACCTGCTTTCATCTGTGAAGAGCACAAGGTGCCAGTGGCGAATTTGCCAATCTTGGCGTTCTCTGGCAAATGCCAAACGTCCTGCACAGTGTTGGGCTGTAAACACAACCCCCAACTGTGGACGTCGGGCCCTCATACCACCCTCAGTCTGTTTCTGACCATTTGAGCAGACACATGCACATTTGTGGCCTGCTGGAGGTCATTTTGCAGGGCTCTGGCAGTGCTCCTCCTGTTCCTCCTTGCACAAAGGCGGAGGTAGCGGTCCTGCTGCTGGGTTATTGCCCTCCTACGCCCCCCTCCACGTCTCCTGATGTACTGGCCTGTCTCCTGGTAGTGCCTCCATGCTCTGGACACTACGCTGACAGACACAGCAAACCTTCTTCCCACAGCTCGCATTGCTGTGCCATCCTGGATGAGCTGCACTACCTGAGCCACTTGTGTGGGTTATAGACTCCGTCTCATGCTACCACTAGAGTGAAAGCACCGCCAGCATTCAAAAGTGACCAAAACATCAGCCAGGAAGCATAGGAACTGAGAAGTGGTCTGTGGTCACCACCTGCAGAACCACTCCTTTATTGGGGGGTGTCTTGCTAATTGCCTATAATTTCCACCTGTTGTCTATTCAATTTACACAACAGCATGTGAAATTGATTGTCACTCAGTGTTGCTTCCCAAGTGGACAGTTTGATTTCACAGAAGTGTGACTTGGAGTTACATTGTGTTGTTTAAGTGTTCCCTTTATTTTTTTGAGCAGTGTATATACTGTATTTGCCTAAATCGTGGCTCCATGTCAGTCTCAAGTTCTGCACCTGAGCATAGATAGAGGAGGAGAAGTAATGTTTTACTTTCTTGTCCTCTAATGTAATGCGTGCCTTGGCTTTGCCAGGACCAAACTGTAACATTTTGTAATTGTCTCTTTTATTGTTAAATTTCCCCCTCTTACAATATTGAATAGCGCTGCAGAATAAGTTGGCGTTATATAAATGTAAAAAAAAATAATAATAATAAAAACTTGACTATGATCTTAATTGCTACATTTTCAATATATACTTAAAAGAAAACAGATCATCATATGAGAAATGGTTAGCACCATTATGATAGATTTTTAATGTTTTAAATTTTTTTATATTAAAAATACAACAACTCACTGGTGTAGTATACAGAGAAGTGATTGTTCTCATTTAAAACTCTGGGGTATTGTATGGCATTTCATTAATTCTATCAAGGATTATATGATTAAATTATATATTTATCACACCCTACTTGTAAGTGAAGTTGATTCTGTCACCCTTAAAATACCGTAATAACCTCATTATATATATTTGAGAAATTTACAATGTGTGTGTTTTTCATATGTTTAATTAGAAGAATGCTTATCACAAATATTAATGATTGTGTTACAAGGCTAATGATTGATGCGTGTTGTGTGGCAAACCCTTCATAAGTCTCCCTTTATCAGGTTTAACATCACCTTCCTTTATCTCATTAACCTGGTGGTTTAATGACAGGACTTTAAAAATATAACAACACTATACATTTCTGGCAATTCTAATGCTACTAAAGCAAAGCTTTGGAAAATTTAACGAGCCATCAAAGCTGTGCTAGAGTCCAATTTCCCCAATGACAGCCTACTACTGTATTTAGAGGTTTATGCTTATGGTCTACTAATCAACTTTTTCATTTTAATTTTACATTTCTTCCCATAAACTTTCAATATTTCAGATCTCATTATTGTTATTATCATTGAGTTTTAGCTTTTGAGAACAACAATATCATTTAAAACTGTGTAATTTGGGCACCAATTAAACAGTAAAATATGTTCTGATTAAATCTGAGTTGTAATAACGGAAGTACCCTACTTGTGATATGACATGACAGTCTAGTCTGTGGAACATTTTTAGCCAAAGTGTTTAATCATATAACCATTAAAAATGACAAGACAAGATAATGAGACTGTTCATATAAAAGGGAGAATGGGAGAATTTATGGGCAAATAGACTAAAGAAAAACACTCAAACCAATGTAGGTTATGAATGTATTAGAAGCCATAAAAAAATTTAGGTGATAATCACAGTTGATAAAAAACGAATCATGTTCTCTAAAGTGGAAGAGAGTTTGGGAAAATGCTTGGTGGAAAAATTCAAGATTTTCTGGAGGACGGAGAGGGCCTGTTGGGGGAATAGGTTTGATATAGAAAAGAGGAATTAGTGAAAGATACAAGAACACATGTCTACAAAATAAACCAAAAAGAAAAGGAGAGGGGGCAATGGCAAGAAATCCATATTTGCCACAGTCATAAAATGGAAAAAAACAAAACAAAAGTTAAAACAAAGACAAAATGAGAGTGCTAAGAGTGCTAAGTTGATTAAAGCGGTGCAAAACTAATCTGAGGACTCTACCTTTTCAAAGAAAAGATTCACTCTGTGATGGCTTTAGGGTTCAGGATTTGCAGGTGGGTCTAGATATCTTGATGAGATGGTTGCTTTTCAAAGTAAAGAGATGCTTGATGAAGACGTAAGGGTTTAAGGTTTGCGGGAGGATGCAGATGCATTGGTGACATGAGATGGTTGCTGATGAAAGAGTAGAAAGAACATTAACACAATAAAGGTGTCTTCTTGAGACTATCACGTCTATCCACAGAGGTCCAACTTGGAAGTTATAAAAATTGAGATGTGAAAGTGAAGCTGAAGGACATTTTCTAAAATGACCAAGCAAGTTAGCTATCCACAAAGTATCAGCTTAGATCCAACTTTAGAAACCAAGCCATTATAACTTGATTTGAAGAATCACACAATAAATCAGCCATTTGATGATTGGCTGGGCTGGGTTCTAAGTCATTGGACAAGGCTTGACAACCAATCAGTATCAAAATAACTTTAAATGTGAACTGAGTGGGTTTCAGCAGACAAAAAAACAACATTTTTCCCCCCAGTAAATTTATGGATAGCAAGAATTAATGAGTATGAGCAAAAACCCATTTAGATACAATCTCATCTGAATTTTTTTTAAAGCTGACTTTTATTTAAATATGAGATAACGAGTTTGACCCTAGGGGATAGACCCCTTAAATATACATAGATAATTTCCTCTGAGCATAAAATAATGACATTGATATCAGAAAAAAATGGTATTCCTTAAATGTCATATGACCTCCAATGATATGGATTGCTTTCTTTATTTCCGTTTATATTTATATTGATAATGATATAATAAATGACTTTTGTTATTTAATTTGTATTGGTTACTTTTAGAATTATTATAGACTTCCTATGCTACAGAAGATACTGTGTGATTTCTTCTTTGTCATTTCCATGCAATTTGTTCATTTAAGCTGTAAAAAAGGATTTCAGGATAAGTAAGGGAAGATCCAAGTTTTTGTTGATCAGACTTACAGATGTACTATCTGTGAACTATGAAAATAATGCTTTTCATGTAAGACAAAACAAGCTACTAACACACTCACCAAATAATATGAATATTGTTTTTAACAAGCAATCTAAAGAAGACAGAGCAGGATTAGCACATGTAGGAAATTGTATAATGTGAGTGTGGGTGTAAACAGGATCAACTTTTTGCTAACTATATAGGGATAAATTGCAAACAGATTCTATGCGAATTAACAGCACAAAATACTATTTTAATCAGACTAAACATTTTTTTTATTTTCACTCTTAGTTTGGGACCTTTTTGGACAGGCGTCACTCGAGTCCTCAGAATTATCCAGAACATTTTCCAGATACGTACAATATCACTATATAGGTAAGCATGGATACAGCTTGAATGTGTCTGACCAACAAAGGTTGCACTAATTTTTCTACCATTCATTCACGAATATTTCATAGTATCTGAATAGCTAGACCTGATTCAGTTAATCATAGCTGTGTGCAGTACTTCTCATTAGGTTATGCTTCCTGGAAATATATATTTTATTTATTTTTGAACACACTCAGTTAAGAGGGACATGAATTCTTGTTCAACGAACGAACATCGAACTGCATTTAACTTTTTCTAACATACCTTTTAACAATTACAAAATTAAAATGTGAGGTAAAAATGTAAAGAACAAAGAACGAGGTGTATGATGTATTCATTATCTCTTCTCCAAAATATAAAGAGATAATTCAAATTGTAACAAAGTTCAGGTAGGAATCTAAATGAGGGACAGGGAGGAAGATGTGGTCCTTTTGGATTGGGCAAACTTGTCAAACCAAGTTTAGACAACTATTAAAGGAATGCTCTAACCTTAGAGTGTTTCCCAGCTTATTTATATTTTATATGCATCCATTTTAAGCCTTAGGCTACTGCAATTGCCAATTGGCATCTTCTCACATAGATGCATTAGCACAATGCACAATGTGGAGTGCTTGGTGTCTCCAAGTAGAGCGTGATGATTCTGAACATCGGTCCCACAAAGATAGTGGTGATCTGTAGTGATTATGTAGTGTCCCTTTAAATTATATTTACTTGCTACAAAAAAATGATACATGTTTTCAATAGACTTCAATAAAACATTCCCGATATCAGGTAGGGGCATTGGGTGAATGTTAATGTGATGCCAATCCTTACTTACCAGTATCGTAGTGACAATTAGAGTACGGTTAGCCAGAGAGTCCGTTATATTAGCAGATTTGTCTTTAGAATTGTCTGTCATATTAAGACCTAAATTGGAATTCCAGAGGCCAACCTAAAATGGTAAAAGCACATGTATTAGTGTTATTTCTCCATTTGTACATCCAGAATGTATCACGTTGTACAGATGGCAAGAACGTCTAGAATTAAAAATATTAGTGATTTAAAAATGATGTAGAACTGCTAATAATTCACCTGATCTAGAACTAAATCCTATGTAATAACAATGGGAAATAAAAAATGTATATTAATCAATTATGACAATTAGTGAGTATTGCTCATAGACCTCTACCTCAAGGTATGTACCATGCTTTCACATTTGGCTTAAACTTATTCATTGGGTCAGAATGCATTCTGACTTTTTAAAAACATAATACTATTTACAATAACCGAATAGTTACACAGCTAATTACTAATCAAGAATAAAAAAAAGACTTGAGTTCATCAAGTTAAACCTTTTAAAAAAATCATTCTATCCTGTTGTTCCAAAAGAAGCCCCCCCCAAAAAAATATTTGCCAAAATATGCCACAAAAAGGGAAAATAATAAGTCTTGACTCCATAATGACAGTCAGATTTCTCCTTGTATAAACATTTTAATTATAGCATTGAAAATTGTTTGAAAAAAAAGAAAAATCATAAAAAAATAATCCTTTTTTAAAAATACAGATTTGATAAAACAACCTGTTCTTACTGTAAAAAAAACCCTTCATTGGTTGTAAGCACAATGTCTTTCTTCCAGTAAATATTTATATAGTGCTATCATATTACCTCTGAAAAGCCCTTTTTCTATAGAAAACAAAATACAGTTTTTCTACCCTTTCTTCATAACTAATGTTTTTTTCATTCCCCTGATTAATTTTGCACTCACCTCTGCATTTTTGCATGTTTGAAATGTTCCCGCCTCTTATTAAGCAGGAAAAAAAAATATGTATGCAAAAGCTATATGTGTTAAGGTTGGAAGAAACTTTAAAGAAACACACTCCAGCGTAATAGTTTTCAATAAATACCTTTATTTATAATGCTGGAGTGTTTTGAACACCCTTTAGATGTAGGTCCCCATTCCTTGGTAAAAATAAGTTTTTAATCTGCGGTGGAGGTCTGTTGCCCAATTTGAGTCTTAGCCAGCACATATCACATTCCACTCAATTTTTTAATTCAACATTAAATGTGTTATACCAATACTGCTGTACTACAATAGCCTAATAATACTGAAATAATATAATTGTGCTGGGAGGAAGCCTACAAACCTCTTACACTAGTGGATTGGGGATAATGTCTACTGACCACTAACAGATTAGCTGCACACTTGTAAAGCCAGAAATATATGTTGTATAAATATTTTTTATATCAACCACACCTTGCAGGTAAAAATATGACTCAGCCTGATCATACATACCTTTTTGCTGTGATTGTCTTAGCAGGAGATAAATACAGTGCTTACAATGTGTATTGAACTGTGATGTGCTTTGCAATGCCTGATACATACCCATGAAAAACTCATAGCGGTTCAATCCTGCTTTGCTTTTGAAATATTTTTAAATGGTGCATGCACCTTACTCATTGAAACAAAGAAGCTATGTTTTATATAATGTGTCTGGCCATTAATTTTCTTGCAGTTTGATTAGGTTTAATATGCTTGGACATGTATCTGTTTTTTTCCTATAGAACGTATGGAAATTTAGCGTTTGTTAACTTATTTTTCTCCAGGCCAGATTTTGGTATTACGTTATGACATAAAACAGTAGCAACCACGTTGGAAATCCAAACAATAATGGGAGCTTAAAGGGTAACTTCAAACACCACAAGCAATTCAGTGATTTCAATCGGTCATTGTGCTTGGAGTCTGTACTTGCAGCCTTTCACTATGGCTCTCAGCCAATAATTGAGTGCCACGGTTGGCTGCAGAGGAGATCCGGTGCCGGCGGTGGCCAAGGTAAGGGCCAAGCTATTTTAAATGCGTATTTTAGTGAATAGAAGCAAGCTGGTGAAAAGTAGGGAAACTTGTGGAAATAAGCACTAAAACATAACAAATAATGGACAAATCAATAAAAATACATAAATCATCGTCTATCGAAAAATTAATTATTTCCATGTGCTGTTTTAATCGACTTCTGTTTTATATTCTGAAAAAATATACCTCTATGAATGATGTACTGTATGAATGTACACAACGTTTTGAGTAGTAGAAGATAAAATATTGACCAATATATATTTCGCTTTTATTAACATAGACTACGAAGAAAACAATGGCTCCCATGTCTCTTTTTTTTCTCCGTAATTTTCCAAAATATCAGTAAAGATTGGGGGGAGTAATTGGGCAAAAAAAAATCCATTCTGTTCAGTTCTGCTAGATCATAACATAAGCATATTAAGTGCTCTAAGTACCTACCTTAAATACTGTGTGAATCCAAGTCAATCTCATGTACAAACATTTTATGGCTCGTGGCAACAGGTTATTAGAATATGAAGTCGATTTTGCAAAAAATAAATTACACATTTTTCTAAAGATTCATATTTTAAATATATGCCTTGTACAACAATGTAGGCAACATAGGAATGTTATGCTATTATTTTTGCATAGGTTCTTTGCATTAAATGGGCTACAAACTCATACAGACCTTATTAAGAACTTTAGTATATAATTATACTGATCAATACAGATCAGTTCTTCTCTTTATGTTTCTATATGAGATATAGACTTAGTATGACACACATCATGCGAAGTAAGAGTCTTGAAAGAATTTTACCAGATTCTTTGTTAAGAAGAACAGAGCAAGATGTCCTAACAGGCCCTCACTCTAATAATGTGAAACTTATAGATAACTTTGGATGTATTTTATGTTGTAGGTGCAGCAGCGGAGAGTGGAATTTAAATTGGGGGGGAATATGGTTAAATTGATATCTGTAAATATGCAGGGTCTTAACTCACCTATTAAGAGATCAATGGTGTTAAGCTGGAGATTGATAGATAAACGTCAATGGAATCCAACTGGATTTCCTTTGGTATTCCATTCCTCAAGAACAGATAATAAAAATAAACGTGGAGTAGCCATCTTATTCTCTAACACTCTCCAAGTAGACTCTATATCAATTTTTAGATAAAGAAGGACCTTAAATGATATTAGTTTCTAAAATAAATAACATCAAGTATACCTTGGTGAATTTATATCTCCCGAACGTAGCCCCTATAACTCTACTAAAGTAAATCCTAGAAAAAGTAGATGAAGTTAGGGAGAGTATTACATTGTTTCCCTTTTAAATTCTGAATTATTCTCATATTTCAGAATTAAAAACTTTGTAGCTCTTTACAAGACAGAAAACCCTCTAGACTATATATCGAAGATATTCAGGATGTGAAATGGGGATATCATTAATAGACCCTTGTCAAGATCTATGGAATTTATATCTTATTTATCTACATTGGATATCTCGGTAATAACTAGACGGGAAAAATTATTTTTTATAAATGTATAAATAGATTTATAATAGATATCTATTTATAAATAGATACAATGGAATCGGCAAAAGGCTTCTATTAAGTCACAAAGAATATTCACTGTTTAAATTATGTACAGATTCATGTCAAGGTTATTTATAAATGGTACTATACACCAGAGAAGCTTCATAAAATATCTGCTACAAACTCAAATATTTGTTGGAGACGTTACCAAGTTCTGGGAACATATATCCACATATGGTGGAACTGCCCCAAAAATACTCAGAGTATTGAATACATTGTTTGATTGCCTGTCACAAATAGGAATTCCTGACATTACTAGATCACCCACAGCAACACTTCTCCATTTAGAATAGCCAAATCTAACTAAAGTAGATCAATTTTTTGTAGTCCATTGTTTTGTATCAGTAAAAATCATGATCACACATAGTTGGAGACAATCAGAAACTCCTATCTGGAGTGAGGTCAAAAAACAAATAAACCTACACAATTAGTAATGGAACAAGGTCTTGTAGTCAATGGAGTATATTCGAAGCTTGGGCTTGTCACCAGTGGGGTACCTCAGGGATCTGTACTAGGACCCATTCTCTTTAATATTTTTATTAGTAATATTGCAGAAGGTCTTCATGGTAAGGTATGTCTTTTTGCTGATGATACTAAGATATGTAACAGCAGGGATATGTAACAGGGATGTTCCAGGAGGGATAAGCCAAATTGCAAATGATTTAGGTAAACTAAAAACATAGTCGGAGTTGTGGCAACTGACATTTAATGTGGAGTAGTGCAAGATAATGCATCTTGGACGTAAAAACCCAAGGGCAGAGTACAGAATATTTGATAGACTCCTAACCTCAACATCTGAGGAAAGGGATTTAGGGGTGATTATTTCTGATGACTTAAAGGTAGGCAGACAATGTAATAGAGCAGCAGGAAATGCTAGCAGAATGCTTGGTTGTATAGGGAGAGGTATTAGCAGTAGAAAGAGGGAAGTGCTCATGCCATTGTACAGAACACTGGTGAGACCTCACTTGGAGTACTGTACACAGTACTGGAGACCATATCTTCAGAAGGATATTGATACCTTAGAGAGAGTTCAAAGAAGGGCTACTAAACTGGTTCATGGATTGCAGGATAAAACTTACCAGGAAAGGTTAAAGGATCTTAACATGTATAGCTTGGTGGAAAGACGAGACAGGGGGGATATGATAGAAACATTTAAATACATAAAGGGAATCAACACAGTAAAAGAGGAGACTATATTTAAAAGAAGAAAAACTACCACAACCAGAGGACATAGTCTAAAATTAGAAGGACAACGGTTTAAAAATAATATCAGGAAGTATTACTTTACTGAGAGGGTAGTGGATGCATGGAATAGCCTTCCAGCTGAAGTGGTAGAGGTTAACACAGTAAAGGAGTTTAAGCATGCGTGGGATAGGCATAAGGCTATCCTAACTATAAGATAATGCCAGGGACTAATGAAAGTATTTAGAAAACTGGGCAGACTAGATGGGCCGAATGGTTCTTATCTGCCGTCACATTCTATGTTTCTGTGTCTTACCCATCTAAACAGTTTCATTATAAAAAAAAAAAAAAATGCAGTTATTAAAAAGAGGACAGAAGCTTTAAAAATGTGGTAGGATTGACCATGCACGTAGATCATGATGTTTTTTCTTTTTTCCCTCCCCTTTACTTGTACAATCTTGAGGTGTATATCATTCTCCACTCTCCGCTGCTACCTTTTAATGTAATAGGATATATTAAGGTTATTCTTTATATACCCTATCTCCCCCTCCATGAATAAGTATTGAAAATATGGTTATTTTAAAGAATAATGTTATTCGAAGTCTATAATACCCATGTACGTATTACAGTGTATGTGTGTATGTTATAAAATAAGAAAAAAAAAACTTTCTATAAAGATTTAATAATAAAAAAAATTAACTTTAGGTCGTGATTTCATTACTTAAAGCAGCACTGTCATGCAGAATCCCGTTTTTTTTTAAACCACTCCCGCCACCACTACATCCAATTGACCCCCTAGTCACCCCCAAATGCCCCTAAGCCCCCCCAGATTACCTATTTATTAATCTGTATTTTCTGCCCCGATCTTTATTCAGGGCGCCGCCATCTTTGTGTGGGTAGGTGAAGTCCCTGTGGGACACGTCATCTACCCACACTAGACAGACTGTGTGATTCCCGCACATGCCCAGTGAAACACCTGGACATGCGAACGGGAAGTTCATCTATTCATTCATTCATCAGACAGACGAATGAATAGAAAAATCAGACGATACTCAGTGTTAGTTTGTTCGTTCAGTTTATTACAAGGAGGGAGCTACCGGCGCGCAGCTCCCTCCTTGTAATATGTTAAGATAGAAGCGGCAGGGAGCAGTGCTCCCCACCACTTCATATGCCCCCCCAGGTCCACCCTCACACTATGGGAGTCAATATGACCCCCATAATAGTATAAAGGAGAATAAAATCTCCCCAATGCCCCTACTCGCTATACCGCGAGTAGGGGCATGTCCACTAAACAGTGAGCAGCCAGTGGCTGCTCACTGTAAAATAAAATCCCTACTATCCGGCCCCCACCCCTGCACGGCGGGTGGGGGCCATAAATTACAATGGGGGGGAACCTACTGTCCTCCCCCCCAACCCTCAGCCTTGAGCGGAGGGTGGAGGCCATAATGATAATGAGGGGGGGTTCTACTGTCCTCCCCCCAGGCCCCCACCCCTGTGCGGCGGGTGGGGGCCATAATGATAATGAGGGGGGGGACCTACTGTCCTCCCCCGGCCCCTACCCCTGGGCGGCAGGTGGGGGCCATAATGATAATGAAGGGGGGGACCTACTGTCCTCCCTCCCTCCGGCCCCCACCCCTGGGCGGCGGGTGGGGGCCATAAAGATAACGAGGGGTTGGACCTACTGTCCTCCTCCCCCCCAGCCCCCACCCCTGGGCGTCGGGTGGGGGCCATAATTCTTTGGAATTTCTTTGGAATTTCCCCACGCTGTGTAAAATGACACAGAGCACTGTGATTGGATGGATTTCAAGCCATCCAATCACAGTGCTCTGTGTCATTTTACACAGCGTGGGAAAGTTCTTTGGAATTTTCCCACGCTGTGTAAAATGACAAAGAGCACTCTGATTGGCTTAAACCCACCAATCAGAGTGTTCTTAGCCTAATTGCAGGGCGGGGCAAGGCTTTATAAGCCTTCTCCCGCCCTGCGGAGCTCAGTCTGCGCTCGGGTTTTTTCCTTTTCGTCAGTTTTTTTGGGGGGCTCGGGTTTTTTATTTTATTTTAAGTTCGACGGGTATAATTAATTTTTATTTGGCCTTTTTGGGGGCTGAAAAATTAAGATTTCAGAAAAAAGAAGACGTCGAATGGTAAGTTTAATTTTACTTTACAGGGTAGTAGTTTTATTCCCCCCTCACTATTTTTTAGGGTGAGGGGGTAGGTAGGGGCTTTTTTATTTGGGTAGGGGATGGGTGACTAGGGGCTTGGGGACCCCTAGTCACCTTTGATGGAGGGGAGGGGGTTATTTGATTTAGGGGGGGAGGACAGTAGGTCCCCCCCCTTCATTATGAGTATGGCGCCCACCCGCCGCCCAGGGGTGGGGGCCAGGAGGAGGACAGTAGGTCCCCCCCATGATTATCATTATGGCCCCCACTCACCTCTCAGGGGTGGGGGCTGGAGGGGGAGGACAGTAGGTCCCCCCCCTCATTATCATTATGGCCCCCACCCGCCGCCCAGGGGTGGGGGCCAGGGGGGAGGACAGTAGGCCCCCCCTCATTATCATTATGGCCCCCACCCGCCACCCAGGGGTGGGGGCCTGGGGGGGAGGACAGTAGGTCCCCCCCCCTCATTATCATTATGGCCCCCACCCGCCGTCCAGGGTGGGGGCAGGGGGAGAAGAGTAGCTCTCCCCCCTTATTTTACTTTAGGGCTCCCACCCGTCGTTTAGGGGTGGGGGCCAATAGGTTTTTTTGGTTTTTTTTACAGTTTTTTTTTTTACAGTGAGCAGCCATAAGCTGCTCACTGTTTACTAGACATGCCCCTACTCACGAGTAGGGGCATAATTTACTAATACTAAGTAATCTTTACTCAGTATTAGTAAATGTGGCTGAAAGACCAATTTAGGTCTTTCAGCCTTTTAGTAGATAGCTCCCTGATACCGTGGGAATTAGGGAGTTATCTACTAAGCGGCTGCAAGATGCAGCCGCGGCAATGAATAGGATCGGATTTTCATTCATTCAAATGAAATTGCGATCCGAACAAAGTGCAAAATTGCGTTCTAAAACAAACGAACATACTGTTCTCATTCAGTTAGAATGCAATTCGGCAGTTTCGTCTAAAATGACAGGAAGCATCGTGGGAACACAGAGGAATGGTAAGAATTATGGGAAAATTGCTCTGACCAGCGGAAATGAAGCACACTTTGCTCCTCCACTGGTCAGAGCTGGTCAAGCGGAGGAATCCTCCATAAGGCAAAGAGTCCCTACTTTGTCTTATGATTTTAAAGAAAACTATAGCAGACAGAAAGAAAAGAAGAACAGATCCTGAGAGAGGGAGAGAAGAGGAAGAGATTGAGGAAAGGTAAGTTCGGCATGACAGTGCCGCTTTAAGGTATACATGTTGTGCTCACATTAAATTAAAAAAAATATATATATATATATATATATATTATGTTACTGTTGAGCTTCTAGCTAGAAAACCGAACACATAATTCAGTACCTTTTTCATTTTACACTCTATACACCCACACATGTATGCTACACAGTGCTGATTAGTTTATTTGTATTAATTAATTAATCTTTTTTTTTTATAGATATAATTAAGGTTTTTGTTCCATATGCCCAACTGCTTTGTCCCAAGTTCTGAACTTGCAGTATTCCCCCAAATTATTCAAATAATAAAAGTTGCCCGTTGAAAATAACATTTTAAGCACCAAAACAACTTTAGATTTAATGCTGTTGTTTTGCTGCATAGATCATGCCACTGCAGTGTCACTGCTCATTTTTTACTGAAGTGGCTTGGACTTTTGTAAAGTCGTTTTGGTGCTTAAAGTATCCCTTTAAGGGAGAAACATGATGTGTTGAGTCTGGGGAAAGCTCACTGGGGAAGATTATTTACGGCAATTGTAGGAGTTATTTTTGTGTTTAGTTTATTCTTTTCTTGCATGTATTTTTAATGCATTATCAATACAACACATTTAAATAAATGAATGGATCTCCTCCGCCCTGGAGTGTGCCTTTAATAATAACACCTGGTGTGTATATTAAGGGAGTGCGCCTTTCAAACTAGATTTCTTTCATGTAAAAATAGCATGTTGCTTTTGAGGTTTGCTCTCCTAATTTTGCAGTCTGCTAAATAAATTACCTGCTGCTAAAGTTGTCAGCAATAAAAAGGAAAGGCAACGGGATAAATTATTCTTCTAAAAATTGACTGTGAAGAATTAATAATACCTATGAAAAGCACAGCGTCCCGCAGATCCTTTATAAACATATCCATCTAGTGCCAAACATTTACTTTTATTTAGTCTGAACCTGCAAAATAAAATATGACCCTGTAATATTACTATGAACAAAGCATTGGTTTTAAGTCATAAGTGGTATTTCTCAAAATGCTAAATACAATATGATAAGTTAAGCGCTCAGAGTATACTAATGTGATTCCAAAGGCAGCACAGGAACCCACAGGAAAGGCAGCACAGGAACCCAATCCAGGGACTCTTCTCCAGTTGATAGAGCTAAACCTATATCTACAAGCATGAGATTGTACCACTAAAGAGCATAAAAAGGAGCTACATTATAGCTCCACAGAGTGTGAGTGCACCCCTTACTCCTTATTCTCCCAGTGACCATAACCTACTACACTATCAGATTTCTTTCCTTTACCGTTTCATATACTACAACTAAGGATATTTAAGGTGCTACAGATATCTCCACCTCAACTCTATTTCGGAAAATGCTGTTTCTAACCATGGATATCCAGTTCAGACACAAATAATCAGCCAGCAAGTTTAACACTAGAGGGAGGACAATACTTGAATTGCACTAGAACATTTTGCAAAAATGGAACACAGACATGCTTGGGGGGATGTTTAATCATTAAACAGTATTGTGAGAATTTCTGGTGAATTGAAACTGGAGTTGGAGCAGGTATAACCCTTTTTTTTTTTAATCAACAAACGACATCACCAATCAAGAGCCTCTCATTTTGGTGTAAGGGTTTGTCTCTTATCCCATAAACTACTACCAAGTGAGGATTCATGGGATACGTAGTTTATATCCATGACCATTTCCACTTGTCACACAGGATGATAGGAACTACTCTGGAGACCGCCATAGTGCTGTTTTTAAAAGCTTCTTTCAGAACTGAGAGTAGGTACAGGCTGGGTACTCTCTGCAATAATCCCTTTACAATAATGCAAAGTTCTTATGGTATTATCTGTCTGCTCATGCCAGCTGACCATAATATTCCCTAAGGATGTTATTCATTAAACTTTGAGGCATGGAGAATTAGCAACCATCTTGAAATAGTAAAGTGGTACATAGACTTTGTTTTCTAGGTAGGATGCCAGTTTAACACACTGTCCAATCTATAGAAGGAAAGATAAAAATGTGTTTATCTGCAAATTATCACATGGAAAATTAAAACTTAAGTTTTATTAATCTAATATTAAATATTCTAAATAAACAGAACAGTGCACTAACGATTCAAGTACTATTTACAGGTTCAACACAGCACAGAGATGGTTTGTTACAGCTACTGTAAATAAGGGTCTAATTCTTAGTAGAATGTAACAACTGCCTAGGATATACTTGCCATAGAAACGTAACACTTAAGAATAACTTTTAAAACAACATCGTAAGAACTTATAAGAAAGCCATATTAGTTTAAAAAGTCAAAAAGGTGAGGGCTAAAGACAAAGTAAAAGTAAGGATAGAACACAGAAATAAATAAGAATAGCATTCCCCTATCAAGATTAATTGTGGATATCACTAGGACACACAAGAGTACACACTAATGTGCTTTTGAAAGCACTAAAATATTGCACTAATAGATGAACTATCAATCACTAAATATCCCTAATCTCAACCTGAGAGGAACGTTTGCTGTGGAAAATAATAGCACATACTGAAAGTGTGTCAATACTAAGGAGAACAACAAATAACAATAATAATAAGTAACAATGAAAAAATAACAAGTTTCTAAATATCTTGTTGGTCGTGGGCCAGTACAAACCATTTTCTGTAAATCTATTCATAAACAGGGCTATACATAGGACACAGGGTCATGAATTTAGGCTGGAAGAAAGGAGATTTCATCTGTTACGGTACCACCTTCCGAGCTCCAGACACAGTCGTTAGTCACTTGTATTCCCGGTTCCCCCAATAACGAGACCAAGCTCCATTATGAGGGTAAAACATGAACTGAGGACTGGATCAGCCAGCCTGCCTTTTATTTGCATTTCACACACACAGGCCACACCCAAGGGGAGGCATAAAATAACCACTGGCATCGATGTTACATCCCACACATTCCCTCCCCTTGGTGTGACACATAATCCTATTATACATACAGTTTGAAATATACTTTTATATAACTTTCATAACTTCAAATCCATCCATCAGGTTCACATAAGAGACACATATTCAGATTCAGCATACTGAAAACATAACCATTCTCAAAAATCACATCAATCCCTTCAGTGAATAAAAAGTTACGCGAATGTTCGTTTATGACCGACCGCAGGTATCTTTTCTTGCCCAAAATAGTTCCCTGGATTCGGGCTGTGCGGTCGGTCACTTGCTGGCCTAAAAATGGCTAAGTCCCGTTCGAGGTGGGTCGGTACTTCGACTTTCGTTGAACTGTCGAAGTATCGTCGATAATACGGGTCGGCGGGTTCGAAGTTAAAATGGCCGCCGCCACGTGGTCCTTTGTCCGATGTCGGCCACCTCGAGGACTTTGGTAGCTTGGGCGTTTCATTAGTTTCCGCCGTACTTGAAATGTCTTTTATACAAAGTCACAACCCTTCGCATAATCTCTCAGGGACCATAAGTACTGGGCAAATCAGACGAACCCAAATAGTTTTAGTCCCGACGGATGGGTCTGTCACATGGCTCCCTCCTTGTGGAACACTCCGGCAGACCCGGCTTGACCCTGTGGCGGGTCAACTTGGGGATGACCGGACTTAGGGAGGATAGGGACGTCTGTTTGCCGGGATAACCCATCCGCATTCCCATTCTGCTTACCGGGCCGGTAACTGATAGTGAAATTGTAAGGCTGCAATGCCAAACTCCACCTCAGCAGTCTGCCATTGTCCCCAGAGACCCGGTTAAGCCAGACAAGGGGGTTGTGGTCTGTTACGAGAGAAAATTCTTGTCCGTATAGGTAAGGGCTCAGTTTCTTCAGTGCCCAGACCAGGGCTAAACACTCTTTCTCTACTGCCGCATAACTCACTTCTCGAGGTAGTAACTTTCTGCTGAGATATGCGACAGGGTGCTCTCCTCCATCCTCCCCGACCTGGCTCAGCACAGCCCCCAGTCCATACATGGAAGCGTCTGTGTGGACAAGAAAACGTTTGTTAGGGACTGGGGCAGCCAGGACAGGGGCATTCACAAGAGCCTGCTTCAGGGCCCGAAACGCGGCTTCACAAGCTGGAGACCACAGGACCTGCCTAGGTAAGTTCTTTTTAGTCAGGTCAGTCAGGGGCTTGGCAATCGTGCTATAGTCGGGGACAAAACGTCGATAATACCCTGCTGTCCCTAGGAAAGCAAGCACTTGGGTCTTGGTGATAGGTGTGGGCCAGTTAGCTACCGCTTCCACCTTAGCAGGTTCGGGCCTCTGGCTCCCACAACCCACCCGGTGACCCAAGTACTGTACTTCTGCCATGCCTAAATGGCACTTGTCTGGTTTCAGAGTCAGGCCGGCGGCCCGAATCTTGTCCAGCACTACCCCTACGTGTACCAGGTGGTCTTCCCAAGACTCACTGTAGACCGCGATGTCGTCCAGGTAGGCACATGCAAATCCCTGGAAGCCATCGAGGAGCCTATCCACCATACGCTGGAAGGTAGCCGGAGCATTCTTCATCCCGAATGGCATAACCTTAAACTGGTATAGGCCAAACGGGGTGACGAAGGCCGACTTGGGGATAGCATCCTCGGCCAGGGGGATCTGCCAGTACCCTTTACATAGGTCAATGGTGGTCAGATAGCGCCCCCTGGCAATGCGGTCTAGTAACTCGTCTATCCGGGGCATCGGGTAGGCGTCAGTGGTAGTCCGCTCGTTGAGCCGCCTGTAATCCACACAGAACCGGGTGGTCCCATCCTTCTTGGGTACTAGGACTACGGGCGACGCCCACGGACTATCTGAGTGCTCAATAACCCCCAGCCGGGTCATCTCCTGTATCTCCTTCCGCATTCCTTCTCGGACTGCTTCCGGGATACGGTATGGGGGTTGTCGTAGGGGGTTCTGTCCGGGTGTCTCGACTTTGTGTATAGCTAGGTTGGTGTACCCGGGTTCTTGGGAGAACGTCGCCTGCTTCTCCCACAGAAGCTGTCTGGCCTGGGTTTTCTCGGCCGGGCTTAGTCGGTCACCTAACTGTACGAGGCTAGTAAGGTCGGTCTGGGGATCCCTTTCTAACAGGTCAGGTAAAGGTAAGTTCTCTGGGTCGTCAGTAGCTGGGGCACAAACCGCTGCAACATCCTCGGGTCGTTCCTGATATTCCTTGAGCATGTTCACATGAAAGGATCGTTGTACCCTTTCATCCGAACAGCTGGCTATAAGATAGGTAGTATCGCATACCTGAGCTAACACCTTGTACGGGCCCTGCCAAGATGCTTGCATCTTGTTTGCCTTCACAGGTTTGAGCACTAGGACCTTCTGCCCAACCTGGAAGACCCGCTGTCGGGCGCCCCGATCGTACCATCGCTTCTGCCTCCCCTGGGCCGCCCGGAGATTTTCCCTTACCATCAGGGATAGTTTCTCCATGCGGTCCCGGAGTTCCAGAACATATGGCACTATGGGGGTCCCTTCTTGCTCCGTCTCCCCCTCCCAGTGTCCTCTAATGAGATCTAGGGGTCCACGAACCCTTCTCCCATAGAGTAACTCAAAGGGGGAGAACCCAGTTGATTCCTGGGGCACCTCTCTGTATGCAAATAGCAGATGAGGCAGGAATCGCTCCCAGTCTCTGCAAGAGTCAGTAAAGGTCCTCAGCATCTGTTTGAGGGTACCATTAAATCGCTCGCAGAGACCGTTAGTCTGTGGATGATAGGGTGAACTAAGTAGCGGGTTGATGCCGCACACCTTCCACAGCTGCTGGGTGAGCACAGCGGTAAATTGGGTTCCCTGATCAGAGAGGATCTCCTGAGGGAACCCGACCCTAGTAAAGACTTTAACCAGGGCATCAGCAACCGTCTCTGCCTCTATATTAGACAGCGCTACTGCTTCTGGGTAACGAGTGGCGTAGTCTACCACAGTAAGAATATATTTCTTACCGGATGGACTAGCCCTGGCCAGTGGACCCACAATGTCAACGGCTATGCGGGAAAAGGGCTCTCCAATGATAGGCATCGGCTGTAGCCTAGCTTTTGGATGATCTCCCCGCTTACCTACCCGTTGACAAGTGTCGCACGTGCTACAATACATCCGCACATCTCGGTTAAAATTGGGCCAGAAAAAGTTTTGGGTGATTCTATGAGCTGTGCGGTGGGAACCTAGATGACCTGCTAACGGCACGTCATGCCCAATCCGCAGAATCTCCTGCCGATACTTTGCAGGTACTACTAGTTGTCGTTTCTGCGGAGGGGCATTCGGTTTCGGGGAAGGTTTCGGGATCCTGTACAGCCTATCCCCCACCCACTCGTAGTGTTCTCCACCTACTCCTTCTTCCCCAGCGTCGGCCCTGGCTCTGTACTTGGCTAACGTCGGGTCCTCCCTAGTTTCCTTCCCGTACATTTCTGGGGTATCCCAGCCGAACGGGGCCTGGTCTAAGGTACAAGTCGGGGTAGAGAGTCTTACCTGGGTCTCAACAGCAGGTGGGCCGGCCTCAGTGGCACGGGTCTGGGCACGGGTCGTAACAGCGTCCACTGCAGCGGGGCCCATGGGAGCAAAGGCCGAAACCAGGGGGGCCAAGTCGTTGCCAAGAAGAACATCAGCGGGTAAATCCTTAATGACCCCCACATTCACGTGTCTAGCGCCCACTCCCCAATCCAAATGTACCCGGGCCACGGGTAGACGAAATACTGCACCCCCGGCTACTCGTACTGCCACGGTATCCCCGGTATGTTGAGCTTCGGACACTAGGTGCTTTTGGAGCAAAGTCAGGGTTGCACCAGTGTCTCGTAGCCCACTGGCTTCCTTCCCGTTGACCTTTACACTCTGTCTGTGGTGTTGTCGATTGTCCTGGTGGGCAGCCTGAACAGGGTCCGCCTCATGTAATATGCCCCAGCATTCCTCTTCCTCTACACAGTGGACTGCTGGGAGAGGTGCTGGGGAAGGGGCCCCCGTGGGTTTCCTCCAGGACTGGTTCCTGTTGGCACGGTTCATCGGGCACTCCTGTCGCCGGTGCCCTAGCTGATTGCACAGGAAGCACCGAAGGGGTTCAGAGTATTCTCGGGCGTTAAACCGGGGTGGACGTTGGTATTGGGCAGCTGGAGGGGGTGCGGATGGTCTGTTTATGGGAGGCTGATACGTGGCAGCGGCTGGTTGGTATTCCGCTCGGGCTGTGGCCTTGGTGGTGGAATTGTCCAGTCTGCGAGCGTCAGTGTACTCATCGGCCAAGCGAGCTGCCTCGTGTAGAGTGGAAGGCTTACGGTCTCGTACCCACTCTCTGACCCCTGTCGGCAATTTGTCGAAACAATGTTCCAATAGAAACATCTGCAGCACCTCTTCTCCCGACACCGCCTGGCATCCTGCCATCCAGTGGGCGGCTGTGCGATGTACCTTGCAGGCCCATTCCACGTATGAGTCCCCAGAGGTCTTTGCAGTGTCCCGGAACCTCCTCCGGTATGCCTCGGGGGTGACGGCATACCGGGCAAGTAAAGCTTCCCTGACGGTAACATAATCCCCGATCTCCTCATCCGGAATAGCCCGAAAAGCGTCGTTGGCCCGGCCGGATAACTTGCCGGACAGTATAGCAACCCAGTCTGCCGGGGGTACCTTGTGCAGGGCACATTGCCGCTCAAAATCCGCAAGGTACCCGTCAATCTCTCCTTCGGTCTCACTGAAGGCTTTGAAGGCCGCAAATGGCACTTTCTGTTTGTCCCCCGGGTTTGCTGTGACTGGGGCCGCTGCAGTACCGTTTTGGCGTAGCAGGCTGGCCTCCACAGCGGCTTGAACCTGGGTGATGATCTCTACGGAGGGGTTGGGGCCATAATGGGCCAGCCGAATTCTTACCGCCCGGTCAAATCTTGCCTCCTCGGGGGTTCTGTCGTCGGGGCTGGGTCCATTGGCTCCCTCTGCCGCTGGTACTCCATCCATTTCCAGCAATAAAGCAATAATGTCCCTCTTCTTGAGGTTACTGGCCTGTCCGCCCCTTTGTTCCAATAAGTCTTTTAAGGTAGCTCTTCTCAGGTTTTGGTATTGTAGTTCCATTTTATTCTTGGTCGTAGCGGTTTCTTTGGGCGTTGAAGATCATCCCGTCGCTTGCCACCAGTTGTTACGGTACCACCTTCCGAGCTCCAGACACAGTCGTTAGTCACTTGTATTCCCGGTTCCCCCAATAACGAGACCAAGCTCCATTATGAGGGTAAAACATGAACTGAGGACTGGATCAGCCAGCCTGCCTTTTATTTGCATTTCACACACACAGGCCACACCCAAGGGGAGGCATAAAATAACCACTGGCATCGATGTTACATCCCACACATTCCCTCCCCTTGGTGTGACACATAATCCTATTATACATACAGTTTGAAATATACTTTTATATAACTTTCATAACTTCAAATCCATCCATCAGGTTCACATAAGAGACACATATTCAGATTCAGCATACTGAAAACATAACCATTCTCAAAAATCACATCAATCCCTTCAGTGAATAAAAAGTTACGCGAATGTTCGTTTATGACCGACCGCAGGTATCTTTTCTTGCCCAAAATAGTTCCCTGGATTCGGGCTGTGCGGTCGGTCACTTGCTGGCCTAAAAATGGCTAAGTCCCGTTCGAGGTGGGTCGGTACTTCGACTTTCGTTGAACTGTCGAAGTATCGTCGATAATACGGGTCGGCGGGTTCGAAGTTAAAATGGCCGCCGCCACGTGGTCCTTTGTCCGATGTCGGCCACCTCGAGGACTTTGGTAGCTTGGGCGTTTCATTAGTTTCCGCCGTACTTGAAATGTCTTTTATACAAAGTCACAACCCTTCGCATAATCTCTCAGGGACCATAAGTACTGGGCAAATCAGACGAACCCAAATAGTTTTAGTCCCGACGGATGGGTCTGTCACATCATCTAAGGCAAAGGAAAGGTTTATTTCTTTTTTACAGTAAGAGCAATAAGGATATGGAATTCTTTGCCTGAAGAGGTGGTTTTGTCAGAGTCTATACAGATGTTTAAACAGCAATTGGGTAAATACTTGCAAAAACATAACATACAGGGAAAACATTTCTAATTAGTGGGGTAATAGCTGCTTGATCCAAGGAGACAGCTGACTGCTATTTTGGGTTGAAGAAGGGTTTTTTTTCTAGTCTGTTGCAAAATTGGACTGGGTCTTTTGGACTTCAGGCTGGGTCTTTTGCCTTCTTTTGGATCAACAGCAAAAACAAATGTGAGGAAGGCTGAACTTGATGGACGCAAGTCTCTTTTCATCTATGTAACTATGTAACTATGTGTGTATGGTAAATATAATTGCAATATAAGTAAAGTCTCAATTAATTAATGAACACACATAATTTCTCTGTTCGTGCAAGGTACACGGAGAGATAATTGTTCAATCCACTTGACGGTTTCATAAGATTTAGGATATAGTCAAATTGAAATAGTACCTGGTGAAGTTCTTTATAGACAATAAGTACCATCTAACTGATGAGCTATTCGGCAACCACCAAACTATGTGTGCTCATTAATTCATTGAGAATTTACTTGAATAGCAATAATAATACAATACACACGACTAATGATATGTTTTAGAAACTCATTATTTTTCACATTTTATTTTATTATATATTTACATAACCTCAGATAGTGTTTTGGATATTTACCTAAAAACATAATATTCAGTGATACGATTTTTCAACTGTAGGGTAATAGCTTCTTGATCCAGGGATAAATCTGACTGCCATTCTGGCGTCAAGAGGGAATATTTTTCCTAGTTTGTTGCAAAATTGGAAGCGCTTCAAACTGGTTTTTTTTTTTTTTTGCCTTCTTTTGGATCAACAGCAAAAAACAAATATGAGGAAGGCTGAACTCGATGGACACATGTCTCTTTTCAGCCTATGTAACTGTGTGGGAGTTACAATATACAGATTTCCCTCACCTTGGGTGGAATGTGACCTCTCTAGTCCTCCATGTTTTCTGACGTGCATATTACAGTGGGAGGATACATACTTTTTAATCCCATCTTCTGGATGTGATCTATCCACTACTGCAAACTCTCATTGACTGATTTATCTAAATCTCTGCTATAAGGGATACTCCAGACACCATAGCCACTTTCGTGATTTGAACTGGTATTGGTGCTTGAAGTCTGTATGAGCAGCATTTCATTAATTAATACACATACAGAAATATAGCCCATTGCAGCCTGAGGTTTAACTTGACCTCTGGCAGCTTCATTGGTCTGTCATAAGTCAGTCTGAAACAAGAGTTCTGGACTGACCATTGTCAATGCTGTAAATATTCTATTCACAGAGGATCATTCATTGGCTAAGAGTGCTCAGCTGGCGATCTAAACCAATGAATAAGTGGCAGGATCAACATATTTTAACTGATTAGCAATCTCTGTACAGTCTTCTAAAAATGTATGAAACCCTTTCCTCACAAAATAAACAGTGTTACTGACTACACTCAGGGCTGGTGCAAGACTATTTTTTGGTGCAAGACACACTCCCCTCTAACCCTCTGTGTACCTCCCCCTACACACCTCCAGTCCTGTATGCTTCTCCCCCGCTTAAGCCCTGTCTGTACATCTCCCAACCATAGCTCTATGTGATTCTCCTTGCGCTGTATGCTTCTCAAACTCATATATCATTGTGCTTGTTGACCCCTCTGTGTAGCTCTCCCCTGCCTCCCCTGTGGTCTCGCCACCTCCGTACCAGCTCATCTCCCTCCTCAATGTAATGGGGCTCCTGAAACCTCTACCTAGTCTACGAGGTGCTTCCGCCATCTTGTCTGTGGCTTTAAGGCAGGCCTTGTGTAGGTACAGAGATTGCTGGGCTACGGGCCATCTGTTGTGCCTTCGGAGCACTGTTGTGAGGGGTTGCAGATAGTGTAGGACTAACCTAAGTAGCTTGTCTTGATGCATCAGATGAGCTTATACTTTAATGGCCATTGCAGCGGTAATCCAACCTCTGCTATTTAAATGTGCACGGAGATTTGGCATAGTGCGCTTGTACCTTTTCGATTTATATAATATATATTTATTCAATATAAAACTTTTTTTTCTGTTGAGATAAATATTTGTCTAAATTAATGCCTAATTTTTCATTCATATTTTGCTTTATAAATGGGATTTTTTTACATCTTAAATATTCCCAAACAAAATGTGATGCTATGCAGTCTGAATAATTTGGTAAGACTGAATACCGCATGTGCTAAGAATAAGAAATCAAAGCCATCAATGACATATTAATATTTCAAATTTCCCTGCAACAGAGCCCTTTATGTGATTGTAGATGTTCAATTGTTTTCCAATTCATTTCCAAGCCATAGTCAATTTAGCATTGCATTTCACTTAAGCTTAAAAATAATGATAAAAGGAAGGGGAATGCTTAGATCTAAGTTTTTATGTTAATTTTGACTGGCAGAGCATTCAGGTTGTGAATGTCCACAAAGTCCAGAGGTTACCAGCTGCTGATTTATACACTATGCCCAAGTGGTTGGCAAATGCACACGGTCCTTACCTCTCCCTGCCTCACGAGAGACGACCTTGTCAGACCGTGAAAAGTGAGCTGATATTATGTAGTTATTTTTTGCCTGCTGCTAGAATGAGATCAGACCTTTATGACTGATGTGTAACGTGTCCTGTCCCTGCGAGTTTTATTAGGACTGACCTGACAGCTTTTCATTACTTTTTATAATCACAGGAAATTAACTCTGTGCTCATTTTCGCCCCTGAGTAAAAGCTAACCAGATTTATAGAGCAGATTCCTCTCTGTCGACGAGTAGAATTCTGGAATTCTTGTTATAGGTTAAGTTAGAAAATGTGTCTATGTGGTATGAATGTTCTTGATTCACATATATTGAATACTGCCAAACAGGGCTATATCACTTGTGTATTATTTAAAATGTATTTGTGTAATGTGTGTTTATTCTTGTTTTTTTTTTTTTCTATCTCTGCTAGAATTTCTAACTCATCAGATCGCAATTCTTTCAGTAAAATGGTTATCTCATTAAAAACTGAACCAATAAACAGAAAGGTCAATTGGTGAGTTCAGAAACCTGAAAATGTAAGTTATAAAGTGGCAGAATCAGAAATAATCTAACCCTTGTCACATGTGGCCGACATTTGCAGTTTGGCACAACATAGACATTTATTCACTAAACTGTGAGCTCTGACACATTGAAAGACACTGACTTCGAAAGCCAGAATAGTCCAATTAAAACAGAATATCCCAGAAATAACTTAATTAGCTCAAAATATTTAGATCTACCGCCAATGGCCCATAAACCCCAGTTTAATAAATAAACGCTCTCTATTTAGTAGATCGATATTTCTGATATGCTAATTAATAGCTTTGATAGCTATAACAAAAGTAAATAAGTAAAACACTTACAAAGTGTAAAAATACAAATATTACGTTTCTGAGCTTCTATAACTCATGCAAAAACCTCCCGAGTGACAGGTGGACTTTAATGCAAGAATAATCACATTGTGTTGCAGAACTCTTTTTTTCCCACCAGAACTTTGGAATTTCTTTAACTCTGCTTAGGCACTTTATTCATTACGAACTTGCCATTATTATAAAGCAATGTTTAATGTTGAGTTTTTGGGGATTTCTAAAGGTTTCAGTTAGTGTTAGGTGGTAATCAGGGTTAGGGTAGATAACGTGCTTTACAATATTTAAGGTTTGGGTATAGTAGGGTTATTGGTAATTAGTGGACTTCTGAAGTTAGTTTAGGCTGAGTAACTCACATCACAGACTTCACTGGAACTCACATCACAGCGTGAACCACTCCACAACTTCGCCAGTGACCACTGTACCTTGCGCTATAATGACACATTCCGGATTCTACAAACAATGCTTTAATTGCACGGCTTTAATTAATGTTGCATTTTGATTTTCTTCATTTTCACAGCAGCATTTTTAACATTGAATTCAATACTAAAACCAATACCGAGTCAGAAATTCAGGGGAAAGTGAATAGCATTACATTTTATCCCCCGATTGTACGTAGCCTTAGAATATGTCTTTATAGATGTCTATATCAACAGAATAAAATGGTCAAGGAACATTCTATAGGATGGTGATATCTTTTTAAATAAGTGCAGTTTATAGACATAGTTTACTGGATGTCCTCGTTATGACTTTCCTATTTTATCAAGAATAATATATAAGAGGTTACTAAACACACGGAAACACAGTGTTAAAGGACCACTCTAGGCACCCAGACCACTTCAGCTTAATGAAGTGGTCTGGGTGCCAGGCCCAGCTAGGGTTAACCCATTTTATTATAAACATAGCAGTTTCAGAGAAACTGCTATGTTTATAAATGGGTTAAGCCTTCCCCCAAAGCCTCTAGCAGCTGTCTCATTGACAGCTGCTAGAGGCGCTTGCGTGATTCTCACTGTGAAAATCACAGTGAGAGCACACAAGCGTCCATAGGAAAGCATTGATAATGCTTTCCTATGCGACCGGCTGAATGCGCGAGCAGCTCTTGCCGCGCGTGCGCATTCAGCCGACGGGGCGGAACGGAGGAGGATCGGAGGAAGCAGAGAGCCCCTTTCCAGAGCCGGGCGGGAGGGGGACGAGTATGTTTTCCTGGCACTATAGTGGTCCTTTGACTTTTGAGAGTGCATATGCAATAATTGGCATTGCTCTGTCTTCCATTAACTCTTCCAGTTATTGAGTGCTTCAATTTTAGCTTAGTTACTTTTGAACCAGTATAAATTATAATGGGATATCCAATGATTAAACAAGATGATCTTTACTGATCCTAATATTACACACATGTATTTATGTGAAACTACAAGTGATTAAAATATATACTTTTTAATATTGTTTTTTAGTCATCATTTACAACAAAAGAAATATGTTTTAAAAAAAAATTTTTTTATTTAATTTAAATACGCCTTTGGGTGTTTTCCTAGAATCAAGTCAGCGGTGTATAAAGTCTAATGAATATGTCTGTTTCTGGTCTCATTATTTATATGAATATATATTTTTTTATTGGTTATCAAAAAATAATCTGTTAAAATTTTAAATCTATTTAAATACATTTTTTCATTTACAGAACTTTTTAGATTTTATATATATATGCATAAACATAGATAAGGTTACCATATCCATGTTTTCATGGACACATATCACGTATACATATTGATTAGCAGTACATGAAAAGGGTTTCCCTCTTGTATGTAGAATTTAGAAGAAGGTGTATTAGATTAAAGGGACTCTCCAGTGCCAGGAAAACATATCTGGCTTTCTGGAACTGCAGGATCCTGCAGTGCCCCTCTCCCTCCCACCCCCCATCCCATGTTGCTGAAGGGGTTGAAACCCCTTCAGTGATTTACCTGAATCCAGAGCCGAGGGACATGCGTTCCCCAGTGCAGCACTCAGATTAAAATAACCCTAACCTTAAACCAATCATTACTGTATTGTACAATATAAAGGATGTGCACATATTGTCGGTAAACTGCAATTACTTAAAATGCTGACAGGACAAAGGAAAAAGGGTACCACCACAGCACGGGGTTTGGGGTATTTTCACGTCACATCAAGATACAAACCTTTTTCCAAACTTTATTTAACTGATTACTTGTTTCCCCAGCAGCCTTGAGAAAATAAACAAAGACTTTGTTAAAAAAATGTTACCAAAAGACAATAAAATAGCTGAAGTAAAGAGAGATTTACTATGCGTCTTAATTCATTACATTGCATGTTACATTTACACCATGATTTAATTTTCTCGTATCGGAATGTCACAGTACTGTACTATATCAGAGTTATTAAGTGCAGTCTGAACTGCAAGGAACTCAAAGTTAATTTAGCATTTTCTACCATAACCTTGCAGTAGACTTTGACTTTACTTTGAACTCCAGATACTTCACACTTTAGTTAATATTCTTGTAGGTTTCACTTTAAGCCGATTTGTAAATATGTCTGAGCCAGGCATATTCAATATGAAAGCTATCATTGTATGCACTTACTATAAAAAGTAAATAAAACGCAATTTGTATCTTTCAACATTGAACATTAATTACTGTCAGTGAAATCTTAGACATACTATTTGCTATTGGGTACAATGCATTTAAAGTAAAAGTAACTTTTTGTAGACTGTAAAGCCTTTATTTTGTTGTGTTGGTGTAACATTGGTGCTATATTAAAAGTGATATGAGTTCTAATGTGGGAGCTAACTCTCTCTGTAACATATAAAACTAACCCTTCACATTGTTCCTTGTTCACACTGCAATCAGAAAAGACAAGTAAAAGTTGTAGAATTTCCAAGATTCAGAAGACCTTAAGGGGACACTATAGTCACAAAAACAACTTTAGCTTAATAAAACAGTTTTCGGTGTATAGAACATGCCCCTGCAGTCTCACTGTTCAATTCTTTGAGCAATGAAACATCAGGGGCATGATCGAAACACCGAAACTGCTTCAAAGCTATAGTTGTTTAGGTGACTATAGTGTCCCTTTAAACCACTATGTAATATACTTGTATACATTTTTTTTTTTTTTTTTTCGGGACAACATAATTGCAGCCATATGGCGTGTTGGCTCATCTGAATCTAGTGTAAAAAAATAACTAGGGGATGGAAAAAGAGGAGGAGCAGTAATTTGTTTTACATATTTATTATTATATTTTTTTGATCATATATTTATTAACTATATAATAATATATATAGTTTTTTTTTTTTGTTTTTTTTACGGTTTCTCCTTTTCTGATTGATTGGACTTTTCAATTGATCCGTGAAAAAAAACAGCATTTAGTGGGTGTTGGAATTCCGGAATCACAATTCACGCGAATATACTCGTCCATTGTGCAATTTATTGGTTCGTGGGATGGCTACATTCAGCTTGGAGTTTGAGAATTCATACGACCACCCAATCGCCAGAATTTCGGACGAATTGCAGTTCTAATCTGTATTATAGCCTAAAAGATAACTTAATGGTTAGATTTAAAAATTGCCTATCATTGTAGAAAAAAATGGCACGCTTCATTGTCTATTTTATGCTGCAGAATCTGTACAAGAAATGCTCTGTGCAATTTAACAGTTAAGGACCACTATAGTGCCAGGAAAATAAACTTGTTTTTCTGGCACTATAGGGTCTTTGGGTCCCCCCCTCCCTCAGGGTCCCACTCCCGCCGGGCTGAAGGGGGAGGAAGGGGTTAAACACTTATCTTTCTCGAACGTCGGGCTCCCTTGGCGCTGGGGACTCTCCTCCCTCTTCCAATGTCATCCGCTGAATGCGCATGTGTGGCAAGAGCCGCGCGTGCATTCAATCAGTCCATAGGAAAGCATTTCTCAATATTTTCCTATGGACGGCAGCGTCTTCTCACTGTGAAAATCACATTGAGAAGCGCGGAAGCGCCTCTAGCGGCTGTCAATGAGACAGCCACTAGAGTCTGGATTAACCCTAATGTAAACATAGCAGTTTCTCTGAAACTGCTATGTTTACAGCTGCAGAGTTAACCCTAGATGGACCTAGCACCCAGAACACTTCATTGAGCTGAAGTGGTCTTGGTGCCTATAGTGGTCCTTTAAAACACAAAATGATTGGTTATTGTTTCTCACTATTTCTCACCATCATGGGTACGCCTAAGAAATCCTGATTCTTGGTCTTTCCAAAACATGAGCGCGGCATGTTTAGCAGTGAGATGCCCGAGCCAGAACTTGTGTTCGACCAACAATAATATGTGCAAGGGCACAAATATATATTGGATGTCCTGGTTGTTGAGCAAAAGGAGATTAGCTCTATGGGAACAATGTAACTGGTGAAAGTATGCAATCACATTGCAATGAAATTAACTAGGGGCATCGCTAGCTTCTAGGAACACCTAGGGCTTGAGCCCAAACAAAAGTCAAAGAACCCTACCCTGAGGCTCCCACTCTAGGAGCCATATCCATGCCTCTCTATACAAACCTTACCAACTATGTGTGCCAGGATTCCAATGAAAGAAATAGCTGGACACAAGACTATGCTTTGTATCAGATTTGTATCAATGCAATCCTACCCAGCCACACTACTTAAACATCGGAGAGGGGCTACAGTATAATCCCTCTGCTCTGTGCCCTTCTCCTGGCTGTCACCTGCTGGGGACCATTCCCAATTTTCCCCCCTTTTAGTATCACAGGAGAGCTCTTTACTTTTGATCTTTTTTTATTATCAGGTGGCTGCTTTCAGAATTATCTGCTTGATGTAAAACAAATGAACATTAACCACGATTATCCTTCTGCCCCTCCACCACCTGTAGAGATCTATCACATCCATAGTTTCAGCCCCCAAAGCCTCGCCAGCAACACTTCCACAATTTACTGTCATACACCTAATGATTATGTAATTTCCAAGAAAGACCAATAGGAGGTCTTTGCAATCTACCCTTGCTTTATAATACAGGGATGCTACCTTATATATAAGTATAGCCTTCATCATTTTAGACTGTATGTGCATTACAGCTTAGATTTCTCTTTCCTTGTGTCGAAACTTGTTTGGTTACCAACTATATATATCCATTGCAGCCTTGCCTTTAATTGTATAGAGCTGCTGTCTGAGAATCCAAAAACTTTTTTTTATCTTACTTATTTCTAATGATACTCTGAGCCCATCGCAGATAAACTCAGTATTTTTTTGGCAGTGGGAAGATATCCAATATTCTCATTTCAAAACTGGCAGTTATACAATTCCAAACGCATTCTGCTCAGCCCACAGCACTAAAAATAATTGACAAAAAAAATAGTGTAAAAGGAATTTGGAGAACTTCCAAAACGAAAACAGATACCATCCTAACTTATTTACGTCTTATTTACATATGCTGCATACTAAACGGTTTTATTCTGCATTCCGAAGTGCAACGATGGTTTACGCATTTAGTTCAATAAACCAAATAATAATAGTAATAAACACAGTTCTCAATCGTTTGCTGTTTTGCTATTAAATATGATTCTAAGATGAAGGTTGTTGATGTCAGCGAGCTAGCATTTTGCAAGATCTCACATTTACATATTATACAGAGAGAGAGAGAGAGGGGGATTTCTGCAGTGAATGACATAAGCCGGACTTCCCTAGTTATATAAATAGGCCGTTCTCACATCATCTTCTAAAAAAATAATAAGAAGAACACAATAGTGTGTGAAATTTGCTTGTTAACTCATTGATTGCCATTTAATAGCCAGACATTTGTTAATTGACACAACACTCTCAGAACATTAACACAGACAGAGACAGTATGAAAATTAAACAATACACATAATCTTCTTCTGTCTAGATTTTTATAATTATTAGAATTCATGGCCCCAGCATTGGTGTTACAAGCGCTGCGAAAATGCTTTTGTTTTGTTTTCTTTTTTTTGTTATTTTTTTTCCTTCCTTCTCTTTATAGTGCTTAAGAAGAAAAATGTACGAAGAAAGTAAAAATGGTGCATTCAAATATACAAAGTGTTAAAGCAACAGGTAATAACAGTTTTGAGAAAACTTAGTAAATAGTACACAATCAGTAAATAATGTTTCTACTAGACTTGGGCGCCGCCAAAATTTATGTTTTCATCTGAACCGAATTTCGTCTATATGGAATACAACCATTATCTTTGTTTCTGAATTGCATTTGAATTAACTAAATTCTGATCCATGCCGCGGGCTGCAACTACATCTAGCAGTCATTTAATAAATAATTCCCTAAATTGGTATCCTTACTGGGTTGCCATATTTAAGGGTAGCAAAATAGGGAGCTGTTTAGTGGATAGCTCCTTTTTGGTATCCTTATAGCAATCCCACAAGAATTAGAGAGCTATCTACGAAGAAACTGAAAGATCAAAATTATGAAAAGCCTTTCTTTTTTGTATTTTTTGTCATTCAGACAACTTTACTAATAGTAAGTGAAAAATACTTAATATTAGTAAATAAGGGTGGTTCAATCCTCCCTCCTGCCCTTACCTGCTGTAAGGGCAGAAAGTAGCCCATGGATCAGCGCACCTAAGAGGAATAGGCCTTGACAGAGCCAGGAGGTAGGCATAGCAGCCACAGGAAGTTAGTGACAGCTAGCATGCTGGGTAGGGCGGAGCCATAAGGGGAGTATTTATACCGGCCATTATATGAAGTGGCCATTTTTAACTGAACCTAAGCTTACCTGTCAGTTGTCCCTCCCACCCTCCCTGTATTTGGTTAGGTTAGTGATTTTTTCACAGCGGCGGGAAATGGTCTGGTTAAATCGGAGGGTAGATGGAGGACAAAGTGGGCATCCTGAGGTTTAGTGTGGATTGGGCAGTGTTGCACGTGGTTGGTAGGTTCACCAGCCTTGGTACACCCCTACAATCGATATGGTGGGTAGCGGTGTCTCGGTACACCCCTACAATTTAACCTGGTGGAAATGTGGTCATATTTGGCGGCCAGCTTCTGTATTAACATGTTATTTAGATTATCTATTGTTATTATTGTGGGGTCATTGCTAGGGGTATGTTATGTATATGGGGGGATGTTAACTGTAATAAGATTTGTTGGCAATGACCCCATTTGTTATTTCTTAATTATTTTATTAATAATTTAATAAAGCTGTGGACTAATTATTTCCAACAGTATAATCTGTGTCCGTGTTTTAATGGGGGTTTGGGTAAGGTTAGCGCATATGCTGGCAAATCCGACTGTGCGCCTGTCAGGGGTATTCCTAATAATGTCTACTTTCAGATGAATTGACGAAGAGACGAAATTTGGATTTCACCATGTTCATCCAAAAACAAATGCCCAAGTGTAGATTATCCAATACTCTGCCACGCTTGATATGTCACTAATATCACAAACAACATAGTGGACTTGTAGTAATTGGCTACTGTAACGATGACTGCTACATTCATAATGGACCTGACTTATTTTGTGGATGACATCAATCTTGATATAATTTGCTTCATCCTTATTAACTTATTTAAACACCTTTTTAGAAGCTGATATTTTCTATCATCTGAAGAAGTGTAGGAGTTCAATCAGGACATGTTGGGGAGTAACTTAGCATGAGTTGCAAAAGAACAAGGCAAAATGTCATAAATTATTAGTCATAAATGATACATTTCTAAAGCTATTACGCTGTCAAGGTTTAACAATGGTAAGCGATATAAGGGACTATTAATGTCCAGCAGCTGCGAACAAATATCAGGACTCCAGTAGCCTAATTTGCCACCAGAGTAATGTCATAAATAGTTCACAGATCACCAAACTGTAAAGTCCCCTTAACTTTTTTTTCCCACTAATATACTTTTTTTAGGGGACACACCAAGGACCATGACAATCTGTGCTCTTCGTAAGGCATTGTGAAAGTAGGTCTCATGTTCCTCTCTCATTGAACAGAATTGATATAAAACTTCTCCTCTAGAAGTCAGAAGTAGATATCATAGTTTCCCATCGGCCAGTATCAATAGTCTTATGGCTGTGTTGGCACACATCATTTTAGTTCCCAAATCTCTGAGAGAGCTGGAGACATGGTTATATGCAAGCCAGGCCAAATATCCAGGTGAAGGCTTTGAAGAACCCCATTAACAAAAAGGGTGAATGGGTTTGTCAGTCAAATGATAGATGCCATAGTATAGCTTCTAACAGATCATTTGGAAATTCCACTTATTCTTTATGATGCCCGGAGTTAAACTGTATCATCCATAATAATACTTTTTTTTTGATTAACATCTGATTGAAAATTAAAGCATTTTTTACAAGCAGGCTTTGTGAATCACGGCCAGAGGAGGTGTGGCTATGGCGGCATAAACAGAAACAAAGTGATTTAACTCCTAAATGGCAGAGAATTGAGCAGTGAGACTTCAGAGTCACGATCTATACACAAAAAATGCTCCATTAAGCTAAAGTTATTTTGGTGACTATAGTGTCCCTTTAAAGGTGAATATATTTTTACTTTTCCTTTAATGCTTTTGTTTACATTTCCTGTGAAATTTCTATATGACGCATCCTAACTGAATCTGTTACTCTTTACATGAATATTGATTTTTTCTTTGCCCTGCATTTTCCAATTTAATCTTTTTTAGAAGGATAGTGTGCATTTAGGTAGATTGATTAGGTAATGGTAAAGATTAATATAATTACATCACCCCTTTACAATACCCACGTCCCTCCTCGCCCGCCCTCCCCCCTCCAATGTTTCCTGGGTTTTATTTCATCATTATGTCTGTTTTCAAGTACATGGCTTTAGTCTTTCTCTGTTTAAAATGATAAAATAAATCTTTTTTTTTTTTCATTTAAATCTTCATTAAATAATGATATTATATATAGAGATGTTCACAGAAGCAAAGAGCAGGGAACATAGTTAAAAAAAATTGGCACACTACACTACGAGTGTCAAATCAAAATGCACAGCAAAATATTCAGTTCTACGTAGGGGGTATATGACTTAGGGGCTGTTTTTGTCTACAAAAAAAATAAAATTCCTGAGCCTGGATTTATGGAGCATCTTCTGCTTTCCCTCTCTCTCAACAATGCCAATGCTGGTGCAATCCATCTAATGGATTGGTAGAGTTGTCTTTAGGCCAATAAGAAAAAGAGAGTATAAGAAATAGATTAAACCATAAGAACAGAAGTGAGAGGCACACAATAGAATCGCTAGATAATCTGATGCCGGTGATAGAAGGAGAGGAAATTGTGCAGATGATGAAAATATCTTCAGCAGAGTTTGACATTCTTAGAAGGATAAACAAAAAGATTAATGGCACGTATGTCAGAGGGATGAGTAAGTGTGGTAACTACAATCTCATATCTAGAAGCACAAAACAATGTCCTTGGGAAATCTGAAGACAGAATACATAATTAATTGCTGTCACGTAGCCCACCAAGAAATGGGAACAATGGTTTAAGTTTATTCTGCCAGTATCCGAAGCTCGGATAACAAAAGTAGCTATGATTAGGGTTACTAGAATTGTATATATATATAAAAATAATGTGAATTGGGAAAATATTACCATCAAGGGGTTAATCAAAGTTCAAAGTGTTTGAACCCTCTCTCATGTTTCCGAGTGGGATATAGTAGTAGCATTTTATAAAAACCACTGCCACTCCAAAACAGCCCACCTAGACTGTCAAGCAGCCAGGAAGAGTTTTTTTAATCTGGACTGCCAGTGTCAATTTTGTCTATCTCTCCAGAGATAGCTGGAGAGAGCTGAATCTCAGCCCCCCTGGGGCACCATAAATCCTAACCCTATTAAACACTTATTAACCCTATCCAACCATAACTTGACCAAACAGAAGCTAACATTAACTCTAACTCTATATAACACTCGACAACTGTTTAGTGGACGTGCCTCCAAGATGGTTGGGTGCTTTTATGAATCAGTGACAATTGTGAACGTACCTTAGCTGACAGTTAAAACTAATCCTCACAGTGACTGGCTCCTTAGGAAGATCAGGCTGTCTGGTGGTCAATCAATCCCTACTACTATACTGGCTCAGGTATAAATCAGTGCCAGCTGTTCCTTGCATTTCCAGCTCTTGGCTGCTTTTCTGAACACATTACATGGCTTCATTGAGTGGTGCACCCTTAGATTAGGAAGTCCTCTCGATTTCTGCCTCTGATAGGCATGATACATTGCTTGTTTTCCTGGCGATCGCATGTCTGCAGGTACTCCGGCATGCTAACTAAGCCAGGTCTCACTAATGAGGCATTCAGAAATAGACCGGACATGACAATAACATGACAATAACAGTGAGACTGGTATTAAAAACAGAACCTTTTGCAAGTAACGATTAATGCACGCTGTTTATCACTAAGTGACTAATCATAATGGATGTACAATGTACTTTCATTGTCATCTAAAAATAACTGTACTATGTACATAATGCACAAATAGTGTCACATTTTGCATAGACTAAACCTTTAAAAAGGCTGTAGGGAACTATAACCTCCCTCCTTCACTCATAATGTATACAGGGAATGTTATAAGGAAAAATTATCGGAGACACTGAATAAGAGAAAAAGGGGAAGTGGGGGCACACCGGGTACACTTGTCAAAAGGCGAAAACATACAAAATACAGATTAATACAGATTTTGTGTGTGCGTTGTTCCTTAATCTGTATTTTAAAACTACAAAGCTTTAAGCATGCAAACAATTATAGCATTGAAGCTAAATTGTAGCAATGAAGCTAAAACCTATCAAATGCATTACAGTTGTATTGGTGCGCAAGATAGGCCCCCTAAGTGGGTACACACTGCAAGGAAAGCTAGGAATCTCCCTGCCCAACAAATGTAAGTGCTGTGTATTTAGATGATTTGTGCGTAGAGAAATAATATGCCAATCATGCACTCTTTATTAGGATGAAATATTAATAACATGAAATATAATACAAATACGACATAAAATCATTAAATTAAACAAGGGCTGGCAGATTAGATGAACGTGACAACGCCAGCCTGGAATCAAATTTGTTCATTCTATCGGAGCACTTGTTATGCTGTGTGCATATTTGAGATTAGATACAATTTATCCCTTTGTAATATTATTAGGGTTTAATTACCTACCCATGTGTGGGGCACGGTAACGGAGCTTGCAGGCACAATGCTTGTCCTTTGGGAAGCTACATAACTAATGGTATTGGAGACCACGAAGGGGAATCATTTTTCTTCTTCTGTGGATAAGCTAAATAGGCACTTTACATATCTTCCCAAATGGGTCAGTTAGACACAGAATCAGGAAATGAGGCTTCAATTCACAGGCGAGAGAATGTTCTATCGATAAACTCAATACTTGTGTCAGATATCAATATGTCAGAGCAGACAGGTATAAGATATTTTATGACTTTAAAGGGTTACTACCACCAATATACAGTGTTTGAAGAAAACACTGTTTTTTAGGTAAAGTAACCCTCCATGTCCTGATCTCCACTCCACAAAATGGCAAAAAAAAGAAGTTAAAACTCACCTGAGGTTAAGTGCTGAGGTCAAGTCCTCCCTGCATCCCGATACTCCCCTGCTGATGAGACACCACTCCCTTTGCTGGCTGTCAGGGAGGATAGACAGAGCCAGACTGGGAACTAAACGCATCCTTAACAAATTTTTTAGACCAGCCCAATAATGTGTTCTGATACAGAGGCGGAAAAGGGCTGTCTGTCTGTTACCAGCATGCTGTGCGTACTGATATCAGATGACCAATATGCACAGAATTCACTTTAGCCAACCCGTAACTCATGTTTTGGGCAGATTAATGTCACGGCTAAAAATTGAGTTACACCTCAGGAAAGAGAGGGGTTAAGCTTTGTATGTGCAACATTTCATAGCAAAATGCAGCACATGCACACTCTAAGCACCATGACCACTTCATATCAGAAAAGCGATCATGGTACTCGGGGTAACTTTAATCATAAGAGCATTTTGGATCTTTTATTGCAGGTATAGTAACACTGCATGCAATGAAAATTATTAAAGAACATGCTTAAAAATCATTGCTTGGGGATTTACTTCCGCGGCAGCCATTACAGTGAGATATTAGGACATTCTGTCTCTGTCTCTAGAAAATTATATAAAGCCTTCATGGTCAAACGCTTCACACTGGGTTATCTGAAAGCTGTTTTGTCCAGGAAGAGAGATTACACAGCTTATTCAGGTCATCCCAGAGGGTTTTATTCACAGCTCATTTATATAGGACTGGGCAAACTCCTGTTTGTGCTTTTTGAGAATGTGTCCCTTTTCTGGCCACTGTTTTCCGATTTTCTAAATAAAAATAGCAGTTTGCAGTGCTTCTTTGCACCTCAGAGGGTCTGCAAAAAAGCACAAGAGGCTAGTTTATAGTTTACTGCCTTGCAGCATTATGTCATTTGTTTGACTTTTAAAATGCGTTGTTTCAGCGAAATGACTGTGTTTTAGAGGACCCATCGAACATATTATTATTGTAATCATTTTATGGTTTGAGGTAAATAAACCAGTCCATTCACAGACCGGGACCTACATGTAGTTCATGGTGATATTTGGGTTATACTTAGGGCTCTTATTCAGAATGTTTTTGATTTTACTTCACCATTATTGAATTTATAGAATGTGTTCTGTATTGCTTAATTTGCCCAAGGCTGTCTTGGAGAGATGCTGTTAGTGGCAAAACATTCGTAACGCTTGGTTCACACCCAGACTGTGCACTTACTTTTAAAATAAAAGACCTTTATTACGCTATTTCCAATTTTTGTCTCAGGGACGATCAGTGACAGCACTACCATTAGGTGAATAAGGCATTCGCCTAGGGCACCGGCCTTCGGTGGTTGCCTACCGGGAGGATTCCTGTTGGGGTGCCCTGCTGCTGTCTGGGAATGCTGTGCTGGGCGAGCGGCTCGTTAGCCACCCCTTAGTGCAGGTCAAACGCTTCACACTGGGTTATCTGGGTTATCTAGCTTATGCTGGTCGGTGCTATATTGGGGGGGGGGGGGATGGCGTTTCTTCAGTGTCCCTTTGTAGCGAGTTCACTGGCCCCCTGTCAGAATCTCTCTTTCACCCGATACCTTCCTTGCAAAAGTAGTGGACGTCCGGCGCTGGGGTTCTGCTTCTCGCCGCTGTGCGGTTGTCTGTGGAGGTGTCCCTCCCGCCCCAGGCTGGCTTGGAGGCCTGCACTTTCTTGCCACTAACTTGGTTACCGCTAGGGTCCGGGTTTCCTCCACGTGCGGGAGTGACGGGGGAGCTGGTCTTTTCCTGTCGCTTGCGTATCTTGTTCCTCTGCCAGTGTGGCTGGTGCTTTGGGGCTTTCTGCCCTTCGGCCTGCAGCCCGGGTGGGCTAGATTGCGTGTGGATAAGTAGTTGAGGCGACGTTGTGCCCGAGGGCATTCCCTCCACTCCCCGCCGTCCGCGGGTCCGCTTACCCAGCGTCGGTGGTGCAGGTGTCATGGTTCGGGCTGCTTGTTGCTGCTTCATAATTGTGTCCCAGAAGCGGTTCAGTATTTGAGTTGCGTGTGGACCGGGATGACCCCCACCGGTCCAGAGGGGGGGGGGGGAAAGAGGCGAGTGTGCATAAGGGGCTGTACTCGGCTTTACCATCCAGGAGATTGGCCACCTCTACCTGGCTCGGTCGCATGTAGGCCCCGTGTGCTGTTGTTCGGGTTCCCAGGCAGTGTAAATCTTGTTTGTAGGTTAATTCGATGCCCCTTAGGTCCCTTGACTCGTTGTGTGCCCTCCGGCTCAGAATTGTGTCTGTTTTCGGGGTATTTATCCCCAGTTTTGTCGCTTTGTGCAGGAGCTGATTCACAGCACGTCTGTCCTGCTTGGCAGTTAGGCTCCGCCTCCCCCCCTCGATTTCTATTTTTATATACCAGATCTCTATTTTTACATCTCAGATCGCTATTTGGATAGGTAATTGCAAATATGGAACAAATCTAAAAAAAACAAAAAAAAACAAATTGTTGCTCAAATATCTCTACTCCAAGTTCCAAGTTCCAAGTTGAGTCTAAAAAATGTGTTCAGTTATTAAGGGCTTCTATCCACATCTTATACAGACCTGGATATCATAGCTATCTTCTAATATCAGTTTGCTACTAACTGGTTCAAGCGCTCCAAGAACCAAATGGCACCAACATACTCATCCTGCTGGAGTAGTTATGGTGCCAGACGTCTTCTGGTGGTGTCCTACTGCTAAGAGTCAAAACTTTTTTAATGGTTAAACACTTAACTGTGTTCAACAGGTGAGCACGGCCCAGTCACAAGTTTATGATAGGGTTAAATAAGTATAAGAGTCAAACACGTTATGAAAGCTGCCAGGTTTGTAATTCCAGTCCTTTTGAAGAGAATCTGCCTATCTTCATTTGCTCAATGGATCACTCAGCTCAGACATGAACAGATAATAACTATGGTAGATGTAGCAGCATCACGATATGTCCATATGAACATTATGAATGGACTATGCTGCCCACTTATCTGCTGCTGTTTTTAGATGATCATCTCCTTGACTGAATACACCAGTTTCCCTGTTGCCATTCCTCATCAATACTAGTTTCTCTCCCCTATTTTCTCTTATACTCCTCCTAATTGATATGTTCCTCCCCTCCCTGACCCCTCTCAATCTTTATGAACTCCTACCACCTACTTTCTTTGAAGTTACTGCTGTTATGCTTTTTCTTAATACTTAATGAGGAACTTTGAATTCCCAAGAAATCAGGTACATCTTTGTTGTTTTCGCAGTTAATATGTTTCCAACCTGCCCTGTAGAACACAGAATGCTTATATATATATATTGCTTTATATTATTAAGACAAAAAAAAGGAAAGAAGGTAAGGACAAGCATTTGGGAAATACCAGTAATAAACAAGAATATATTCAGTGGCTCTGTGTGTTCCAATGCAACACTCAGTTTGGGGAATGGGAGTTCGAAAAAGGGAAAATGTTTCCTACAAAAAAAACCTAAACCTTCTACCTGACCAAGGCAGATTGCCAGGGCTAGCTGAGCAGACCCCACAAACCTTTCTGTATTGAATGCTCTAAATCACAAAGTCAACAGGGTCTGATGTAGGCGTATATGCTCAATTATGTTCCAGTTTCCTTGAAAGTAGCATCAAAGATAAGAGAACATGTAGTGAGGTTGGATGGTCAAGTGTATATGTAGAACACAATGATACTGCCATGAGTTTGGAGAAATGCCGAATTACCATTTTCAATGGTTATTAGGGTTGTTGTTGCTTGAGCTACAAAATTGCTAATGTAGCAAGGGATATAGTATGAAAAATGTAAATAAAATAAATGATACAGTTAATTACATATTTAGGCTATTGGCCAGATTCATGTGCTCTGAAGCAAATCCAACCCATGTCCCATATGTTAGACACCCCTACCCTAGAGAAAATACATTTTACAGATTATTGTTGCTTCAAAACTCTTGTTTATGTTAAAAGAGTACTCTCTATCTCTAATCTGTCTTCCACCCCTCTCCATCTGTTTTAGAGAAATGCCATGTTCTTTTCTTGGGGTGAGGTCCACTAAACATAGGAAATACTTGCCTACTGCGATCGTTATTCACACCAACCTAGTTTAAATTAATCATATATCAATGTCCCTGTTGTTATTGTAAGTGCTTTGTATCTGTATTTGTCTTTGATGTTTCTACTACACTGCTTTTTATCATTGCTCTCTATTTTTTAAATCAAAGCTGCCTGTGTGACGTCTATAATCTTATATTTCAAGAGCCTGCGGCTTACTTCTTATAAAATCCAACTTTTTTATTTTTGCAGGATGGTATCATTTCTATTTGTCTTTCATATAATTGACTTTAGTGAGTTGCTGGGAAAAACATAACATCTGATAGCAATAAATACTGCTTTCATACTATAATATCTCGCAAACAGAACTCAAATAATACTTCAAAATGGAGCTGTAAAATTTCTCTCTTTTTTTCTTTTTACGAATAGGTGTGAATTTGAACACAAAACTATTTTTATTTACTTATTAACATTGCTGGCACAACATTTCACATTAACTACTAAGACGGCAGATGTGAGAAGGTCTAAGAGATCATGTAATGGTATATGACATTAGAAACATAGCATGCCAAAGCTCTCCCAGAGCATCATGGAAAGATGTTGGTACAGACACGATGCTGATGCAAGTGTGATTTATACTTACTTTGCCACTCAGAGAAATTATAGTTTCTCTTCTAGTCTGGAATTTTAATTGTGAGCGATCCATATATATATTTTTTTACTGCAACTCCCCAAGGAATCGTTACACGGACTATTTTACAACTGATTTCAAAATAATTCTGCGTATGTCTGTTTGAAGGCACGGGCCATTAATCTTACTCAAAGGGGTTGGATTTTACAATCTAGTTCTGGGACCACTGCCATTCTAGATTTTAGCCATGACATAAATTAATTCTGGTAAGACTAAGCTTAACAAATGAATTTAATAATAGTGATACATTTTCTGCAGAGCATATAGACACAGGCTCGAAGGGAATTATGCAACAGCTAATGTTTTAGTTGTTTTGTTTTATTAAATAGTGGAAACATTTTTTATTTTTCTATTATATTTGGATGGGTTGACAGACAAATGATGGGTGGATGAATGGTAAGACAGATCAAAAATCATTCTGTGGGGTACTACAAGTAAGGAACAGAAAATAATTATTTTTTTTAACACATTTTTAATGTGTTAATGGTAACTGTGGTGACATAGGCACAGGTGAAGATAAGTTTTTCCATAAAGAAAGCCATATATACTAAACGAACACTATGTCACAATCACTTAATGAAGCAGTTTTAGTTTATAGATCATGTCCCTGCAGTCTCACTGTTTAATCCTCTGCCATTTAGAAGTTGAATCACTTTGTTTATGCAGCCCTAGTCACACCTCCCTGCATGTGACTTGCACAGCTGTCCTAATCACTTCCTGTAAAGAGAGATCTAAACTTTAAACTTCCTTTATTGCACATTCTGTTTAATTTAGAATGTTGTATCTCTTGCTCGGTTAATAGCCTTCTAATCCCTCCAGGAGCCTCCTGTGTGTGTGACTAAAGTTCAATTTACAGAGCAGGAACTCTATACACATTCCTATAAACTAAACATGTGACCTATAAACACAAACTGCTTCATTAAGATAATGTTATTTTGATGCCTATAGTATCCCTTTAACACTGAAGAACATCACTTACAAACTTGTTTCCTTTTCTTCATTTTTTTCTGTACATGAAATGTATGTAGAAAATAATGTGTGGTATATGGCTAGAATCTCCCCAGGTTTGATCTTGAAACCCTTGGTCTGAAAGCTAATTACTGTTTCTCTCGGTTAAACACTTTTTCTCTCAGACCCTTCTCTTTCTACCCAGCTGTCTTGATTGAAGTAGTAAAAAAAGTTCCCAGATATAGACCGATGTGCACAGAATTAATTATGTACTGTCGCAGGCTCACCGTGATGTGCTATTTTAATAAATAAAAAAATAAAAAAAATAAAACATTAAACCCTTTACTGAAATCTATTTTATATTTGTAAAAAAAAAATTACATTTTCAATTTTTTCTGCAATTTCTATCTGAATTCTTTTATCCGAACAAGAGAACTGTCAGGGAATAAGACTACGTAAAAGCAAGATGAAGACTCATGACTCCTTTTGCCTATCGCAATTCAGAGCAAAGAAATAACTTGCTAGGTTTCCATCTCCTGAAAACCAGAAAAACATAATGCAGCTCTCTACGGTCACTGACATTTGGAATATTTCTAGCTAAAGTTAATTTAATTTGGGGAAATTTGTATCAATGGGTGGAGATTTTCCTGCCGGACTTTGCCATTTCCTAACAGGTGTTGATGGTAACATGCATCTTCCTGCTTAAAGGGACACTCCGCCACTGCCCATATATATAAATATATATATATATATATATATATATATATATATATATATATATATAATATAAATAAATAAATATAAAAATGTTTTGCAAATATACCCCGCCAGAACTTTCAGTGACTGTCCAATCAGACTTCCCAATGCAGGACACACTCTCCATACATACCGAACTGCTTTAGGGGTCTGGAGTGTTCCTTTAATACTTGCCTTTTAATGTGCATATGTAAGGAGATCTAAAGTGCATCTATGGGATCTTTAAGATACCAGCATTGCTAGTCTGTTTTGAAATGTTCTATCTACTTTATATTTTCTCTGCATTTTGCCTAAACGTTATAGATAGAAAAACAGATATACAACTTTCCACTTTTCCCAAACTTTCTAAATAAAAATCCCTAAACATCACAAATGCGAAACTGCTACTGCATAGGGCTCTAGTAAATTAAATTGTATCATGCAATTTGTGAACCTTGCTCGTTTCTTTAATATACTTAACACTAAGAGAAATACAAATTCAAACTGTTAGAAACCTTTTACAATAGCTGATTCTATATTCTCATGTGAATGCATATTTATGAGAAGTGATTTGTGCCATTTGGTTAATGGAGAAGATATTACTCTCGAAAATCAGATAAAAGGTTTTCCTATGTAAATGTTCTCCTGACTCGTCTAGTGAACACTACAGCGAGTGGTAATGTGGTTATCGGGATACAAATGATTGAATTGTTTATGACATTCAATAAAATAAAAATTAGGCAGAGGAACAAAAGGTATTTTACTTTCCAAAAGTAAATGTGTGATCCGGATCAAAAGCCATTATAAAATACCAACGGAAGCTGTCAAATAACTCATCGTGGGACCTCGAGCTGTTTAAGATCTGGTCAGATGTTGGCTAATATGCTGAAAATTCAGCAGCAGCTCAGGAGTAACCTCTAGGCATGAAAATAGCAATCAGAGTCAGCAGCGATTCTAAAGATTGACTTTGATGTATGAACTATATCAACATTCACCTGGAGTAGATGAGATACATCAATTTACCGAGAAGAAATAGACTACTGATCCCGTGTTAAAAAGAGACTGGTGCCTACAGAGCTTGCATGATACAACAGAGGAGTTTGTGGTCTGCTTTATTGTAAAAAGGCTCAACAGCCAGTATCAGGAGTTAAAAAGAGTCTGTTGAACCTCGACGATAATTACATAATCTCCAATGTAGCCTTTGTGAATCAAAATAATTTCTTGTCTTAAAGAGAAACTATTAGCTGGGAAATATTCTCAAAACCACATAAGCCCATTAAAAATCAGCTATTGGTTGTGCAATTTTTTTTTACTTTCTCACTTTTCCCAATTTGTTTTTTAAATTCACACACCCTACAAGCATACTAGGTATGGAATGGTAATTTGGATAACCATGTGATCCTGTATGCAGTAGGAATTCCTGAATGCAGATGTATCTGTGCAGAATTCTGAGCATGGCTGGAGCATCATGGGGTTATAAGATGCACTGGAACAGTCAGTAAGCTAAATGCAATAGTGTTTATTGGTGTGACAAATGAGAAACTGTTACATTCAGGGGAGTGACAGTACTGTTTACTGTCTGATTGAGTTCATATTAACCATTCCCAATCATTTTAAACAAAATTATACATATGTTAGAAAGTTAATGTGTGTGTAAGTCAATATACTCCTACTTTGCATGAGGACATCCAATGTCTACCAAAGCCCTATAGAAAAGCATTGTTCCAATGCTATCCTATGCATATTAGGTTCCCCCTCGTGATAACTTTGCAGGAGGTATTCCCAGCACCGAGGGACCATGGTTTTGGATTAAGGATAGTGAAAAAAGTTTTTTTTAACCCCTTCATTGGGATGTGGGAGGGGGGAGGGGGGCAGAGGGTACAGAGAGACACTAAAGGGTTAAGAATACCACTTGCCTCCTTTTTTGTATGTGTTGAAGCCCCAAATATTTTAATTTAGTCTCCCATCCACCTCCACTCCACTTATTAAACACAAACAATTATGCACACAGATAACTTATTTTCACGTGGGTGTCACATTTAATTTCTCTTCTACAATGGCTTTATGTGTGATAAGAATTAAACCTGTAATAATAATATATAATGTATAACATTTCTAAATAACAGAGTTTAATTTGACCTGATGTACCTTTTATAAACATAGGCAGTTGGTTTCACAGTCTAAAGGGGAATTAAAGAAAGCTATTGAATACCTTTTCCATCCCATCTTCCTTGAGGCTAATAATATCCAAATCAAAATCTCTTCTTAATCCATCCGTTCTATTGAAGGTGATTCGACCTGTCAAACCATCCCATCTCGCCTACAGACAAGGAAAGAAAAAAAAATATTTACAGAGTAGCTCAAGATCCATGCTGTGCACATTGCTTATGATTATTTCTTAAAAGCAATCTGACAAATTTGGTTACGTAATCATGCAACCTGTCTCGGTTGCAGTCCCCCAAGGCTCTGTCCTTGGTCTCCTTGTATTTTATCTTTATACTGCCTCTCTTGGCAAACGTATTACCTCATTTGGATTCCACTACCACCTGTACGCTGATGACACCCAGATGTATCTCTCCTCCCCGGACCTCACCCCTGCCGTCCTGCAACGTGTCACTGCTTGCCTTTATTCCATCTCTGACTGGATGTCCTCCCGCTTTCTTAAACTCAATCTCTCTAAAACTGAGCTCCTTGTCTTTCCTCCTCCTAATACTGATCCTCCTCTTTCGCTCTGCCTTCAAGTTAGTGGTATCCACATAAGCCCATCCTTGCAAGCATGCTGTCTTGGCGTCATACTTGATTCTGACCTCACCTTTGATTCTCACATCCAGTATATTGCCAAATCCTGTAGATTCCATCTTAAAAACATAGCCACATCTACCCCTTTCTTACGCAAGATGCTACCAAGGAGCTTGTCCATGCTCTAGCAATTTCCCGCATGGATTATTGTAACCCTCTCCTAATTGGTCTTCCCAAAAGCCGTATTGCCCTGTTACAGTCTGTAATGAATGCTGCCGCCAGACTGATTTTTCTCTCTAGTCGGTCCTCTCACACCTCACTCCTCTGTCAGTCCTTACATTGGCTTCCTGTATCCTACAGGAGTCAATTCAAAGTGCTAACCCATACCTATAAAGCACTGAACAATTCTAGCGCCTCTTACATCTCTTCACAGATCCAGAGGTATGCCCCTTCTCGGGCTCTCCGCTCTGCCCGTGACCTCCTGTCCGCTGCTCGCACCCATACGGCCAACTCACGCTTGCAGGACTTCTCGCGAGTGGCTCCCTTCCTATGGAATAGCCTGCCGACCGCCATCAGACTCTCCCCTAGTCTTCAACCATTTAAGAAGTGCCTTAAAACCCATCTCCTTAGGAAAGCTTATGGCCTCCCAGAGTAACCTCTACCTCACATACCTGTCTCTTGCTCTCTCCTAAAGGGCAGAACTCTACTCTGTTTTGACTAAAAATAAACAATATTTTGACAGTCAAGTATTTTTTATGCTCTCTGCAAACCCGAACTTGTCAGGTCACAGCAGAATATTTCAAAATATTCAAGCGTAATATATATTTTGTAGTTTATAAGATGCAAAAAGGAAAGAATATAGAATTAGCTTCATGTATTCGATTTTCAAGGGCAGACGTATGATGAAATATAATATGTGACTTGCAGTAGATTTTACAAATAAATCCGAAAAATAAATGATTCTGTAGCTCTTCTATTGCTATGTCAAGACAAAGACAGAAATGTTGCAAGGCTCCAGGATTTGAGTATACTATTTAGTGTGTGCATCTAAATTACAAAAAAAGGTCTACTCACGGATAATTACAGCCCTAGAGAGTCATGTATCTAAGATTGTTGAATGGAACACTACCAAAACACACTGCAATATAGTTGGCCATAGGCCATAGGTTTCTCCTAAAGTATAGATATACACAAACAATCTGAGATACGGCTGATATTTCTAAAAGAAAAAACATTTAAAAATGTAACAAAACATAGTGTAACACTGTCACAATATGGATAAGTGACACTGTGATGGATTACACTCACAAGCGCGTAGAATTTCAAACGCGTGATGGGTGGACATAACCTCTTCTCTTCTTGGTGACTAACAGTGGTGACGACAAGCGTTTGAAATTTGAAATTCTACACGCTTGTGCATGTAATCTATCACAGTGCCACTTATCCATATTGCAACAGTATTACACTATGCTTTAACCCCTTAAGGACACGTGACATGTGTGACACGTCATGGTTCCCTTTTATTACAGAAGTTTGGTCCTTAAGGGGTTAAAAATATTAGCTGTATCAGATTGTTTGTTTGTGTATATCTATAGTTGTGTTAAAGACCATCACCTGGGATGTGATCTTTGGAAAGCTGTATTGTATTCATTAAATAAGTAACTTTTTATTTTTCCAGTTCACGTTGTGGATGAAAGTTTAAGGATTGTTTTATTTCTCCCAAAGAATAGCTTCTTGTTCCACTTGTCAGCGCAGCTTTTGCTTTAAAACTGATATTGATGACAACAGAGTCATGACAATGTGAAAAGGACCAAACCTAGTTGGACTCAACACAAATTTAACCCAAGAGGACCATAACACCCTAAGCTGTAATGTGGAAATACTGGATACATTGGCTTTGTAGTTTTAACCCAGCAATGTAAAACATGTTTTCATTCAGGGTTTGAGGGTTAGAGGACCACACCTCTAGTGACTGTCTTCCAGACATTAACAAGAAGCAATTACCTTGTAGGAACCGAGTCAGATTTGCAGCATTTCATTGGCAAAGCGCTGCAATCTGCGGAGCATGTGCACTAGCCTCCCGATGCTTCTTAATAGGGAATATTTAGTTTGGCTGTAATGATCATCTTTTAAGATTTCTGCCACATAGGCGGATTGGTCGTCATGAGTTTAGAACAGCGAATTAGTAAAGATAAGTAAATCTCACCTTTTAGACCCTCACAGGTGGGGGGTGGATATCAAAATAGGTATATTAAAGCTAGAGCATTTTTTTCAGGAACTATCATACATCTGTGGTCCTCAACTCACTTTTTACATATTCAACCTTTAGAACAAATATGAGATTATTTGTTAGAGAAATTCCTTAATATCATCCGCTTCTTTAGAGGAACACTTTTCAGTTGAGTCCCAGAAAGAACTTCTACTGGAGCCCTCTGAAATTTTACCCAACAATAGAATTAATAGAAATGTGGCAACATGTGAAAACACATATATTTGTAAGTAAGTATATATACTAAAAATCAGCTGCTCATGTTTGGTGCATTTTACTACATTCTCTCTAAAACAGACACAAGAGTGGGTTTGGAGCATTTTGTTTTTGGGTTCTAACCTTGAACATGCGCCCATTCGGCCTACTAAATACTGTATTTATTAGGTAGACATCATTAAAGGGACACTATAGTCACCGGACTCACTACAGTTTAATTTAGTGGTTCTGGTGTCTATAGCATGTCCCTGCAGACTGAGGTGTTTTAATGTTAACACTGCCGTTTCAGAGAAAAGGCAGGGTTTACATTGCTGCTTGGTAACACCTCTAGGTGCAGTCACTCAGACAGCTACTGGTGTTAAGCATCTTAACGCTCTGCACGGAGGTGCTAAACGGTCCCCTAAAAGAGATGCTGATTGGCATAGTGCTCAGTTCTGCCGTGCATGTGCAATACCCTCTCAATGCTTTCCTAAGGGAATGCATTGGATTGGCTGAGGTCAAGACTTTTGATCTTAGTTACGGAGGAGGAGCCAGACGTGGTAAGACTGGTGTGTGCATGGGAGAAAAGGTGAGCAAAAACATTATTCCCATGCGATCTGAGGGTCACCTAATCGTTAAACACTATATGTTTTATTGGGAATGCATCTTTGTATTCCTGACACTTAAGTAAAACAAACTGGTATCTGCTAATTAAAAATCTGCATTACCGATGTTCATAGAAAATTTCAGTTGGATAATTAAGTATTTGCTTTTTTAATTGGACAGAATTGTGAAAATGATGCAAAACCAGAACGAGAAAAAAAAAGGTCTTCTCGCAAGAAAACATTAAATATAATACATCAGTTTGTCATAGCTCACAGCTTAATTTATTTTATGCATACTTTTTAAATTTAGAGTTTGCTTCACATATGTCAGGACTGTGAAAGATGATGCCCACAATGATTATGCCTGAATTTGAATAATTACAGTTGAATCTTTATTCATGGTAATTTTCATAAAGATCACAATTCAATTAAAGCTTCGTAATTGCAGTATGGTATAGTATTTTAATTAAAATTATATCGGTCATCTCTCTCACTACAATTTGCTTTTCACAAATCCAATTTTTTTATTATCTCGTACAAGCGATGGACTGTACTAAAAAAAAATTATGTTTTCGTCACATGTATTATCTGTAACACAAAGTTCCAAACAAAATGAACAAATAATGGATTTTGACAGCAGAAAATATAATACGATACTCAACAGGCAGCAATTAAAATCTTATCTTTATATATATATATATATATTGGAGTTAACACCTTTAGCAGTGAAATTGGAGTCAATAAGGGATTAGGATCATCAACAGAAACGTTTTAGAAAAACCAACCAGGAGAGAACATCAGGGCTTACTTTATATTCAGGAACTTATTCCCAAAATATTAGTTATCATAGAAGTGGAAAAAAGATATGGATAATAATTTAATCCTTTCCCTTAGTTTTGGCAATACGCTAAAACAAAATAAATCTTGTCTATATTGAAGAAATGGAAAACCCAGCAACTTTTTCCATCACATATATCAGATAAATATGGATAGGTATTACTTTGAACTCTTATCATCTTGAAGTAGCGCTCCACTGCCCAAATAAAAAAAAAAAAAAAATATTTAGTAGCTATACCCCAAATGTAAACCTGCATGCATTTAATTATGCATTTATTTTTGGGAGTAAATTTTAAAACAGCTTACAAAGCTTGCAGATCTGTTATCTTCTGCCTTTTGAAGCCCGCACCTTTTTGTCCAGATTTTCTATGGCTGTCCAATCACAGACTTCCCAATGAAGCTCAATGAGAAGTCTTTCCAAGGCAGGAGCTCTGAGCAATTGATGCCTCTTGAGTTTATCTCCACTGAGCTAAACAACCAGGAAGTAACAGGACCGGTTGTCTGATTGACAGCTAGGGAGGTGTAACAAGAGTAATTTATATAAGTGCCAATTTCTATTGAAACAGTGAGATATCCATGCCTAAAATAATCAAATGCTAGGGGATGCTTAGCCATGTTTAAACCACTGAAGACATTTAAACATATGCATTTAAACATATGCATATAGATGGTTGAATAACTTAGTGGATGTATCTCGGATACAGTGAGAGAGAAGGAACACAGCACTCTGTGGAAGAATTAATTTAATCTCGATCATTCTGGGTGGCATCCAAGTATAGACATCCTTAAAAATATACATTTTTAAATATTCCTTTAATGATTTTTTTTTGCATTGTATTAAATAATATTTTGGTTTTATAGATTTTAACAAGACTTATACACTTTATTTGCATAGCTATCGTAACAAATCACCCGTAAACATAAAGTTTTAGAATGTAGTGGTTTGAGATTTATGCTTACTCTGATTTTATTTGTACTGCAAGGGCAGGCACATACTAACAAAACTGAAAACACGATCTTGAAAACGAAGTGTTTTAAAAAAAAAAAAAAAATAGTCACAATTCCTTTTCATTTCCACTATTTTCCACTATTTGCTCCTTAAACACCAAAACTAAAAATGGTGAATATTATTGTCCTTTCATGGTAAACATCATAGTAACATCACTTTCACAAAATATCATCATAAAAGAACAAATGACCGTGTTTTTAATATGTTCTCAGTCATTATGTACTGTGTAGATAGTTCTTAATTAATATGTTTGTGCAGTTATGATATTTACTAACAAATCTTTATTTGATTAGTAAATTACTACAAGTGCTCATGGACAAATAGTAATTACTAGTGCAGTTTTATTTTACTTTATTAATTGCACGCCTCTCAGCTCTATGTCATATGAAACCGTATGCCCTTTGCAGTGGTAATGATGCAAAATGTCTTGTCTTTCGGCACAAAGTGTCCTATACCCACTTCAATCTGCATAAAAGCAATTCAGCTGTAAGCCCAACTCAAATAAATGTCAGACATCGTACAAGTTCCCACCTGCTTCAACTCGTTGACAAACATGAATAAAGTAGGATCTGTATCATGACACATATGGACGGGGTTCATGAACTCACAGTAAGCTAGCAGAACCAGATCTATCACTTTTGGGCTGTGGTTTGCATCGTTGCATAAATGAACCTGTCTCAGTGCTGAAATAGATATCACATAAACTCCTGGTCTGCAGTTCATGGATTGGTTGAGAACTTTTCATCTACTTCCTGGTCTGGTTGGAACTAAAGGAAGCAGCTGTGAATCCCGAGTATTTAAATAAATATTTTAATGCATTATCTTATAATACAGTCAAAAAATTCAAAAAATGAGGCCAAGACAAAAGACTTTCATTAATATTTTTTTTTTACTAATTAGTGGGGAGTAAGCATTGATTCATTTGTCCTTTACTTCATACAGAACATATATAAAGTCTAAATAAGTTCAAAATAATGTAAAAATACATTTTAAAAATTAACATTGCCTTAACAACAAATGGCACACCAAAGATGCCTTCTCTCACGAAAAATATCTAATTCCTGCACTATATTTGAGTAATCCGAATTAGGTGAGTAAATAATTAGAATCACACTCACATTTGATGGAGCATTCTAGTGGCTCTCAGTAAATAACGTAAAGTGTTATAAACTCCACTCATGGATATATTGGTGGCTGGAGTCCTCACTGTGGTAATATGTGCATAAGAATAGAATATAGAGCTCACTGTAACACAGTAAAGTGCAAAATAAATAGAAATGTACCTACCCGTTTTGGAGCAAAGTAATGGTTTTGCTCAATGTATAGGTGGTACATTTTCAACCAAGGGATATGATGGCAGAAAAAAAATTAAGATGGTCCAGGGATACTAAAAATTCAAACATTTTATTGTAATAACTTTAAAGGGGTTAAACGATAAAACAAAGTATAAAAGTATAACACTGATGCATTTCACGACTTCACAGGGCTTTTTTCATAATGTTTATATGTTGTGTTATTGAAAAATATTTTCTTAAATTAATACTATTTTATACAATTATTTTCTCTAAAATACCTTACCTATGTGTATTGTGTAATCATTATACCATGTTTTCTTTCAAATATATCATCATGAGGGCAATACCAAAAACATAGGCTATGTATTAATATGTAAATATCACAAGAAGCATTATATGTTATATGTTATATAAAGAAAATAACAGACATTGACCACAATTTAGTCAATTTTCCAAATAATTAAATTCTGTTAGAAAAAACCTTGCAAGTGATTTAGCTACAGAAGTCATTATTAAAGTATATGTGGATTTTTTTTTAAATAAATCATTTGGAAAGTTTTTTTTAATAGTATTGAATCATTTGGAAGGATTATTAAATCTAGGCCATTGTTCTAGAAAAATGAACTTTTAAATTGCATATGGGTTATTTTTCCGAAATTTATTTTCACGATATATAAATTCACACAAAAGTCTGCAAGGTAAATGTCAATGTTTTCTTTTTTTTTCTCCAAAACTCTAATGCACTAACTTTTTTTATTTAAGAAGGTCCCAAAGACCCAATATTATCTACAATATTATTAGCATAGAGGTTTTGGGAGATGATTCAGTGTTCCAAACTCCCAGTCACCTTGCCCTCACAGGGCCCTCTTTGAAGTGATCTGGTGGGATTATCATACTATCTTCTAACTACCTTTGAAGAAAGTTCACAAAAACAAAAGTATTGCTCTTGACTTTGATAAAATATGATCACTGGGGACAAAAATATTTGAAAGTACATTTCGATATATTTACTTTAATATGGGCATTTTATACACAATAAATGTTACATCCACACACTTTGTAATGATTTAAATATGTTTTTTCGAACTATCTGTAGAGCTGCTATTTCCCCAATGTGCTGTATCGATCATAAAGAACAATTTACTGCTGTACTTTCCCAAGGGAAAAAAAATCTTGGTTTCTACTTTTTATATTTTTTTTTTATCTGAACTTTATCCAAGCAAAACTTTCTTTCTTATTTATTTCATTTGGGAAAAAGTGATGGATATGGCTTGATGACCAATAATCCATCAACAAAAAGAGGTTTTGCCACGTTATAAATTTACACAAAAATGACAAACTTCACAGTTTGCTTTACTTACTAAACATCAATAACTTGAAAATATTCTCCTCTAAGTATAATTCAGGTGAATCCCATGTTTGTCATCATAAAAGTCAAATGTCAGTTTACTGTGTTTATTGAGTCTGTAGAAATCTGACAGCTCTAAACGCAGATCAATGGTCTTTAAAGCATTCCTCATTTCCCCCAATGATTTAGGATTTAGAGATTATTCATTTACATCCAGTGGACATACCAGTAAATAATGAAATGATGCACAAGGGTTAGTTTGAGAAATACTAGTAAGATACATGTGACAAACCAAGGATTTTACAGAGCATGATACTTCATTCAGTTTCTCTTCCAAACTGAATCGTCATCAAACAGTAGGGGAAACAGCCTTTAAAGGGACATTTAGGATCTTTGTAAATATTAGTTCAGTTTGCATTAATCAGTTTGGCCAAAATATATATTTTTTTTTATTTGGCCAACAGAATTTCACTGACACAAAGGTTCAGCTGATCCAAATATTGTCCATACAAACAATTTGGGGAAACCTATTCTAAGAAACCAAAAGGATGCAAAAAACAAAGACTATCAACGGCGTTGCTAGGGCCCCAAAACACCCATGGCTTGACACAAACAAGCCTCCTAAAGCCTGCTTAAAGCCCTACACTTGGTCCCGTTAACTAATGGAATATACATAAATATATATACAGTGGTGTAATAATGTTTTTTTTTTATTATTATTATTATTCTACCGGCCCTGTGTGGCCGCACAGTCCGCACACCCCTAAGGCCGGCCCTGTAATACACACACATCTATCATAACTGTGCTACTCAGACAGGGTTCAACTGGCAGACTGGGAGGGAGAGTAACAAAGGAGAAATAGATTTGGTGGTTTGAATACCCCCCAGATATAAGACCCAAGGCTACAGAGCACCACATTTGGGGCTTTAAGCCCCCTATTCTCCTTTAGAAACACCCCTGATGCATATCACTAGACTGCAAAATCTCTCTCTCTCTATATATATATATATAAATAAAATATATATATAATATCCATGTATACATAATATCCGTAGAGAACCTCCTCAGTGACTAATGTGTAAACAAATAAAAATGATATGTAAATGCCTAGCACAGTTTATTTTGACCCTCCCATAGTCGTCGCCCCCCTTTTTATTTTGTTCAGAAAAGACATTACATTGCATAAAAATGTGGTACAATACATCAGCAGTAATTCCTGGTTCTGAGATCAACTGTACACAGCACTATAAACTATTGCATAGAAATGATTGGTATGCCTACATCAGTCATAAAAATACGTATCTTTACAGGTTAAGAGGGTGGGATCGATGGTGGAGCAGAACAGCGAGTATCCAACCCCTGAATTTTCGACCTTAGTCAGACCGTATTCCCTTTCTTGCGACACAATGGGTTATACCAGTTAGAAAGTGGAGTGCACAAACCAAGTTCTTCGCTCAGAGGTTGTCCTTGAGTTACTTTCATCTAGGGGTGTTTCAGCTGTGCTCTGCTTCTCGAAGAAAGCAATATACAACGTAGAGTGTACTGTAGTGGATGTTAAACAAGTAGTGGAGCATCAATCTAACAACATATACAATAACAAGAACGATATTTGCAATATAAATTCAAGTCACTGTCTCTGATTGCATGATACCTCCATCTTTGGAAGCGGCCAAGGGAGGATATATAGGGGGGGAGGGTTGAGTGGGGTTCTAACTTTGGTGCGAGGGTTAGCTAATTGTCAGGAGTCTGCACCAGGGGTCCCAGGTCTCTGTGTAGTGGTGATACTGTTTGGCCAGGGACTGTAAAAGTTCAACCATGATTCTAATGCTTTCAACCTTCTGGATCCAGTTGTCTGGTGTAAGAAGAAATATAAAGATTTCCGGTTTAAGTGGGATGATCGTCCCCAGAACAGTATTGATCAATCCAGCCACACAAGACCAGAACTTCAGTACCACTGGGCGCGACCACCAGATATCGCTGAGTTGCCCCATGGTTGATGACATCTCCAGCACTGGTCAGGTGAGTGGGGGAATAGCGTCTGGAGCTTTGAGAGGGTATAATGCCACCTTACTATCTGTCAGGATCGGGGCAGGGATCCAACACGCAGAGTACAAACAGTAGCCAGATACGTATACCGGACCTTAGAATGGCCGGACTAACGTAAGTAGTACAGTAGAGAATAGTCAAAGACAAGCCGGGGTCGAGGGTAACAGAAGACAGGTAAGCGAGAGACAAGCCGAATAAAGGGTAACAGAGATAAGCAGAGTAAAGCAAACAAGCCCGGTCAAAACCAAGAGGGATAACTAGAATACACGAGCACTGAGTGACTAGAACAAGCTAGAACCACGACAGGGCAATGAGCTAATGAAAGAAGCACTGTTAAATGCCCTGTTCAGATAAGTAAACACGCCTCCAAGGCGTCCTGATTGGTCCTGAAGCAATTGAGTGACAGGTCGTTCCGGGTTGGCGTCCTGACGTCGACTTCCGGACGTCATGCTATAAAAGGGAGTCACTCCCTCGCGGCCGGCTTTGCATGACCGGATAGACCGCGAGGAAGGGGGAAATCAGACCGTCCGGATAGATGAATGGCTAAGTCTCTACCTCTTTCGGAGGTAGAGACCTCAGGTACCCTGACAGTACCCCCCTCTCAGATACGCCCACCGGGCGGAAGGCACCAGGACGAGAAGGGAAGCGAGAGGGAAATGCCCTGCGGAGACGGGGAGCATGAACCTCCTCCTGAGGTACCCAACTTCTCTCCTCAGGACCATATCATTTCCAATCGACCAGATATTGTACTCTCCCCCGGGAGATTCGAGAATCGACGATGGAATTGACCTCATACTCCTCCTGACCCTCCACCTGAACAGAGCGAGGAGGGACGATCGTGGAGGAGAATCTGTTACATACTAGTGGTTTTAGCAAGGAAACATGAAATGAGTTAGGAATGCGTAAGGCATTAGGCAAAGCTAGACGATACGCAACTGGGTTAATTTGAGTCAGTACCCTGTAAGGTCCAATATACCGAGGAGCGAACTTCATGTAAGGCACTTTTAACCGAATGTTTCTAGTACTTAACCATACTCTATCGCCTGGAACAAACACCGGTGCTGCCCTTCTACGTTTGTCAGCGTGTTTTTTAACCAGCATAGAATTGTGCAGAAGAATTCGTCGAGTCTGGTCCCATAACTTCCTTAAATTGGCAACATGGACATCCACCGACGGTACCCCTTGGGAAGAGGACTCCGAAGGAAGAATGGAAGGATGAAAGCCATAATTCATGAAGAAGGGGCTAGAATGCGTAGAATCACAGACGAGATTGTTGTGTGCAAACTCCGCCCAAGGAATCAAACCGACCCAATCGTCCTGGTGTTCAGAAACGAAACAACGTAAATATTGTTCAACCTTTTGGTTGGTGCGTTCAGCAGCTCCATTGGACTGAGGATGGTAGGCAGAAGAGAAATTCAATTTGATGCCTAGTTGAGAGCAGAAGGATTTCCAAAAACGGGAAACAAATTGGGAACCTCTGTCAGATACAATTTGGGAAGGTATCCCATGTAAACGGAAAATCTCCCTAGCGAATATCTCCGCTAATTCGGGCGAAGATGGGAGTTTAGGTAAGGGAATGAAGTGAGCCATCTTAGTAAATCTGTCCACCACAGTGAGGATAACAGTCTGCTTTTTAGAGACAGGCAAATCAACAATGAAGTCCATAGCCAAACAGGACCATGGCTTTTCAGGAACCTCTAAAGGGTGCAGAAATCCGCATGGAAGCGAATGGGGTTGCTTGGTCTTGGTACAAACCATGCCCCGATGAATTCTTTAATATCTTTACGTAACTCAGGCCACCAGAAATCTTTAGAGATCAGAGCATACGTCTTGCGAATGCCAGGATGTCCAGCCACCTTGCTGTTGTGGAAACAGCGTAACACTTCTAGTTGGAGAGTGGCAGGAACGAAGTGTCGATCCCCAGGAGTCTGTTTGGGCGCAAGATGCTGAAATTTCATGATCTCGGCAAGCAACGGAGAGTGAATCCTGAGATTCGTGTTAGCGATGATATTACCCTTAGGAACTATGGAGGAAAGGACTGGCTCAGTTATAGTGAACGGTTCATATTGACGAGACAAAGCATCGGCTTTAGAGTTCTTAGAACCAGGTCTATAAGTAAGTACATAATTAAAGTGAGTGAGGAACAAGGACCAACGAGCCTGCCTGGCGGATAAGCGCTTAGCCTCCCCAATATAAGACAAGTTCTTATGATCCGTTAAAATAGTAACAGGGTGTAATGTCCCTTCTAGTAAATGTCTCCACTCCTTTAAAGCCTTAATGACCGCTAACAGTTCCCTGTCGCCGATGTCATATCTGCTTTCAGGCCCAGATAATTTCTTAGAGAAGAACCCACAAGGGTGTAACGGTTTGTCCACCCCTAACCTTTGAGACAGAACAGCCCCAACTCCCGTCTCAGAAGCATCGACCTCGAGTAAGAACGGCAGAGTCGTATCAGGGTGGACTAGAATGGGGGCAGAAGCAAAAAGTTCTTTGAGAGTCTTGAAAGCAACAAGAGCCTCCGTAGACCAGGTCCTAGTATTAGCCCCTTGTTTGGTCATATTGGTAATAGGCGCAATGATATAAGAGTATCCCTTAATGAAGCGCCTATAGTAGTTGGAAAAACCAATAAACCTCTGAATAGCCTTGAGTCCTTTGGGCAAAGGCCAATCTAAAATAGATTGGAGTTTGTCAGGATCCATTTTAAAACCTTCCCCAGAAATCACGTAACCAAGAAAGTCTATCTGAGACTGGTCAAAGCTGCATTTCTCCAATTTACAGTATAGGCCATGTTGCAGAAGTTTGTGTAATACCTTTCTGACTTGTCTATGGTGAGTCTCAATCTCCCTAGAGTGTATCAGTATGTCGTCCAGGTAGACAATAACACAATCATGTTGAAACTCCCTAAGTACCTCATTAATCAAATCTTGAAATACTGCAGGAGCATTGCAAAGTCCAAACGGCATAACTGTGTATTCATAGTGGCCATACCGGGTATTGAACGCCGTCATCCACTCGTGTCCATGATGGATTCTCACCAAATTATATGCCCCTCTGAGATCTAACTTGGTGAAGATTTTGGAGCCCTTAAGACGATCAAACAACTTGGTAATCAATGGGATAGGATAAGCATTTCTGATAGTTATTTTATTCAAGCCTCGGTAATCAATACAAGGTCTCAGCGTGCCATCCTTTTTCTTAACGAAAAAGAACCCAGCCCCGGCAGGAGAAGAAGACCTCCTAATGAATCCTTTCTCTAAATTCTCACGAATATATTCCTCTAGAACAGAGTTCTCCTGAACAGATAAAGGATATACATTACCCCTCGGAGGCATAGTCCCAGGTAGAAGCTTAATTTTACAATCAAATGACCTGTGTGGAGGTAAAGAATCGGCATTCTTCTTGTCGAATACTGCCTTTAAGTCTTGGTACAGGAACGGTATCTGTTTTTCTGTGGACTGAGTAGGACTACCAGGTGTGTTAATATTAGCCAATGGAGAAACCTTGCGTAAACACCTCTCCTGGCAGCTCTGACCCCACAAGAGTATCTCCCCTAATTCCCAATCGATAATAGGGTTATGTCTCTTCATCCATGGATACCCCAGAACTATGGGAACAGACGGGGACGAAATGAGCATAAGAGATAAATTCTCCACATGTAGGATACCAACATTTAAGTTAATGGGTATGGTTTCACGAAAGATAACAGGGTCCAGTAGTGGTCTACCATCTATGGCCTCAACGGCCAAGGGTGTCTCCCTTAACTGGGATGGGAAATTGTGTTTAGTGGCAAAGGCTTGGTCGATAAAATTCTCAGCAGCTCCGGAATCTATCAACGCCATAGCCTTTACTACTTCCTTCTCCCAAGTTAAGGAAACTGGTAGCAGAAGCCTGTGATCTTTATAATTAGGAGTAGAGGACAAAATAGAAACACCCAAGGCCTGTCCTCTAGAGAAACTTAGGTGCGAGCGTTTCCCGGGCGGTTAGAACAGTTCGAGAGTAAATGACCTCTGGCTCCACAATACATACATAACCCCTCCCTTCTCCTGTGCTGTCTCTCCTCCTCAGAGAGGCGGGTATAGCCTATCTGCATAGGTTCAGGAAGCAGAGAGACCGTGGCGTCAGGGCTAGGAAATGCGGGGGATAACCTAAAGGAAGGTCTCCGGTTCCTCTCTCGAGTGTTCTGTCTCTCTCTTAAACGTTCATCTATACGAGAAATGAATGAAATTAAATCCTCTAAATTTTCAGGAAGTTCTCTAGTAGCAACCTCGTCAAGGATTACATCTGATAGCCCATTCAAAAATACATCCATATACGCCTGCTCATTCCACTTGACTTCTGACGCCAGAGACCTGAACTCTAGTGCATAATCCACAAGTGTTCGGTTCTCCTGTCTCAGGCGCAACAGTGATCTGGCTGCATTAACCTTTCTACCTGGAGGGTCAAACGTTCTTCTAAAAGCAGCTACAAATGCGTTATAGTTATATACTAACGGGTTATCGTTCTCCCATAGTGGGTTGGCCCATCTCAGAGCCTTCTCAATGAGTAAGGTGATAATAAATCCTACCTTTGCCCTATCTGTAGGATAGGAGCGAGGTTGCAATTCAAAGTGGATACTAATTTGGTTTAAAAAAACACGACATTTCTCAGGAGCCCCACCATAACGTACTGGTGGGGTAATGCGAGAAGAAGCACCTACTGTGGCTACCTCTAGGCCTGAACTTACAGGAGAGATAGGAGTAGTACGTATCTCCTCTGGTGGGTTATTGGCACGAGATAATAATGCCTGTAGCGCTAGCGCCATCTGATCCATTCTGTGATCCATGGCTTCAAACCTAGGATCAGGAGAAGCAAGCTGACTGTTTGTACTTGCAGGATCCATTGGCCCTGTCGTAATGTCAGGATCGGGACAGGGATCCAACACGCAGAGTACAAACAGTAGCCAGATACGTATACCGGACCTTAGAATGGCCGGACTAACGTAAGTAGTACAGTAGAGAATAGTCAAAGACAAGCCGGGGTCGAGGGTAACAGAAGACAGGTAAGCGAGAGACAAGCCGAATAAAGGGTAACAGAGATAAGCAGAGTAAAGCAAACAAGCCGGGTCAAAACCAAGAGGGATAACTAGAATACACGAGCACTGAGTGACTAGAACAAGCTAGAACCACGACAGGGCAATGAGCTAATGAAAGAAGCACTGTTAAATGCCCGTTCAGATAAGTAAACACGCCTCCGAGGCGTCCTGATTGGTCCTGAAGCAATTGAGTGACAGGTCGTTCCGGGTTGGCGTCCTGACGTCGACTTCCGGACGTCATGCTATAAAAGGGAGTCACTCCCTCGCGGCCGGCTTTGCATGACCGGATAGACCGCGAGGAAGGGGGAAATCAGACCGTCCGGATGGATGAACGGCTAAGTCTCTACCTCTTTCGGACTGTACCCTGACACTATCCTCTTGTAGCTGCTCTCTTGAGCTGATAAATTTAAGGAGGACTTATGAATATGCCTGAAGATAGTGTGCCAGTTTTCTGCTTTTAAGGAGGGGAGCTCTTTCTCCCAGCTGAGTGTGTATAGTGGAAGGTGCGTCGGCAGAGTGGTTTGTAACAGAGAGTACATAATGGAGATGTGTTTGCGGTTTAGGGAGTGTGTTGATCAGTTTTGTTCGAAACTGGTGGTGAGTACTCTATTTCCCTTTCTCAGGAGTGGTTTCGTAAGTATGAAGTGTCTCATTTGGTTATAGTGGAGTTTCTGTAATGCGGTATGGTCTTCATTGGGAAGGAGGATAGCTAGTGATTTCACCCCAGAGTTATCTAATATGGCGCCTAATGTCAAATATGGGGTGTTGTAATAATCCTTGTAGGTGTTTCCTGACAATCCCGGTTGGAATAGCGGGTTGTGTGAGATCGGGTATAGAGGCGTTGGGTATGGGGACAGGTCTTTGTGGTGTCTGATATGAGCCCAAATCTTAAGTGTGGGGGTGATAGTGGGATGGGCTTGGTGTTGTAGGAAGACTTGTCCCGATTTGTGCCATGGGATTGTGTCTATAGGGACCCTGAAGAAGGAGTTCTCAAGCTGAACCCACTGTTTCGAGGAGGCTGTGTTTCTGCCCAATCATATATCCTAGCTAGGAGTATGGCATGGTGGTACATTTCTACATTTGGTAGCCCCAGTCCCCCCTCCCTCTTTGGTCTTCTGAGTAAGGAGTATGGGTGTCTCGGGTGTGCCTATATGAAGGCCGTAAACGTTTGACGGAGTGTAGTGAATAAGAGCTTTGGGAGGGAAATAGTAGTCAAGGGAATATATTCATCTTTGAGATGTTCAATCTGCAAAACCACCTGAAGTGAGGGACATTCCATGACAGGAGGTCCTTAGATGGCTTGTAGCAGTTGTGGGAAATTACAATCGTATAATTGTGATAGGGAGCTGGGAATAGGTACTCCCAAATATTTAAGGGATGGGTTGGCCCATGTGAAAGGGTAAGATTGTTGTAGTGACATTTTGGTTGCTGGTGGTATGTTTAACGGCAGGATTTCGCATTTGCTTAGATTGGCCTGGAAATTGGAAATTGAGCTATATTGTGTCATCTCGTGCATTATATGAGGTAGAGACTGTAGCGAGTCTGATAATATGAATAACATGTCACGCCGCGAAGGCAGATATCTTGTGTTTGACCTCTTCCACGCGGTTCCCTGAATCTGGGGATTGTCTCTAATGCCTTGTAAAAAAGGCTCTAGGACTAGTACAAACAGAAGGGGTGAGAGTGGGCACCCCTGTCTCGTGCCATTGGTTATCGATACTGGTTCTGATAGTTGGCCATTTATGCGCAGTCGTGCTGCCGGTGAGGAGTATAGTGCACCCAGCCATTGCAACCAGTTGTTGCCAAAACCCATATGTTCTAGGGTGGCATGCATCAGTGTCCAGTCTACCCTATCAAATTACTTTTTGGCATCAATCAACGGTAGTAGACTGGAGCTAATAGATAGTTTTGCGAAGTGGATCAGATTGAGACTATTCATCGTATTGTTCTTAGCCTCCCTGCCTGGAATGAAGCACAACTGGTCAGGGTATATCAGCAGGCGACGGAGGTGGTTGGCTAAAATTTTGGTAAACAGTTTGAGGTCTATATTAATCAGGGATATGGGCCTATAACATCCAGATATGTTAGGGTCTTTTCCAGGTTTGGGTACGAGAGTGATTGTGGAGGGAGTGTTGGGTTTTTGAGCAGAGAGTTGAAGAAGTGGAGGAAGGAGGTGCAAAGGTTAGATGCAAATGTTTTATAGTATTTAGCCGTGAGCAGGGACGTTTTAGCCGCCAGGGGGCGGCAAAAAAAGCCGCCCCCAAATGCCCAAGGCAAATGTCTTGTTAGCCTTGCGGCTAACAGACATGCCGGCGGGCTGCTGGGCGGTTGGGCGGTCGGGCGGTGGGCGGCGCTGGCGGGCGGCTGGCGAGGGAGCACTTCCTCTGAGCTGTCTTCTCAGCTCCCTCGCGCACCGCAGAGTAAGGCTGGGAGCCGGAATATGACTTCATATTCCGGCTCTGCCTCCCAGCCTCACTCTGCGGTGCACGAGGGAGCTGAGCAGACAGCTCACAGGAAGTGCTCCCTCGCCAGCCGCCCGCCAGCGCCGCCCGACCGCCCAGCAGCCACTGGACCACCAGGGAGAAAGATGACCCCCCCCAGCATTCCCAAAGGTAAGGAGGCTGGGGGGGTTAAAGTAAAAAAAAAAGTATTAATGTGAGTGAGTGTGTCTGTTAGTGAGTGTGAGTGTGTGTGTGTCTGTTAGTGAGTGTGTGTGTGTGTGCGTGTGTGTTAGTGTGTGTGTGTGTGTGTGTGTCTGTTAGTGTGTGTGTGTGTCTTAGTGTGTGTCTGTTAGTGTGTATGTGTCTGTTAGTGTGTGTGTGTGTCTGTTAGTGTGTGGGTCTGTTAGTGTGTGTGTCTGTTAGTGTGTGTGTGTTTCTGTTAGTGTATGCGTATCTGTCAGTGAATGTGTGTCTGTGTATTTAGAAGGCGGGGCGGGGGGAAGGGGTGGCGTAGGGGGGGAGGGGGCGCCTGAGTTTTGTCCTGCCTAGGGCAGCACAAAACCAGGATACACCACTGGCCGTGGGCCTGGGCTTTTCCCCAGGGGGAGAGTTCTTGTTTCCTGTGTAAATTCATCACTGTTGATAGGAAGATCAAGGGATTTTTGGACATTAGTTATGGACGATATTAAGGTATTTTGCCTTTGTTTCTTTAAGGCATGTGCTAAGAGTCGGCCACTTTTCTCCCTGGGCATAGTAGAGACTCTTGGTTATTAGGAGTTTACGTTTCGTTTGCATGCCCAAGAGGATGGACAACTCGGTCCTCTTTTCTATCAAGCGTTTATGTGGACAGGTCGAGGTCATTTTTATGTTACTGTGCTTTTTATGTAAGGATGCAATTTGGATGATTTTACCCCTGATTGTACTTTTGTGTGCCTTCCATATAATAGGGTGGGTTGATTCCGGGTAAGTGTTGAGCGAGAAGTATTGATTCAGCTCTGATTTAATTTGGGCCACCACTTTGGTGTCGTTCAGAAGCGTATTGTTCAATTTCCAGTGGGCCTTAGATGAATATAGGGAAGGAATTGTAATGGCCAGAGATAGCGGTGCATGGTCTGACCATGTGATCAGGTCGTAGGCACAATGGCCGACCAAGTTAAGGTATCTGTATGGGAGGAAGAACATATGGATCCTCGAGTAAGAACCTGACGGATGTGAATAAAAGGAGTAATCATTTTTTGTGGGGTGCAGTGTTTGCCAGCAATCATATATTTGGTGGGTGTCGAAGAGTGATTGCATTGTCTTATATGGCGGATGTTGGAGCTCAGGCCCTCCATTTTCATTTGAAATGAGGCTTCCAGATCTCGGTGGGAAGGTAGGTTTCAGAGAATGTTTTTTATGTCCGAGTCTGCAGATCTCGTTGAGCCTTCCGACAGTGTTGGGCTTGGCGGGTTGTATTCTGGCTGAGAGGCCGTCAGTGCCATATTGGATTCTGCCGGCTCCGACATGCGGTCCACATAATCTTTAAATAGTTTGGTGACTGAGCTCGGTTTTGTAGCTGTGGCTCTTCTGTGAGCTTTGAGAACGTTTAGGGTTCCCCATCTTTGATTAATACCTCCAATTAGACGGATTGTGAGCCTGCAAGCCCTGGAGCTGATTCAATGTGCGCATGCAGGCATTCAGTTCGGCAGTCGGCCACACCCCCTCCATAGTCCCCCTTTTAATATGGCTAGCCATGGAAGTACATTGGTGGTATTGTGGGCCTTGTTATGTCCTTCCTCCGATAATGGCTCTGAAAAGGGAAGTCAATGCTCACTGTACCATCAATGAACTTCCATGGCTATCCATATTTAAAGGGGGACTATGGAAGGATGGAATTAGGCTGTATTAGGCATTTACATATAACTTGAATTTGTTTTACACATTGGACCCTGAGGGAGTTCTCTATGGAGAATGAAATGCCTAGGACTCGTTTGGATTTTATTTTTCTAACAACTGTTCTTTTAAATTACATTTTTACTATACATGTCAATGAAACTATTTTGTACCTTTCATCATATATCCGGATTGTAACATTATTGAGGTTCCTGAATTTGGCTTCCATAATGGGACATCCATCAGGAGAGGGCTACAACCCCCCACAACCAATAGGAAAGGCACCTTTAAGGCTAATTTATTACATCTTATTTGTGAGTGCAACCAAGAAGTGCTTTGTTACTCTATGTCAAAACAATGTTGCGCTATGTCTTGCTTTATTTATCTATTTTAGAGATATAAGATGGATTTATAAAACATAGTTCATGTCAAACTAACTTAACTGTATTCTACAAAAAAGTAAGTAGAAGTAAAGATCAGGATGTTGCAGTGGATGTGATCTACTTGGATTTTACTGAGGCATTCGGTACAGTTCCACACAATAGGTTAGTATTCAAACAAAGAAATTAATCCAGCTGAAAATTCTTGTTCTTGGATAGATCATTGTCTTAACCCCTTAAGGACCAAACTTCTGGAATAAAAGGGAATCATGACATGTCACACATGTCATGTGTCCTTAAGGGGTTAAGGATACAGTACAGAGAGTTGTTATTAATGGTAAATGTTCAAGATTGACAAAAGTAGTAAGCGGTGTCCCTCGGGGTTCTGTTGTGGGACCGCTTCTATTGAACATAGTTATAATTTATTTTAAAATAGACATTGAAAGTTTTGTTTGAGTGTTTGCAGATTACACTAAACTCTGTAAAGTAATACAATGTTAACAGGATATTACTTCACCACGGAGTAATTTAGACAGATAGTTGGACTGGGCACTCAAATGGCAGATTAAATTTAATGTAGAAAAATGCAAAGTTATGCACTTCTGTGTAAAGAATGCACAAGCAACTTACACCCTAAATGGTAGTGAATTAGGGATAACCACACACGAGAAGGATTTGGGAACTGGTATGGACAACAAACTAGGCAACAATATGCAATGTCATTTGGCAGTTGCTAAGTCCAGTAAGGTATTGTCATGTATAAAGAGGGGCATTAATTCTATGAATGAGAATATCATTTTACCTCTTTATAAATCAATGGTAAGACCACACCTTGAATATGCTGTGTAATTGTGGGCACCTGTTCTAGTGAAGGATATTATAACATTAGAAAAAGTACAGATGCATGCTAAAAAAATAATCAGCAAAGAAATGCAACATTTTAGTTATGAAAAAATATTAACACATGTAAATCTTAAATGTTATCTAAATCTTTAATGTAATCTAAAAAATATGCCTCGGGGGGCAAATATAGTTAGTGCCAATGCAAACCATTGTCTGGAAATCTAGTCATAAACAGGAATATACAGGGAGTGCAGAATTATTAGGCAAATGAGTATTTTGACCACATCATCCTCTTTATGCATGTTGTCTTACTCCAAGCTGTATAGGCTCGAAAGCCTACTACCAATTAAGCATATTAGGTGATGTGCATCTCTGTAATGAGAAGGGGTGTGGTCTAATGACATCAACACCCTATATCAGGTGTGCATAATTATTAGGTAACTTCCTTTCCTTTGGCAAAATGGGTCAAAAGAAGGACTTGACAGGCTCAGAAAAGTCAAAAATAGTGAGATATCTTGCAGAGGGATGCAGCACTCTTAAAATTGCAAAGCTTCTGAAGCGTGATTATCGAACAATCAAGCGTTTCATTCAAAATAGTCAACAGGGTCGCAAGAAGCGTGTGGAGAAACCAAGGCGCAAAAACTTGAACTGAGAAAAGTCAAGTGTGCAGCTGCCAAGATGCCACTTGCCACCAGTTTGGCCATATTTCAGAGCTGCAACATCACTGGAGTGCCCAAAAGCACAAGGTGTGCAATACTCAGAGACATGGCCAAGGTAAGAAAGGCTGAAAGACGACCACCACTGAACAAGACACACAAGCTGAAACGTCAAGACTGGGCCAAGAAATATCTCAAGACTGATTTTTCTAAGGTTTTATGGACTGATGAAATGAGAGTGAGTCTTGATGGGCCAGATGGATGGGCCCGTGGCTGGATTGGTAAAGGGCAGAGAGCTCCAGTCCGACTCAGACGCCAGCAAGGTGGAGGTGGAGTACTGGTTTGGGCTGGTATCATCAAAGATGAGCTTGTGGGGCCTTTTCGGGTTGAGGATGGAGTCAAGCTCAACTCCCAGTCCTACTGCCAGTTTCTGGAAGACACCTTCTTCAAGCAGTGGTACAGGAAGAAGTCTGCATCCTTCAAGAACATGATTTTCATGCAGGACAATGCTCCATCACACGCGTCCAAGTACTCCACAGCGTGGCTGGCAAGAAAGGGTATAAAAGAAGAAAATCTAATGACATGGCCTCCTTGTTCACCTGATCTGAACCCCATTGAGAACCTGTGGTCCATCATCAAATGTGAGATTTACAAGGAGGGAAAACAGTACACCTCTCTGAACAGTGTCTGGGAGGCTGTGGTTGCTGCTGCATGCAATGTTGATGGTGAACAGATCAAAACACTGACAGAATCCATGGATGGCAGGCTTTTGAGTGTCCTTGCAAAGAAAGGTGGCTATATTGGTCACTGATTTGTTTTTGTTATGTTTTTGAATGTCAGAAATGTATATTTGTGAATGTTGAGATGTTATATTGGTTTCACTGGTAAAAATAAATAATTGAAATGGGTATATATTTGTTTTTTGTTAAGTTGCCTAAGAATTATGCACAGTAATAGTCACCTGCACACACAGATATCCCCCTAAAATAGCTATAACTAAAAACAAACTAAAAACTACTTCCAAAAATATTCAGCTTTGATATTAATGAGTTTTTTGGGTTCATTGAGAACATGGTTGTTGTTCAATAATAAAATGAATCCTCAAAAATACAACTTGCCTAATAATTCTGCACTCCCTGTACATAGGACATGAGGTTACTCATTTAGACTGGACAAAAGTAGATTTAGTCTAAGGCAAAGGAAATGTTTTTTTTTTTTTACAGTAAGAACAATAAGGTTGTGCAATTCTCTGCCTGAAGAGGTGGTTTTATCTGTACAGATGTTTAACCAGCAACTGGGTGAATACTTGCAACAACATAATATTCAGGGATATCATTTTTAATGTCAGGTAACAGCTTCTTGATCAAAGAAGAGATCTGACTGACATTCTGAGGTCAAGAAGGATTTTTTTCATAGTTTGTTGCAAAATTGGAAATTGCTTCAAACTGGGGGTTTTGGCTTCTTTTGGTCAACATCAAAAGCAGATGTGTGAAAGACTAAGCTTGATGGATGCATGTCTCTTTTCAGCCTATGTAACTATAAACACTCGCACACACACACAACCAAGCACAAAATACACAAATAGCAAAATGAATGCATGCAGTGTTGGCAGAAAGGAGGTGGGGAGCAGACAACATATTTTCTAGAGTCTAACATTGAGTATAACATTGACACTTCTTTGCATTTTTTCTTTTATATCACTGATTACAATGTGAATTGTATTAGTTTATTTTATTATCTTTAAAAGTATTTTCAACACAAAGTGTATAGGATAAATTGAAAGGCACATTTTAATTGAAAGTGTAATTTGCATCCATATTTTTGAATATAGTACTCTACTTCACTTTCACTATTGGAGTCTATACAAAAGACACATTAAATATGTTGGGAGTAAGAACCTTGAATGCTAGCCATTATTAATTCCTTCAATGAACTTTTCACAAGTGATGGGAAATGCTGTGCAAATGTGCTCTATATTCCTATCTAAATCTGGATCTGTGTCAGTTTGTCTGTCTATTTGTGTATGTGTCTGTCTGTGTGTATCATTCTATGTGTCCGTGCATCTTTGTGACATAGCAATGCAAGAGAACATACAGGTGATACTCGAAAACTTAGAATATCGTGCAAAAGTTCATTTATTTCGGTAATGCAGCATAAAAGGGGAAAATAATATATGAGATAGACGCATTACATGCAAAGTAAGATAGTTCAAGCCGTGATTTGTCATTTCCATTCTTCCTCCAGACTCTGGGTCCTTGGTTTCCAAATGAGATGCACAAGTTGCTCTCATCAGAAAAGAGGACTTTGGACCACTGAGCAACAGACCAGGTCTGTTTTTCTTTAGTGCAGGTAAGACGCTTCTGACGTTGTTTGTTGTTCAGGAGCGGCTTGACAAGAGGAATACGACATCTGAAGCCCATGTCCAGGATCTGTCTGTGTTTGGTGGCTCTTGATGCACTGACTCCAGCCTCAGTTCACTCCTTGTGAAAATTCCCAACACTTTTGAGTGGCCTTTTCCTGACAATCCTCTCCAGGCTGCGGTCATCCCTACTGCTTGTGCACCTTTTTCTTCCACCCTTTTCCCTTCCACATAACTTTCTATTAATGTGCTTTGATACAGTACTTTGGGAACATCCAACTTCCTTCGCAATTACCTTTTGAGGCTTTCACTCCTTATGGAGGGTGTCAATGATGGTTTTCTGCACAACTGTCAGGTCAGCAGTCTTCCCCATGATTGTGATTCCTACTGAACCAGACTGAGAGACCATTTAAAGGCTCAGAAACCCTTTTCAGGTGTTATGGCTTACTTAGCTGATTAGATTGGGACATTGTGAGCCTAGAATATTGCACCTTTTCACAATATTCTAATTTACTGAGATTGTGGATTTGGGGTTTTCATGAGATGTAAGCCATAATCATCGCACTTATGACAAATCACGGCTTGAACTATCTTGCTTTGCATGTGATGCGTCTTTCTCATATATTAGTTTCCCCTTTTACGCTGCATTACTGAAATAAATGAACTTTTGCACGATATTCTAAGTTTTTGGAGTATCACCTGTATATTACGCAAAACTGCCAATTCTTTTCTCAATTCTCAATAAGATTTATTTCAACATCATATACTGTACTTTGGTTGCTCAATCTTTTAATTTTTCATTTCACTATTTCAACCTTTTAGAAAAAAAAATATAAATTATCAGCCCCCAAAAAATAATATAAATTATCAGCCCAATACTTGATTGTTGCTCCTCTTTTTTAGAATTAGAATACCAATCAACTACACTAAATAATAAAAAGCCTATTAATGATAGTTTATGGAGCAAAACAATATAATAAAATTAATTATCTTTAAAGCAATTAGAAACTAAGTTCGACCTCTCTAGTCATAAAAAGAAATAAAGACACATTTGAAGTTTGAAAATGTTTGACTTGATAGATAAAGTGACCTTGATATTGTTCTATATGTTCAATGCTCTATTTGCAAAACATACACATAAAGTCAGCCTTAAATTGTTTGTAACTTAAAGCATTTTCTTTTGTAATGACTTCCTTGATAAGTACTCGTTCAAATAAAATGTAAGAATACATCTCTATTTTCTCCTGTTACGTGTTGTGGCTGAGTGACAGGAAACAGAGGGTTGTAGTCAATGGAGTATATTCGAAGCTTGGGCTTGTCACCAGTGGGGTACCTCAGGGATCTGAACTTGGACCCATTCTCCTTAATATTTTTATTAGTGATATTGCAGACGGCCTTGATGGTAAGGTATGACTTTTTGCTGATGATACTAAGATATGTAACAGGGTTGATGTTCCAGGAGGGATAAGCCAAATGGCAAATGATTTAGGTAAACTAGAAAAATGGTCAGAGTTGTGGCAACTGACATCTAATGTGGATAAGTGCAAGATAATGCATCTTGAACATAAAAACCCAAGGGCAGAGTACAGAATATATGATAGAGTCCTAACCTCAACATCTGAGGAAAGGGATTTAGGGGTGATTATTTCTGATGACTTAAAGGTAGGCAGACAATGTAATAGAGCAACAGGAAATGCTAGCAGAATGCTTGGTTGTATAGGGAGAGGTATTAGCAGTAGAAAGAGGGGAGTGATCATGCCATTGTACAGAACACTGGTGAGACCTCACTTGGAGTATTGTACGCAGTACTGGAGACCGTATCTTCAGAAGGATATTGATACCTTAGAGAGAGTTCAAAGAAGGGCTACTAAACTGGTTCATGGATTGCAGGATAAAACTTACCAGGAAGCCAAATGGCAAATGGCAAATGATTTAGGTAAACTAGAAAAATGGTCAGAGTTGTGGCAACTGACATCTAATGTGGATAAGTGCAAGATAATGCATCTTGAACATAAAAACCCAAGGGCAGAGTACAGAATATATGATAGAGTCCTAACCTCAACATCTGAGGAAAGGGATTTAGGGGTGATTATTTCTGATGACTTAAAGGTAGGCAGACAATGTAATAGAGCAACAGGAAATGCTAGCAGAATGCTTGGTTGTATAGGGAGAGGTATTAGCAGTAGAAAGAGGGGAGTGATCATGCCATTGTACAGAACACTGGTGAGACCTCACTTGGAGTATTGTACGCAGTACTGGAGACCGTATCTTCAGAAGGATATTGATACCTTAGAGAGAGTTCAAAGAAGGGCTACTAAACTGGTTCATGGATTGCAGGATAAAACTTACCAGGAAAGGTTAAAGGATCTTAACATGTAAAGCTTGGAGGAAAGACGAGACAGGGGGGATATGATAGAAACATTTAAATACATAAAGGGAATCAACACAGTAAAGGAGGAGACTATATTTAAAAGAAGAAAAACTACCACAACAAGAGGACATAGTCTTAAATTAGAGGGGCAAAGGTTGAAAAAATAATATCAGGGAGTATAACTAGTATTACTAGGGTAGTGGATGCATGGAATAGCCTTCCAGCTGAAGTGGTAGAGGTTAACACAGTACAGGAGTTTAAGCATGCGTGGGATAGGCATAAGGCAATCCTAACTATAAGATAAGGCCAGAGACTAATGAAAGTATTTAGAAAATTGGGCAGACTAGAAAAAAAAAATTGGGCCGAATGGTTCTTATCTGCCGTTATATTCTATGTTTCTATGTTTGTGTTTTACAACATGTTTTCAAATACATTTCCTGGGATCGTCTCTTTGATGAGCTATATTGAAGGTAATACTTGCAAAAATAGTTATTTGCGCACTATCCCAAATCCCTATGCACATTTAAATAAAGTTTCAGTATCACTCCAATAGCCATTTAAGTGTAAGCTCACCTGCCACATCAAGGCAAAACCTCCCATGGGAGACCTACACTAACAATTCACCTTGCTGTCTTTAGCTAAAAGGCAAAATCTTTGAGGCAGACAGGGGTATGTTTCTAAACATCTACACACTTATTAACCCTTATTAGAGAACACATGGGTTCAGCGTCAGCATTGTAACATGGCTGTGTAATACAAAAGCGAAAAAAAATAAAAATTAAACCCTGCGCTTTGTATGTTTGTATTTGCATTTGTATTACACAGACGTGTTACAGTACTGCCACCCACCCCGTGTGTTGCCTATTAAGGGTCAATAAGTGTGCTAGACATATGAAAAAAAGTTAATTACATGTAGAACGCTGCCTCTCCTCATTCTGAAACGTGACTTCTCCATTATCGCTCTCTGTCAGTCATTTGTTATAAGCTCTGTCCTTTTCACCTGGCAGTCAGTGTAGAGAAAGAGGAGAAATTAAACAATGTTCATATGTTGCCTCTTCATTTGCATTGTTGCCGTGACTTGCCTAGTGCGAACTGGATTGTGATGTAATTTTCTAAAATCTTTAATCTAAATTTAAAAGCAAACTGAGCATCTCATGAAAAAAAAGGTTAACACAATCTATTGGTACGTATTATTCAATAGTGTAAATTCTATAAAAGTGACGCGTCCCCTTAAACCGGACGATTATTTAATCTAATCTACAATTCCTGACGTTCTTTCTCTTTTATCCCTGACCTTAGCTCTGATTTATGTTTATGATTTTAGGGGGAACTGGTTCTTGTATAGTTTAGCCTTGTCTGCCTGTCCTCACAAACATTTTGGAAAGATTGGAAGAGTACTCCTACCGGATAAATAATAATGAGCACCTAGCAAGGTTATACTTGATGGGATTTTTCAAACGTAATTCAATATGGAAGGTCTTTGTAAAGCTTTAACAGTGCATTACCTATTTGCAGACCATGAATGTAGAGACATTGTCATCATTCATCAAAGGATGCAGACATAATGGACAACCTCAAATGTAGATCTCGGTTTCCGAGGACAAAAAAGTTGCAAATGTAAAATAATTGTATGCAAAATAACTTGACAGTAAAATAAATACATGCATGGCTAAATAAAATAAAGCAGTATTATTTTTTTTTAAATGTAGGTTTATATAAAAAAAATAAAAAAAATTAAAGCGCTGTTTCTGATGCGGAACATGATGTTATGTTTAAAACTAACTTACAAAATGCCTTAACTTTTAACAAACAATGTGATAACAGAGATGAAAACAAACCTACCTCTTTGATGAGGTTCATAAATCGAGGTCCAAATCTCCAAGGCTTGTGTCTGTGACACTGCAGAGAGCTTACTGTCATTTGCGCGGCTCTTTGAGTTGCGATGGCGACCATGTAAACGGCATCGTACATCAAAGCAGCATCTGTCTGTTTTAAACACATATACAGACTACATTTTATTATAATACTCATTACCGGTCAAAGCCATTCCAGTTCAGTTTCTCTATAATTGCACCTAGACCACCAATACCAACTATTTCAGTGCTGCCATAGTTTTTTGTTACGCTAGGAAGACCCAAGAGGCCAACCATTGCAGATCATTGTTATCATTCAGCTTACTTTAATCTTGCATGTTGTGCACAATACAAACAAGTAAATACTAATTATAGCCTTTGATTATGTAATGTTTGATAAAATATATGATTCCTCAAATGCATTAATATCGATAACAGTGTCTACGTATGTTAATCCAGAATTCACACAAAAATTCAATAAAATTTGTTTTAAAAGCCCAAAATGCTTTATGTAAAAAGAAAGAGACATGTTTAAAACATGTACAATGCCCATGTAGTCATACTTGAGACAGCAGAAAGCAAGATTCCATGCTCTATTTTTTACAACATACATGAGAAATTGTTTTCAAACAAAGCACTTCCCAAAATATGAAAAAAGCCCCCAGAAGGATATATTCCTGAAATGATGAGTGCCTTAGGTGTCCACAGTGTCACATGTCAGGTTACACTAAATAATGTTCCAATCAGCATGTCAATAATATTCCCTCTAAACATTATAATATAGTCCATATTCTCACATCGTTAATTGATTACACATTAGTACGTATGAAAGCAGCAAAATAACAATACATTGGTCTGTGTGTAATCTGATACCAAAACTGTGCTTCAAGTGTGGCAATATTTATGTTAACATTTCATATGCATAATGTGTGATTTACATGCCGCTGTTTCCTAAAAAAAAGTGTAATATATATCTAAAAGCATATATTTCTAAAATTAGGACCCCCTTAGGTGTTTAAAATATCTCTAATTCAAGACTTTGCTGAACATATTGAAACTCATTGCCAATCAAGCTCACCAGGAGGTGTACATGGGATGAACAGCCTAGGAGCTGTAGGGAACTGGCAGGCTGAGGGCTAGAGGTATGTACCTTTTTTTGCATTCAATTACTCGATGAGAATTTGGAGAGCTGTAAGTCATCTAGAGTGAGAATCAATGGCCTCTGGCAGATAGCATCTTGCTATTCAATATTACTGTATTAATCGTATATGGGTATTATGCACACATAGGGCAATAGTTAGCTTCATTCAAGCAAATAACCAATTCATACATTTGCCATTGCTTTAATTCATATTTTCTTTGTGACACCTTATTTATGTGACAAAATGGTAGTTCTGCTTCTAGTGTAATACTTCAGAATCCTTCTACATTGTTAGATAGTGAATTACTTGTAGTTTATAATATGGAAATGAAACCCTTGCACTTGTAGCTATGTATTGAGTGCAATTTAAATATATACAGTTCTAAGTTTTATATTTTTAAATGGTTTTATGGTGGGTTACAAGCCAGTGTGTCTCACATCTATAGGTACTAAACACTATTGCTGTAGAAAACAATTTAAAACAAGCAAAGCGAATTTAGTCTATATTTGGAAAGGTTACTAAAATGTTGAATGTGACACATAGAACATATTTTATTTTCTGGGTTGATTGGAGTTGTACAACAACGTTCTAGAATGTATGAGCAATATCTAGAACTCAGGCATTAGAGTAATGGGATGAACAATAAGTACTCGTAGAAAAAGATTGGCATATTAACTTTAAAAGTGTATGTGGGTCTTAATATAAACCAGCGGTGCCCAAACGGTAGATCCCCAGATGTTTTAAAACTACAGCTTCCACGATGCTTTGTCATTCTAAAGGCACACAAAGCATCATGGGAGTGGTAGTTCTACAGCATCTGGGGACCTACCTTTTGGGCAGCCCTGATATAGACAATCAAATGATTTCCACTACTCTAGATGTTCCTGATGGTTGTTAACCATCAGGGCAGTCATATAAGGAATCTAGAGAAATTGTTGAGTATATGAAATACAAAATGTAATAAATAGAAAAGAAAACTATTATTTATTTATATAGCACATTTAATTGCAACGTTGTTGCCCAAAGTGCTTCACAGTTACATTAAAACATACATTTATAAAAACATTAGCAGGTGGACAAAAGGCCCTGTCTATGACATCACTTGCTGCTCCAGCCTGGCACAGGTCAGAGTATTTTGGCGGTTGACATCTTCAAACGGTCGTATTTTAAAAACTATACATCCTACAGCGAAGAGCTTTATATTGTGAGAATCACAAGACCCAGACCTACATTTTGATGCATAGGTGGGCTTAAAAATGAGGGAGTGGTGGCAGTTTAGAAATCATGTCCTGATTTTTCAGCTTTTGCCAGCTCCCACTCTAGTTTTGAACATTTTGCCATTCATTCCTATGGGACCAATTTCGCCACAAGAACGACGATATTCCGTGAACCATTTGTCGAAACGTTCCACAAAGTAATAGCAATCCGATCGGGAACAATCCGCACGTTTCGGTATATTTCTTTCTATGTAGTGTAAAAACTGTGGGAGGAGTTAGGGTGGCAAATTTGGCTATAATAAGAATAAGAATAATATATATGTGAGATAACATTAAGTGGTCTTGCTATGCAAGAACACTTAATTATCATATTTTATATAATGCCAAAATATTCCGTAACACTTCACAATTATGGACCTTGGAATATCTGACGACAATTAACTGGCCTAGACAAGAGGTGAAGTAGGACCTGCATTAATGAACTTACAATCAAAATTGAAACTTAGAATACTTTCTGAAAAATATACACTAATTTATTTACCAAGGCTGTTTTTAGGCAAGCTACTTTAAAGGGATCCTATAGTGCCAGGAAAACAAACCCTCCTTGAGTGCCCGCCTACCACGCTGCCCCCCTCCCACAGGGCTGAAGGTGTTAAAATCCCTTCAGCCACTACCTGAATCCAGTGCTGATGTTCCCCGGCGCTGGGTCAGGTTCCGCAGACCTAATGGGCATGCATGGCAATGGCCGGTGCGCATTAGACCTCCCCATGAGAAAGCATTATTTAAGGCTTTTCTATGGGGAAAATCTGACACTGGAGGTCCGTGAGGATGTCCAGCATCAGATAATGGACCAAAAGTCTGTTACGAATCCGGAAGTGGCTGTTTAACATTGCAGCACTAAGTGCAAAAGGGACACAGCACCCAGACCACCTCAATGAGCAGAAGTGGTCTGGGTGCCCTTTAATGTGTTCTCACAGTTTGTGTTTTGTTTGAGGAATTGAACAATATGAAAAATAAAAGCATATAAAATATAACAAAAAAACTAATCTTCACCTTTTTATATCACTGCTGGAGCTCTGAAAAAAGTAATAGGTTTCGTTTTTTTAAAAACAAATTTCATTTACTCAAGTAATTATGATGCCTGCGGGTGATTTTTTTTCTGGCAGTTGAATGCAATCTGAATTTATCAACAATTCTTAATCAATACACTGAGGTTACAGAAGTTAAAGTGAAACTATTTTTTCAGAACAAATAAATATCGTTAAAGATAATAGCAAATTGCAAATTGGATTAACTTGAAGATTCATCGCCCTAGGAGATGACAGCCATATATTACACATCCTCGAGGTTCAAAACAGACACTCTTGGGAAACCTGGATTTATGGGATTTTCTGCATTTTGTAAATGAAGATAGAACAAATACGTTAGTGCAGAATATCTGAGGAGACAAGGCTAGAATAAGACATGTAAAGACCCGGAGTTCAGAGAATTGTTGCACTGTAACTATGGATTTGCTTATGGATCTGCTATGTAGAAGCTTTACTTTATTTACGTTAAGAGATAGTAAGAGTTATCTTTAATATATAATTAACAAGGGGCTGACATTTTGAGAATATGTCCTCAGCTCACACAAGAGGTTATTTTATAAATTGTAAATTATTGGGAGGTAATAATAAATTCAAAATGAATTTCAAAATGTTTGACAAAATATCCAAATGGCAAGAAGCTCATTATAAAATGTGTCCAATTTGGCTTCTACAGGATACTTCTTTATGACAATATTAATTAGGATTGGAACAGAGGCAATGTCTTACAGTAGCACTCTTAAAACATTTGTTGATCAGAAATTCTCGGGTCTATAAAAGGCAAATGACTTCAAATGCAGAAAAAAAAAGATAATTCATTGAATTGTATCCTGCTTACTATACTAAGGATTCAAAGGATCTAATTTGCACTATCCAATTTATGTTCCGAATCGGAACTTTGTATGTATATACAATGTTATTTTTATAATACTAACTTAAAATAAAATAGCTACTTTGCATTTTAATTCATCACTAGCAAAAATGTATTAACTTATTGTCTATTTGTGCTCATAACTCCTCAAAATGATTCTTCTATGCAGGAAAAAAACATTTCAGATAATTTAATAATGCCTCATTAGGCTGAAGAGCCTTGGCGTACAATGTTATTATCCAACAGGAAAGGGGAATTAAGGAGAAAGCATTTTCTTTTCTTAACACAGCATAAAGCACCTGGCCGACATAAAGATACATGGCGCATTGAATTCACGAGGGGCTAGCAGATAAACATGAGAGCAATAAAGAATGAGAAACGCGGAATGAGTGTACCTTCGAATCCAGTGTATTGTCAGTTTGTCAGTTCTCATTACGGCTAAGGAGAAAACTAACAAAGTAAGTTTACTGGTGTAACAGGTTACGATCTATCAAATATTGCAGTACTCTTTAGTAATGTAAACGCTATTTGTTTAGTTAATAATGCAGCTATTCATTAAGAATGTGATGGCTGCTCCTGAAATTATGTTTTGAGTTTATGTCCGTCAAGTGAAGACAAAAAAGAAGAAAAATGGTGTTGGGAGCGAGCCCTTTTCTGGTTTAACTGGTCTCTAAATTGTGAATAAATCTAACTTACTCCTATTGTAATTATCCAAATATCAAGTCTTGAAAAAATTGTTCATAACCTCCCAGTCCCATCAGACAACATCCAGGTCCACCCTGGTGTCATTCACCATGACAGATAGAATCTTATCGGGAAATTCAAGGGTGCAAATAAATATGTATATACCATACATACTCATATACCTGTAAATACCCATATATACACATGTATATAACCATCTGACTCTGTATAAAGTACATCCATCTCACCCATCAGCAGGATTGTTCAATTATAAAATGTTTAAATTATAGTGGATAGGATAGTACAAATATCACAGAATAAAACTATTTATTCCCAGATAAAGCTGTACTATATCTAGATATATACAAATTGTATTCACTTGGTCTTTTTTTGGCTTCAATGTGTATCAATTATGTTGTTAAGGCATGCTCCATGGTACTGAACCAGACTGCCTCCATATGTAGATATAGGAATGGTAAGCTAGTAAGTATTATGCAACCAATAATTATCTTTAACACAAGAGGTTGGTACAACCGTGGGATCAAATAAATTTTCTACACATTCTACATTTTTGTACACATCGCACCTGCATCTATTTAATAGTTAGATTAGTTTGTTATTCTGTCGAAACAGAACACAAACCATTGACCTTGTGCTACTGCAGAACACATATCAACGCAAACAAATGACATATAATTATGTGTTATAGCCAGAAAAAGTAAATAAACAGAGGAGAGTCAATTAGCTAGTTAAAAAAGAAAAAAAAAACAACACAAACCAAGTTTAAGTGTTAAACTCCATCAGATTGTTCAGTATTGCTTCAGACCTGAGGAAGAGAGGAAAACTCTTGAAAGCTTGTCTTTGAAATATATTGTTAATCCAATAAGAATGGTATCATTGCAAACTACAATTCTCTGGTATTTTGGCATCTTGTCTACTGGACTAATACGGCTAATCCAATCTACACTATATACACTGAACAAAATTATAAACGCAACCCTTTTGTTTTTGCCCCCATTTTTCATGAGCTTAACTGAAAGATCTAAGACTTTTTCTATGTACACAAAAGGCCTATTTCTCTCAAATATTGTTCACAGTTTTACTGTATTGGGATGGTCCGGGGGGGGGGTTCTGAAAAGCAGTCAGTATCTGGTGTGACCACCATTTGCCTCACGCAGTGCAACACATCTCCTTCGCATAGAGTTGATCAGGTTGTTGATTGTGGCCTGTTGGGTGTTGGTCCACTCCTCTTCAATGGCTGTGTGAAGTTGCTGGATATTGGCAGGACCTGGAACACGCTGTCGTATACGCCGATCCAGAGCATCCTAAACATGCTCAATGGGTGACATGTCCGATGAGTATGCTGGCCATGCAAGAAATGGGATGTTTTCAGCTTCCAGGAATTGTGTACAGATCCTTTCAACATGGGGCTGTGCATTATCATGCTGCAACATGAGGTGATGTCGTGGATGAATGGCACAACAATGGGCCTCAGGATCTCGCCATGGTATCTGTGCATTCAAAATGCCATCAATGAAATGCTCCTATGCTCGTTCACCATAACATACGCCTGCCCATGCCATAACAACACCGCCACCATGGGCCACTCGATCCACAACGTTGACATCAGCAAACCGCTCACCCATACAACGCCATACATGCTTCTCTGCCATTTGCCCTGTACAGTGAAAACCAGGATTCATCCGTGAAGAGAATACCTTACCAAATTGCCAGATGCCATCAAATGTGAGCATTTGCCCACTCATGTCTGGTCGAGACCCCGATGATGCTGACGAGCATGCAGATTATCTTCCCTGATACGGTTTCTGACAGTTTGTGCAGAAATTCTTAGATTATGCAAACCGATTGTTGCTGCAGCTGTCCAGGTGGCTGGTCTCAGACAATCTTGGAGGTGAAGATGCTGTATGTGGAGGTCCTGGGCTGGTGTGGTTACACGTGGTCTGCGGTTGTAAAGCCGGTTGGATGTACTTCCAAATTCTCTGAAAAGCCCTTGGAGATGGCTTATGGTAGAAAAATGAACATTCAGTTCATGGGCAACAGCTCTGGTGGACATTCTTGCAGTCAGCATGCCAGTTGCACACTCCCTCAAAACTTGCAACATCTGTGGCATTGTGCTGTGTGATAAAACTACACATTTTAGAGTGGCCTTTTATTGTGGCCAGCCTAAGGCACACTTGTGCAATAATCATGCAGTCTAATTAGCATCTTGATATGCCACACCTGTGAGGTGGATGGATTAGCTTGGCAAAGAAGAAGTGCTCACTAACACAGATTTAGACAGATTTGTGAACAATATTTGAGAAAAAATAGGCCTTTTGTGTACATAGAAAAAGTCTTAGATCTGTGAGTTCAGCTCATGAAAAATGGGGGCAAAAACAAAAGTGTTGCGTTTATAATTTTGTTCAGTGTATATATATATATGTAAAAATCAGATACAATTCATATCCTTTAATACCTTTATTGGACTAACAGCATTTTTTAATGACAAGCTTTCGGGAGAACCTCGCTTTCTCAAGTCTGAAGCATTTCTGAGCAAGACAACACATAGAATTTAAAGTTGAGTTGTGATACAGGGGTTAAAGCGACATGAGTGCAGATAAGACACAGGTTTGTTAGAAAATAGACACCATTCTCGCAGAGGGTCGTAGATATCTTGTGTGAAGATCACAGAGTGAGGGGTGAGAGAGAGAAAAAAAACACAAGCAAATAGTACAGAAGATGATGCTAGAATGGGAGAATAATTGCTGGTTGACAGAAGAGGGAAGAGGCACAAGCTCCAATCGGTGCCAGAAGCTAACATTTTTTTCCAAAGTTTGGCCATTTTCTACTCCCACTACATCAAATGCTGAGACACCTTCCACCCACACTCAGGGCGTCAAAAATGTTCTGGTCTTCATCCCGAGTGGTTCCACTGTTACTTGCTAAGGACACTCTTATAAATGCTTATTTTGATGAATGGTCCCTTTTATAGGACATCCTGTTTACACTCATTTATATTTTTTGTTTACTGCTTATAATTTCTTTTGAGAAGAATGTTATATTTACCTAATAGTTCCTAACGGAACCTCATTTTTATACTAGATGTGCTTCACTATGTATTCCTACACTAGCGAGCATTGTGATTAACACCTATCCACCCCCTCCCCCTACTCCAGGGTTACAGAGAGTTAATATCTGGCTAATGCTTCATTGGACTCTTATCTCTGGACATACTCACAGCTTCTTGGCTATATCAACTTGTAAATTACTATTTGAACGTTTGATACATGCTAATATTGCCTATATGCACTTTGATACCCACCCGCAATAAAAATATAAAATTAAAAATTAAATATCCTCTCATATTATCAGTGCTAAACCGATCCTTGTCATTGTTTGGAAGTGTCACGTGCCTGGCCAATTTTCCCTCTTGGCCAATTAATTCTGTCAAGTAGCATACAGTCAGGGCCAGACATATAGGGGGCATTAAAAAGACTACATGTCAATAGAGGTGCTCTATTTAATACTGCCTGCATGATGGTCCTGTCTGTATACTACTGTGGAGGAATTTCAACGTTTTGGATTGTGGAGTACCAGGAGAGTATTGTTAGAATTGTTCTTTCTGTTTGTAATGAATTCCATCAAAAGACATATAGGAATTTACGTATTTACAGGGTTATTCACCCCAATGAGAATTCAAAGTGAATTTAAAATTTAAGGCCAGAGCAGCTGAATGTAAAGCATAGCTGGCTTAGATATTTTTTCCAGTTCAGCAATTTTGAATTTAAATTTGAAATTCACTTTGAATTCACCTTGTATTGTCACTTTAGTGAATAACCCTGTTAATGTGAAAGATACACTATGAGAGTTCAGTTTGTAGGCCTTAGGAGGGAGCCAGATAAAAGTGAATCTGTTTGAAAACAGTTTGGCTGAGGGGACTTCCGGCACAATAACCACTGTCACAGATTTAAGTTATCTTGGATATGCATCCTAACAAGAAGCATGTGGCACTGGCATCCCATAATCCTTAGCACATGGCTTCATAGTGATTGTCTTTATAGGAGCAGATGGCAGACAATGCTTAAAAGTGGAACATTTAAGGATATATTAAAACAAGATAGGTACTGTAACGGAACCGCTGGCACCCCGACCGGGTACCCTCCGCTGACGGATGCTCCTAGTGCTTTCCGGGGTCTCCAAGCACTCTGCCTGACACCATAACCACTGCAGACCACACAAACCGCCGCAGCTTGGTTGGGGTCTCGCCGACTCCACCCACTCTGGACCCAAGACCAGGGTCTAGCTTCCAGTAGGTGGACCTCTCCGAATTCCAGAGAGCAGGAACAAGCTCTTAGCAGAGCTCAGCGATTATACCCTGGGGAGTATAGTGATTATAGCAATCCCCAGATTGTAGTTCTCCAATCCCCCAAACATGAGCCGAAACTTCATGAAGGTACAAGATGATCTGAGGTGCTAGTACACCCAGTCTGGCTTTTATTACAGTTGTTGCAAATACAGGACCGCCCACAGGGAGGGATAAAACAACCAATCATATCACAGTTACATCCCACATATCCCCTCCCCTTATCCCGAGAGGAAACTCAATTATACATACAGTTAAAACATACTTTTTACCCAACTTTCATAACTCTAAAACCATACATTCAATCTCTATAAAAATTACATCTTCACAATCAATCCATTCAGGGGAACAACATATTAAAAAAAAATGGCGCGAATCAGACCAGTGGTTCAAAAGTTAAGGGAAAGTCCTTTGTTACCAAATGAAGCATGGCTTTTCTTCCCAAAACAAGTTCCACATAGTCTCTATCCTGGAGATAATTGGGAAGTAATCCAATTATCTCCAAGGACAGAGGTAAAACTCCATTAGCCACATGGCAGAGAAAGGACAATAAAAGACGTAAAAATACATACTGTTACATTTATCACATAGAACCTACACATTTACAATTTACCTAACACATAATAGCATACATAATATTGAAGACAGCCTGAATGCAATCTGCTACACAGTCTTAAAGGGACATTGTTCCTAAAAGCCATAATATGTCCATGGATGTTTTTTAAAGGGCCAGCAGCAGCAACAAATCCAATATGCCCAAATGTTGTACCTGAAGGGCCAAATCTCCCAGGGACCATAGTCAACAGGTAAGAGGCTGGCAATCAGGCTCCTCCAACAGCCAGGGGTAAAGGGCAGCTTGTCACCAATAAACCCAGTGACAAAAGGCATTTCGTCACATGTACAATTTATTTGCAATATGATTAGTGCACATTATAGTTTATACTTTTTGAGAGCTAACCAGCTACATAGTCAGGATATACTGCTTTTGCTCCACTAAATGGTATCTCATTAAATTCCCTCGGGTTGGTCAAGAACCTTTTCCATTCCTTATTCTTCAACGAGATTGGATATTTTCTCTGTCTACATAACACACTGCATGGTGAAATTTAACGATTTATAATAAGAATAAGGTACCAGTTAATGGGTGACTTTGATAGCGACAAGGTGTGCTCCGTTCAACGAATACTGGTCCACCAATGATTCTATTCCATTAAGTTTGCTTAATATCAGCAGCATTGTTGTGTACAATCACAATGATTTTCTCAGGAGGAATTTCAAACTTTGCAGCTACCTCCTTCAACCATCCTGCACTGGTTGTTGCTGTATGTGTGTGTTTAGGTGTCTTGGTGGTAAGGCAGACCAACAAATCGATAATGAGATTTCCGACAACGATTTTCTAATAGATTATTGTCGCTTTTATCAAGTAGTTATTGCAGATCTAATATTGCTATTATAATTTTTACCTTGCAAATGCACATTTTTTTTTTAAATTTAAGGGTTAAGTCAACATAATATGTTAATAAGATAAAATCTTTTATAGGTTTTGTTGGTTTGTGGAAGGTTAGCTCACTGTTATAAGTGCTATTGTATTAAAGAGCTGCGTAAACAAAACATACAATTAATTAATGACAAACTGTGATAAAGGCCTGATAGAATAAGAGGGACATAATTACACTAAATATGTCAATGATACTCCTCACAATTAGTTTAAACATTTAAATACCGAATTAGGTATTATTAATGTGGTAAATAACAATAATCATAGGAAAATGCCTCAAAATAGCATTTTATATTTTCTCAGTAGCAAACATAATGATTAGATCACAGAGAATCCGAAATATAGGTAAATTGAAGTATAGCCAAAATATATTTAAATGTGAAGGAGGACATTTTAACAGATCTGTCTTTGCAATGAAAAGGGATAATGAATAGTGATTACCTATCTGCAAAAGAGTTTAAAGCATTGAAACCCTAGAGAAATTATCTTATGCTAATCATTACGACAGCAAGAAAGAGGAATGTGGCGTTGTGGTTCTTACACTATGGACTACGATAATGAGGAATACACAGTGATCATCTACATCATTAAAACCACTGACAGGTGAATTGAAGAACATTGATTATATTGTTACAATGGCACCTGTCAAGAGGTGAGATATACACTGACCAGCAACTACATTGAAACCACCTGCCTAATATTGTGTAGGTCCCTATCATGCTGCCAAAACAGCATGGACTGTGGTATCTGGCACCAAGACATTTGCAGCAGATCCTTTAAGTCCTTCTTTAAGTTGCAAGGTGGGGCCTCCATGGATTGAATCCCAAAGATGCTCAATCAGATTGAGATCTGTGTAATTCAGAGACCAAGGCAACACCTTGAGCTCATAGTCATGTTCCTCAAACCATTCCTGAACAATTTTTGCAATGTGGCAGGGTACATTAACCTGCTGAAAGAGGCCACTGCCATCAGGGAACACCATTGCCATTAAGGGATATATGTGGTCTGCAACAATCTCTAGGTAGGTGGTATGTGTCAAAGTAACATTCAGATGAATGCCAGGACTCACGGTTTCCCAGCAGAGCATTGCCCACAGCATAACATTGCCTCCGCTGACCTGCCTTCTTACAATAGTGCATCCTGCTGCCATCTCTTCCCCAGGTAGACTAAGTACATTCACCTATCCATCCACCTAATCTAAAAAAAATGTACAAGGAATTCAAGAACTGACTGTTCACTTGATGGCCAATATATCCCACCCCTTGACAGCTGCCATTATAACAATATGATAAATGTTATTCACTTCACCTGTCAGTGGTTTAAATAATGTAACCGATCAGTGCATAAGGCAGTAAGTGAATAACATTCAGTTCTCGAATTTCATGTGTTGGAAGTAGGAAAAAGGGGCAAGCAAAACGATCCGTGACTTTGCCAAACGCCAAACAGTGATGACTAGGTGACTGAGTCAGAGCATCTCCAAGATGGCAAGTTGTGTGGGGTGTTCCCAGTATGCAGTGATTAGTACCTCCCAAAAAAGGTGCAAGAACGAACAACTGGTGATGGGTGCCCAAGCCTCATTGATGCATGTGGGGAGAGTGTCAGGGTTCTTACCTGAGATGGGAGTCTGTAGCGCGAATATGTTTGCTCACCCTTCCAGATAGACACAGTCCAAGGTGACCAGATAAGAAGCCAACTGGACTACGAATCTGTGCACGGGGGCTGTGCAGGAAAGGTGATTCCAATGCAGTACCGACAAGGACACAAACAGCAAGATTGTCAAGGGATAGCCAAAGTCAAAGCATGCTAGAGGTCAGGATAACGAAGTGTAACCGAAGTCAAGGGATGCCAGAGATCAGGATAAACAAAGACAGAAGCCGGGGTCAATATGGAGTTTAAGTTTAAGAGACTGGAATACAGGAACTGAATACACACAACAGGATCAAAGACTTGATAATGTTCCCAGGGTGAGGCAGTGCTTATATACCCAGCTGATGACTGATCAATCTCAGGTGAAGCACAGCCATAGACAAAGTCCAACCTCCAGTGCTGCAGACCAGCCAGGATGAGCAGGCCTAGAATAAGTCCAAGGACTAGGAACTGCTGTGGCTCAAAGGTAGATAGAAGGCCCAGGACAGCAAAGTGCCCAGGTTAAAATTCCCTGTTGGGTACTTATGGGGCGACCACGTCTGGTCGTCTGGATGTCACGGTGAGAACAGTGAAAGAGGGAAGGCTAGCTACTGTAGCTCAATTTGCTGAAAGATGTAATGCTGGTCTTGAAAGAAAGATGTCAGAACATATAATGCATTGCAAATTGCCTTCAATGGGGATGTAAACAACAGAACTAGAAAATGGAGCAATGCAAGAAGGTTGCCTAATCTGCCTAATCACCTACCTAGAGATTGTTGCAGACCATGTGCACCCCCTTTATGGTATTGGTGTTCCCTGATGTCAGTGCCATTTTTCAGCAGGATAATGCACCCTGCCACTGAAAAAAAAATTCAGGAATGGAGGAACGTGCCAAAGAGTTCAAGGTATTGCCTTGGCCTCAAATTCCCCATTTCTCAATCCGATTGAGCATCTGTGGGATGTGCCAGAACAAAAAATCTGATATATGAAGGCCCCACCTCACATCTTGCAGGACTTAAACAATCTGCTGCTAATGTCTTAGTGCTAGATACCATGGAACAGGTTCTCATGTCTTGTGAAGTCCATGCCTCTATGCATCAGAGCTGTTTTGGAAGCACAGAGGGGACCTACACGATATTAGCAGTGGTTTTAATTTTGTGGCTGATCAGTGTATATCAGTTGTGTCCTCCTTTTTTTCACTTTACAAAAAGTGCTGCTTTCAATAGAAATTGACACAGACAACCGGTCCTATTACTTCCTGGTTTGGTTAGCTCAGTGGGGCTAAGCTCAAGAGGCAGCAATTGCCCAGAGCACCTGCCTTGCAAAGACTTCTCATTGAGCTGCATTGGGAAGTATGTGATTGGACAGCCACAGACAGTCTGGGTGGGGTTAGAAGGGGAGGGATTGCAAAGGCTGCAGACAATAAATCTGCATAGTTTACAACTTGTTTTTTTATATGCCCCCAATGAAATAATGCATAATTAAATGCATGCATATTTTCATTGGTAGTATATCTACTTAACAGTGATTGTTATCTCTATTTTTGTATTTAGGCAGTGGAATGTTAATCCAAAGTAAATTCACACTATTTATTGCACACATCACTAGAAGAGCATTGGATCCAAATATATAAAATCTATTTATTCAGTCTACTGTACCCATGAAAATACTTCTGACATTTGTGAACATGATCCAGCATATTTGTTGTATCAAATGCACCCCCGCCTCGCTCCTTTGAGCTTTATTTCTTTTTCAGAGTATAATTTCATATTAGGAAACATTTCTTTAAATATACATCTGTTTCCTGTTTTTTTCCGTCATATTTATTTCTTGACATTTTCTCACTTGTTATATGAATGTAAAAGGCCATGCATGACATGGCTTTTAAAATCTTTCAGCCGATGGCTTCAAATAATTCAGCATAAAGTACTGTAAATAGTTGTTTTGTAATAGCAAACAGTTATTTAATGTATTAATGAATAATGCAATGGATGTGTGTCGATGAAAGCAGAATAGATTGCCATCGCTGTGTACCCATCAGACATAGTTTTTGTTTGTTATTTTGTCCATTAATGCAGAAGGATGGAAAGAGGAAAAGGGATATCTATTTATGTTGGGAAAAAACACTCTTCTGATCTCACAATTGCTTTCTGATTTCTAGAATCTTATTGATCAATCACCTTGCTTCATGTAAGTTCACATCACATTCATAATACCCTTATTATCATTCTGATGGTAAAAGGGTTAGCTGGCATTCAGAAAGCTAACCCTTTGTTGGTCAATTCTCAAAGGTTACATAGGGGCCAAGACATTAAAGGAAACGGTAGGGTACGATTTAACATGCTTTTTTCATGTAATATGATCTAGAAATATTAAAGGGACATCTTAAGCACAAAAACAACTTTAACTAAAATAATTTGTTTTTGGTGTACAGATCATGCCCCTGCGATCTCACTGCCTAAATTTTCTGTCATTTGGGAGTTAAATTATTTTTTTTCTTTTAATGCAGCCCTAGCCACACCTCGCCAAGCTGTAACTCACACAGTCAACAAAAAAATGTTGAGCATGCAAAAACACAGCATATTAATGAGGCCAAAAACTATAAAATGCATTAATGCTTTTTTTTAGTGCCCACTTTATTCAAAGGACAGGTGTGATGTTTCCTTCAGGAAGAGAATGTCTAGAATATGACTCAAAGTTCTAACTGTCCTCTTCCTATAAGAAGAAATTGAAAGAATGGAGTGTTCATGGGTAGAAGACATTGCTCTCTCCATTATTCCCTTTTAGAGCATTAAACTGTTAATCTATTTTTGCTTCCTAAACCCACCAGTGTATTTATCTACTTTCCTCACATTTTTTTGCTTCATGTATCACTCATCTTTTTTTCTTTTCTTTAAATATTATCTTACATTATATTAGAGGAATACACCGGACAGCCATCTTGACATCTTCTGACAAATTGATATGAATTATTCAGAATGAAGTTCTGTCAATATTAATATCATATTGAATAGGAGTTCAAAACCACAATGGTATAATTGATATTGTCAAACTGAATGTGCACGCATATAAAAATAGGGAATGTGGCATTTTTTTATATAATTTAGCTGTCTACTTATCAATTTTAGGCTTTTCTCTTTTAACCGTTTCCCTCCAAATCCTGTGTGCAGTTGTAGAGGACAACTTATACCACAAAGTGGACTTTCCTTCACCAACCGTCCCTAATTTAGAAAAGGCGTGAGTTTTTTGCATCTTTTTGTTGGCAAATACATAACCTTAGAAACCAAAGAAAAAGAGCTACTTGCACACTATCCAAAATCGCACATTTAAATAATTGGAGGTTTATCAGATCACTCCAATGGCCACTTAAGTGTAAGTTTACATGCCACGTCAAATATACGAAAAATATGTATCCTGTTTTACACAAGGATCCTGTAAAGCCTTGGTAACATTATTTTTTGGCAAATTACATTTAATGCAACTGTTTATTTACTGATTCTTCTATTTATTGCAGCAGAAAATTTATAATTCCAGTGTTTCGATAAGTTATTGTCTTAGACATTGTTAGTGTAACATCTGGCCTAGACATTGTTAATACATTAGATATCATGGAAAACATTGTGGAAACACGTGACTATTAATTTTGGATTATATTTTAAACCGGAGAATGAATAAAAAACGTGGTCACTTGAGGTATAACTCAGATGAAGGTAGGTTTTACTGGCCAAGTATACGAATCAAGAGCTAATCCAAGCCATGACAAGAGGACAATTCTTTGATTTAAGTGAAGAAACCAAATTTGGTATGAACTTGGCCACAAACTCAGCAGCAACAAGTTATTATTTACAAAAAACACTATAGTGTTAGGAATACAAAACTCTCTGAAACGCCAGGAAGTGTGTCTAGTGGCTGTCTGGTAGACAGCCACTAATGCCTTGTTTCCACTGAGCGGATCGGTTCAGTTCGGTTCGGTACGGTTCGCTATTTTGGGTGTTCCCATTATGAAAGTGGTCCATATAAGCGAACCGTACCGATCCATTCAGGGTCCTGCTTCAGATGTAGGGCCATAGGAAATGGAACAGTTCGGTTAGGGTGGAGCTACTATACAATCCATTGATTGGTGGACAGGAAGAGCATTTTTTCAAAACCCTGCATGGCCCCTGAAAGTCTGGCTTGCAGTGGAAACGCTCACCAGAATGGGCTGGACCATTCTAAACCTTCCAAACTGTACCGACCCGAACCGATCCGCTCAGTGGAAACGAGGCATTAATGAGCAGTAGACCCTATAATTTAATTATTGCAGTTTATCAGAAACAGCAATAATTAACTTCAATGAGATGAAGTGGCTTGGTAAGCTATAGTGTCCCTTTGATTACTTTGCAGTTCATAAAACTATGGATTTAATAACAAACTTGATGGAGTAAAGGTGCTGAGATTGACCATGGACATCGGTGGAACATGCAGAGCTTACAATGTTCGATGTTGACAGAGGCATAGATGGGTCTATTCATCAAACAGTGAGTGGTGGTGACTTGAAAGTTATGTGAAAAATCAGGTGAAAGTTGGAGAAAAATTTCCCTAAAAGGAAAATTAGAGAGTTCTTATAAATTATTTTCCTAAAGTTTGTCCTTAGCTTTTCGCTTTATCATGCATGGTGATTCAATTCCATGATCTTCTCGTGCAACGGCGATATTTTACTAAATCAAATTTAACAGCTACATAACAAAGCACACTACAAGAAGTAATAATACAATGTTAATTGTTTCATTGCATGCAAGCAGAAGTAAACATTTAGAAACAAACACTGATTTATTACTGTTTAATTAAAACCATACATTCTGTGGCATACACAAAGTAACTGTTGCTAAACATGGATGATTCTATAACTCTAGGTCGAAATTATCATAACAGACCAGATGCTGGAATTTTAAATCATGTTGTATTAGAGACATAACAGTGACACAGTAGTAATATTTTATTGTGCCTCTAAATTTTGAAATACTTCTAACATTCTAATCAAGCCCTAATTTAAAGGGCATGTTGAGCAGACTGATAAATGGGCAGATTATATCAAACATAAAATAATAGGATAAGATTAGGAAGGGAGCCGTATGTAAAGCGTGAACCGCATTTAAAGGGACAGGAACTTGTCACAGGCTATTAAAAAAGCAGTCCTGGGGAAAGGTTCTAAAAACAGAATATGCTGGAACATTTTACCAATGTTTATGCTGATTGCTTTACTTTTAGAACTGTTTAAAAATTACTTTTTTTTAATTGTGAAGCTGTGAGTTTCAAACAGAACTTCAAGCCTTATCTGATGTGTCAGAGAGAACCATCACATCACCTTGGCATTGAACTGCCCTCCCTAAATGTTGATGAAATAAACTCTGATTATTCTATATTATAAAAAACTGATATATATATATATAAAAATTCACGCTGGGCCCCGCACTCCTGCTCCCAGTCTTGTTTATTGCCTAGGTGCCACTCCGACCTCAAAATATAAAATACCTTGTTGGAAGTGCACTCACAGGACTCGATACTGTTGCCAAAAATGTGCCATTTATTCAAGCTTCAAAAAGTTGATTACATAGTGTCAACGTTTCAGTCCACTAGGGACTTTTTTCAAGACTTGGTATCAAGTATTATATATATATATCTATATAAAAAAATCTAAATGTGTGGCTGCACTCACGGTTTAAAAGTCCAAAGTTTAATGGAAAAACTATTTAAAACATCAGTAGATCAGCGTTTCAGTCATGTAAGACTTTGATCAGGATAAGTCTTACATGACTGAAACGCTGATCTACTGATGTTTTAAATAGTTTTTCCATTAAACTTTGGACTTTTAAACCATGAGTGCAGCCACACATTTGGATTTTTTGGATATTACAGCTATTGATGGTTGGCACCCGGCCATTAAGGGACACTAAAGCGTGAGTGCAGGAACCACTTGTGTTTTTTGGTAAATATATATATATATATATATATATATATATATACATATATAGAAGGCGTATGCCTGAAGTTGTGGGAGGGATTTTAAGGCTATTTAAACCCAGCAAACCCCTTACTCACCTGTCTTCGACGATTTCGGAAATTCCCGCCTTCATTTCCGCTTCACAGGACCTCTGACGTCAATCTGCCGCGACGCTCGTACACAGCCCGCCGGTTTCGTGAGTATTTTCATACACATCGGTAGCCATTCGCCGGTTCATCAAAAATGTAAGTCCATTCGAATATCTTCGCTGCATACATACTATCTGTACGCAGGATCATCCGTCGGTAAAAAATACTCTGTACTGCCAGTTCGTCACACTCGCTATTTGGGTATGTTTGTTTGTTTATATGCCTCTAACACACGCATAACAACTCGAAATCGCATTTCCATGTATGTCTAACAGCTGTTCGGCGATATTGTTGATCGGTTCTTGTGTCAAGACAAATGTACTTTTCGGACATCTACCAGCCGCACAGATAGTACAGAGAGCCGGAATAAATCACGTTCATTGGGTTTGAATGACTGTCCAGGCCAGTGCTGGTCTCGAGTGGGCGATAGATCTCAAGGGTTCCTACCAAGGCATTACATTGACGGGAACAAGCCTATAGTGTTGGAATGGAGTGAGTGGCGCCATGCAAAAGCCACATTCATAGTTGTTCAAAGGGCTGTATTGAGGTTAGACATATCTCGCTGAGAGAGCAGTGATTAGACTGAGAAACGTTAAGATCATGTACATAGGTTTCACTATTGTAGGGTACACGCTTGTTCAGATTCACAGTGTTAGACTATGCGTGGGGCGCGCAAACTTTATTCAATATTAAACTGGTCTCACAAGAATAATCTACATGCAGAAGGAGTAGAGTGGTACAGACTTCGCATAACACTTTGTAGGAGTTCTGTACTGCGCATCTGGTGGCTGTGAGATGATTAGGTTTAAGAACTCACCCTGAAAGGAGAGCGCTGTAATCTGGGTGATAACTAAGTCTTTACATCCTTTTAACACGTTCTTGTAATTTTTATGGTGTGTATACGCCTTGTACCAACTATAATTCCTGCAAAATTATATGTAGGCTCTGCGGGCAAGACACCATTCTAACACGCCTATGTTAATAGACAGACAGACGTATTAAATGCAAAGCACATAAGAGCATTTTACGGGCTATCCTGTGTAACAGAATGGATAGCGGGTTCTGAAAATTAATGTGACTTTCTAGCAAACATGTCATTCACATGTCATTTAATACAGAGCAGAGAGTTGTATTCATGCTCTAGGCATGAAGGGGTTACAGTGCCCCCTTTGCTTTCTGTGTTCCAGTCTTAGCGGACATGTCCACGCAAATGGCATGGATCTACGCACCTGTTGGATTGCAATCTCTCCAGCCTTAGAATATTATTAGTCTCATTCTGTGCTACCTACAAAGCACAGTCTCAGGGCCGCAAACACGCTGCATACGGATAGTCTTTGTATACAGTCTTATCTACATTACACTGTCTGTATACTGAGTAGGAAGGTGTTCCCCCTCTTCTCCCCACACCCCCCTCTCCCATTGTCTGCCCATTGTCTGTACACGGTTGCACATTCATGGTAATAACATAGAGGGTTTCAGTACGCGGAGTGAATGCTCCCCTCGGCTGCGTTAGATCCTTTCATACATTAACACTATCCCCACAGAGGGCTTGATTAACATACTGGTGGCGTTACGGGAAGCCATACAGGCATCCGATTAGGAGTACTGATCATATGTAGATATGAGAGAACGCCGCTCTGACTTTCTTTGACCTGCTCATCATTGTGGGGGTCTTTGAATCAATGTATTTACACTACAAACTGAGCGTTGTCCGAACCAGTCCTAATTCATCTTCAGTCAGTGCAGCCATATATGTTTATTCGTATTACATTTCAAGTCAAGGCCACGATTTGGGCACCTCGAGCCCCGAGGGCTCTACGTACAATCGTACACGCATTCTAGTTTATACGTCCCGACCAACTGGACCCCGGTGTCGGTCAAGCCGTACGATCCTAACTCATTACCACCCACGTTTCGTTCAATGGTATGTCCTCTGTCACTAACTGACCTTCCATCTTAGTTAGCAACTGCTGGCTGTTAGGTTCCTAGGTGTCCACTAGTTATTATTCCCCCTGGCTTCTTTGCCATAGGTTAGTGGTCCCGTGAGGCCAACACCCATCCTCGTACTTGGAGGTACTACGCCCCTCGGGCCAAATCATAGTTAGTCGCCTCGCATTGTGGCATAGAGAGGGCCTCACCTGTCACTCCCATTCTATCTTATGTTTAGCTGTCACCGAGAGGCCGACACCCCGCCACTACGTTTCAGTGGCCACGTTATCCCCTCGCGCCAACGCATAGATAGAGCCTCTCACGCCGCTTGGCATCTAGCAGGGCCTCACCTGTCACCAACCTAGAGTAATCGTTTCGCCGCATTGCGGCACTAGCTAGTCAGCCAGCACACACTCACTCACACTCACGCTCGCACTCCTAGTAAGCTGGGGGGGACGGCACACTACAGACCCGTCTCGCATGATCCCTATGTTTTAGATCCTATGACCAAATCAGGTATTCCTAGCACTTTGTTTCCCGCTTTGGTTTCGGTTGTGAGTTACATACTCTTACAGTTATGCAAACAGTATGTCAGGACTATCATACTAGGCTAATCCTGTGCTTTCAATACGTTATCTCTTACGGGCTGAGGGTTTGCTAGATACTTAGACATTGCAGTTCAGGGATACCAATTATATATTACCCCAACCTGTCACTCGCTGGTGATCCTTAAATACCACATACACTACGGGCCCAGGCCAAGCTAGTAGAAACCAAGACCAGCGGTTCCTCCAATCAACTTATTTCAGGCATTTCTTACATATATTCAGTTAATTACGTACGTTGGGTCTCACGTTGCCTTTCACGTTACACGTTGTACAGGTTAGGCCTTGTATTGGTCCATCGTCGGGTCCTCCAGACGCTGACGTACATACAGTGACTGCTTCCAGACTCATGTATCACATATATACTATTTATTACTTTGCAACCTATTGGGGGCTTTTAGTACGTTGAGTTCTGAATTACCATTTATCGACTCATACTATCACTTAATTATCACATCGACGTCACTTATACAAGCAATGCAGGATAAACATTAGCAATCTAGTTAGGCCGGGTAAACAGAATTCCCACTTGTTTCATATCGAACATCGAGGCACCACTCTGCCTCCGTTTCGTCCAAGCGAATTCCATTCAAACCCGCTTGACATTCACAGGGTCCTCCATGCGCATTCAATTCATTCATCACGCATTTGACGTCGTACACATTTCACGTTATTTAAGTTTACGAAGTCCATCAGGAGTTACTTTCGGTCATGCTAGATGTTTTCGGTTTAGGCTGTAACACCTTAAGCACCCTATAATACTAGCATTTACGATCCCAAGCCTACCATGTAACTGCTATAGGGTACTTGCTATACAACCACATATCGTCTTTGAATTTAAACTACAATCAAAGCTCCTTTTCAGGTTCCTCTCTTGTGCAAGCATTTCCCTACGGTGAGTCACGGATTTGCATTCTATTCTTCGGTTCGCATCACAACAGTTAGTTTCATCAGGTGCCTGTTACAGTCCTTTTTCGCTGTGGTTCGATGCAGGTAATCACACGTGTACGGTCAGGTTAACGCTTGTCCACAAGAGGTTAACACCCTGCTACGCGTAGTTAGTACAAGTCCACTTGGCCCAAATCATAGGTAGGGCCTCTCTCAAACACAGGGCTGACGGCACGGCCTCGACTCTTATAGGATAGTCCTTATCTTCACCTATTGGTACCCATTAGTTAGCAGCTCTACTACACGTGAGTTTCCATGGGCATCTGAGTTTTGCATATTTTAAACATGTTACGTTTCCTTCCTCCTCACAGCATGCTACAAGAACTAGCTCCAGGTAACAAATTATCTTTAATAAACACAAACCCTGTCGTCTCAAGACCCCTGCAGCATCCTCCGCCTTTGCCACTTCTGAAGTCCTGACGTCAGACCTTTGCTTAAACGTAACGGTTAGGATAAAAGAACACGCAGTCCAGAATTCCTCTGCTGGTCAAAAAGGTATCGATCATGCCCGGAGTTAGTGTCTACGCAGGTAAGATTTATCTACTAATACTAAGCAAACGTACTCTACGGCTTAGGATACGTGTAAGTATTGTATGTGGTTCAAGATAATATGTGCATTCCGATTATAATGGTTGCTGGTACAATTTTTGGCACATCTCTCAAACAGTTCATGCTATACATTCGCTCCTCATTTATTAGTCTTGGCCTCAATCCAAATTCCTTCTCGGGACATTCATTCCGTATTAGGGCCACCACAGCAGCCTCTAGTTGTCAAGTTCCAACTCATCTTGTAGAGAAGATGGCACGCTGGAAGTCCTCGGCATACAACCGGTACATTCCAAGTCCAGAGAAGAAATCAGGCTCGCTTTCTATAATATGTCTAAATGATGTTGTTATGTTTAATAAATGTTACATACTTTTTGGCCCTCTTTTTGCAGGCCTAACCTCGCGTCGGTTTCGGCACACCTCAACCGACTCTTATATATTATAAACTACACACACTTTAATGTGCGCCCCTTCCATAATCCCGTACACAAATAGAAGGCGTATGCCTGAAGTTGTGGGAGGGATTTTAAGGCTATTTAAACCCAGCAAACCCCTTACTCACCTGTCTTCGACGATTTCAGAAATTCCCTCCCACCACACCCTCTTTATATATCATCATATCTGGGTGGGCCCTCTTTTTGCAGGCCTAACCTCGCGTCGGTTTCGGCACACCTCAACCGACTCTTATATATTATAAACTACACAGACTTTAATGTGCGCCCCTTCCATAATCCCGTACACAAATATATATATATATACATATATATATATATGCCTCTAGCTTAAGGCCCACTACATGCTATAAGAATAATCATTAGTCTTATTGATTAGACGTTGGTATACACAACACAACGCAATTTTATAGTTTACTAAATACTTTGTATTTTAGCCCGATCCCCATATGTACAGATAGTCTATGTATATTGCTTATACACTGTAAGTTTTCACTCCGATGTTTTTTTCCACACAATTTTTCACTTCACGTTTTCTGTGCACGGACATAGATGTACTTGTGCAGATTCTGGGGAGATGGGCTCAGCTCTTGTTGTATATACATGTCTGTGGACTGATATAGCCTTTGTTTCCTCCGGTTTTCCCTTTACCGGGTGTATGTTTGTATTTTCTGAACGTAGTTCCCTAGCAACTACGCTATCTGTTTGATACGTAACACGTAATACGTCACACGCACGACGACACGTGGTGGTTCTCACTTCCGGGTTTTCAGTCTATCGGCTGTCCGATCATCTTACTGGTAAGCTCATTACACGATTATGTATAAATTGTTAATAACTTTCATTTGTCACTGTGATCTTGATAAAGACCCAGCAGGGTCGAAACGTTGATTGTTTTGTATAACACAGAGATGTATTCCTTGGAATGCAGTAAATAACTTTGCACTATTACGAAGACCTAGTGTGCTCCCTTCATTGCTTTTTTCTCTATATATAACGCGGGATTGCACCTAGGCCCATATATACACTTGAAAGTTTTTTGTAAAGGAGGAGTGCCTGGCTCTTGGATTTTTTCTATATATATATATATATATATATATAAAAGCATTGCTATATTTACCTTTTTACATTTAAGAAATAATAGATCTATGTCAATAAAGTTTTTTGTTATTTTTGTATTTTTCTTTTGATTTGTACTCACTGTCATCATGCCATCAAGAAGGCCCGTTTCTGGTTTCGGTGGAGCTTGAAGCCGCTCCATTGACCACTTGTCAACAACCGATGAAACCTGAGGATTTTCAATGTTAAGTAGTCGGAATCCAGTCATATTGACTCCACTGTATCTGTATGGCTCCAGGTCTAACGCAAACAAATCCTGCCAGATAGAATATAAAGAAGACAGCATGTCAGTTCACCCACTAATCCCCAAAATCCACATAGTTCAGCAATGAACAAGTTGTATCCTTCAGCAACCTTGTGTAAAGACAAGGTTTGTTTGCATTACATTGGAATACACAGCAAAATTGAAGAAAACAAAGCAACATCATTAATTCCAATTTCTCACCTGATACTCCGGTCAATCCCTCTGCCAAATGCAGAGAGATTGTTTATGCGTCATGGCCAGTTGTAACCCAACATGCAAACCTGAGACAGATGACATGTTAAGAGGACAGAAAGTGTTATTTGCCCTTAAAGGGACACTATAGTCACCCAGACCACTTCAGCTCAATGAAGTGGTCTGGGGGCCAGGTCCCTCAGGTTTAACCCTTCAGATGCAAACATAGCAGTTTCAGAGAAAGCCACTAGAGGGGCATCTGCGACGCTGGAGGCATATTATGCCACCATCGCGCAGAGTGTCCGAAGGAAAGCATTGGCTCCGCTGATGTCGGCAGAGGGAGCTGACGTCGGCGGGGAGGAGAGGTCACCAGCGCCGAGGGAGCCCGGCGCTGGATTAAAGTAAGTAACTGAAGGGGTTTTAACCCCTTCAGTGCCACGGGAGGGGGACCCTGACAGAGGGGGCACCCTCAAGGCACTATAGTGTCAGGAAAACCGCATACATGGAATACATAAGCCAAAGGTTGGTAGCACACAGACAGGCCATCGGGCACACCGGGCAAATGCCAGTGGGCCGCGGTGGCCATGGAACGAGGCCAGCAGGGAGATCACAGGATCTCCCTTGTCGGTCTTTGCAGGGCCGGCACTATCACTCACCACTAAGACCACCAGGGATGGATGGCGGCAGGAGCAGCAGGATCCCCCCTCCCAGGCATAAGGTAAGCAGGGAGGGGGGAAATAATCACCCTAGTCACATCAGCCTCACAGACACCCCTAACACTCACAGCACACACACACACTGCACCCCTAACACTCACAGCACCCTCACTCACACAAATACACACACTGCACCCCTAACACTCACAGCACCCTCACTCACACAAACACACACAATGCACCCCTAACACTCACAACACCCTCACTCACACAAACACACACACTGCACCCCTAACACTCACAGTACCCTCACTCACACAAACACACACACTGCACCCCTGTCACTCACAGCACCCTCACTCACACACACACACACACACTGCACCCCTGAGACTCACAGCCCCATCACTCTCACACACACACACACACTACACCCCTCACACACACACACTGCACCCCTCTCACACACACATCACACCCCTTACACACACACAGCACCCTCACACACTGCACAATATGCTTTCCTAGCATTTTTGTCTCCTGGTATCCCAACTATGGAGACACCAGAGACAAATTTCAAGCAAACACAGTGCAAGCATGTTATTCAATTTGCTTGCGTTGTGCAAGGGTATTTTTCTCATGCCAGAGCTCTTCAGCAAAGCTCTGCGCATGGTCTACCCTGGAAGAGCATTGAACCAACATGCTCACGTTGTGATGGGGCGTGCTTGTCATTGGTGATGACAAAACACACCCTATCTGCCCCCACCCCCTTTTTAGTGGGCCGCTGTAATTAAAAAATGCCTGGACCGAATGTTTTTCCCAGTCCGGCTCTGCACACAGATCAGGATAAACAGATAAGCTCCCTAAGGGCAAACCACAAATCAGAACTGTAAAGGAGTGTGCTATTGGGACAGCAAGAACCACAACAGGGCACCTAGTCAGAGGCAGAGCAAGTTTAAATACCCAAATCAAAAGCCTACATTGGTGTCATCTGTATGCGCCAAAAGGTACAGTAGCAATTTTGCACGGGCTTTATGTTACTAATGATGCATGCTTCCTCTCCAAGCATATTAGTACTGCGATGGGGAAACATATGCATTAAGGAATTATTAGGAAAATAATGCCATCACGGGTTAATGGAGAATTTAGTAAACTACTTTTACTTAGCTGTTTAGCAATATATGTCTCTAGAATCCCTTGGTGGAACGCTGTATACACTGTAGCTTACATGGGCTTTTCTATTTCAAAATCAGGAATACTAAATGAAAAACTACATTTACGTTAATTAAAAATAATCAAGAGATAAGGCAGATTTAATACGTTCTTTTAATGTTATTTTATACAAATTACACTTGCCATACACTTTTTTTTCTGCACTATTGTACACACTAGTTCAATTACATTAACTAATTTCATTTGGGGTTCTTAAAGTGCCAATAAAAAAAGAGCAGCAATCATTACTGTGGCTTTTTTTTTTTTGCACAAGGCGTATTTTTACAATTATTTCTTCATGTTTATAGTTCACAAACTTACTTCTTAACAATCAAATAGTAAGATGTTAGTGTCACGATTGCACTGATATATTTCATAAACTTGTTCTTTCTTAAAATGCATGCTAAACAGATAGTAATACTTCTTTCGACGTATTCACCTGCAGTTCATGCTTATGAATATTTGTATTAGTCTGCAGATGATAAGTACATGCCTCCAAACTTCAACACTCAAATTAAAGCAAATCCTGTAAATAATAGCTTTATTTGATACAATCGTTTTTTTTTTTTTTGTAGGTTACTGAGAGAACTCCGAGAAACTGAAATGTATTAATGGAATTTTGTTTGGATCCTCATATGTGACTATCTCACTCCCACACCAAATAAAAAAAAAATAAAAAAAAATACAGTTCCCCATATTTCTATTTCAACGCAGAAACTGAATTATAAAAACAGTGTATCGTGAAAGATAGGTTTTGAAGAGTTATTACTATTGAAATCCCAGCAGTTGTAGGATAATGTGCTACAGCTCTTGGCATAAATAACAGTGATTACCTTTGCTATTCCACAATACTCTTTTGAGCAGAATAGAACGCTTTAAGAAACCAATCAAGGTGGACAATAAGTGGGACTATTTATACAAGTGTATACTTTTGGATTTCCAAATGCATTTTATAATAACAGTGGGAATGTTTAAATTCCTCTTATTTAGACATTAAATTATAGTTTTTTTTTTTTTTTAAATATAGATGCACAGGGCTATAACGTCACTTTCTCGGAGAGATGTGAAGAATAGATGGAAGCTGTGGACATCGGGGTATTGATTCTACATTCTACATTCTACATTCTAGAAAAGACAGATGATGCCCATGACACAACACCCCCATTACAATCTAAACAACATTGCCCATTTGTTATTTAATGCCCTCTGCTACGACTGTGCAATTGTTAAAAACAAATTGTAAAACTACTGTAAACTTTTTGTATCATAGAATCTGACAATTGTTTTCAGTGTGGGTAAAGTGACTCACTAAAATTATGGAGACTGTTCTGTGGCTCCTGCTTCTATTTCCAGGATTATCATTAACTGTGGGAACCCCTACATTAGTTTTGACCTCACTCTGTTCATTCTTTGCTTTAATTATGAATTGTTGTTTTAAGGACATGGGAACTGTGTATCTCTGATTTTGAATGGATAGTTGACCATTTTTTTGATCCATTTTCTTTTCATAACAATTGGATTTTTTCACAAGACTCCAAAGAGCCTTTTTAAAATATGTTCTGCTAGTTCAATTAATATTTTAATCAGAATTTAGGCTAATTCCAAATAATAATTATTTGCAGGAAAATTATGTTTTCAGATTGAGTAATATAAAACACTTTCAGCCTAACATCTGATTTAACGCAAGAAGTCACATGTAAAAGGCAACCAAAATATGACTTCTATGACGAGTGGTTGCGTTGTGACAGAGCTCCAAGAGAATAACTGACTTTATGCATATTAACTGGCTTGATTTGTGCCTTTTCAGGACTCATGAGAATAATTATTGAATGCATTTCAAATCCTATTTGGTGGCAGCTCCTTGCAGCACTTATGCGGCCTACCTGTGGCCTGCCAGATGGTTCAGATGTGTGAGGCGGCCCATCCCTCTTCAGGGTTTCCATGAAGACTGCTGGTGTTTTGATACCTGCTCCTCCCCCTGCAGGTGAGGGATATCCCAGTACTTACCGCTGGTATTGCGGAGACCCTATCAACACTTGAGCATCTGGTGTAACAGAACTGGCGGCTTACTACCTTCTACTCTGGACAAGCTTGATGCACTATTTGCTGCTTTGAGGTTTTTGAAAACCTGTTTTTGCTGATTTGAGGTTTTTGAAATGCTGTGTTAAATATGTCCAAAAGTTATGACTCCGTAAATAAAAATGAGAGACTCTTGACAGGTCAAGCAACGTTCTAGAGTAAATAGAGATACTGGCTGATTATGATTGGGGCATTTCAACAAAAAGTCAAGGATTTTAAAGCTGTCTTTTTTTTTATTTCAAATGTTTGTATATATTTATTACATCTGTATAATGTATTTGAAATTGTTTGAATTCCCAACCTGAAAATAAAACAAACAAACTCCAAACTGGTTCAAGTCATTCTTGAACAGAAACCTCTCTTAATTGATTTAAATTGATACCATATGATACCGAGTTTAGATCATATCACTCAGGAATTACCGTTAGATGAACAACTATTGTTTTTAGATGAACAGTTTGAATTGTTCGTAGAATAGATGGAAATGATTAATCTAAAAACAATCGTTTTTAATCTAAAAATATCTATTTTTAAATCTGCACATTTGCTTAGTGATATATAGAACTAATTTTATTGTCTGCAGCGCAAGCCCATGCATACTGTATTTGCACGACAGGTGCACTTTAAGAACTATTTACCTTGTTGTGACAGATTACTTAAATATTTAACATGTTGTGCCATTTAATGCAGGCGGTTCCATAAGAAAAGCAATTTTCAGGCAGCTACTGAATGACTCAAAGTGTAATGAATGGAAGTGTAATTTCAATGTATGTTCCTGTAAGTCATTGAATGCCAGTCTGATTTCATGTACTTTATATTTAGAAACTCAATTTCATACCATTCATTTAATGTTATTAAATGAAATGCATTTCAGAAAAAGTTATTTAACCTTCTGATTGTATTTTGCTACCAAAAGAATGGAACTGCCATGTTCGGTATAAATGAAAGCAGTGCTCATTACAAGTGAACTATTGAATGGAATGAGTCAAACCAGGTATTTAATACATGGGGACATGTCATAAAAGTTATTTAAAGGAAGTTAAGTTTAATAAAAATATATAATTGAGAAACAACAGGGAAATTTTTTAACAGCAGGGTAAGTGAAAAATATTGATTATATTGTTACAGTGTTACCTGTCAAGGGTTGGAATATGTTAGGCAGCAAGTGTTATTGTTATTGAATTTCATGTTTGAAAGCAGGAGAAATGGGCAAAATAGGCCTTGGCCTCCAAATTCGCCAGATCTCAATCCAATTGAGCAACTATGTGGTGTGCTGGAACAACAGATCTGATCCATAGAGGCCCCATCTCGCAACTTGCAGGATTTAAAGTATCTGCTGCTAATGTCTTGGTGCCAGATACCACAGGACACACTCAGAGGTCTTGTGGAGTCTATGCCTGGATGCATCAAAGCTCTTTTGGCAGCACGAGGAAGACCTACACAATTTTAGGCAGGTGGTTTTAATATTGTGGCTGATCAGTGTATTTATCAACATGTTAATTGCTGTCAATGAGCTGTTAATGATGTTGAAGCAATCCTGATCTCACAGTTCTGATACATTTTGAAAACACTGTAACCAGTATCATATTGGTAAGAATGGGCTGTATACTTTTATGTTAAACACTCACGTTTCACAATTATACCAAGAAAGGTTATTTGGCACATTAATAGGACCAACAAAATAGTAGCTAATGCAACACATCAAAGGATGGAAAAGGGCTTGAAAACACTTTACCTAAGGAATAATCAAAATATTTCTGAATGTTAGTGACTGAGAAGACCTCACATCAAAACAACCTGGTGACGGACGCAACCAACATCAGCTAACGATTCCTTGGTAATCAATTAGACTAACTCTAGGACAAATAAGCACTAATAAGAATACCAAAGTATTGTGGAAGTGATACCATAACAATTGCAGTGTGCACAATGTTTGCAATATCCATTTATTTGTACTTTAAGCTTATAATATGCATTGCAAAGTCCATATGGAACAGAATAGGTTGACTACCTGTCACCTATTAGTATCATCAGTGCACTTACTGTCTTAATCACCAACCTCTGACATTGGCAAAAAGCCCACAGAAGTAAGAGAGTTTATTTTGTGTTCCTCGCAATATTGGTCACTTGAGTTTGACATCATGAGATTAAAGAGTAAGGCACAAGTTAAGCACTGCTGGCAGTAAAACGTTTGAATTGCAAATTTGAAAAAATTGAATTTCAAAAAACTAAATCCTGAATTAAAAAATTGGACAGAGAATAATGGAGCTATACTGGCAAAAAGACAGGAAAGATTATCAATTGGTTACTGATGGCAACAATGATCCATCTATCTGTCTATCTATCTGTCTGTCTGATATATTTTAAATAATGCAAGATATATATTTGTTTCTTTTTTTGTCTTTTCTTTTTTTTGTCTTTTATATATATATCTTCCCAAAGAAATATTTTTTATTTTTCAAATGGTTTAGCAGTTTTAATTTTCTTTTGGTCAACTTTTTCAAACTACTTTCAATTGTGTGCACAACATATCCTTACCGTGTGCTGATATCTACATAAACCATATAAAAAATATTGCTACTTTTTAAATTCCGCAGAGAGTTACACAGAGATAATCAGGTGAATTCTGGGAATACTATAAGGCGAACTGGGAAATATATTCTCAAGAGCAAAAATAAAAAATAAGACATATCATATAATTTCTGGGAGTAAAAACAAGTTTTATCCACTAAATTTTAAATTGAAGAAAAAGGTGGTATGGATATTTTTTCCTTTTTGGCTATTTCAGCCTAATGTTTTAAATTCTTAATTTTTTACAAGTTACAGTTTAGTCAATTGAACCAAATATGTTGTTGTTAAAAAAAAAATCGAACCGGTGAATCCTTTCACATGAATATTAGCATGAGATATAGAAAGAGATCTAATTTTAAAATAACTGGCATTGTGCATATTGTTTTCACCATGTTGAGAGAGAGACAATGGAATGGAACGTGTGCATTAGGTCTTGGAGTTTTTATATTAGCTGTTAGTTTGTTACTGAGTATGTTATAGCCAATCCTAGACCCAATGGACCTCATTAATAAATAAATGAATGAATAAAGCTATTTGCATACAGATGGCCATGGTGACAGCTATATTTGATGGCAAAATCCCTATTCAAACCATTTTTATGTTGAAGTATATTATTCATTAAATGGTTATTTTTACAGATTAAGAGTACCCGTTTCTGATTATCTGATTATCCTGAATCTTGTGTTCTGATCTCAGAGACCTCTCCCGTCTTCTTACCCAACATGTTAATTAACTTTGACTGATCCTGTTCCCACTAACTAGTGTCTTGTGTTAAAGGAACACTCTAAACACCATAAACACTACAGTGTGCTGTAGTTGATATGGTGCCAGGAGTCCCTGACATGCCCCCAGTTTAAATACACTCTAAGGGCACAGAGATTCCATTAACCTACCTGAGCTAAGCCCGTAATGCAGTGCCAGCTCATTGGCTGAGTGCATCAGATGGCTACTCTCAGCCAATGGGCTAAGCCTAATACTAACTTGCTTAACTCTGGAAAACTAATTGTAGTTAATGTTTAAGAATTGTGGAGGTTGGAATCAGCGCTGGTGGACCCCAGGTAGGAAGGCAAATTGTTTTAAAGATATCTTGACTATATACAGCACATGGGCACCAGAGCAATCATTGCACCACATAACCAATGCAGCAAGCATGTTCTTTTAATAATTTTATATATATATATATATATATATATATATATATATATATATATATATATATATATATATATATATATATATATATGTTTTGGCATTTTTAGAATTATATTGTATTTTATAGAACTGCACATAAATTCTGTTTTGTTACTTTCATAAAGAGTTAGACACATTATTGAAAATATAATAATGTCACATTAAATATGCAATGCCATACAGTTTCTAACATATACAGGTAGACATCCAGAAGTCACATGTAATATTTACAGCACAGCGCGAGCCATGAGCCGTACAATGCCTGTGATCCTTCACGGAAAAGAAGGAAACATAAAGTAATTGATTGGAATCATGTGTTATATATATTATTGAATTTCTATCACATCTTGTAATTTCCTTGCTTGGTTTTTCTTAATGGATGTGGCACAATTTTCAATAAACAAAAATATATATTCCACAGCTGTTTTTGTGTATACAGGCATGTTACAGCTCTGTGTTCCCTATTTAAGGTTAATTAGTCTGTATGGTTTTGTAAAAGCTCCACTTTTCGTTTAATTAGATCTTGCCTCTCCAGTGGAGTGTGGAGACAATCACAGTAGCTGTGGGACTCATATTGTTTGCCTTGATGTTGGCAGGGGAGCTAACACTGGTCACAACATTGTTTCTAAAACTCATTGTTATTATAGTGTAGAACTAAGTTTTGGAAAATGGGCACATAACTGTTTGTTACTGTTTTATTGTTTATTTTGTTTATATATTTCACACCTGTTTTTATCCATGTCATTTTAAAGGATCACTCCATCAGTTTTATCTATTTTTTATATATACTTTCAATGAAAACATTTATTTCTGCATGTTTTCTCTAGTTTATTAAGAAGGGGGAGAACAAGTGCGCCAAGTGTTACTGTTATGTCCATGTAACTAACAGAAGAGAAAGCAATGCTCCCTGGCTGCCCCAAAGTATAAAATTGTCGATTTCTATTAAAATCAGCACTTTTATAAACTGTCACATGTGTGACAGGCTCCAGACACATAAAGAACTTCCCCAAGCCAAGCGCTATGTTGTTATGCTATGTTGTCTAGTAACAACTCTGCTTGCATTCATATGATGCAGTGGAAAGTCATTTTTACTTACCTGAACCTGTGTCTCACAGCCACCACCATCTACTTCCACTAGGTCCTCTTCAGTTCCTGGTACTTCATCTTCCAGGAGCCGTCATCATCATTATTATTATTATTGGTATTTATATAGCGCCAACTAATTTCACAGAGCTTTACAATATTATGAAAAGGGGTGAAATTTACAATAAATGAGACAATTACACAGTGACACAGAAACAATAGGTAGGTGAGGGCTCTGCTCAAATGAGCTTACAGTCTAGAGGAGTGCTGATGTCTACGGAGGATACCACAAGATTACGGGATCCTACATTGAAAGAACATTTTTCCCCTTAGCCGTCACTAGTGATAGCTGAGGGCTTGACAAGGTTCTACAGAAAGGTAGCCCCACCTTTTTGTGAAGCCTAGAAAAATTCCCTACTTTGTCTTATGATATCTTTTGACTGCAGTCGAATTTCAGTTAAAGTCCAACACCGGCTTTATGAGTTTTTTATAACGATTTAAGTAAAAGGTTTGAGGGTATATTTCAAACGTACCCATCAAACTCTCTTACTTTTTTAAAATGAGGGATGTGTTTTGGGATTCTGAGTGATGAGGATGCTATACTTATCTCTGTGTCTCTTTGTTACTCACAATTACTTTGAGTGATAGACCTTCACCTCTCTAAAGTACAGTGAATAAAGGGGGTTAAATATTTATTTATTTAAACGGGGTACTTGTGGCATTAGAATAAATAAGGACAATGATTAGATTCAACTCTAAGCTGCCTCCTTACTTACAAATGTGAGGAATAAGGGGGATGGATTGTGTCCCCCTTGGCCACTAAATATGTCAGTGATAAAAGGGCTACATTTTTTTGAAAGGTGATTAGGGACCCTTGTATCTGCACCTATCCACAAACCTGTCTCTCACTCATGCTCACTTTGAATAATAGACAGACTTTAAACCTATTAATCACTGCTTGATATATTGGGGATATTAATATCCAATTCTCCCTCTCATTCTGTGCATGAGGGGAGCACTTTGATCCCACAAGCAAATAATGAATCCAGGTGCGCAGGAACAGTGTATGCCTGTCAGACTTTCCAAATGTGATAAAATATATGTAATAGAGATCTTTACATCAGGAAATCTATTACACTGGATCTGTCTAGTTATACAAGTTTATTTTTTTTTTAATATATGGTATCTGAAGTATTAGCATAGAACAAAAAATTGTTTGTAGAAATAGTTAAAAATGGTTGAATACCTAATTATAGGTATTGTAACAAGCTAAGTGTCCTTTTAAGGAATGTAGATTCCTACAATGCCGGCAGATTTTAATAATAGTGACTGCATTCACAAAAATTGGGACTTTACTGTAGAGGACATTATATAAGGCTATTGCAGTCATCAAGGCATCCTTGTAGTCCAATTTGAGTCCTCCCAGCTGAGATAATAGAGTTATAAAGTTTGACCTACAAAGGATGCTGTGGAATGTGGGAAACGATAAATAAGGTTACTATTTACAGTACTGCTCTAAATATGCAGAGGGACAGAATGCAGCCGGACAGAGACATTTTATTATTTACAGGGTGAAAACCAGTGTTAGAGCAAAAGGAGAAGATGAAATGGAAAAAGTAGAATTGCAAAGCAAAAGTTAGTCTATGCATATACCTTATTGAAAGATTAGATGTTAAAGTTTAGTTTTATTGTAAGGAAAACTACAGTATATTGCCAAAGTATGTAGACGCATGACCTTCACAACTCTATGAGCTTTTTGCACATTCCAGCCGAAAACCATGGACATTAATATGGAATTGGCTCTCTAACAGCTGCCACTCTTTATGAACTACACATTCCAGTAGGTAGCAATTTCCTTACATTTGCGACATGCAGAGTCTTTCATTAGACTGCCAAATAGTAAAGCATGGTGTATCACTCCAGACAACATTTTCATTGTCCCAAAGTAGTCACCACTCCAGTTGACATTTAGCATTGACGTGAGGCTTGTATACAGCTGCTCTGCCAAGGAATCCTGTTTCAGGAAGCTACCGGAACACTGTTCTTATGCTGATCTTTTGTCCAGTGGCAGTTTGATGCAACAAATCATAGGTGATTTTTACGTGCTAGGTGCTTCAGCTATGGACACCCTGCTCTATGAGTATGCGTGGTCTACCACTTCATTACTCGGCTTTTCTTGCTCCCAGACACATCCACTTCACAATAATGGTACTAACAGTGAACTGGGACAAATCTAGTACAGCAGAAACTTCATGAACTGACTTGTGACCAAGGTGACAGAGCCATATTTAAAGTAACTGAGCTCCTCAGTAGGACCCATTGTACTTTCAATGTTTGTCTGTGGAGATCTCATGGCTATGTGCTGGATTTTATTCACCCGTTAGCCATTGGGTGAGGTTAAAATACCCAAACTCAATAATCAGTGTTCACAAACTTTTGCCATAGTGTGCATATTTTTTTTCCATAAACTATAGGAAAAAATATGTTAAGTATGGTGACATTATCTCACAGGCTAACCTTTTCTCCTTTGCTAAAAGAAAATTTTAAAGCGAAATAAAGCTGGAGTAGAAATTAAATAAATCATTTGATTACAGTCACAATAAATTCCAAGTAATTAAATAATGATTAATGCCTGTCATGCATCAGAAATGAGATTTCATGCTTTTTATAATCAAATGTGAAGTTACAGTAATGAATAGATGATGTTACATCAGATTAGAGTATGAAGATAAGTTACTGGCAGTTCCATTATTTTAGAGGGCAGCACTTAAAAAATGCGGGGATACTTTTATTCATTCTAACTAAAGGTTTCTGGTTTTACAGGATATATAAGGTAAACAGGGGTCTGTGCTGTTTTGTTATGCATCACCACCACACTGGTACATTTCACAACCTGTGTCTTTATTAGGTATGTACAGATTTTACATTAGAGCCATAAAAAAAATACAACACAATATAACATAATAATATAACAAAACAAGGTAATTCATTAAACTTTGAAAGATGTAGCTATTAAACCCAATCTTAGCTGAAAAAAAAACTATTTTGGCTTATAGTTACTACAGAAAAAAAGACAAACCACTGACAAATATGTTGCTACCTGGTTTCCATGGTTACAATCCAATACAGTCGACCACTTTGACACACTTCTTCTGCCCACCAATTGGCTCAATACCTCTCCCAACGATCCGCTAATCCTCTCTTTTTTTTATTCATCTACATATCCTCCTCCCCTCTTTTTCCTATCGTGAATACCTTTTCAATGCCTTTAATGTATCCTTTTGGCTTTTTTTTCAGACAGGAAGGTAAACATTGGGGTTGCATATGTGACAGGTGGTACCTCAACATTGGCGTCAGCAGGACATTTTCCATGGGGGCATAACTGTAATGACATCCATGCTCTGCCCCTTTTTGACAGTGTCATGAAGGGGAAGGGCATAGTCATAATCACATAAAGCGCAGGCATGCAGAAGATTTGAGAAAGCTGATGCAAAAGATTAATACAAGAATCAAGTTGCCATTGTCTGATTTGAGTGTTGCAAGTTCTTATTTGTTTTAACTCCTTAAGGACTGAGCCAAATGTACATGTTGTGATCAAAACAAAATGTAAACAAAACCTGTTCAACCGTAATTCACCTCTTTCATATTCATATTCACTTACCTGATCTGTAGGCTGCCCCCATGCCTCACTTGCCTGATCTGTAGGCTGCCCCCCATGCCTCACTTACCTGATCTGTAGGCTGCCCCAACCCGTCCCTCACTTACCTGATCTGTAGCCTGCCTCCCCATCTCTCACTTACTTAATCTGTAGTCTGCCACCCTCCATGCCTCACTTACCTAATCCATAGGCGGCCCCCCAATGCATCACTTACCTAATCTGTAGGCTGCCCCCCATGCCTCACTTACCTGATCTGTAGGCTGTCTCTGCAGTCTGGGAGTTGCTGGCTGCACTCTGTGCTGTTCCCTTGCGGATTAAGTCCGGAGAGAGAAGCAGGGATAAGATGTAGCTTCCTATCCCTGCCTTTCTCTATACACAATGCCAGCTACTGGTATCACACCTAGGACTACAGATAATGTCTAACCGGACCTTAGAACGGCCGGACTTAACGTACCAGAGAAGAGTAAAAATACTTGCCAAGGTCAGGGACACAGAATGAGGAACAGTGATAAGGAAAAGCCAAAAGTTAAGGGTACCGGAAATCAGGGAAGTCAGAACGAAGCCAAAGTAAAAAAAAAATCAGATATACACATATATATATATATAACTATCAGGAACACACTCTCGGATAACCATCAATGGGAAACCACGACAGGGCACTGACAGAAAGGTAATTTGGGTTTAAATACCCCTCCTTTGGCTGTAATTGGCTGTCTCTGACCTCTGACCCCAAAACTTGCATGCACGTCTATGACGTGATGTCGCATGCACGTTGGCGCCATCTTTGGTGTGGGCGAAGGTAAGTTAACTACAAAAATCTGTGCCGCATTGGTCGGCGCTCCTAAGAGCATCGCAACCAGTGGGGACCAGACCGGAGGGAGATCGGGCAGTGGTTTACCGCGAGCAAGGTAAATATGAATTGTTTCTGTCGGCGTGGTTGCTTACTATATGTGCAACCACGCTGGCAGAATCACCGGGAGCTGTGACACTGTGTATATGTGATCTTGTACTCTGTGTCATTTGTCCTGTATTACTTTGTATTGATGATCAACAAAGAAAGACTTGCAAAAATATATCTGTGTTAGGCTCAAGTGACAGAACCACAACCACCCACAGTAACAGTGTGTGTCATCTATTAGTTGAATGTTTCTCGTCCCCAGTCTATTTTGAATATATTTGCATATGATTGTAATGCTTTAATTTGTATTGTCTGTGTCCCCTTAATATTTTTTGCAGTGTTATATATTTGTGGTTGCCTATATGATTAGCTATATAATTATATTTTATGTATTATATTGAGTGTGTCACCATAAGTCTAATGTAATGTTGATAGGGTTGATAGTCTTGAATAGAAATAAAGTACTGTGAGGCAGTTCTGTTAGGAGCTGTGTGTCCTGTCTGGTTCTTTTAGGGATCCCAGTAGGAGAGATATAGGACCTACTTTCTGGCTGCACTATCCCCTGGTACCAGGAACGTTTAAGAAAAGAGCAGGCCACTGTAGAGACAGTGGCACAAACTAGGCTTATGAAGACATCTATGACATGGAGATGATGACTGCCTCCCTCCAGGAATGCTCAGACAAATGCGCCTTGACCTGATACCCATGGAGGATTGACATATCTGGGGGGACAGCATTGCTAAAATTGAGACTACAGGCAAACACCTGGGTCAGTCAACCACGCAGAAACCGATAGCTATACACAGGGGTACAGGCACCTTACAGGGGCCTCTTGTTCCAAGCTATCCCTATCCCCTTTCCCCTGGCTTTCTCTATCCCTTCCCCCTAGCCCCCACCTATCTCCTCAGAACCTTGACCCTTCCCCCATTGCGAAACTAATGGATGAGCAGACTGTCCTCATCTATATACACCGGACAGACCCAGAACGATAACCCACAGATAACCCCGGACAAGGATATATGATAATACGGCCGCAAGACCACAAACATTGTCGACCAGCAATGACCCCCCCTACCGCATATCTCATCATTTGACCGAGGCTCAACCCCCTGGGGTGACACAACACATTTCCATGGGGTGCAAGCCCCGGTCCATTTTCGCAAGGTGATCCCCTGCACACCGAACACAATAACTGCACTAGGTGTCACACACTATGGACTTCCTATTTTCGGATAGGCACACCGGGGCATCACCAGGCAATACGCAACCTCATACCCACACCACACACAGCCTGCCAGGGCATGTAATCTCCAAACTTTAGGAATGGAGAAGAACTAGGCCCCCACGGTTACGCCTGGACAAAAAAACGGCTGTCACATATTCTAAGTCTTAAGCCTTGCTATAGTTCCCAGCCGGCAACCTGTAACGTAGAATGACTACACACCTGCTCCGCCTGGAAGGAAACAGACACAACGCTTTACCACAGAACTTGGAGATGCGAAACATGTCACATAGGTACAATATTAGGCATCTACCCACTTGGGGAACAAACAAGATACGTCGATTTAACATGTCACAATACCAATACAAAAGAAACAGAATGTGCCTCACCGCTTTTGCATTGATGTGTTATTCACTATGTTGGAAAACGCTAACTGTCTTAAATGCCATTTCCTTCTGTAATGATCCATTCAAAAACAATAAAATTATGATTGACACAAAAAAACTAGGCTTATAAGCCACATGTGTCTTTCTGAAGGCAGTATTTGGAGGCAGCACAGTTACAGGGACTGATATCTAACAGGATGAAGCAACACAGACAGAGGGGTTGATACCTGCCTGGAGGGAGAAACACCAACAGAGTGGTCAGTACATCCATAGAAGATGAGGACTTACAGAGGGGTTGATGCTGGCCTGGAAGATGAGGACAGGCAGAGTGGTTAATACCTGCAAGGGTGAGGAGGACAGAGAAAGGGGTTGATACCTGCCTGGATGAGGAGGACAGGCAGAGGGAGCAATGCTGGCCAGGAAGAGGAGGACAGGCAGAGTGGTCAATGTTGGCCAGGAAGAGGAGGACAGGCAGAGGGGTCAATGTTGGCCAGGAAGTGTAGGATAGGCAGAGGGGTCAATGTTGGCCAGGAAGAGGAGGACAAGCAGAGGGGTCAATGTTGGCCAGGAAGTGGAGGATAGGCAGAGGGGTCAATGTTGGCCAGGAAGTGGAGGATAGGCAGAAGGCTTTAAAGCTGCCTGAGAGGTGTTGTTGGTCTCTGGTAATGGTGGAGAGAGGACAGTACATGTAGCAGGACAAATCATTTTCATCCTCTTATTTCACTAATTGTCTGGATATGTAATGGAAACTATAGTTACCCCATGTTCATAGTATTTTTGAAACGAAGGGAACAGGTATATGTCTTTTCTGCTGAGTATCTACATGTTCTGCTTATTTGTGTCTTCCTATGATATAGCCCATCTACCAATAACGCACATGGTGGAAAACTTCAAGGGAGCTATTTGTCACAATAGGCGCATATATCTGCTCCATGAATCTCAAAAAGCAGAGAATACATTACACAGACTAGGTTATTTACTAATGTGGGAACTGTCTGGAATTCAGAGTGAATTTCAAATTACCCAACCCTGAATTTAAACATCAACACTACATACATTCTAATGCAAACACTACACACAAGTAAATCAATGCTTTTCAAATGTCAATATATTCACACACACATACTCCATATAAAAACATATATACACATTGCTCAGTGCTAAGTACAACCCTGCAAGGATGCGCAAATGGTAGATCCCCGGCTGACAAAGTAATGTGGGCCCCAAAATTCTTTCACCAGTGCCCTCTCTTCCGCCATTGCAAACACATTAATAAATCATTGATTAGAGCAAGCCAAAAGTTCCCATTATTTCCTTAAATACAATTTATATACAATTCTATTTAATGCGTTTCTTGTGAGGCACACATCTGAACGTTTAATTATGAAAGTGTACAATGCTGACAGCCAAGGTAAGATACAGAAGGTAAACTAGAAGGTAAGATACATTTTTGCATTTCGAAACTTACCAAGGTCGTGAAAAAGTAGTGATAGTATTCTGTCATCATGCCCATTGAGAGGATCTGTGGAAACAAAGATACATTTTCACTTATTTTCATTAAAAAAACAAAAACAAAAAAAAAGAATTCTACAAAAGCATCAGACAATGGGCATTTTATAAATGAGAGAGCCCTATACTTTAAGAATAAGGTCACTTTTTTGTATGCTGTTCAAATGTCTTGCCAGCAACAGCACAACACTCTATTCCACATGCAGAACAAAGCATGTCATGAATATAATGTATCAAAGTATAATGTAAAAAACACTTATTAAAAATAGTATGCTACATTGGATTCCGTCAATCACATCTGAATAAAGTGGCAAGCCTATTATGGAATATAAATATATATATTATCGCTTGCTGTCTACAAAATAAAGGGTGTTTCTTCTTTGCTGCACAGTTTTTAAATTACAAGAATTTCCTTTTTGATATAGGGAAGGATTATTTGAATAAAAATACTTAAAATTTATGTTAAGTAATTAGATTATGTAAAACATTTTTATTGTAATAACGTATGACTTATAATTATTATTGAGTGTGATAATCCATGGTTTGCCCCCTATTACTCTCAGGGTTGCGTTACAGTTATTTTTGCTACAATTGTAGATACGAAGGATTCATTGAGATTTCTGTCATTTTTATAAATGTCAAGTATGATAAATGTATATGAAGTATGTTTCTTTAAAAATGGAATGGTCTTTGCTAATGCCCTCCTTTTTCAGCTGTCATATGTATATTTCTGTATAGTCACACATGGACTTTGATAACTGTACCATTGGCACAAAAAAGACTGCAATTTGGTCCCCTGCCCTGTGCCTCCATTATTGTATGCAACCTTTTTGTTTTACTTTGGAATTCATTGGAGTTGTTAATGATAATTTAGTTGGTTCTCATTTTTAGGAAAACCCACATCACGCTATTCAGGTTTCAACCCACTTAAAACAGATAATGAGGTGTCATTCCGTACTCTACTGGAGAAGTATTGGACATTGGAAAAAGCGACAATGCCTTTATGGCTTTAAAACAAATTATATTGCAGTGAAGTATTAATCACCGAGCTTATTTAACAACTGAAATATAGGTCAGCAAACTTCGACATTATTGTGGTCCCTGTCTCGAAAGGTTAAGAACCACTGATTAAAGTCTAATCAAAATTTACGAAGACCCAGATGAACATCATCGTACAAGTCGTACATTTTGAAATCCTATATTATAAAATTAACAGACATAGTCAAAAAAATGAAGACCCAGTGCGGCTTCCCATTCATTTTAAGTGACCTTTAATTACTATGAAGAAGTATTCCGCCTGCTCTCCTCTGGTAATTAAAGGTCACTTAAAAGCTGAAGAAGCAGATGTGTTGGGTGTTGCTTTTCCTTAATATTGTGCCGGGATGGAAGTACCTCGATGTGTTGACACAGCTGCTTGGACAGCCCCCTGGTTGCAGTGTGCTTTGAACTTCTCTTCTGTTCTTTGAAAAATAATAAACAGACCATAGTCTTTTATTTTAGAATTAAATGTACTATGCGCAATAAAATAGCACTTGTAGTTAAAAAGTATTGGTGCTTGTTATATCATTATTTTTTTTTTTAGGTTTTATCCTTGATCGGCCAATTTGGTAAAAGATGGTTATCGGAAAATAAACTCCCAAATGTTAATAAATATGTAATAATATTTGCATTCTAAAATCAGTTGCCATTGACTTAAAACATACTTAGCTAACCTAATATATTTCACAAGGGAATATTAAATTCTACATAATGTCATTGAATGTAGCAAAGTCTGAATTTAAAATCACAATAAATTTCCCTTCACTAAGTTTTCCAAGACCTCCTAATTCAAAAAGCATCCCGAAATAGTGTATAATAAATAAATGCACAGACATACTAAAACCAGAAATAATTCAATCAGAAATATTTTTAATATAATTTGTGTTAGATGTATATTTTTATGTTAGGCTAGACTTGTTGTTGTCGGTAAAAGCAACTTTGTAAAAAATCATATAATCATATAATCATATAACTGGAAATTGTGAACAGATAAGAAAGGATTTCATATTTTACGCTAAAATTGACACAGTGGAAAAGGTCTCCCAACCATTCATTCTTCCAGCTTAACTGTTTAGCCTGCAGCATGCAAGTCCCTTACTGGCTCTTCACAATTTATAGTCTACTAAATTTGCCCTGCAGGTTTATCTCTATTTCTATCCTCCTGGTATGATGTCAGAAGAGAAACATGTGAAATGAGGAGGGTCACAGAAATTGAAAGTCATGTAGCCCCATGTAGCTAGAGCGCAGCTAAGCGGAAAAGGCCTTGACAGGGGTTAGGAGGCGGGCTTAGGAGGAAGTAAGCAAGGGTTGGAATTATGGGTAAGTAGGATTGGCTATTTAAATGAGCGGCCATTTTAGGTGAGTCATTCTAACTTTCTACCTGGTCGAGTTTGTGTTCACCTCGGTGTGCGCGGACTTTGCTTGGTCGGATTTCCTTTGTCTCCTCTGCAGGGCCAATGGACGACGTGGAGCGTTTGCTGGAGGGGATCAGGTTGGCAGCACGGCATCAGGGTGCGGACTGGCTACGGGCCCAGCTAGGCCCTGCCCTGGCGGAGGCGGCGGATCGGGACGGCGATGGCGGTAGACCGGTTCGGGCCCGGAGGCCCCCGAGGAGGCTAAGCCTGGGCGCGGGGCCCGGTGAAGTTATCCCCGTAGGCAGTGGAGTTTCGGTTGCGGCCGGCAGCAGGCCCAGTAGCCGCGTGGTCGAGGCCTTGCCTCCCCGCGTGCGGCCGGAGCCTCGGATGAGCACTCGGAGGCGGAAGGATATCGTGGACGGGGGCGCTGCTGCTTTCGGGTCGGAGGTGACCGGGCGGCTCCCTGGTGGTTCGGGAACCACGGAGGTGAGGTCCAGGAGGGCTTCCCCCCTATCGGAGAGTGTTGATGATGATGAGTCTGGATCCGGGAGACCGCATGGCCAGCCTAGGAGGCAACAGGCAAGTGCAGAGGGCTCCGGCCGGGGCCCTCTTGGCGGGAAGGACGCTAGGGGTAGCTCTGCCACAAGGGGGGGCAGGAGTAGGCCTGTAGAGGGCGCCCGGGCCCTAGTCGTAAGGGGGGAGGGTCCTGGGGCCCCTAAGAGAAAGTGTGGTTTAAAAGGGGTGAGTTCCAAGGGCGGTGGGGGTTCTCGGGGTGCAGCCAGGTCAGTGAGCGGGTCCCCCAAGGGGGTGGATGGTAGGTCCGGGCTGGCAGGGTCTGGTAAGCATGGGGGGAGGGGTAATGGGGCTGTGGCAGTTGGTGCGGGGAGGGGGGTTCCGGAGGTAGATAGGCAGAGAAGTGGGGTAGGCGGGGGATTGGGATCCTCTGTAGTGGGTGGGCGGCGGGGGGGCTGTGGCCTTCGGGGGGGTCCGGATTCTGTGAGTAGTAGTGGGAGCCCCACGCCAGTTAGATCTCCGAAGTCCCGGGATACTCGGGGGAGGTCAGGTCGGCACTGCTCCCCCTCGGACAGCTCGGCAGGGGATGGGGAGGCAGCCCCTAGGTATGGTCGGCGGGGGCGGCCTACTGGTAGAGACGGGAGGAGTCGTAGTCCCAGGGGTTCCCAGGTGCCACGGGGTAGTAGAGCTCAGCGGGAGGCTTCGGTGCAGAGCAGGCGCTCCCGGGGTCGTGACGGGAGGGGAATTGATGTTCGTTACACCCTACCCTGGACTTCTTCTCCTTGTCCTAGGTCTCGGAGCCACTCCGCCTCCTCGCAGGCAGGACACCGGGTGGGCTCCCCGGTCGGCGAGACAGCGGCGGAAGTTCCTCTTCCTGGACGTCGGGCGATCAGCACTGCAGCCCCCACCGTTCAGGTGTCGGGGGGCTTGGCCGGTGAGTCCAGTGGGTCACTACACTCCAGCGCTTTAGTTACCACACTTCAGGCACTACTCCACTCATTGGGGCGGGGGAGTGACACTAGCGGCATTGGTCAGGTGTGGGCTCCAGGAGCTGTGGCTACGGGCTCTCGGGTCGGGAATTCCACAGGGCCTAGTTCTGGCGGGGACACGGTGGTGCCGCAGGAAGTAGGGGAGGCGAAGAGTGAGCGGGCTGAGTTGACTGGGGGTATCCCCGACGCGGCTAGGCAGCACGCGTATGTATCTTTTGCGGGTCCGCTGGGGGTTCACTTGAAACAGGACGTAAAGGATAAGATATGGAAGGGTGAGTTCTGTGAGATTTTCTCCCTCCTTCCATTAGAGGACTTTATTGACCTCAAAGAGGAGGATAAGAAGGATGAGAAAAAGGAGGAGGAGGAAAAGAGGAAGCGGTATCGCAAGATCCCGAAATCCTTTGGTAATTGGTTGAGGGCCTTTTGCGTGCTGGCTAGCGTGCTCGGCGAGAAATCGCCGGGGTTATGCTCGTCTCTGTTTTGCTATCTGGATGGCATTTGGGAAGCGTACCGTACTTACGGGGGGTTGGCGTGGTGGCGGTACGACAAGCAATTTAGGCAACGGCTGGCGGCTAATCCAGGTATGAGGTGGGATCAGATGGACCTGCCGCTCTGGATGAAGCTGATGATGGCGCAGAAGGCGCAGCCCTTTCAGAACTCGGCCGGCGCAAGGGGGCAGTCCGCCTCGTCGGCCACCTTACAAAAGGGCTTATGCTGGCTCTATAATGAGGGCCAATGCAAATGGGGGGCCACCTGTCGTTTCAAGCACGAGTGCTCCGGCTGCGGGGGCGCTCATGGGCTCAACCGCTGCTATAAGAAGGGTAAGTCCGGAGCCGCCGGTGCGGCTGTCGCGGCCGGGGGAGGGGGTGCATCCGCTTCCCCGGGGCTTAACCCCAGTGAGGCTAAGCGCGATGGAGCCGTGGCTAAGCCGCTACGGTAACAAGGCGGATGCTGCTGTGCTCCTGGCGGGTTTTGCGACGGGGTTTTTTATTCCGTTTCAGGAGCGGGAGGGGGGATCGGGGAGGCTGCGCAACCTGAAGTCTGTTGCGGACTTCCCGGACGTGGTGAGGGAGAAACTGGGAAAAGAAGTCGGGCTGGGCCGCATGGCGGGCCCGTTCGCAGTGCCTCCGATGGAGGGCCTGCGGATTTCCCCACTTGGGGTGGTTCCCAAGAAGGAGCCGGGTAAATTTAGACTCATTCACCATCTCTCATACCCGAAAGGGGAGTCGGTGAATGACGGTATCAGTAAGGACTTATGCTCGGTGTCGTATGCATCTTTCGACCGGGCGGTCGAACTGGTCAGGCGGGCTGGGCATGGGGCTCTGATGGCAAAAGTGGACATTGAAGCAGCTTTTCGGCTGCTGCCGGTCCACCCGGACTGTCATCACCTACTGGGGTGTTTCTTCGAAGGGGCCTACTTCGTGGACTTGTGCCTGCCCATGGGTTGTTCCATTTCGTGCTCCTATTTTGAGAAATTTAGCACTTTTCTCGAATGGGTGGTACAGGAGGAGGCGGGGAATCGTTCTATTGTGCATTATTTGGATGATTTTCTGTGTGTGGGGCCGGCTGGTTCCTTGGAATGCCTGCGCCTGCTGCGGACGGTTGAGTGGGTGGCGGGCCACTTCGGGGTTCCGCTGGCGGCGGATAAAACTGAAGGCCCGACCACGTGTCTGAGTTTCCTGGGACTGGAGATTGACTCAGGGCTGGGCGAATGTCGGCTGCCCAGGGATAAGCTGGACAGGCTTAGAGGGGCAGTGGCTGCTGTGGCTGGGGCGCGCAAGGTTACCCTGCAGCAGTTGCAGTCTTTGATTGGGCTGCTCAATTTTGCGTACCGGGTCATTCCAATGGGGAGGGTCTTTAGTCGCAGCTTGTCGGCTGCTACCGCGGGGGTTCGGTCCCCGCACCATTTCATCCGAGTGTCGGCGTCCATGAGAGCGGACTTGGGCATCTGGGATGCCTTCTTGCGGGATTTTAATGGGACGGTGTTGTTCCGGCAGGAGGGCCAGTCGTCGGCCGAGCTGGAGCTTTTCACGGATGCATCGGGCAGTGTGGGCTTTGGGGCATATTTTGGTGGCTGCTGGTGCTTATGGGCAACTTGGCTTTCCTTGAGTTGTTCCCGTTGGTCGTCGCAATGGCACTGTGGGGCGACGGGCTGCGCGATCAGAAGGTGGTCTTTTTCTCGGACAACATGGCAGTGGTACACACGGTGAATCGTCAGTCTGCGGCCTCAAAGCCGGTGGTTAAGCTGCTTAGGCGACTTGTATTGCTGTGTATGTCTCGGAATGTTGTTTTTCGCGCGCGCCATGTTCCAGGCTATTTGAATGAGGTAGCTGATGCTCTGTCTCGTTTTCAGTGGTCCCGATTCTGGCTGGCGGTGCCGGGGGCATCGAAGGAAGGGCAGGCTTGCCCGGACGAGATTTGGCAGCTGGGAGCATCCTGCTTGGAGGACTTGTGAAGGCTTCTCTGGCACCGGCCACTTGGGCCTCGTACAGTAAGGTTTGGGGCTCCTGGGAGCGGTCGCTGGACGGGTTGGCCATAGACAGCGGGGATGCCCTGCGGGATACTTTCCTGTGGTACACCTGTCAGTTGCTGGCAAATGGGCCGTCCCCTGCCGTGGTGGACAGGTCCATGGCGGCGATGGCGTTTTGGTTTAAGTGGCATGGGGAGGAGGACTTTACCAAGACCTTCGTCATCAGGCAAGCCCTGAAGGGTTATCGCAAGGGACGCAGGTCGCCAGATACCAGGCGCCCGGTGTCGGTTAAGCTATTGGGGGATTTGGTGGGCCTGTTGCCTGAGGTCTGTTTCGATGGGTTCGAAGCTTCGCTGTTCAAGGTGGCGTTTATTTTGGCGTTTTTTGGGGCATTCCGAATAGGGGAATTGGTGAGTGCTAATAAGATGGTGCAAGGGGGTCTGCAATTTTCGGGGGTTCGTGTTTTGGATAGGAAGGTAGTAGTGCACCTTGGCAGATCCAAAACGGACGTCCGCGGCGTGGGCCGGGACGTGACACTGTGGGCCTTGCCGGGCTCGGCTTTGTGCCCGTTTGCTGCTACGGCGGAGTACCTGGCGCGGAGGCCGGCGATAGGCGGTTCCTTGTTGGTACATGTTGACGGATCGTCCCTTTCGCGGTTCCAGTTCACAAAAGTTTTTCGGTTGGGCCTAGGTAAGTTGGGGCTTCGGGCTGAACAATTTGGAATGCACTCGTTCCATATTGGGGCGGCCACGGAGGCAGCACGGTTGGGATTGGGGGACGAGGTGGTGAAGCGGATAGGGAGGTGGGAATCGGTAAGATTCCGCTCCTATGTCCGGTTGGGCTTGTTGGAGTGATGGACTTGGGGACTGTATAAAAAAAAAAAAAAAAAGGATAACTAAATAAATTAAAATGGAACACTGCGATGTTTTGGGCTGGGGTGGGGGTCTCTGTCAGACTTCCCTCACCATTTGTTTTCTCCTCCCCAGGGCGTGTGGCATGGATCGTGGGCCATTCGTTTGTCTTCTGGGCCGAGAGGAGGGCCGCAGCTCGAGCACAAGGCCAGCAGCTGGGTTTTCCGAGAGGCCAGTTGGCAGTTCGTTGGTTTGGGTATCGGGGGTTTTGCTGGGGGGATGTTTGTGGGGCACTGTTTAGGATGCTAGCAGCGGGGTACGCGCCAGACTTGCTGGTCCTACATGTGGGGGGTAATGACCTGGGCCTTACGCCGCAACGCCGGCTGGTGAAGTGGATGAAGCAGGACATTAACAAGTTGAGGGGCCTGCTTCCGGGGGTCATGTTAGTTTGGTCAGAAATTGTCCTGCGGCGCCGGTGGTGGCACGCACAGCATCCGGGGGCTATGGATAGGTGCAGGAAGAAAGTGAACAGCTTGATGGCAAGCTTTGTCCGGAAGGTGGAGGGGGGGTGGTGGTGAGGCACCTTGAGCTGGAGGAAGGGTTGCCAGGATACTACCGCTCGGATGGTGTTCATCTCTCGGATGTGGGTTTGGACCTGCTCAACTTGGGTTGGCAGGATGGTATGCGGATGGCGCTGTTTCTTCGGGGTGGCGGAGCTCAGACAGCTTAAGGGGTCAAGGTCTGAGCTTGTGGCGGGACGGGGAGCTGAAGGAGAGGAAATAGGCTCCCCAGGATGAACGTGAGGTGGAATAAACAAGTTGTGTTCATCGGTGGTTGAGAGGTTTCGAGTCCTGGAGGTGGCTCAGAACCTGGTGGGGCAGGGGTATCCGGGTATACCCCTGCCGTGGTTAATGGATGGTTGGCACTTTTACAATTGGTGGATTGGAATAATGTTGGTGTATGTTATAAATATGTATATGTGTTATTATATGGGGGTCATTGCCTTTTGTATGGTAGCCGAAGGAACAGGATGCGAGGGGGCGGAGTATGGGGGGCAATGACCCATGTTTATCTGTTAATTTATTATCGTTATTATTATTATTATTATGATTATTATTATTATTAATAGTATTATTATTATTGGTTAATAAAGCTGTGGACAAATTTCCCCATATTCCTTAGTGTCTGTGTCTTATTGGGTTAGGATATGGGTTGGGTTTGTCCTGGATTCCGACTGCCCAAAATGGCGACTATACACCTGTCATGTAGCCCCATGTAGCTAGAGCGCAGCTAAGCGGAAAAAGGCCTTGACAGGGGTTAGGAGGCGGGCTTAGGAGGAAGTAAGCAAGGGTTGGAATTATGGGTAAGTAGGATTGGCTATTTAAATGAGCGGCCATTTTAGGTGAGTCATTCTAACTTTCTACCTGGTCGAGTTTGTCCCACCCACCCTCCCTTTGTTTGTTATGTGTCTATTTACCCGTTTCTTTCACAGCGGCGGGACGGGGAGCTGAAGGAGAGGAAATAGGCTCCCCAGGATGAACGTGAGGTGGAATAAACAAGTTGTGGTCATCGGTGGTTGAGAGGTTTCGAGTCCTGGAGGTGGCTCAGAACCTGGTGGGGCAGGGGTATCCGGGTATACCCCTGCCGTGGTTAATGGATGGTTGGCACTTTTACAATTGGTGGATTGGAATAATGTTGGTGTATGTTATAAATATGTATATGTGTTATTATATGGGGGTCATTGCCTTTTGTATGGTAGCCGAAGGAACAGGATGCGAGGGGGCGGAGTATGGGGGGCAATGACCCATGTTTATCTGTTAATTTATTATCGTTATTATTATTATTATTAATATTATTATTATTAATATTATTATTATTATTGGTTAATAAAGCTGTGGACAAATTTCCCCATATTCCTTAGTGTCTGTGTCTTATTGGGTTAGGATATGGGTTGGGTTTGTCCTGGATTCCGACTGCCCAAAATGGCGATTATACACCTGTCATGTTTCAGTGTTTTCAGATGACATACAACTCTGTAAAGTAATAAAATGTGAGCAGGATATGGCTTTATTGCAAATGGATATAGATAGATTGGGGGACTGGGCACTCAAATGGCAGATTAAATTTAATATAGGAAAATGCAAAGTTATGCATTTTGGGGTAAAGAATGCACAAGCAGTTTACACCCTAAATGGTAGTGAATTAGGAATAACCACACACGAGAAGGATTTGGGAATTGGTATAGACTACAAATTAGACAGCAATATGCAATGTCAATCTGCATGGCTAAGGCCAGTAAGGTATTGTCATGCATGAAAAAGGGCATTAAATATCAAAATGAGAATTTTGCCTCTTTATAAATTGCTGGTAAGACCACATCTTGAATATGCTGTGCAATTTTGGGCACCTGTTCTAAAGAAGGATATTACAACACTAGAATGGTACAGAGGCGAGATACGAAATTAATAAAAAAGAATGGAACATTTTAGCTATGAAGAAAGGTTAAAGGGACACTATAGTCACCTGAACAACTTTAGCTTAATGAAGCAGTTTTGGTGTATAGAACATGCCCCTGCAGCCTCACTGCTCAATCCTCTGCCATTTAGGAGTTGTATATTTTTATGTTAGGCTAGACTTGTTGTTGTCGGTAAAAGCAACTTTGTAAAAAATCATATATAGACAATTTGTTTTTAAATATAGTTCTGCCGATTGCCATTTTTTTTTTTTGCGCAATAGAAGTATATTTACTATAGTTTAGTAAAACTGTGCCTCAAAGGGATATGATCGCATTATACAAATATATCCAGAGCCAAAACAAAACCATTGTCTGGAAATCTATTCACAAACAGGACTATGTGTAGCACTTGAGGTCAGGTGTTTAGACTGGAAGAAATTAGATTTAGTTTTTTGACAGTAAGAACAATAAGGATGTGGAATTCTCTGTCTGAAGAAGTGGTTTTATGAATCTTTACAGATGTGTAAACAGCAACTGAATGTATACTTGCAAACACATAATATTCAGGGATATCATTTTTAAATTGATCCAAGGATAAATCTGACTGCCATTCTGGGGTCAAGAAGGAATTGTTTCCTAGTTTGTTACAAAATTGGAAGCGCTTCAAACTGTTTTTTTTTTGCCTTCTTCTGGATCAGCTGCAAAAACAGATGAGAAAGGCTGAACTTGGACATATGTCTCCTTCCGCCTATGTAACTATTTAACAAGCATTTCTGTTTTCAATTTTAGAGACAGGGCAAAAAATGATTTATACAACTCAAGTACAAAACTGGTAGGAAAACTGCCTTGTGTACTTCAGAAAATAAATCATTTGAATGATGATGCAAACTTAAGATTTGGCTTGGAGCCACAGGTGGTTAAAAGCCATGTGTGGATGATCTAAAGAAACATGGAAATTGTGTGACTCTCCCTGTGCACACCTACAAAAAGTGACCTCTTTAACCCTTAAAGGACGAAACTTCTGGAATAAAAGGGAATCATGACATATCACACATGTCATGTGTCCTTAAGGGGTTAAACAACAACCCACTTTACTCTAGTAAAGTCCTTAGCAACACCCCCAAAAAGAGATATGGGGAAATATGTACAAGAGGAACAAGGATGCCCCAAGTACATGTGAACACACGGGCGTAGGAACCGGGAGGGGGATAGGGGGGACGCATCCCCCCAGGAAATCATCCGGGGGGGACAGATAATGCAGAAATCCCCCCCAGGTCTGCCGGCCGAAGGGGACCGCAAAAATCACTTGTCAGACTGACAAGTGATATTTGCCGTCCCCCTGACGGGCTGCATGCGGATCCATAATTGAACCGCACACAGTGTACACTGGGAGGGGGAGCGCCTCCCCCTCCCGCTCTGCATAGGAGCGCCGGGTGACACGTGACTACCCTGCGCTCAGTCTGACACCGTGCGCCGCTTGAAGAGGTCCCCCTCCCCTGCTCTGTGCGGTAAAACGGCAGGGAGGGGGACAACAGTGGGCAAGGAGGAGAGTGGAGCCAGTGTCATTATAAGCTCAGACACCGGCTCTGAAAAAAAAAAAATGCTGCCTGCCCTGCCACTGCCAGGTATTTAGTATGGAAGGGTTAGAGGGGAGATATAATTTGGGGAGGGGGGTGGGTAGAAAAATGAATGGAAGGGGTAAGAGGCTACTAATAGGAATGGAGGGGGGTGGAAGGGTACTAATAGGGGTAGAAGGGGATCCTAATATGAATGGAGGGGGTGGGGGTACTAATATGAATTGAGGGGGTAGGAGGGGGTACAAATATGAATGGAGGGGGTTAGGAGGGGGTATTAATATGAATGGAGGGGGGTACTAATATGAATGAAAGGGGTAAGGGGGCTAATAATATGACTAGAGGGGGTGGGGCTGTGGGGGGGTAGTAATATGAATAGGAAGGGGTAGTAATATGAATGGAACCGGTATGGGGGTAGTAATATGAATGGTACAGGTATGGGGGTGGTTATATAAACGGTAGGGGTATGGGGGGTAGTAATATGGCCAGAAGGGGTATGGGGGGTAGTAATATGAACGGAAGGGGTATGGGGGGTAGTAATATGAATGGTAGGGGTATGGGGGGTAGTAATATGAATGGTAGGGGTATGGGGGGGTAGTAATATGGCCGGAAGGGGTATGGGGGGTAGTAATATGAACGGAAAGGGTATCGGGGGTAGTAATATGAACGGTAGGGATATGGGGGGTAGTAATATGGCCGGAAGGGGTATGGGGGGTAGTAATATGGCTGGAAGGGGTATGGGAGGGTAGTAATATGAACGGAAGGGGTATGGGGGGGTAGTAATATGAATGGAAGGGGTAGAGGGGGTAGTAAGTGTCCCTAAATGGCAGTTAGGAAATGTGGTCACCCTAAGTCAGGGCAGCCATTAACACGGGGCAGAAAGGGCAGCTGCCCTGGGCCCAGTTGCTCCTGGGGGGCCCAGCTGCCTCTTGAGCCCCGCTGCCCACAATATTATGCTAAAAATTTTCCCTCTCAAATCCTGATCTGATTCAATCCTCCACTATTCGGCATCGCCGCATATTAAAGGACTTTGTTTGCTCCTCCCGACCTCCCTTGCCCTCTGCGTACGCGCATGCCATGATGTCACGACAACGCTAGGGTGAGCTCCGGTCTCCTACAACTGCAGAGCAGCGCCTCACGCTTTCAGCCCTGAACCCTGAGCCCAGAGCACTGCTGGTGTCTTCAGTACTGTAAGTACAAGAAGATATATTACTTGTTTTATGGGGGTTAGGAGGCTAGGTGGTTGGAGGGGAGACAATTAGGGACAGGTGGATAAAGGGGTTAACCAGGGATATCATACTGATTACATGGAATGCTCCCATCCAGCCAGGGATATCAGTCTGAGCACATGGAATGCTCCCATCCAGCCAGGGATATCAGACTGATTACATGGAATGCTCCCATCCAGCCAGGGATATCATACTGATTACATGGAATGCTCCCATCCAGCCAGGGATATCATACTGATCACATGGAATGCTCCCATCCAGCCAGGGATATCATTAGTACAGTACTATCTGCACATTGTTTACAAAAAAAAATGATAGACATTTTTATTTCATACATTTGTGATGATTCTTTTTTTCCCTCTATATTCAAGTGACACTATAGTCACCAGAACCACAACGGCTAAACGTAGTAGTTTTGGTGTTTATAGCATGTCTCTGCAGGCTTTTTAATGTAAGCGCACTGCCTTTTCAGAAAAAGGCAGTATTTACATTACTGCCGAGGAATACCTTATCAGGCGGCCACTAGAGCAGCTTCCTAGTCCAGTGTTGCACAACGTGCAGCACTAGCATTCACGCTGAACACTCCTCATAGAAATGCATTGATTCAACGCATCTCTGTGAGGAGATGCTGATTGGTGCAGCGCAGTGTTTTGCCACGCATTGGGTTGGCTGATATATATTCAAACACTGTACATTCCTGTGCATTGTATTGATGAGGTGATCTGTAATACGCTCACAAACTGCACGTTCGCGTGAGTTATTTTGCTGTAGAGCTTGTGACACACTCACACACTGCACTTTCCCATGCATTTTATTGCTGAGGTGTTCTGGGATGTACTTGCACCTCACACATTACTGTCAGTTGTATAGCTGTGGAGCTATGCGATACACTGATATGCTTCACATTATATTATTTCACACACACACACTGAAATGTAACATTATTATTATTATTATTATTATTATTTTAGTATTTACATAGCGCCATCAAATTCCGTAGCGCTGTACAATGGGACAAACAACTCCCAGTTTACTGAATAAGAATATACCCGGCGAGTAAGAATGCTATCCCCCCCAGATTTGTGGGGGTTCCTACGCCCATGTGTGAACAAGAATGATCATACTGTCTCTGTAGGTGAAATTTATTTTATTTCTTCATATATTTTCTTATTGTTTTTTTTGCCCATACGTTTATTTTTTGCTTGGCACACAAGGATACTTTTATAACTGTCAGAGAGTCAAACCCCAGAGTGGGGTTTGAACGTCTTGGTAACCAAACTATGTGCTTGGATTTCAGCAAGCTATGACCTTTACCAAAATGATAACATACAAATATGTGCACCTTGACTTGTCAGAATAATATGTTTTTTTCAAGACATTCATGCATTCTGCATTCTGCTGAGCAGAGATTGAAAGTGTGACACAGCAATCTGCAGAATACATGGTGTGATATCAATTAAACACTCATGGCCAGGATTCCAAATGAATTTCCTTAATCAATGAATTGGTTTCACAATGAGAGCACACAAATACCACATACTGCTGTGCAAAACTATTCAGGTCCGACAGAAGTCGGAATTCTTTTACTTCTCATAAAACAAGGTGGTCTGGTAAACCTATGTATACACCAATATTTTGAGCATTCGTTGACCCCTCACAATCTCCCATTAGTACTTGAAAGTCTGAATCTAATGTACCTAAATAAAGGAGCAATATAGGTCACCCAGACCACTTAATCTCAATGATGGAGCCTAGGTGCAGTGGGTCTGTAGTTCTAGCCCTTTGCTTTGAGCAGTGCCGTTATTTGCAGTAAATGTGTACAAGCCCCCCAATGAATTCCTATGGGGAATCATTGGATTTGCTGAAGTCAGCCAGAGATCTCAGACAGAGAAGTGGAAAAAGGCTATGGTGACACCAATGCAGCCAGAAAATAAAGATAAGTAATATTCGCTTTTCAAACCCTCACGGGAAGGTGGTCACCTACATAGGTACAGTACATGTTTGTATTCAGGGAGGGTGGGGGACACCTGCAATACACATTTGCATTTCTATCTATATAGTATGTATCCCTTTAAATATATAGAGTTGTAGAAAGAATTAAATAATAGTTTAACATGAAATTCATAAAGCAAATGTATTCATCCTTGTTAAATTAAAGCAATGGGTTTGTTCAGTTAATTAAAGCCCCAGTTATGGCACGTTGCTGCCTGTCATAACAGTTCTGTGAAAGAGAAGGAGATGCTTTGAAATCACTTTGAAGGAAGAATACACATCCAAACAAATCTCCTCGTCTGATTAAAAAAAAAAAGTCTTTGTGACTTTGTCTGTATAATAGTATCCATGGGAGACAAAATAAGAAATACTTTTCTAAAGCATATTCAGTTTTGATGATGACTGCCTTAAATTGTCCAAGAAACAAACAGAAAAATACCTATCTGGCATAAGTAGATGTTAAAGATGAAATGACACCTTTGTTTTAGAAATGGTAGATTTGTTATCCAATTATTTTCTACTGAGACAGCCTTTTCCTTCACTCCTTTGATTATAGTACTTACATCATAAAATGTCATTTGCATAGTGAGATAGGCCAGTAAATGTATTGTCTGTATGCAAAAAGCAACCAGCTAACAGTGATTAGATGAAATATCTTTATTATGTAGAATATTATAGAAAAAAATGATTTCATTAATATCAAGAGGACAGCAGAATACTATATGGTCTTAGTAGGGATGCAAATTGCATTAATCAAATAAGCCATTAATCAATCTATTAGTCATCGATAGACATAATATTCCTCTTCAGTTATTGCGTAACTACAACTCCTGTGATACACAGCCAGCCTTTTTTAGGAAGATTACCCGAGTATCGTGGAACCCCAAAGTTGTTTATATTGTTTAGAAACATCAATATAGCATTTTTCAGAAACATGAGGTAGCAGTGTAGCAATAAAATAGCTGTTTTCTTCAAAGATCTTTGTATCAGGATAGCTAAAAGCATAAATTATGTGAATTTACCAAAAAAACTTTTTTCTTTTTTTTTCTTTACCAAATCTGCTTAAGGGATAAAACATTTTAGCTATTTTATGGTATCCCTTTGCATGCATTTTTTTTTTTTTTTCAGACAGAGAGTGAAATATTCAAGTAAAAGGTACACAAGTCCAGTACTCTTTTCTATAAGCTCTTTTTTTTTTTTTAGTTTGACATTCTGTCAATATAATGTAACATTCCGACCTAACACATTGTGTTGGTCGAATTGTTCAGGAATCACAAATACAATTTTTCTTGCATACTAGAGATGACAAATTGATCAGATGTCATTTTAGTAAGAGCATTTTAGTAAGCCACAAGAATGGAAAAGTAATATCTGCTAATGGGCACACCAATCAACTGGACTTTAAAAGACGGATGCAGAAAATAAGCAATTAAGTTGTGAACCTTGCCTCCTTTATCTTCATTCTTTAGCTCTTTAGAAAGCCCCGTAAGTTACAATTACACATGTGAACTTACTGTCATTCTACAAAGATGTAGTACATGTGGTACATTAGGGTAAGGTAACTGGCAACATTTTATTTTGAACTGCAATTCTAGGCATGGGCGTCTTTAATAATAATTGGACCCTGGGCAAGCATTTGGACCCTGCACCTACCACTGTGGGTCCCTGTTGCAAGATTTTTTTTGGGCCCCTCTATCTCAAGGTAGGCAAAAGGTAGATTCCGAACTATTGTGCAGCTCCAACAATGCTTTGACAGCTGGGGCTCTACAGTTTTTCCATACTTGCAGGGCTGTATTTAACACTGAGCAATATTTTTGTTTGAATGTAAGCATGTTTTTGTATGGAGTATGTTTGTGTGAATGCAGAGGTGTTGGTGTTTCAATGAAGGAGTGTCTGACACATACACAGACACACAATGACACACACACAGACACACACTGACAGACACACTGACACATGCACAGACACATGCATTGGCAGACATACTGACACACACACAGACACATATACTGACACACACACAGACACTGACAGACATACTGACACACACTGACAGACATACTGACACATACACGGACACCCACTGGCAGACGTACTGACACACTCACAGAAAGACATACTGATACACACACAGGCACACAGATAGACATACTAACATACATACACATGACAAATTTACACTTAGCTAGTTTAATAAACCATCCTCTAGTTTCCTACCTTTTGCACAAGGGTGGCTTCCCTGGGGTCCAGTGTGCTGCCTGAGACATCTTTTGCAGGAAAGATTAACAAAACAGGGCACTGAGAGCCTCTTTTTTAAGGCGTCTGTATTGCTAACATTGATGGTAAATTTACTTACCATAATAGTCCTAAAAACCAAAAAGAAAATGTCCTACAAATTGGTCCAGCTAGCAACACATTGCATGGTATTCCTAAGGTATCTGTGAAAATAAGTAATTCAAACAAGATCTCTGAAATGGGGAAAACTCATTACTGGACTCCAGGTTTGTCTCTAATGCTGGTGTAAAGGATATATTTTTTTCCTACACGTGCAAAAATGGATTCATCCAGGATTTACCTGTTGAGTCTTATTTCATGACTAATACTCAAAAACTAAAACCCTGACGAATCGATTTATTTAGATGTGATTTAAAAGGAATTTGATTTGGATGAACTATCTCAAACTAATTTAAGCACAAGTCTAATATATTACTGAACATCTTGGAAATAGGTGAACTGTGAGGGGGAAAGATTAAACTTTTTGAGTATAACATTGTTCACTTCCTTTTTATTGCGTGTAGGGCTCTTAGCTGGTTGACACAGGATTAAGATAATTGCAATTTTCCATTACGATAAATAATTGTAAGCTCTCAGAAAAATAAATAAGATTTCTGTATCTTACAAGGTGAAGTGGTACTCAACAGACAGCATTTCACAGTAGTTGACAGCAAAATTCCTTTTTCTTTTCACTGTCTTCCTCTACAAACAGAATTAACAAAAATGTATTATAGTGGCCCAAATATCTCCCTGTGATGGAATAGAACCTACTCAGGATTTAGTGCCCTTGTATGGTACTATACAATACGTTCAGGGTCAGGTCAGTAACGGCAGTAAGAGCTTTGCACGATTTCAAGACTGTCTGAACCATTCTACAGTCTATTTCTTGTGAATCATCACTACACTCTTACAAGAAAAGAATCAACTGCCACTATATATCCAGTCCAAACCATGGGAAAAAGTAGATAGTAAGGGGACAATCGCCATCCACAACTCATCTAATGAAAAACCTCTACAAACACAAATTTTTGTCTTATTGTCAAATCACTTTGATGTTGCACTAGCTGAACATACAATTTTAAGACATGTTTAGCCCCAAAGCCACCAAACCTAAATTAAGCCTGGGTTTATTGAGGAGTGATTTAGCTGCTCGGGGAATCAAACAATTTCTGATTGGCTCTGTATTGAGTTGTTCAGGATAGCTAAGCTTTTATACCAGATGCAAAGTCTGAAATGCCATTTCCTATGACCTCCTTTTCATCTCGGTGTTTGATAAAGCTCAAAGAATGAAATAATATATTTTCTTCAAATGCCAGTATTAAGCTGATGCTGGTTCCTGTTGTTCCTCCGGGCATTTACAAGGACAGCAGGACATTAGCGCATCTCACCTGAAGGTACGTTACAAATGCAGTGTAAAGTCCTTTATCCCAGCAGTAAAATTACAAGGACACAGGTGTTAAAGAACTACATCAATGGGAGAAAAAAAGAAGCTATCTTTCATTTTTATAAAGTCATTATAAAAAAATGTGTTTGTATGAGAGCAAGACATCAGTCCCATAACATGCTACCTACAGCAAAAAAATAGATGGACTCGCCACTTCTAGTTTGTTAGGTCATTGCTCTTTGGTGTTTTATATTCTTTATACTGGTTTGACAGTATTCGTTTAACTGGTCCTGTTACAAATAAGCTCTCAGCCATACTTCATATATTCGAAAAACACCAGAGCAAGTCATCTTCTGGACCTCAACATCTGAAGTTAGCTCTGAAATCTGAAATTCTTCTCTGAAATTGCCAGGCAGTTATGTAACAAGTATCACTTTCTACATTAATTAATATGAATTTGGTTTCAAGTTGCAACACTAATATGCTCAGCAGCTAAACATAGCAGGTTTGCCCGATATCCGTATGTCTGCCAAGTTTAAAGTTTAAGATCTGCTGTTTCATCTAAGCTTGGTTGTGATGGGCCACCGCTGAGTTCAGCTGCAGAGCCAACGTCCCTATGAAGTAGGACTCGACATGGCAGGGTATTTAGCAATGTGGTCATCAGTCCTGTATCTTTGAATTTAGATCAAGTACACAGTTGTATATGTTTTGGTTGTACAGCATGATAATTACACTTCTAGGCTTAGTGATTTAAAAAATATATATATTTTGCATAAACAATATGGATAAAAGATGCAGAAAATAAATGATAAAGATTTGAATGTCTCACGTTTACAGGTTAATCAAGAAAAACCCCATGCTTCTACAAAGGTTACAGCAAACAGGTACCAGCTAACACATTTCAGGCATTCCTAGGTCCCATTAAAATACAAGAGTAATGAGAAAAGTGTAGAACATGTAAATACAAGATTTATAAGAAAAAAATCCAAATTTAATTTACATTCCTTGATCCCAAGAATGTCCGTTCCATTAGCTTATTAAGTGAAATCAAAGGTATACAGACTGAGCTGAATGTGATTTGTACTTGTATTTGAGAGTGTGATATTGACAGGCTTAATTACTAAAGTGAGAATTGCTGGGAATTCAAAATGACTTCCAATTTTAAGGCCAAATTATCAAACCTGAAAACAGAAATTACATTTCTTATTTGGGTATTTTGGCCTAAATTTTGAAATTCACTTAAAATTTCTGACAATATTTATTTTAGAAGATAATTCTTCGAGTCTCATATTCAGCTCTTCTCTTTTGTAATGGGACCTTCTACCATACGTCACAAGCATTGCCATTCACTTTAACTGCAGACTGTTGACCTACAATTTGCGTACATGCAGGGGTCACATCGATTGCAATGGGAAAACACCATGTATGCACAGAAGTCTACTTTTCCAGAATCTAAAGCGGTTGAACTGGAAATAAATATATCTCTTAAGTTCATTTATTATTATTTTATTTTTTAAATCCCTGGCTAAGTAAATAATCCTCCTGGGTTTTGTCATATGTTTTTTTTAACAGATGTTGTCTTCAGAAGTCCAAGTACATGTTCTGGTGCAAGATTCATCTCCCTAAGTTTAGAGAGTGATCCAGATGTGGACCCCTTGCTTACAGAGTCTAGAGCAGTGATGGCGAACCTTTTTGAGCCTGAGTGCCCAAACCGCAATACATGCCAACTTTTTTTCCCTCAAAGTGCCAACATGGCAATTAAACCTGAATACTGAGGTTTACGTTTAGAAAAAACTACTCGTACAGTTAACAACTTTTGTTTTAAAAGAAGAACACAACAGAGAGTTAAATTATAAATATTTTAAATAATGATATAAATTAAGCTTATATTAGTATCTCCAACAAATGCAATACGTACACACAGACTGCTGAACACATTCACACACCAACTGCTTAATACATACACACACCGAGACACAGACAAACTGCTAAATACACACACAGTCCGCTAAATACACGCACACTGCTGAGTACGCAGTCTGCTGAATACACGCACGCAGTCTGCTGAATACACGCACGCAGTCTGCTGAATACACGCACGCAGTCTGCTGAATACACACACACATACTGCATTGAGGGGTGCAGTGTATGTGTCTGTGTGTAATGTGGGGTGGGGTGCTGTGTGTGGGGGGTTGGGGTGCTGTGTGTGGGGGTAGGGTGCTGTGTGTGGGGGGTAGGGTGCTGTGTGTGTTTGGGGGAAAGGGTGCTGTGTGTGTTTGGGGGAAAGGGTGCTGTGTGTGTTTGGGGGAAAGGGTGCTGTGTGTGTTTGGGGGAAAGGGTGCTGTGTGTGTTTGGGGGAAAGGGTGCTGTGTGTGTGGGGGGAAAGGGTGCTGTGTGTGGGGGGGGAAGGGTGCTGTGAGTGTGGGGGGGTAGGGGTGCTTTGAGTGTGGGGGGTTAGGGGTGCTTTGAGTGTGGGGTGGTAGTGGTGCTGTTTGTGGGGGTGGTAGGGGTGCTGTGTTTGGGGGGGTTAGGGGTGCTGTGTGTGGGGGGGTAGGGGTGCTGTGTGTGGGGGGTAGGGGTGCTGTGTGTGGGGGGGTAGGGGTGCTGTGTGTGGGGGGGGTAGGGGTGCTGTGTGTGGGGGGGGGGTAGGGGTGCTGTGTGTGGGGGGGTAGGGGTGCTGTGTGTGGGGGGGTAGGGGTGCTGTGTGTAGGCGGGGTAGGGGTGCTGTGTGTGGGGGGTAGGGGTGCTGTGTGTGGGGGGGTAGGGGTGCTGTGTGTGGGGGGGGTAGGGGTGCTGTGTGTGGGGGGGGGGTAGGGGTGCTGTGTGTGGGGGGGGTAGGGGTGCTGTGTGTGGGGGGGTAGGGGTGCTGTGTGTAGGCGGGGTAGGGGTGCTGTGTGTAGGGGGGTAGGGGTGCTGTGTGTAGGGCTGCTGTGGGTAGGGGTCCTGTGTGTAGGGGGTAGGGGTGCTGTGGATAGGGGTGCTGTGTGTAGGGGGATAGGGGTGCTGTGGGTGCAGGGGTAGGGGTGTTGTGGGTAAGGGGGGTGGTGGATAGTGGGAGTAGGGGTGCTGGGGGTAGGGGTGCTGTGGGTAGTGGTGCTGGGGGTAGGGGGAGTAGGGGTGCTGTGGGTAAGGGGGGGTAGGTGTCCTGGGGGTAGGGGTGCTGTGGGTACTGGTGCTGGGGGTAGGGGGAGTAGGGGTGCTGGGGGTAGGGGTGCTGTGGGTAAGGGGGGGTAGGTGTCCTGGGGGTAGGGGTGCTGTGGGTCCTGGGGGTAGGGGTGCTGTGGGTAGTGGGAGTAGGGGTGCTGGGGGTAGTGGGAGTAGGGGTGCTGGGAGTAGGGGGAGTAGAAGGAGTAGGGGTGCTGGGAGTAGGGGTGCTGGGGGTAAGGTTATTAAATCAGTATCCCCCCCTTCCCTTCTTGTTACCTTTGGTGAAGGGGAGGGGGGGGACACAGCCATCCCTGGTGGTCCGGTGGTGGTATGCAGGACAGGAGGACAGGTCCTGCAGTTCTCCTGTCCTCCCGCGCGATGCTGTGTGGAGCGTTGCCGCGGCAACGCTCCACACAGCTCGCGGGAGGACGGGAGAGCTGCTTCCTCGATCCCTCCCCCTGCTTCCGGTCCTGCCGACACGGAAGCAGAGTAGGCGCCTGCCGTTTTGGGCAGGCAGGCGCCTACTCTGCAGTGATGGCAAAGCTATGGCCGCGTGCCCACAGAGAGGGCCCGGCGTGCCACCTGTGGCACGCGTGCCATAGGTTCGCCATCACTGGTCTAGAGGGATATCAAATATAATTTACTGATGATGCCTAACAAGGCTAAAACTATTGCCTGGGGTTGCTGTAACTCTTGTGTAGAGAGAGCTGGCCTGCATTTCGGATCTGGACCTCCCTTTTGGTGGGATCAGTCTGATATGAAAATGGTACTGGTTCTTTTTGTAATGGCACAAGATGAGCTAAAACCAGCTTGAGATATGAACAGGGATCCACCGAAAAGCAGATTATTTGAGCTGTTGTCCATTCTCAGTACTCTCTTGCACCTTGTTTTTTTTGCTCTCCCTAAGTTTAGAGGGTGATCCAGACGTGGACCCCTTGCTCACAGTTCCTATAGGGATATCAGCACTGACGATGCCTAACAAGTGTCAGGATTATATTGATCCAGCACGCAAGAATAGTATCACACCCTAGAACTAAGGGACCTTAGAATGTCCGGACTTAACGTACCCGAGAATAGTCAGAAAACTAGCTGAGTACCAGAAATCAGGGAAGTCAAAACAAAGTCTCGTGTAACCATCTGTAACGGATCACCCGGCACCCGGACTGGGCACCTCTGTTGACGGACGCTTCCTAGCTGACGCCGAGGACCATAAGCACCGCACCGGACACCACAACCACCGCAGACTCCACAACCACCGTAGCTTAACTGGAGTCTCACAGTCTTCGTTCCACACTGGATCAGCCTCTGTCCTCCAGGACCATGTGGGAAAGACCTCTCCTCCAGGAGAGCGTATCAGGAACAGTTCTTAAAAGAGCTCAGGGGAGTATACAAAGTATAGCAATCCCCAGTGTGAATATAGCAGTTCCCTACAATAATGAGACAAGGCTACGTATTGAGGGTTAAGTAGATCTTAACAGAATGAACTGAGGGTTTATTGTCTCTTTTATACACGTTTCCCACAAGGTTACCATCCATGTGGACCTTATGGAAAACAGGACACAAAGTTACAAAGCCAATCAAAACACTCTTGTACGGTTAGGCACTCCCAGATAATGTACACAAACCCTCCCCTCTGCCTGTGATACAATTACCAAACACAATGGACTAACTCAATTACCCACAGGCAGAAAACACACATTTTTCACAAAACACAAAAACACCCCAAAATACCACATATCCCCACATCCCTGGATAGCCCTGATCTAGGTGAACAACATATCCAAAAATCACCCATATCAGAGCAGGGGTTCAAAAGTTTTGTGGAAGTCACATTTGACTGACCGCAAGCATGGTTTTCATGCCCAAAAGAGTTCCACAGAATTAGGCTGTGTGGCCAGTCTATCTTCTCCTCTATCCTGGAGATAATTGGCTTAAGTGGCTGTGGTAACTTAATTATCTCCAAATACAGGAAATATCTCCAAGTCAAAGACTGTCACAAAAAAACACACAAAAATACACAACTCCTATAATACAATGCCCAACCCATATGTCCAACATATCCCCAGACAGCTTGGATCTGAGTGCTCAATATGTCCGAAAAGCACTCAGATACAGTTGAATTACCATGGGGTTAAACAATAGTAAGGGCTGATTGAGGAGTGAGGAGTTTGAGGAGAGATTGAGGAGTGACAAAGTAGCGAGTTTCAACTGGTCTGGCAGTGTCCCTGGGACAACGCCCTGCTGGAGAACAATAGGACAGGAAAAAGGAGGAGGGGAAGAGGCACATTTTCCCATGGAAGTTCCTTTTTAGCATGTCTTTATGCAGGGCCCATAGTCTTGGGGCAGGAGGCTGGCAATCAGGCCCCTACAGAAGCCAGTGGCAAAGGGTAGTTTGTCACACCATCTAAGGGAAACCCTGACAGGGCAATGAGCTAAAGAATACGTGAGTTTAACTAATCCTCTTGCAGATCCGATTGGCTGTACCTAGCCCTTGACCCCAAAACGTGCGTGTGCATCTTTTGCGTGACGTCACCCGCATGTCGACGTCGTCTTTACCGTGGACGGACATGGGGCTATATAACCGCGTGGATCCGCAGCGGCCATCATACACCAACATGCCGCACAAGCCAGGCATCATGGCAGAAGACCGCCTTCGGAAGGTAATTATCTCCGTTATTGCCATATGGATACGAAGGATACGTGACAAAAAGGCTGAAATTATCGCTTAGGCTGCTGTATCTATTGTGCAGAGAGATCCGGCTTTCATTTCAGATCTGAACTTCCCTTTTAGGTGGGATCAGTCTGGTATGCAAATGACCTGGTTCTTTTTGTAATGGCACAAGGTGAGCTAACACCAGCTTAAGATCTGAGTAGGGATCTACCGAAGGGCAGGTCATTTGATCTGTTGTCCATTCTCCGTACTCTCTTGCACCTTGATTTTTTGCTCTCCCTAAGTTTAAAGGGTGATCCAGACGTGGACCCCTTGCTCACAGTTCCTATAGGGATATCAGTACTGACGATGCCTAACAAGTGTCAGGATTATATTATATCAACAATATCTTCCTGAGACAGCCAGGTTGTAATTTTTCTGTGATATCTTGACATAATGACAGGGGAACCCAATATCTAAGATTTGTGCTCGATAAATATTTTCTATAGGTTTTTGTTTTTACCTTTCTGTACCCTTCTTTAGTTCTATTTATTGCAGCCTTCTGTTGTCAGACTATGCACATTATTTTCATCTAGAGCGGCCTTCTTCTCCATAGCTCTTCGGACTTTAGAATAATGGTGGTTTCCAAAAATATAATTAAAGAACAAGGTTAGTCCCACGTATATGAAAGATCTCTATCTAAAGAAATAAACATGTGGCGTAAAGAGCCCTAATCCCTTGTCCGGATTTGGATTTATTGTCTATGGCAGAAATTAGTTTGAACTCCACCTCTAAATTACTTAACTGAAAGGTTATTCTTCACTGATGGCATGCTGTTGCCAAAAAACAAAATATTTACGGGCTTGTCCGTGGAAAGAGAAATAAACAGAACATCCAGAGGCATACTCAATGTAAAAGTTATACATTTCTCTTAACCTTTTTAGAACACAACTTATTTTTGATGTTTAGGAAAGAAACATTTAAATGAATGTCTGAAATCTTGTGTTCTGTGCTTTATTTGAAATTATAAAAGGGGTTATATGTCTACAATATGGTGAGGTGTTGTCACCCTGTTCCTGTAAGTACACAAAAAACCCCAAGTACGCCTAAAGTAAGTATAAATGTCTCATGCAATAAAATTGTCTTGTTTAAAGTGGTTATACTTATTTTCATTTTAAAGGAACAAAGATGCACAAATCATAAATACACAGTGAGTGATATTCATAAAAGTCATATCCCTTTTAAATATGAACTTCTTCACGTTTAATCCCTTTTTCCTCAAAGCTTCTGGAAAGACTTGTCTTTACCCGTATGTCTCACTTACTCAATTCCAACTTTCTCCTTGACCCTCTTCAATCTGGCTTCCACCCCCTCCACTCTACTGAGACTGCTCTTATAAAAGTTACTAATGACCTTATCGCAGCTGAATCCAAAGGCCACTACTCCATACTAATACTTCTTGACCTCTCTGCTGCCTTTGACAACGTTGTTCATGCTCTCCTTCTTCAAACTCTTCAATCACTTGGTCTCTGTGACACTGTCCTCTCATGGTTTTCCTCTTATCTCTCCCAATGCTCATTTAGTGTCTCCTTTTCTAATGATACCTCCTCCATTCATCCTGTCTCTGTTGGAGTCCCCCAATGCTCTGTCCTTGGTCCCCTTTCTTTTTTCTCTTTATACTGCCTCTCTTGGAAAACGTATTGCCTCATTTGGATTCCACTACCACCTGTACGCTGATGACACCCAGCTATATCTCTCCTCCTCAGACCTATCCCCTGCTGTCCTGCAACGTGTCACTGCTTGCCTTTCCTCCATCTCTGACTGGATGTCCTCCCACTCTCTAAAACTGAAATCCTTGTATTTTCTCCTCCTAATACTGATCCTCTTCTTTCGCGCTCCCTTCAAGTCTGTGGTATCCACATCAGTCCATCCTTGCAAGTGCGCTGTCTTGGTGTCATATTTGATTCTGGCCTCACCTTTGAGACTCACATCCAGCATGTTACCAAATCATGTAGATTCCATATTAAAAATATAGCCCACATCCGCCCCTTTCTTACGCAAGATGCTACCAAAGAGCTTGTACGTGCTATAGTAATTTCCTTCATGGATTATTGTAACCCTCTACTAATTGGTCTTCCCAAAAACCGTATTGCCCCGCTACAGTTTGTAATGAATGGTGCCGCCAGACTGATTTTCCTCTCTAGTCGGTTCTCTCACAGCTCACCCCTTTGTCAGTCCTTACATTGGCTTCCTGTATTCTATGCTAACCCATACCTATATAGCATTGACCAATTCTAGACCCTCTTATATCTCTTCACAGATCCATAGGTATGCCCCTTCTCGGTCTCTCCGCTCTGCCCGTGACCACCTTCTGTCCGCTGCTCGCACCCGTACAGCCAACTCACGCTTGCAGGACTTTTCGCGGGCGGTTCCCTTCCTATGGAACAGCCTGCCTACCACCATTAGACTCAATCGTTTAAGAAGTGCCTTAAAACCCATCTTTTTAGGAAAGATTATGGCCTCTCAGAGTAACCTCTACCTCACATACCTGTCTCTTGCTCTCTCCTAAAAGGCAGCACTTTACTCTCTCCTCCAGCTCTGCTTCACTTCCACCTATTTTGATTGCTATTCCCTGTCCTATTGTGTTTTACACCCCACCTGCTATAGACTGTAAGCTCGTTTGAGCAGGGTCCTCTTCAACCTATCGTTCCTGTAAGTTTTCTTGTAATTGTCCTATTTATGGCTAAATCCCCCCCCCCCCCCGTTGACTTTTATATATCTGTTGGCACCATATAAATCACAATAATAATAATAATGCTAAAACATTTAGTGGCCCCAAGTTGTTACAGAGAGTTACCCACAAGTGGAATGTCTTAGTCATGTGTCTTTTTGATGGGGACTCAGTTTGAGAAATGATGGTGGACTGAACATGCTACTCTTAGAGACCACAAATCACTCCATATTTATACAATACTCAAACTCCAGATGTAGAAGTTTTTTCACCAGTAGTGTAATTCGCTAAACTTGGAATTATTAGAAGTTGATTTGGGAATTTTACAGTTTAGGATAAAAAACCTCCAGCACAGCTGTCTTTTCCTACTCGGCTATTAATACCTAAATTTTGAAATCTCCAACAATACCTGATTTACTGAAATACCATGAAGGTGTGATTTGTGGTGACTTGTTGCATTTCAGTCACAAGAACCTTCTGGGAGAAACAACCAGCTTGAGAATGTTCCCAGCTCGAACATTTTGGCTGTTTTAATTTTTTTATTTTAACTGCCATATATTCTTTACAATGCATTCCAAAATAATATAAATATTGCTATTTTTTTTCTTTATTTTCTTTGATCACAAAACTCTGACACAGAAAAAGAAATACCCTTAACAAATTTACTGCTTAGTGAAATGTACAGCAAAGACTGACACATTTTCTCTTCATGGGAATTTATTTTATTTTTTCAGTTATGTCTTATTATTTTGGGTTATTTTCCCCCCAGGGAAACAATAAAAGATACAGATCTATCAATTGTTGATGTTACGCTGACTTTTAAGGAGTAATAAAAGTAGAACATTGAAAAAGGTTACAGTGGTCGATCACAGAACAAAACTAGCTCATAAAAAGCATGGTGTACAAGTGTATTTTGTCAATTGTGACCTCTCATAATGTTGAGGGGGTTTTACCAAAGAAAGATAAGAAAGGGTCAGGGAATATCCCAAGGGGTGGCCTCAGGTGAATTGAGCTAAAAAGTATTTTCCATGTCCCCAAATTTGTTGAAGTTTCTTTAAGATTCCTTTTGCTCTGTTTGACATTTCTTTATGAGATTTCCAGTTGAGAGCCATTCCTGTACATTTTTAAATTAAAGTAGTTGAATAGCCTTCCAATTGTGGGCTGTTGTTATTGAGACTGTTATCATATTTTCACTTTTGCTTTTTAAAAGTTTAGTACATTGAAGGAAACGTTATGATTTTTTTTTTAAAATTATGTATATAGATAATATTTCACTTTTTTTAAAAATCTGGCTGAACAGTTATCAGACCAACTGCTCAACCTAACCTGCCTACTGTTGTGATTGCTTGTATAAATATGGATAGTGGTTGGTACAATAACACTTGAATCTGACCTAAAATGGTTGGTCAGCCTGATAGAAAAGAAATTAAAGGTTATGAACTTTTAAAAAAAAGTCAAGTGAAAATGTTATGATAGTTGTTCTTTAAGCAATATGTTGAGAAGTGGCTTCACGAAAAGAGAAAAGAGGGTCTCACTCAATCATAAAAATCATAGGGTGCTAACTGAGTATGGGTCAGCATACCCCATAAAACATATGTCAAGGAAAAAAATCTCAGGCATTCACTGTGATACGTTAAGCAGCTTTAATGGATACCACGACGTTTCGACCTGTACCCGGGTCCTTGACATATGTCATTTTCAGTATGAAATTCATTTTATAAAGCCTCATTCACCCTCATTTATACAAGAAAAAGAAAGGTATAAACAATATACCAGCGAGTGGAGCGCTATAATGAATAGAAATATAAATAATGAGGGGGTATACTCACCCCTCCAACATAGTGATACAATGTGTCCAAATGTACATACAAAGTAAAACAACAAAAAAGAGAATATAGTGCAGATGGTTTACAAAAATAAAAAATTAATAATAGTAGCAATTGGTTGAAACCACTCACGTGGGTTGGAGCCTATAAGCTATTGGCTCCGTAAGTGACTCCTTTTTGCTCTTGAGGCAGCAACACACCCCTTTATCCCAAACGATGTTCTCCCGAAGATATGGAACAAGCAGAGAGAGAGAACCTCATAGGTGGTATTGTACAGATAGTGTATACAATATAGTGAGATAGTAATGATTATGCTCACCTTAGACAGAGCCTTAAATTCCTGGCTCTGAGGTTTGTTGGCAATATGCTAATTTATTGGGATAGCATTCCCCACATAGTGTTCCTGGAGGCTAGAAAGGACTATATGGACTAATATAAAAAAATAACGATTTATTGTAGAGATAAAAAATAATAAAAACAATATTAAGACTTCTCAAAAGCATATAAGCAAAATGATAGAAAGTCCAAGTATAAAAGTCCAAACTCCAGCTAAACGCGTTTCACTTTTGTATAAGCTTCCTCAGTAGCTGTGAAGTAGCCTCAGGAATCTTCCACTTTATAAGTGTTCTAAAGTTAATTCGGATCCTCCCTTTGGGGTCACAGGATGTGTAATTATCCAATCATAAGGTCAGAGTTTCTTTCAAATTTCTTATACTGATCACCTGTGGTAAAAAAGCTTACATTGGCTGAATTGCCTTTCAATCAATTAAAAAACTTGATTAGAACGAATTCTATTGGTGGTTGGATGGGGCTGTCTTTTTCAAATTTCTTATACTGATCACCTGTGGTAAAAAAGCTTTCATTGGCTGAATTGCCTGTCAATCAATTAAAAAAAACTTGATTAGAAGAAATTCTATTGGTGGTTGGATGGGGCTGTCATGCATATTAATGAATATTAACAAAGTGAAATAAATAAATAGGTACAATAACAGAGAGGTATCCCTCAAATATAGAATAAAAGGGATTACCAAAATCTCTATGCAGACTCCAGGCACCATTACCACTTCAAATGAATTAAGTGGTCATGGTGCTTGGAGTCACTTTTTTAACTAATGCCTAATGCTTCTTCACTGATCGATAATATTAACACTCGTCTGTCCTGTACGATTTTAAAGGGCACACACACACAAAAAAAAGCCATATCGTTACATTACTGTTTCTACATTGTTAGCAGATACTCTTATATACAGCTGGTCCAGTTCCCTTCAATTAGAGCAAGGAGGCCCAAATAGAAGATCCCCAGATATTGCAGAACTACAGCTCACATGATGCTTTGTGTGCATTTGCATGTCTTTAGAATGACAAAGCATCATGGAAGTTGTAGTTTGAAAACATCTGGGGATCTACCTTTTGGGCACCCCTGAATTAGTGCATCGACTTGTATACTATTCCCCAATTGTTCCGAATAGATTTAGGATGTTCCATAAAGCATGTACTACATGCCTCTGTATGGTAACCTGCTGGATTTGTATGGATGGACAATGCTTTTATTAATTGTTGCTTTACATATCTGATTTGACTTCTTTGCTGCAATTTTAGAGATATTTGCATAAATTGCTGCCTTTTGTTCGTCTTTACAGTGAGAACTAAACACCAAGGTCCGAAGGGTTTGATACGATTTTCCAGCCTTATATTTTACAATAGAATTCATAATGTGCGAGGCACTTGATGAATGGTAGAATTATGTATTCAAGTATCCACAGTGCTTGTCTTGCTATACATTGCAAATATACCAGGCACTTAAACCCAATCAGGCTGATCGAATCTCCTCAGTTCTACAATAACTGCAAGGATTTCTTGAAATGTGACATTACTTAGTCAAGACCAAAAAACATACAGTGTAACACTTGACATTTACCTTAACCAACCCGCTAAGGTTTGTTAAACTTTACAGCAGAGATGGCAAGAAGGTAAACCCCCTCCCCTCCCCCAACTGCTTTTAGATTGTCAGCTTCTTTGGACAAGGCCCTCTTGAACTGTTGTTCCCGTACGTCAAACATTTTGTTTCAATGACTTTTTTGTCTTGTTTGTCTTGTTTACCTGTTGTACAGTAATGCCATTGTTCAGTGTTTACCTATTGTACAGTGCTACATACATATTTAAAATTGTAATTAAACTTCTGCTGTGATGCTTTGGAAGCCTAAGTGTCCAATTTTTTGTGTTCATTCTGTTAATTTTTTGTTTTGTATGTTCCCAACTGACAAAGTTCCTTTGTATCCAGCTCAGGATTCTGCATAGGTTATTCATATGACAGACAAGGAGATGGCACTATGGCACTGTGTGAACGTGAATAGATATTTCTAATGATTTAAGAAATTAGAGGGTAGGTGTTATTGGAAACAATGTGATGAATCAGTTGAGTGGATTAATTATCTGCTTTTTCCATAGTATTATCAGAACAAAGCTACCTTTAAAAAGAAGAGATAAAAAGCTGCCATCACAAAGAAGCTACACAGCAATTCATAAAACGTCTACAAATCTTTCTCTCTCTTTTACCTGCAACCTCTTCTAACCTTTCAATAATAGCTTAGAATATAGTGAATAGCCAGAGTTGCTCTTAGATAGTGAAAAAGCTTGTTAATGATGTCTTCCTTGGAGTGTGCCATATAACCTATTCTCATGGGACCACCATTCAAACAGGACCTTCAGTGCATCACATCACCTCCTTTGTAACAAACCAAGGCCTCACAAAAAGAAGGAGAATTCTGAAGTTGAAGGTCTCTTTTCTTTGCCCATCTGGTAAATTGAGGTTTGATGTTTAGAGCCTGTGGGTATGAAACTGCCTGCCATGATTTACAGCAATATGACGGGTTATCTTGAGGAATGTCTTCATAATCCCCTTCTAACTGGGGACATCGTGGTATGACTCACACTTCTTCTGTCCAGTCAAAGGACAAGAGTCCACCTACTCGTTCCTCTACTCTGTGGTATGGCAAAGACATAATGAAATTAAAACAAGGGAATACGGTTTACTGAGTTCTGTCTATCAAATGGTCTTTCTCCATCAATGCATGTAAAGTCAACTGTAACTAAGATCTAAGGATCTAGCACTGCTGAAACAAATAAGGGGGCTTTCCTTTAGCATCCTTTTATTTCTAAGCAATATTTGCACTGAAAGATGTTTTACCCTAAATATGTTCCACAATTATTGGTAGAACTATATTTTAGTTAAATAACTGAAAATGTAGCATACAATCAATAATACACAGTATAACTCAAATTATCTTCATCCTACAGAGGTATGTAATGTACATTGTGGAATTTTACGATAATGACCATAAATGGTTAGTGACTCAGATTCATGACAGCAGACTGCCATGTTAAGTAGTGTCCCTGGCTATAAAGCCTCCATCATCTACCGGGTGCTATAGAAAGTTTACTAAGCAGGTAAAAACAAATATTAAAAGAGAGCAGTAACTAGTAATTTATAGTAAGAGGTAGAATGCAGAACAGTGTAAAGAGAAAACACATTTATGGGAGTGTGATACATTCAGGGATGGCTAAAGAGGTACCTAAGTAGACACAAGTCTTAAGTCTTTTTCAATTAGCCAATGCCCTGGTATGGGTATTACAAATACTTTGGCCACTGGTTTGCAAAGGAATCATGAAGTAAGCTTTAAATAACACTATTCCACATCTGCATCAGTGGACAGGAGATGGGTCGATGGATATAGGCCACAAGAGCGCTGCGTGCAAGAGGCTAAGGCAGAAATTACACACCTTACAGCCATATCGATTCATATCTTAATGGGCGCTGTGATAGAATAAAATAAGTCAGCTGACACTCATCCAATTGGAACTGTCCATTGCTGCTCATTCTAATGCTTCCTCGTTAGCTCAAGAAGCACAGGGCAGATGGGCAGCTGGGAACTCTAGTATAGCATTAAAACATTAAAAATGGTTTAATACTGAATGGAAGGATAACGTCAGGTGACTCCAAATACTGTAGCTACTTAAGTGAGACAATGCAATTACAGTGCCTATAGTGTCCCTTTAAGGGCTCAACAGTTAACGAGGTGTGAAGAATGGAGGCCTCACACACACCACAGTCCAAGCTAGTCTAGAAAACGTGACCTCCAACTCAAAGAGGTTGTCGTCACAATGAATGAGAATGTCAATAGATGCACTGCACAGATACTATACTGTCACAGTGCTAAGAAGGAAGACAGAAGCAGCTTTACTCAATGTGTGATACTGTATGTTTGGCTCACCAGTTCCTCTATCAGATAAGAGAGTATCAAAAGCCTGAATTGGAATGCAGCTGAAACCATCACGTCAACCTGGGCCAGATCCAGGGTCAGGGCATTGACCATGGATCTGATTATGGATAAGAGGCTTGGTACAGGCAGGGACGGTGCTACCATAAGGCGGCCCAGGCGGCCGCCTTAGGGCGCACCGGCCCTGGGGGTGCAAAATCAGGCTGACCGGAAGGAGGGAAGCGCACTGCGCTCCCCTCCAGCCGACAACCTATTGTAGCGTGGCCGAGCGCTACCAGGGTCGCAGAGGGCCCGGCCGCCCCTGCGACCCGGTATGAACCCACTGGGCCAACCTCTTCCCCTGGGGGGCCCAGGAGCCGGCCACCTCAGGGCCCCCCGAGGCTGGCCCTGGTATCACCGGGCGTCCGGTTCTGCGGGCGCGCGAGGGAGCACTCTCCCATGTGTGCTTCCTCTTCAGCTCCCTCGCGCACCGCATACTGATACCGGAGCCGGAAGATGACGGTGCCGACATCTCTACGCGGTGCGCGAGGGAGCTGAAGAGGAAGCACACATGGGAGAGTGCTCCCTCGCGCGCCCGCCTGCCTGCCTACCTACCTACCTGCCTACCTACCTGCCCAGGAGCCCAGCAGCACCACTGGACCCCAGGGAATCCCTTCAGCACTCCAAAAGGTAAGAAGGCTGGGGGATTAAATAAAAAAAAACATGTGTTAGTGTGAGTGTCAGTGAGTGTGTCTGCTAGTGAGTGTCAGTGTGTATGTCTGCTAGTGAGTGTCATTGAGTGTGTCTGCTACTGAGTGTCAGTGAGTGTGTCTGCTACTGAGTGTCAGTGAGTGTGTCTGCTAGTGAGTGTCAGTGTGTGTGTCTGCTAGTGAGTGTCAGTGTGTGTGTCTGCTAGTGAGTGTCAGTGTGTGTGTCTGCTAGTGAGTGTCAGTGAGTGTGTCTGCTAGTGAGTGTCAGTGAGTGTGTTACTGTGTGTCTCTGACTGAGTGTGTTTGTGTGTGTATTAGTGAGTCTGTTTGATGTCTGTTAGTGAGTGTGTGTTTGTCAGTGAGAGTGTATGTTTTGTAAGTGAGTGTGTATGTATGTCTGTCGCTGAGTGTGTCTGTCAGTAAATGTGTGGGTATGTTAGCTGGTGTGTATGCATCTGTTCGTGAGAGTGTGTGTGTGTATGTCTTCTGCACTTACCTTTCTAGTGGCTGTCAGTGAGACAGCCACTAGAGGCTGGATTAACCCTCGGTGAAACATAGCAGTTTCTCTGAAACTGCTATGTTTTCAGCTGCAGGGTTAAAACTAGAGGGACCTGACAACCAGACCACTTCATTGAGCTGATGTGATCTGGGTGTATGTAGTGGTCCTTTAAGTGTGTGTGCATCTGCATGCACTGGCGTACATACCGCGGTCGCAGGGGTCACAGCCCTGCAACCCCTGCGACCAGGTGCCCGCCGCCATGTGTTGCGGCCCTGGCCCGAGCAGAGTAAGCGCGGGGGGGCGGCAGGCCCACCGATCAATTTTCACACCGCGAGGGGGGGGGGGCACGAGGGGGAGGGGGCGGGCCCACGGATCAATTTTCGCACCTACCCTGGTGTCTGCCGCAGGCTGTGTGGAGGGGGCGGGGATATGAATGACATCATATCCCTGCTCCCTGTGCACCCCACAGCGTGGCTGGCGCCCTGTGATGGGGCTGGGCTGCAGGACAGGACTCCAAGGAGCCGGACAGCATGCACCCAGGGGACAAGATTGAACTGATGTAAGTATGTAATTGTGTATGTCTCTGTATGTATGTATGTATGTATGTATGTATGTATGTATGTATGTCTCTGTATGCCTGTATGTCTTTGTATGTATGTTTCTGTATGCCTGTATGTCTCTGTATGTACAAATGTATGTGTCTGTATGCTTGTATGTCTTTGTATGTATGTTTCTGTATGCCTGTATGTCTTTGTACGTATGTGTCTGTATGCCTGTATGTCTCTGTATACCTGTATATATGTACGTGTCTGTATGACGGTATGTCTCTGTATGCGTGTATGTCTTTGTATGCCTGTATGTATGTGTCTGCATGCCTGGATGTATCTGTATGTATGTTTCTGTATGTCTATGTACGTATGTATGTATGTGTCTGTATGACGGTATGCCTCTGTATTTATGTCTTTATATGCCTGCATGTCTCTGTATGCATGTATGTCTCTGCCTGTGTGTCTGTGTCTGTATGTCTCTGTATGATTATTTCTGTGTTTGTATGACCCTTATTTTAAACGAGGGTGGGGGGCACCAAAATGCATCTTCTCCTGTGTAACTAAAAATCCTAGCACCGGTCCTGGGTACAGGTAGGCCACGATGGCGAAATATTGTCTCAAAATGTTCACACAGGCTTCCAGGAGCTCTGTATAAATGCAGTTACAACGATTAAAGGTCAGGATTCATCTTCCTTAAAATTAAATTTCACATTGTTGGAATTTTATTATCACCAGATACCAAATTGTTAAAAAAAATAAATGAATTTACATGTTCAAGGATAATACTCCCACATGCATCTATATTGCCTTTGCAAATGCCTGAATTACAATATCAGTTTACATTCTGAGAATGGTTGTGAATTTTGCATTTCAGAGGAATATTCAGAGCCTAGTATTTAATCCTTATTTTGCATCAAGCCCTAGATTTTGCTGTTTCTTTTACGTCACATTTGGGGAAAAAAATCCTTTAAGGACTAAGATACAAAATCGCCCTAATTAAATTAATTTATGTTTCTTGTTTTGCTTTGCTTTTAATTTAATTTATTTAGGGTTTGCCAACATAACAATCACAAGTAATATTCTTTAAAGTAACAGGATGGAGGTACCAGTCACACAATCAAAAGTAGATTTTTTTTTTATCACCACATTTTCTTTTTTTAATCTCTTTTTTTATTGAGGCATTTGTGTATCACAGAATATATGCAAGCAGGAGACATAATAGAAAAAGATCACGAACAATTGAGCTTTACAATGCTAAACATCATCTTACCACGAAAATAGGTAAATAAAGCATATCAGGTATGGTACTGTAAATTATTGCAGCACCTTGGTAGACAAGTAGTTTACAAAATACTCAGAAAAATAATAAAGGGTTGCCCAGGAACTGGCTTACAAGTGAGGGAGATTAAGGAAGCAGCTATACTAGTTCGTAGGGCATGAATCTACTGAGTAAGATTCCACAAATACAAGCAGGATTATCTGACAAGAGCTAAGAATAGAAGAAAAAAACAGGAGTCTATCACAGAGAAGTTAAACTAGGCTAATGCATTGTTCAGCGGAATCACCACCCAGGTCTGCTCGTGCTCTCATCCAGTGCCCAATCTGCAGGATGACTGCTTGGATCTCAGCAGAGGATTCCACGTGGGTAGGTATTTGTAGCTGGGGAATGCCGGTGTCAGTCGCTCACAACCGTGCCATGTAATTTCCCAAAGGCCGCAAACAGCAGACTCCACAAACCCTAGTCCGACTCTTGACAGTCCCCGAATGCTGCGGACCTCAATGTATGTTTAGATCCCAGTCCTTCTGGCTTCCACCATTTAAGATAAGGGCCTGACTCACCCATCAGACCTCTAATAAGGCACGGTCAGTTTAGGTTGTTGCTAAGTTTCAGTCTGATTTGGTCTTGGTGGCTGTGTGCTGCACTGCTTCATCTCCATGTGAGAAATGAACCTCCGAAAGATGAGGTCCAGCTTAGCCAGAGATGCTGCGACTAGTGATGAGGCTGTGTCCTTGGGTTCGATTCCCGACATCTTTTGAGCAACACTGTGTCACCACAAACTATAATGACAGATAGGGGGTATAGAGTGGTGGGGACTGGGATAACCCCCACCGGTCCAAAGAGGGGGGAGTACAGTGATTACCCACAGCCAAGCTGATTTGACTTCCGGTGAGATCAGCTGCTATTCCCAGCCGGGGACACACTAGGTAGGAATTTTGCTATTTCAGAGGTTGAAATTGCACCGACAAGTGTCAGGTGGCTTCAAGACACAATTTTTTTGAAGCTTTAGGCGATTTCAGTGTGAAGCTCACAGTCAATGCGTCCGCACAGTAAATGTAAAATGCGTCCAAGCTCGGCGGTCCAGCCCCACCACCCATCTAAATAGGTTTTAACTTTTATTTTAAAATATTTTCTAACTAAAGAAAGAAAGAAAAAGAAAGAAAAGCAAGCAAAAAAGAAAGAAAGGTCACCTTGATGTGCTAGCTATATGCAATGTTAACAATACAAATATCACCTGTTTGAGAATCTCTGCTGCTGTTTCATGTGAACAGTCGAATATCACATAAAATTCCTTGGCTTTTTTCATTTCTTTTAACAAAGGCCGGGCGTCTTTATTCCCTGAGGGTAACTGACGAATTTTTATTTTGATGTTGAATCTTGATGGAGCTTTGATGAGTTCTTGGAGGCGAATTAATCCTAAACAAAATAATAACAAAAAAAACAAAAACAAAACATAATTCATTGAGTTGAACAGTTAAATGATTATAACTTGATATTACAATATCTCAGATAGTATTGTAAAAAATCCAATTAGCAGTCATTGTTAAAAACAATAGGGTTCAATTTTCTCAGAGATGCTGTTTTGTGCAATATATTTAATTGTTCTCTTTCAGCATACTCATTTTGATATTTTTGTTCAGAAACGGCAGTAGCATTCAAGGTCACATTGTTTCCACTGAGTAAATTAGTAAAGTAGCTATGAGTCAATACCAGAAGTTCTATAATCCTCACTAAAACAAAGTCCATCTACACATTATCATCGCTAACTAAGCCAATCTCTAAATACCATTCCAAATCTATATATTATTATTATTATTATTATTATTTTTCTATATTCTTTATTTGTTCTCATTCCTCAGTAATTGAGGGCACATATAGTGTTACACGTATAAAGGTAGTAATGATATAATAACAGTAGCTTTGAACAAGGTATGAGTAGAGAGAGTGTGAAGTAGGTTGGTGTCTACCACTGTGGTCCTAGACGGGCATGTGGGATGAGGACCTCATCCTGTGTTATTAAAGTAACATAACACAGGGATTTAAGATACTATTCACTCGGGGTGAAATATTAATGTAATGCTAGTTTCCTGTGTAAGGCTCCCCCTACTGAAGTCAGCTTATATGAAAGAGTATGATGGGAGGGGGGGAGGTGGAGGGGGAGGCGGGGTGATTAAAGCCTCCTACCGGCTGTCAATATTAAGTGTGGACTGGCTCATGTGTTAATCTACACATTATTTTGACTATACTTTCAAGAGTAGAGCGGCTTGCAAACCCCAGTTAACCATGGTGGTTTCAGCATCATTTGGATTTAAGCAGTGGCTTCCTTAGGTCCCAGATGGGGCATTACACAAAAATGCAGTGCGACCATCACCCAATAAACCCCGTGCAACTGTCATCTAGGTGGACTAACCTAAGCTAAACACTAATAGTTTAGAAGGACCTAAAGACTTGGGCAAGGTGAAATATGGCTACTTAGTCCTTTTAATGACATGATAAGCAGTAGAGATGATGCTATACTACTATAACACATTTAATAGTGTGCTAATTACACATTTAATAGTGCTTTTTAATTTTATTTTAGTGTGATATCACTGTCACACAGACACATCAGACGTATGACATACACACACTCACACACACTGCCAGGCTGACCAGAAATACCTCTCCCACTCATTCCTAAAGTTTCTTCTGATGGGGGCATTTATACAGTAGGAGTGGAACTCCTCTACCTTCCAACATTAGGCAGCAAGTTTCAAATGACATCAGGCTGACTGCTGATAAAGGGACTGATGAGTGGAGGAAGCGAGAAGTTGTTATGAGAAAGAAAAATATTTTATGCCTTTACTGGTGCAGTTTTGGTTTCCATTTGATTTTCGAATGTACACACTTTTTTTCTATTTTTATTTTTACTTATTTAATTCAGCTGATTTTCACTTTTTTGCAAAAAAAAGTTTAGCATCACCTGAACCTCAGTTTGGAAAACTTTCTAAAAGTAAATGTAAATTGTGTGGGCTACAAGGGTTCAGGCTGGTGAAACTAAGCTGGCTAAAGGAAGCAGGCTAAGTTCCTTAGTTGTAAGAAATGTATGGAATAAAATACAGTATCAATCCTTCCTATTTAAAAACACTGAGCTCTTTGCCATGTATGCTGTCACATGACATCAAGAGAAACAGGATCATTCTCACAACAGCAGCTCGATGAGCTATTCTCCTGGGAAAAAACCCCACACACAACTGAGGAAAGACAGGCAATAAAAAAAAAATGTTTTGAACACTTAACAAAACAACGTATGTAAATATATTTGCTACAATCTAGTATAGTTTATATTTATTACAAGCCATTTATTAACAGTATTCTGATTAATATTTGGGTAATTAAAGAACTCAGAGCCAATGAACCTGGTTACAGTGGGGATCATTCGCAAACCCGTTGTTTCAAAAATGTAATTTGCAAAACAAATAGTCCAAAATCCTTTTGGTTGAAACTATTTTACAATTCAGATAATTTGTCTTAAAATTCCACTGATTAATGAGCAAACCTCATGGCATCTTTCTAAGTAAGCAGCTAGTACCAGATTGTCCAATTATTCCACTTTAGTTATGCAATTTACATATACGTTCATCTACCTTTTTATTGCTAAAGTAGCTAATTCCCTGTTCCGCTGGGCTCTATATTTATTTTTTAACAGCTGCCAAGAGAATCCTTCAAGTTACTTTCAGTACCCCTATGGGCATGAGTGTGAATAGGTGGCATAGTTTATCAGACTGTGTCAAATTCTCAACATCTGCCATCATTACCTTGCCATATGTAACTGGTACATGTCATCCAACATGAATATAGATCCATACAAATCTCCATTAAATGTTTCAAGATGTTGATCAAAGTTTACTTCTCTTGCATTTAAATGCTAGAAAATCCTTGACCTATCTGTCATCATAATGATCTGAATGACAGGTGTGATTTCATTCATTTCAATATTATAAAACAAATACCATAAGTGGATTATGAATGCAAATCGTGTGCTTTTACCAAAGTAATCAAGAATAAAAAAAATAAAAAAAGTAATTTCTAGTATTTTTAAATAATCCAAATATGTCCAATTCTGTAGATTGTGTTTGTCACTTCAAAACTATCATGCTCCAGGGAGCAAACATTCATGTAAGGAGATCTTTCATAACTTTAAATGCCACTGATAACTTGTCCTCGGTTCCACATCGTAAAGTAAAAATAAGGATCACTTTCATGCAGAAGGAAGATGGGGCTTTTTATTTCTCTTGTTTGGCTTGCTTTGTTTAAAATACCTCAATGTAATAAGCCAGGATATGCACGAAAAAGAGGTACTTATTTACTAAAATTTACACATTACAAAATAAGATACACAGAGGCCATAGGAAAACTTTTATTTTAAATAAGAACTTGAAACAGTTTTCCTTAACAAGCCTCAAAATATAATTAATAATGCAATTCTAACTTCAAAAAGAGTGGATTTTCAGACTCGTATTTGTCATGATATTAACTTTAGTAATATAATTGATATGATAAAGTGTGTAATTCTTGTAAGAAACAATAGAAGAAGCAATGTGAAAAAAGCCCCTTGTTTTATAGTGACATTTATAGTCTTCATGAGTTAACTGAAGAAGAGCAACAAGATCCTTCAAAACCACATTTATATCTCCAATTCCGCATGTTGCAACATGATTTTTGCTGCTATTCTCTGATCTGCTACTGGTAACGATACCTGTCATTCATTGGCCATTCATTGTTATTGGCCGCTCATACTGAGCCATTACCAAAAGCGGAGAGAGGAATAACTGATCCAACTTGACTACATATCTAAGAGTTGATACCTAAGTCAAAATATCAAAGGGTGCAGACATTTAGCCAACAGAATAGACCATTATCTGGGGTCAACGACACTGGTGAATTCAATTAGCATCAACCTTAGAATATTAATGTACACTTCCAGTATTTATCATTGATCTGATTTTCAGTCAACTAATGAAGCTACATATGTAGGAAGAAAATATGAAACTTTCCTGTTTCCGGGTTTCCTTCAGGATCAACAGAAAATACTTATCTGTGAGAATGCTGTAAGTACATTGACTGTGAAGATGGAAGTATCTCCATGGCTACACAGAACGTTAAAGAAAATCAAATTCATCAACAGATACAATCTACCTTATTGTTTGCTTCAAATGGTCTGTCCAGCATGTGGGCCACATGTTCTACTCATTCCAAAATTAGACACCTGACCACCTACCGAGCTTTGAAAATAATGTTTCAAAGACACTCTTTTTCACCACATGTGTGGTGTCTATTTGGACTTAATCTGTTCACAGACATAAATAGTTGATTCTTTCAGCCTAAAAGGAAGCAAAATTCACACCCAAGTGAATAAGGGAGCTCCACTGGGTGTTCAAATTAAGGGCTAGATAAGAAATCAGCATTAACCTGGAGAAAGTTATTAATCTAATTTTTTAACAACCTTGGGCGCGCTGTTGGGCAGGATTTCCATCTCTTGTATGTAATTACCTTACAACAGACTAAATATCTCTATATTCTTTTCTTTTCCACTCATATTAACCTCTGTACTCGGGTGAGGTGAGATTTTTATGTTTAACAGAAAATATTCCAGGGATGGTGCTATGCAAGGTAGATAGATAGATAGTTAGATAGATAGATAGATAGATAGATAGATAGATAGAATGATAGAACGATCGATCGATAGAAAGATAGAGCAATCGATAGATAGATAAATAGAACGATAGAACGATAGAATGATAGATCGATCGATAGACAGACAGACAGACAGACAGACAGATAAATAGAGCCTGCATAGATTAATCAATTTCTGATGAAAGTTTATATTTTAAGATAAAACACGGCCAATAAAAGTTGTGCATGTGCTTTGGTAATTATTGTTCTATCTGCTGATTACTAGCACCGATTACTATATCCTTCTTGAGCTCATGAGTGCAAACCCCCCTGTAGAAATTTTTATATATATATATATATATATATATATATATATGTGCACAGTCATCAGCCACAACATTAAAACCACTGGCTGGTGAAGTGAATAAATCGTACTGTTACAATGGCACCTGTCAAGAGGTGGGATATATTTGACAACAAGGGAACAGTCAGTTCTTGAATTTCATGTGTTGTTGTGCAAGTTATAGGGTCTGAATGACTTTGACAAGGGCCACATTTTGATGGCTAGATGACTGGATTAGAGCATCTCCAAATCGGCAAGTCTTGTGGTAAGTTCCCAGTATGCAGTGGTCAGTACATGTCAAAGTGGTGCAAAGATGGACAACCAGTGAATTGGTGTCAGGTCTGGTCTGATCACACGGGAAAGCCACTGTATCTCAAATTGCTGAAAAACATAATGCTGCCTATTAAAAAAAAGTGTCAGAAATCACAGTGCATCGCAGTATGCGGTGTATGGGGCTGCATAGCCACAGAGCGCTCAGAGTGCCCATGATGACCAGGCCCTGGGGAGATAGCGCATCTAAGCGGACAAGGGCACATCTATGAGTGTGGGGATAGATGCATAGGATTAGTTGGGAAAGAATGTGTGGGTGGGATTATGTTCTGGGAAAGAATGTGTGGGTGGGATTATGTTTTGTGTAAATTAGTGTGGGGGAGGTCTTACCTATGTGCCACTTGGGATTCAGGCCAGCAAACAGCTTCCCTCCCGCCTGCCCTATTAGTATATTTAGTCACAGCTAGCTGGGTGTATGTCCTTGCCAATTGAGTTTGAGGGGTTACGTTTAAGTATATGGAATGAGATGAACAAGTTTTTAAGATCTCAACCTCCCCTGCTTCATAGGGTTAACCTTAGGTTACCTGGGGTGTCGTTCCCATCGAGCGTGGATAAGGTCGGCTGATGGCAGGCATTGGAAGGAAATTATTTTTTATGACGAGGGGGGAGGTGAGAGGAAGTCGCACATAAGCGCATGGTCAGTTTATTGGCAAGGACGGTTGGGTTCACTGTATGACACTATGTGTTAAGTTATATGCATATATATGTTAATTTATGGTTATTTATGTTTAACGTTTTGGCTACAGAAATGAAGAGAAATTTATTTAAACATTTTTGATGTGTCATACAGTATTTGTCATATGTTATAATAAATGATGTGGCCTGTTTCATCCATACTACGTTGCCTGTCATTATTTTGGAAGGGGGATGATTTGGGTTGGTTTATGTATTATGCTGCATCGCGATTCCCCACTTCGTACATACATGTGTCCACCAGCAAAAGCTCCTTCAATGGGGACATTAGCATCAGAACTGGACCATGGAACAATGGAAGAAGGTTGCATGGTGCATGTGCATCATTTACCTAAGAAAGAAGGTAGGTCAGTGGGCACTGTTCTGCTGGGAAACTTTGGGTTCTGGCATTCATCTGGAAGCTACTTTGACACATAGCACCTACCTAGAGATTGTTGCAGACCACGTGCAACCCTTGCTGATAATGGTGTTCCCCAAAGGCAGTGGCCTCTTTGAGCAGAATAATGCACACTGCCACACTGCAAAAATTGTTTAGGGGACCATGACAAAGAGTTTGAAGTGTTGCTTTGGCCTCCAAATTCATCAGATCTCAATCCGATTGAGCACCAGTGGGAAAACAAGTCTGATCCATGGATGCTAATGTCTGGTGCCAAATGCCACAGGAAATGTTCAGAGGTCTTGTGGAATCAATGCCTTGATGTTTTGACAGCACAAGGGGGACCTACACAATATCAGACATGTGTGTTTATTGTTATGACAGTACATATATATATATATATATATATATATATATAAATGGAATAAAACCAATGCGAGTTATGAAACTTTGCTGTATAATCTCAGATCAAACAATTCAGAATAGTTGTTGCCTCAACCAGGGTCGGCCTGTCCAAAGACCACGCTGGAACCACGGCTCCAGGCGGCACTCTGACAACATGAGTTCCCAACCCATGGCAGCACCGCACGGCTTGGGAACCTGTGTCAGGGTCCACTGGGTGGCCGATGCCCTTATGGCCACCTGATGGACATATGCAATAAGGGGCCCGGTTGTGCACTGTGGCCAGGGCTGGTCAGTCCATTGACAGCAGTGGTGCCTCAGCAGGCTGTGTGTGTGTGTCCTCAGTGTTTGTGTGTACTCAGCAATCTCTGTGTGTGTGTACTCAGCAATCTCTGTGTGTGTGTATGTATTCAGCAGTCTATGTGTGTCTGTATTCAGCAATCAGTGTGTGTCTATACTCAGAAGTCTGTGTGTGTCCCCTCAGCAGTTTCTGTGTGTGTACTCAGCAATCTGTGTGTGTGTGTGTGTGTGTGTGTACTCAGCAATCTGTATGTGTGTGTGTGTACTCAGCAATCTGTGTGTGTGTATGTATTCAGCAGTATGTGTGTGAAGGTATTTAGCAGTCTGTGTGTGTGTACTCAGCAAGCTCTGTGTGTGTATCCAGCAGTCTGTGTGTGTGTACTCAGCAATCTCTCTCTCTGTGTGTGTGTGTGTATTCAGCAGTCTGTGTGTGTGTGTGTCCAGCAGTCTGTGTGTGTGTGTACAGCATTCTCTGTATGTATTCAGCAGTCTGTGTGTGTGTGTATTCAGCAGTCTGTGTGTGTGTGCGTGCGTGTGTGTTCAGCAGTCTGTGTGTAGGTATTCAGCAGTCAGTCTGTGTGTTTGTGTGTATTTAGCAGTCTGTGTGTATGTGTATTCAGCAGTCTGTGTGTGTATATGTACATCATTCTTATGATGTATTCAGCAGTCTGTGTGGGTGTGCACAGCAGTCTCTGTGTGTATGTAGCAGTATCTGTGTTTATGTAGCAGTCTCTGCATGTACTCAGCAGTCTGTGTGTGTGTGTATTCAGCAGTCTGTGTGTGCATGTATATATATTCAGAAGTATGTATGTATTCAGCAGTCTCTGTATGTTTATTCAGCAGTCTGTATGTATTCAGCAGTCTCTGTAGAATATCCATCTCTGTTATAAATGGTATATACACACATTGTTATATACTATATATATATATACACACACACACACACACACACACACACACACACACACACAATAACATACACAGACATTGTAGACACACACTCAAAGTATACAGACAATGACACATGCTCAGACAACAGTATGATCACACTGTTATACACATTTAGACAACAACACACTACTACACACACTCATACAGACAATACATACACACACTGCCTCACACATACAATGCTATACACAGACAAAGTACAAACATTGTAGTTTATTAGTAAATTTGGGAATTTTCTACTTTCAAATGTTCTCATTCTTTTATGTACGTCATGCCCTGTGATATACTATAACACATATATAATTCATTATGCAAATTAGAATGGCCGGTATTTTATTCAAAAAAAGGTGGCAACCCTATCCACAGGACACAGCAAAATGTGCCACTGGACCACCATGGACACTAGTGTCCCCCCTCCCTGACCACAGGTAAGAGGCAGGGAGAGGGGAATAAACTTAATCATACATTTAAAAAAAATGTATCACCACTCACAAGGCACTGCATACACTACATGCACTATACACAGACACTGCATCCACTACAAACACACTACATGCACTACACACAGACACTGCACCCACTACACACACATTACATGCACTACACACAGACACTGAGTCCACTACATACACTACACAAACACGAACACTGCATCCACTACACTGCATCCCCTACAAACACACTACATGCACTACACACAAATACTGCATCCACTACACATATTACATACACTAAATACATCCACTGCATCCACTGCGCACACTACATGCACTACACACAGATAATGCATCCACTACACACAGACGCTGCATCCACTACATGCACTACACAAACACCGACACTGCACCCACTACACAACATATACTACAAAGAAACTGAAAGCACTACACTACATCTACTACACATACTCTGTATCCACAGTAAACATGCATATAATGTATTCACTATACACACTGTATACAATACACACACTGCATCTCCTGGATGTGCGTGAGGTTTGGGAGATGTGGGGGGGCAGCATTTCATCCTTCTGGTGGGCCGGGCCCGGTCGCAGCCGCGACCCCTGCGACCCTGGTATGTACGCCACTGCACACTACACTCCCAGCACCCACATAGAGACATTACCATTGCAGAAGCATATATGTTTTAGTTTTTTTGGTGTTGGCGGGGGGAGGATATCATCCTTGGACCCAGGCAGCACAATGTCTTGGGCCGGCCCTGACCTCAACACATTTATATCAGAACCTCGCTAAACTGTCGGAACAGGCACCAAAAATACCAATTTAATGGTGGGTGATCTTGGGCTCTCAACATTTGTGAACTACATTTCTCATTGTGTTCAGCAAGTCTTGGCTAGCCACACAGCATGATGGCTCGGCAATATCAGCAGTAGTGGTAGACAGTTGTGGCAAATGTTTTATTTATTTTTCCTGTACAGAACGTGCAGTGTTAACAATTAATAGCAATCGATGTGGATAATAATGAGACCAAGTGTTCCTTATTGGCTTTGTGAAACAGCCATTCTCTCCATTGTGACACACAGATAAACTGCCCTTGACTCTCTGCAAAAGTTGGAAAAATTACATTTTAAAACCCCCAAACAATTATTGAAGGAAAATTTCACCAATGTCTCCAGCTGCCAGATTCAGGCAGAAAGACTACATTTTGCCTTACCCATAAAACTAGCAAGTGCAACTTTAATTAACGCTAGATCTAACTAAACATTTTAAATGTTCCACTACCAAAAAGCGATTTTAAAAATACTGTGAATTTGTACAGAATATTCTGAAGCTTTACAATCTTGCGGTTGTGTAGACAGAGCCTCAGTTTACAAATAATAATCCTTTTTTTTTCTCCAAAACTACACAGGGATTCAATTACAGTAAGTGAAAGTACTTGATAAGTTAGTTTCTTCCCAGTAATGTTTAGAGCCCTGGATACTAAAATGCTTCACTGAGTATATTCGCGATCAAAGCAAATCACAACAGAAGTCATTATACTCCCTCTAAATGTACAGCGTAATGGTGTTTGTTATGGAACATGTTCTTTTCTATTTTTCAACTATTCCATATTACTATACAGCAAGATATTCCTCTAAAATGTTGCAATTCACACTTTTTTTTTCCAATTAATCAACTTTATTTATCTGAGAATATTCTATTTATTGATCATTTTTTTCATTACACAACAAACCATTGTATGATTCGTGGTTCATTGAAAATAAGCCATTGATTAATTAGATCACCAAGTTTGATGTTCTCAGCCATAGAGATGGGCTCTGGCAGGGCCAGCCGCCACGAGACTGCCACAACTTGGGAGAAAAGCTAAGTAATATCACCTTTTTAGAGTGATGCAAGGAGGGCCAGAAACCTAAATAGTTAGGTGTTACATATTTGTATTCTTGACACTATATTGTTCCTTTAAATTCAGGGTAGGAAAGCGAGAAGTCTAGTAATGCTGGGGTTATTATGGTCTTTGTAGTGCTGGGGTCTTCAGAACCCCTTATGAAGATAAGAAGGTCATGAGTGCTATCACGGGTTTGTGAGTCTATTGCTGTTATATCTTCAATCCTCCACTAGTCCTGATTCCAGATCTGCTGAATATAGTGAAAGTATTCCCTTTGTGTAGAGTTTCCCCAATATAATGGACGCAACCAGTCGTATTGAGTAAAAGCAGCAATCTGAACTTTATTTAGCTTTTTATGCATGCCCCTAGCACAGGGTTTCCAATACAAAATCACAGGGGTTTCCCTCCCACAAGCCATTGTGTTTAAGAGATAATTGAGCTCCAATTATGCTAATCCGATTATCTCTCAAATTAAATTTATGTAGCGGAGAGGTAGTATAATCCACGGTATCTCCGCTGGGTAACAGGAACAACATAAAATAATCCAGGCAAAATAAGTACAGCATACAGTAATCCCGGTAGCGTTGTATAAATCCTTCCTTCCCAAGAACTAGACGACACATAGGCTGGGAGTCAACTGAGCTTTTAATCACAGGTCACAGTATTTATGTGATTCCCCATGCAAGGGGTTTCCCTACTGACATTACAGGGGTTGTACAGTAGGGGACTACATGGGGAACTTAACAACCTGGACATTTCTCCCATCCTGCACTGCTGTACTAGAGGGATACTCCCACTAGAATATCCAGTTACGTGGATTATCCCTCCGTACAGCAGAACTGACATTTTACCTAAAAATATGTAACTTTCATATTATTCATCTGTTTTAAACGAATGACCGTTCGGTAGATAGCTGGGGTCTGAGCACACATTTCGTGAAAGTAATTCTCATATCCCAGCCTAACTAACGGAACGCCGCACGAAACACATATTATTTTACATTTACATTCAAAGTACCGACTGTCAATAGGGAAACAAACTACCGAAGGACCGGTGCTCCCGAACGGCCTGAAAGTCCAGCGGTATTCGTGCCGTCGAGTAGCCGATTTTAGTTCCAGGCGCTCGATGACCAAATACCGCTGGGCTAACAAAGGATCCAAGATGGCCGACCGCCACGTGGCAGCCACCCTGAATCTCAATAAATACCAAAGGAAACATTGTTGCAATATTTAATGGGAGCCACACAACCTCCTGTGTGTGGTCTCCCATTCGGTAGTTAGTTTGTTTCACGAACAGTGTTGAAATTCACTGTTCGTGAAACTACTGTATGAATGCTGGTGGCTTTCTTGCATACGAATGCTCTCGTTCGCACAATATACATATTTAGTTATTAACTTGGTTCTAACAGTCTTTAAAGGGATAGTATCTCATACATAAAAGTACATTCTTAAGTGGCTTGTTTTGCCACAACTTACATGCAATTTTTACATATCAACAGCATCGGAACCCCACAAAAATTATATTCCCGAATAGCCCCCATCTGAGCTCACAACATATCTAAAAGGAAAGTTATGTTCGTGCATATATGAACTGGCTGCCTGGTAGAGATGGTATTGTAAATTTCAAAGGGGGTTAATTGATTGTATGAGAGGTCAGAGCTTACAACCTAAATTCCTATTTGAAGCTGGGATCCCAACAAAGCTACTCCAGAAGTCCCCCATAAGTGGCCTGGAAGTCTGGTTTCAGTATAAAATAACTCTATAATTTGCCTTATGTCTTGATTCCCTCTTAGATATGAACAAGCCTTGTGTTCCAATATCATATCCAAAAGAGACATTAACACCCATCCACAGATTAATATTCAAGCCTCATTTTTATCATATTTAGAATGGGGCAAGCACAATCTTCCAATCAACCCTAAACATGATTTGCGAACAAGGGCACCCCACAGAATCTGTTCGGTAACCGAACAGAAGGGAACAATTCCATTCAAACGCAGGGAAACTATGACGATACAAAGTATAATTAAGGGAACACGTACGAGGAGTCCCATCTCCCGTGACAAGCGCATGTAATCTGATTGATGTAAATTAATTCAAACTGCCAAGGTTGATTACTAATGATAATTGCCAGGAATTCAAAGTGAATTCAAAGTAAATTTAAAATTTTAGTTCAAAATTTTCTGAAATGGAAAAATTATCTGCGTCAGCTATACAGTTACTTCCCTTGAAATTTAAAATTCATGTTGAATTCACTATGATTTTTCACTTTAGTAAATAACTCTGTAGGTTTGAAAAGGTCATGCCCGTAGTGGACAAAACACCAAACCCACATTACATTAAGAGTGTCATTGGTGGTATTTTGAAATGTTAGCTTTAAATGGGATTTGACATGATTAAAAGTGACTACTGGGGGACACGCACAAGGAAAACATTAAAAAGAAGAAGAAAACTTGAACTTTATTAATGTTTTTTTGTAATTTGGTCAAATGATCTTGATGACATTGTGACCACCTTAATCCAAAAGAAGACTACTTTCATAAAATCCCATTGGATCACACTAGACTTTAGTGCAGATTAATTATTAACCCTTCAAGACGCAGGTAACTTATTAAGATATCTAGGGGTTCATCCATTAAAGGGGGATATGTGAATCATTGTTATGCAAATTGCCAAATTAACTCCAGAAATGCAGAGCTGGAAAAATAACCGAAATGAAAGTTTGTTTTTTTTCCCAATATGTAAGCACAGTGTACATAATGTCACTCATAGTACTTTAGTTCATGCACAATAAAGTGAATCAGACTGTTTAATTTTAATGGGAATTTTTAATGCAGTCAGGACGTTAGTTGTTTGCATTACAATAAGCTGATTATGCTCGTTTGACATAATGCCGCTAATGACTGTTTATTTCTGCTTGAGGTGGTTAATAATGGTCAAATAAGAGGTCATTAAGCAGCTGATTGCTATTTATTATACACAGACCATATAAAACATGGAGCGACTCCTGCAATATTGATTATTTGCCAAGGGCCCTAATCAGAGTGAACTGTGGTCAAAGGCTATCAAATGTAGATTGGTGTTGGGTGAGGATCGTAAAGTAGATTTATACTCTGAGATATTGGAATGGTCTGTAAAACATAATATTTTGAAATATGTTCTACTCCCCAAATTTTTTCATGGGTCAAAATTTTTATTTGACATGACCTACACAATATAAATAGCACCCTAAACATGGCTAGGTATGAAAAAAAAAATACCTGGGGCTTGAACCCAAATCTAATCTGACCCTCTCCTGTCTTTTTCTTTCCTGTTGCTCTCCCTATATTCTCCTGCTCTCTTTGTCTACGTTTTACGTATTCTCTCCTCTCCCCCCCCAAAGTTCTCTAGAATTATTATTTCACCTGTCTCTCTCTGGTATGTAAGTGCACCCTCTGTTTTATGGTGCACTGAGTAGCCGTAGGGACATGTTTAGGTAGCTATCCCCCTGTATACCTTTAACAGTAGTGGAGTATTCCCCCAACTAGAAGGTATCTGTAAGTAAATATAGGGCATATTTGAAATAGATGTAAATATATATTTTACCTTTGCTCTTTGTCCTATCACATGCTGTCTACTCTCTCATTTAACTTTTTTCCCCTCTTCTCTACCATTTTCTTTGCCTTGTTTTTTCCAGTAGCTTTCAACACCTCTCTTTACTGCTCCATGCCCCTCTTTTCCATCCCTCTTCCCGCACCTTGCCCTCTACTGTTATGACAACTCTTTCTTTACTCCCAAGCATCTTTACAAATTCTTCAACCCTGATTTTCTCTCTCTGTATATGAATGGATACTATAGTCACCATAACAACTTTAATGAAGTAGTTTTGGTGTATAGATCATACCTCTGAAGTCTCACTTCTCAATTCTGTGCCATTTTGGAGTTAAATCACCTTTTTTTTCTGGCCATGCAGCCCTAGCCGCACCTTCCCTGGCTGTGACTCACACAGCCTGCATGAAAACCAAATGGTTTTATTTTCAATTAGATGTAATGCAAATGTTTTTATCTCCTGTTCTGTAAATTAAACTTTAATTACACACAGGAGGCTCCTGCAGGGTCTAGAATGCTATTAAGAGTGCAGGAGATAGTACATTCTAAATTAAACAGAATGTGCAATAAAGGAAGTGTAAACATTAGATGACTCTTTACAGGAAGTGCGTATGAAGGCTGTGTAAGTCACATGCAGAGAGGTGTGACTAGGAATGTGAAAACAAAGTGATTTAATTTCTAAATTTCAGAGAATTGAGCAGTGAGACGACAGGGGCATGCTCTATACACCAAAACTGCTTAATTAAGCTAAAGTTGTTTTGGTGACTATAGTGTCTCTTTAATTATTTCACAAATGCCCTTTGAGTTTTCATGTTTATTCACCCACCTGTGACGTTTTAAAATCACAAACTTCAACAACACGTGTTCCAGTTCTAGAACATCATGAACATTTAGATCAGAACATTTTTGCATGTCTTTGTACTTTCCAAATACAGGCAAATATTAGGAACTTTATTCACATGTTCACTATAATATCTCATGTATTTTAATGGAGTTAAATGATCTCACAAATTATGAATAAATAAATATTTATATCCATAACAGTTTTATTATTCTTATACAGTCATTAAACTCTATTTACTTGCTTAGTGCAGTCCTGTCTCTTTAAAAAAGATAGACCCAAAACACATTTCCTTTCACTATCCCACTTCAGACTGATACAAATGCATTACAGTGATATTATATATTTAAGGGATGGCACAATGGAATGAGGTATAGTTTAACTGGGACATAAATAAGGGGACGTGTCAACATTGATCAATGAATACATTTCCTACATCGCTTGAAAGGCTCTGGATTAATATTGCCCTTTAGTGTACGACCAGCAGCGCTATTAATCAATACTGTGAACGTATAACACCAATAAAGATGAGGAGACGATCCTTATTTTGATATTGTAAAGATACACCGTGAAAAATGAAGCTCGCATTTTCTCCAGTAAAATAAATACTATTTTTGGATCGCTTACAGATAGTGACATCATTTAGTTTATACGTGAAACAGGTTCATTATAATGTAGCATTGTTTTTATTTTGTTTTATTGAGGACCGCTAGCTGCTTACAGAAGTGATTTCTGTAGAGTTCTGCTAAAATACCTTTTCCAAGCAATCATGCGCAGTCATATTTATTTGGTACATCCCTTTTCCACAATTATAATAATTTACTATAAGTTTTAACTGATCACAGTACATGACTAGTAGAGAAATGTATGATACTGAAGGATGGCTAGGGATTAGGCTGGAGGGTAGTAGGTATGGATTATGTCATGTAGTGTTAATGTTTGTCTCCAAATTTTATTGTCATTTAATATAGCTCAGGGATACTTTCGGCACTCCAGATGTTGTGGGGTACATCTCCCTTGATGCTTTGCCAGCATTATGATTGTAACAGCATTATGGAAGATGTAGTCCAAAACATCTGGCGTGCTGAAGGTTGTCTACTCCTGGTAGCTGTTCATTCATTTTTGTGGACGACCCCTGTTATGATATATAACATTGTTGCAATAGGTACTAAGTCTTTTCAATAACCTATACTTATAACCTATACTTATTTGTATATCTTTATATATATTGGGTGATTCTTAGGAAATATAACCCGGTGCGCTATCAAGATTTAGAATTTTTCTATCTATATGGTCTCTTCCTAAAGTCCAGGTCGAGTCTTAATACTTTACCATCCTGCCTGATTATACAGATAGTGTAATACAAAAGGCAATATGAACAAACAAACAAATGGCTCATGAAAGAATTTCATTGGGCACCAATTAGTTTGTTCATTCGTTTGTCTCTCCATTTGTTATTGGGTATTTAGACGAATGAACGAAAATGCTTTTTGTCAGAAAATCCATTTGTCTGAATATGAATGCCCAAGTCTAATTTTTAGCATATACAAATGGGTTAAAATAGAAATTAGTTTCCACTATATGTATCATACCCTATTAATACCTGATTTCAGCACATTAACCTTTTGATAAACAATCTAAAGTTTATTATCGTGTTGTGTCTGATACATTGTAGATTTATAGTATAGTAGTTGTAACTAATATAAGATACAAATGAATTCTACAATATTGTTTACTATACTGTTATACTATAATGATTTTTTTTTAAATTACTTGTGATTTTTAAGACATCTCAAATGTTATGTTGTATAACTTTCAAACCAATATGTTTAAAGTATTATTTTTTTTGCTTTACATGGTTTAGTTTTGGACTGCATGATTTATAGTCACACAGAATTTGGAATATGTAAATGGTAATCAATAAGCAGGGCGGAGTAAAAACAAAAAAGAAAAATAAAGCTAACAATGAATACACAAAAGGTCGCAACAGATTGAGATATGCTCTTCTATAATTCTTCTGAAAAGATTACCTAATTTGATTTGATTTCCAATAGCAGACAATCTGTCAAGTGTCACTGATTTTTAAGTACACTAAGTTATCAATTACCCATGCAAATATATTGCAAATTGATAACAGCGTCAGAGTGTCTCATATACAGAGATTAAATTCAATCAAGTTAAGAGGAAGGAACATTTTCTTTAATGCAATGAATGATCACAGGCTTTTGACTAGAATTATTAGATTTTCAACCGGGGAAAAAAATGTCTACGATCAAAATTGGAGTAAACACAGGCAATTTTGTGTTATGTATGGAGAAGATTAAAGTATTGTTTTGTTCCAGTCCTTTGAAGTTGGATTTTTCAGAATAATCAGTGTTGGAGTAAATTAGTCGTCATTCATTTCACACTCCGCGTCTGTTTGATATACACAGATATTTGACGCAGATATTTATTGAATTAAGATGAATCCTGTAGGGAGATTAACACCTGAGAATTTTATTGTCAAACTTGTATTGCTTTCTCCTGTGTAAATAATAAAAGATGACAAATGTATTATATTATATTTATATTCTTCCTCCATCACTCATGCTGTAATAAATATTATATTGGGTATCTTGTGAGCCACTGATAGTCTAGTTTTGGACAAAATAATGAGGTGATAACCAGGACATCCTCATCATTGAATAAAACCTTATGCAATGGTCACACCACAGAAGACCCTAAATTATGTCAGATGTTACTGGGAAAATCTGGGGTTCACTGATCTTCAATAGTTTGCTGACCTTGTCCTTCACTAACATAGTAAGATCTGTTTAAAATGCCATCCTTTCAACAATAAGTGTAAGGCTTTACCAACTAAAACTACAAATAATGGTCTTATTAGAGGAAGCAGTACAGCCTACTTTGATGTATGCTGATTCCTTAGCAAGGAAACAAATGCAGTGTATTTGTATAGATTATATTTTTTAACTTGTACCAAGATATTTTTTGTTTTTAACCGTTACGTTAAAAAATGCTGCAATTGAAAAAAAAAAACCAACAGTCCAAGAAGTAGCTCTTTATGAAGGAAGAACCCACTGTGGTGCTCCCGCACTATGGACAAAAAAGTAAAAAAAAACAAAGTTAGTATTTAGCAATTAAAAAAGAAAATCCCAGAGTGAGGAAGATAGACAGATCTATAAGATTAGGGAGAAAGTGGCAAAGCAAGTTACAAGAGCCTCCAATGTACACATAGAAGAGAAAATCGCACAGTCAGTAAAAAAACGGTTGGGGGTAAAACATTTCTCATACAATGAAAAAAGAAAGTATAACAATGATTAGACTAAAAACAAAAGAAGGAAGGTATGTAGAAAAGGATAAATGTCTAGCTGGCAGCCTAAATTAATCTTTTTGTTAAATTGTTACAGATAAAAATGAAGGAAATTATCTCAATTAGGAAAAAAATGTTAAATGTCAGTTTACAGAGGAAGAGGTTCTATTTCAGCTGTCTAAAGTAAAGACACATAAATCGTTGGGGCCTGATGGTATTCACCCAAAGTTATTAAAAGAACTAAGTGGTGCACTAGCAAAACCGTTAACTGATTTATTTAACCAATCATTTTTAACGGGAGTAGTCCCAGAAGATTGGAAGTTAGCGAATGTTGTGCCAATTCATAAGAAAGGTAGTAGGGAGGTCAGGCAACTATCAGCCAGTAAGCTTTACTTCAGTAGTGGGGAAAGTAATGGAAACCATGTAACACGATGGGATTGTTGAACATCTAAAATCACATGGATCTTAACATCAGAGACAGTTTACCTCGGGGAGATCATGCCAAACTAGTCTTTTGACACTGTTGCAGAAGGCTTATCAATAAACTGCAATCTTTGAGTTTGGATTTCAATATTCTTGAATGGGTAAGGCAGTGGCTGGGTGACAGGCAATAGAGGTTTGCAGTCAATGGAGTATATTCAAACCAAGGACCCATTCTCTTCAATAGTCTTGTTAGTGATATTGCAGAAAGTCTTGATGGTAAGGTATGTCTTTTTGCTGATGATACTAAGATATGTAACAGGGTTGATGTTCCAGGAGGGATAAGCCAAATGGCAAATGATTTAGGTAAAGTAGAAAATAGGTCATTTAATGTGGATAATTGCAAGATAATGTGTCTTGGGTATAAAAACCAAAGGGCAGAGTATAGAATATTTCATACAGTCCAAACCTCAACATCTGAGGAAAGGGATTTGGGGTTAATTCTTTCAGATGACGTAAAGGTAGACAGACACTGTAATAGAGCCACAGGAAACGCTAGCAGAATGCTTGGTTGTATAGGGAGAGGTATTAGCAGTAGAAAGAGGAAAGTGCTCATGCCATTGTACAGAACACTGGTGAGACCTCACTTGGAGTATCGTACACAATACTGTATCATCAGAAGGATATTGATACTCTGGAGAGAGTTTAGGAAAGGGCTACAAAACTGGTTCATGGATTGCAGGGTAACACTTACCAGGAACGGTTAAGGGATCTTAACACTTATAACTCGGAGAAAAGACGAGACAGGGGAGAAATAATAGAAACATTTAAATATATAAATGCAATAAACACAGTAAAGGAGGAGAGAAGGAAAGAAGGAACACTAACACAACAAGGGGACATAGTCTTAAATTACATATACAAATAATATCAGGAAGTATTTATTTACTAAGAGGGTAGTGGATGCATGGAATAGTTTTCCAGTTGAAGTGGTAGAGATTAACACAGTGAGGGAGTTTAAGCATGCATAGGAAAGACATTAGGTACTAGATATAGAAGATTAATAAGAGTATAAGAAAATTGGGCAGCCTAGATGGGACGAATGGCTCCTATCTGCCGTCACATTCTATGTTTCGATGAGGAATAAAGTAGCAAGTTTCCATTAGAATACAGACCTACTTATTTGTAAGCTCAGTTATATATCAGTATGATATGACTTGGGTCATTTATATGATGGTGAGGTCAGATGATGGATGTAGAATACCATTAATGAGAGAATGTTCAGATCTCTGTTCCAGTTTATCATTAGATTTTTATTCTTTGGACTAAAGCTTCAAATTTATAGTCAGGTTATAAAATTATCAAGCAGCAATTTCTGTAAATTGCAGACTAATTTTATCAGACTAACTTACTATTATTAAAATGATTGTACAGTCACAAGCAACAACATATTGTGCGTGTGGGAATAAAGCAGAACCTGTTGGCATCTTTACTTGTGCACCTGTAGGCTACATCAATCTCTATATTTACTGAGGGGTTAGATACTTCCCTAGCCTGAAATCAGTATGTGACCAAGTATACCCCATTGTGAACAAGCATAGTGGTACCTAATTAACATATCTTTATTTTGTAGGAAAGACAATCCCTTAATAGGACAACAATTAACAAGGCAAAATGTACGTAAATTGGCTTCACACAATGGAATAATATGTTCCTCTATAATGCCTCCCAAAACTCGTTTTCCTGGCACTATAGTGCCCTGATGGTGCCCCCACCATCAGGGTCCCACTCCCGTGGTGCTGAAGGTGGAGGAAGCGGTTAATCTCTTACCTTTTTTCCAACGCTGGGCTCCCTCGGCGCTGGGACTCTTCTCCTTCTTATTCTGTCATCGGCTGAATGCACATGCGCGGCAAGAGCCGTGTGCGCATTAAGCCAGTCTCATAGGAAAGCATTATCAATGCTTTCCTATGGACGCTGGTGTCTTCTCACTGTGAAAATCAATGAGACACCCACTAGAGGCTGGATTAACCCATAGGTAAACATAGACGTTTCTCTGAAACTGCTATGCTTACTGCAAAAAGGGTTAGACCTAACTGGACCTGGCACCCAGACCACTTCATTGAGCTGAAGTGGTCTGGGTGCCTATAGTGATCCTTTAACCACTCATAAAAAGATGATAATCAAGGAAACACTTTTAGTGGTTACAAGGTAGATAGCCACTATGGGCGTATTTGGAGCTGCAATGTAAGCTTTGCCATTTCTACTAAAAACATTAAAGGGTAAAACTTAAAGATCACTGCACCCAGACCACTTCAATGAGACAAAGTGGTCTGCATGCCTTCCAATGCATAATTGTGGGGATGAAATCACAAAGGTATTTTGAAATGTTTGAACAATGCTGAACAAAAAAAAAAAAAATTCACGTGATAATAAAAAACTAACTTTCAATGTTATTTCTCTTAAGAAAAAAAACTGACTGTGTTCAATTATACGCTCTTTATCAAATATTTATTGAAATCTACGTGTTTAATATATATATAATATATAAATAGCAAATTACTTTCAAAACATTGCTAGCTGTTTAAAAATGCTATTTTTGAATTGCCATGAATTGATAAAGTACCTTACTTTTTATAAGTTACGCACTATGCACAAATTCTTAATAGAACACCCAAATAGACTGCTGATGTTGGATTTCTGCTTTTCCGGGAAAATAATTGCTTCCGAGCATAAATCTATGAATTTTGCTCACTTTTTTGACCTATGCAACTTTTTAATGTCATCTTGCTTTTTGATAAATTCTTCTCTTGCTAGGTTGTTTGTGAAAAGCACATAAATAGTTTATAAAGAAATGCATGAATGCATGTTTAAATAGTTATATTTAGAAGATTTTTTCATGAAGAATACATTGAGATTTTTCTTGTGTCCTACAGATCATTTAAAATACAAAGTCTCAAGATTATACATAACTTACCGTATATACTCGAGTATAAGCCGACCCGAATATAAGCCGAGGCCCCTAATTTTACCCCAAAAAACTGGGAAAACTTATTGACTCGAGAATAAGACTAGGGTGGGAAATGCAGCAGCTACTGGCAAATTTCTAAATAAAATTAGATCCTAAAAAAATTATGTGAATTGAATATTTATTTACAGTGTGTGTATATAATGAATCCAGTATGTGTGTATGAGTGCAGTATGTGTGTATGAGTGCAGTGTGTGTATGAGTGCAGTGTGTGTGTATGAATGCAGTGTGTATGAGTGCAGTGTGTGTATGAGTGCAGTGTGTGTATGAGTGCAGTGTGTGTGTATGAATGCAGTGTGTATTAGTGCAGTGTGTGTATGAGTGCAGTGTGTGTATGAGTGCAGTGTGTGTATGAATGCAGTGTGTGTGTATGAATGCAGTGTGTGTATGCGTGCAGTGTGTGTATGAATGCAGTGTGTGTGTGTATGAGTGCAGTGTGTGTGTGTATGAGAGCAGTGTGTGTGTATGAGTGCAGTGTGTGTATGAATGCAGTGTGTGTGTGTATGAGTGCAGTGTGTGTGTATGAGAGCAGTGTGTGTGTATGCGTGCAGTGTGTGTATGAATGCAGTGTGTGTGTGTATGAGTGCAGTGTGTGTGTATGAGAGCAGTGTGTGTGTGTATGAGAGCAGTGTGTGTGTATGAGTGCAGTGTGTGTGTATGAGTGCAGTGTGTGTGTATGAGTGCAGTGTGTGTGTGTGAATGCAGTGTGTGTGTATGAGTGCAGTGTGTGTGATGCAGAGTGTGATGCAGAGCCTTGGTGGGGGGTGGACATTTTTATTATTATTTTTTTAATTATTATAATTGTTAATTATTCATTAATTGTTATATTCATTTTTTTATTATTATTTTTCTTTTTTAATATTATTTTATTATTATTTTTAATATTTTATTTTATTATTTTATTTTTTTATTTTCGTCCCCCCTCCCTGCTTGATACATGCCAGGGAGGGGGGCTCTCACTCCCTGGTGGTCCAGTGGCATTGGCAGTTCAGTGGGGGGGAAGGGGGCTGGCAGAGAGTGCTTACCTCTCCTGCAGCTCCTGTCAGCTCCCTTCTCCTCCGCGCCAGTCCGTTCAACACCTCTGTCAGCTTACACTGTAAGTCTCGCGAGAGCCGCACTATGAACCCGCGGCTCTCGCGAGACTTACACTGGGAGCTTACAGAGGTGCTGAATGGACCGGCGCGGAGGAGGAGGGAGCTGACAGGAGCTGCAGGAGAGGTAAGTAAACTCTCTGCAGCCCCCACAGCCCCCAGTCTGTATTATGGCAATGTAAATTGACATAATACAGACATTGACTCGAGCAAAGAATGTGCTGAAAAACTCGGCTTATACTCGAGTATATACGGTACTTTAGCAAATTAAGATTTTATTTAGTGCTATTCTTAGTCTTAAAAAAGATGGGCAGATATTTTAAATATGTACAAGATGCTGGCGCAGATGGCTCAAAGTTCTTCCATTTTTTTAATCTCAATGGTAGTCTAATTGTTGGAAATTGAAACAGTGATATTAAAATGAGATACAAGATCTTTTTGACTACAAGGTTCTAAAGACTGTCATAACATCATTAGTACTACTGCAACTAGATCACAACAATGCTTTAAATGACCATGGTCATATGTTAGGACAGGCACAACCAAGCATGCAAACATAGGTAGAACAACAAAGAAAGGTAGACGTAGAAACAGGACCTTACAGTGGCTATAGTCATGGAAAATCCAAAGACGTGAAATGCAGAATGCCTAAAAAGGCAGAAAATATAGTCAAACACTGAGTCAGGGAAACATAAATCATGGTAATGATGGATGCTTTGAATGATACCAGATTACAGAAAAGTCAAACTAAGCCAAGGTTATTCCTAGTGCTTCCTACCTACAACATTGAATCCCATTGAATAATGCTGTCTTAGTTTGAGTTTTCTGTATTCTGGTATCATTCAAATGATCCATTAATCTTTACCAGTGGTTCTGAGTATATATATAAATAAAACTGAATACAAAGACAATTAGCTTTTAATTTGGTGTTAATTCAACTGCACCAAAAGATGCATGGCTGGCAGCAATTCATAGTGACTGAATTGACGTGGACTGGATTTTCTATAACAGCAGTCCGTTTTTTTGATTGGGTAGTTTGAGACCTGCTACTGGTAGATACTGAAGATGATGGAGGAGCTCCCATGACAGTACTGTAGCAGCCACCATCATTGTAAACTTGAGGAGCTGAATGAATTGTATTTAATACAAGACAATGTTTTATGAAATACAGACACATTTTGGTGAACTAAAATAAACTACTATACTGGTTCTCCACCAAACAGCGTTCATCCTTGCTTCCTTGCTTCTCCTTAACTTATTCCATAAATATTGAAACAAATGAAACACCAACAAATGGAGAATGAAAATTCAGAGATTCCATCAAGCAAAGTGTGAAGGATTAAAACAATTGGACTAATTATGGAGGGATAAAAGGAGGTACAGCCTTGAAGGGGCATGTCCAGAGGAAGTGGGTCAAAACTTATGAAACACGTAGACAGGATGCCCTCCAAGCAGTGTATGAGATAGATCCATGAATCGTACTACAGAGAGAGACAAGTGTACTGCAAATACTGGGACACAGACACAATTTTGCAAGAGCATATATTATATGCAAGCTACATGTGTTTTTACAAATGTGAGTGCATTTTATGATGTGTGCTTACATGCAGATATTGGAAATTAATCATGAGAGCACTGGGGAAGCTTTAATTGTGAGCTGCTGAGAAGTAAGAGGAACAAGTTTAGAAAATTAGTCAACGGAACACCCCTGGTTTATATAAAGTATTGGCGCTGTGGAACTGCGAGGGATGTTATGCAGGCTTAAATAATGTTGTGTATTTATTTATTGCTGTAGATTAAAATTACATAACAATAAACAGTGCTGACCTTTCCTTTCTCTGACAATGATCTAGTCAGTCCCCCTACATAACACAATGTGACATTAACATACTCTCTCCTTCACCCTCTCTACAAGAGCTTGCATGGCTCATAACGTATAGTATCACTTTATAGCACCCAAGGCAAGAGGTGGAGAAAAGAAAGTGTGCTGCAAATTGCTATGTTACTAGATACATATTGCCTCTCATATCTATCCTGCATGTGTTGTCATGTTGCTACCCCATATGTTGTTAAACACAGATACCCACCGTCACTCTGAGAGACACTCAGGGTGAAACATAAATACACAGAGAGAGAGTTTGCCACAGCACGATGAGTAGGATCTCCACCAGATTCAAGAGTACTATAGATGCAGATATCCCAACCCCAAGTGTTACCCTGTTTAGGGTAAATTAGTTTATAGAGTTTCATAACAATATCTTCTTCTCACGAGAGATATTTACCTTAAACCTGAAATTGTTAGTGTAGGTCTCAGTTAAGAGAGTTTTCTTGGGGTGACAGATGAGCTTACACTAAAGTGGTACTAAAAATCTGTGTTATTTAAATGTGTTTTATAATTTGGGATAGAGCACAGGTTATTATTTTGTTTGTGTTTGTTTATAAAGTTATACAATAGTTGTTGCTGCTGCCCAAGTGGGAGTTTGAGAGCAGGGCTGCTTACTGTGTTTTTACATCTTTACTTACTTATGTCTTTGAAAATCAGTTGTGTTTGAGCAAAAGTTGGAGATACTCTGGCTCCCCACATTGTCTTTTCGATTGGTAAGCTGCCTCTCTTTAAACTGGGCATATGTATTCCAACAAGATTTTATTTTCCTAATAAACAAATTTAACAAAACAGAAAAAAACAATGTATATTGCAATTTATATTGCATAATAAAGAGTATATAAACGTATTTTACAAATTAAGTATTTACTCTATTAAGTTGTTCCCGAGTATCTCTGAGAACAGCCAACTCCTTCTACTAACAAAATATATCCGTTCTTTTAATGCATACTACATGTGCACTAGACCTTAAGTATTATTAATAAGATAGTTTATGTACAGCTTTGAACATCAATTAAAAGCTATGGCATTTCAAGGGATTTTGGAATGTCCAGCTTTAACAATTTTCTTGTATTAATTCTCAGAAATCATGTCTCTTTGTACTAAATTAATGAGCAGTCATTCATTACTGAAGGTGCGTGAATGTATAGTTCATCAATCAATATGAAGATTTACAAGAAAAGTGATATTAGATGCCAAAGTCATAAAAGGGAACAATGCATTTGTCTTTTTTTTTTTTTTTTTTTTAACCCTGAACTGAATATTAGCTAAATAACAACGGGCAATTAGCAACTAAAAACACACTTTCTTCCATCCCTTCCAATGCCAGTTTTGAAGTAAATTAATCAATTCAATAAACCTTGAATCCTGTAGCTGTGTTAGGAATAATGGGTGCTCACTCACCCAAATCCCAGACTTGGACAGTCAATACTTGTATGTGGGAAAAGCAATTGAACAAACTATCCCAAGATTGGTAAACAGAGTTTTTGAGTTGCAGATGTATAAAATCATTAACTCTGTGTTCACCCCACAAAGGGCCTTTAAAATCAATGACATGAACACCAAAGCATTCAACCACAATTCTCAGCAGTAGCAACAAAATTGCAGAAGTCCGTACATTTCTTACATAATTACTTTGTCAGGACTACTACAATATATCAAAGTACTTTTGTAGGTCAAACCTTTATAGCTTAATTGTAGCAGCTTGGGAAGATGAAAGAAGCACACACCGTACACTAAAGGGATTTGTTGCAGGCTTCAATGCTCTATATATTGGGCAAATGCTTACTGTTGTTATACTTAATACATATGGGCATGATTCATATATTCAGACTTAATTTTGCCATTCTGATTGCATTTTTAGAACACATTCATAAAACTTTCATCAAGCTCCTTACTCATATCCATAAATAGAGTATGTGACTATTGCATTTTTTTTTAAATTACATGTCATGGGGAGAAAGATCATCAGTGGGGCTGGAGGGAGAAAGAGACACACAGAGGGGCTTGTGCAGAAAGATACATACAGAGGGGCCTGAGGAGAGAATGACACACAGAGGGGCTGGAGGATGAGAAAGAGAAACACAAAAGGAGCTATGAGAAAGAGACACACAGAGGGTCAGGTGGGCAGAGAAAAGGGTTGGGGGGAAGAGACACATATTGGTACTGGGGAAGGGGAAAACGAGTCACACAGTGAGGTTGGGGTTGGCAGAGACAAGGTCCTGGGAGAAACACACAAAAGGGAGTTGGGGGAGAAAGAGTTGTAGAAATGGGTCTAGAGAAAAGAGAGGGGCTGGAGAAGAGGGTCTGGAGGGGGAAGAGACACATAAAGGGGCTGGGAAAAGACACACAGCAGGGACAGGAGAAAGAGACACAGAAAGAAGCTGGGAGGAGAAAAGACACACAAAGGGACTGGGAGGAAGTTCGAAACACACATGGAGGATAATGGAGGATAAGGTACACTAAAGGGAGATTTAAGACACAAAAGAGGGACAATATACACTAAAGACATTCAAAAAGAGGGTATAAGAAACACAAATGAGACACACAAGTGAACATATATTGTATGGGGGGTGGGGTGACATGGGTAGCAAAATGCATCTTAACCTGTGTAGCCAAAAATCCTTGCACCAGGCATGGGGCTGTTTGGTGAGATAGGTTATTGTAAGTAGCATTGTAACATTTTAAGCTGTATTTTTGTTTGTGCACCTTTCCTCAATCTGCATTTTGTAAACATATTGGTCTGTACAGCAGCCCCACTGCTGAGATATGCATGTTCTAGGTGTACCCTCAATTCCATCTTGTTTCTATTGTATTTTTTTGTCACACTTCTGTACATGACAAAATAGCATATATGTGCCAATGCAAATTTCAGACCTTTATAGAAATATTCACAAAAAAAAGGGAGTTGGAGAAGCACAGCAAGCAACATGTATTGTTCAGCAGTGGTGTTACTGTCAAGACAAAAATATATACAAAATACGGATTAAGGCGCGCACACGCGCATATACACACGTACACACAGATCTTAATGCTTGAGAGTAATAAAGAATTATTTAGATTTTTTTGCATTTTGAACTGTTTATATATTTGCATACTGAGGTGAACATTTTTTTATATCATTTATTTATATATATTTTCTTTAATAAAAAATATTGTATTTTGCCAAAGTGCTGGTAAGGAAGTGGTTTGGGATAATTTCTGAGATAAACTGTATGTTTGTCCTATTCTTATATTTAAAATTTGGGTAATTGGTAAGAAGAATTGATAAGGGCATTGCAAATCTAGACCTAAATAGCTGAGGTGAAAAGTCATGTATTTTTGCCTAAAACCTTCTGTTGCGGTAATATCCCAGTATTCCATTATTCGCACTGTTATTCACTGTTTAATGAATAAACCACAATTTATAAAACAGATGAATTCCTTGCAGTTCTGCAGGTAGAAACAGTTTAAATCACGCACAGGTAATCCGAATCATGTGAAATGTCTTGACTGGATGAATTAAATCTCAGGACACTACATTACAGGACAGGAAAGTGTATCGGAGGTTCGTGTGATGCCAAAAAAACACAGTCTTCAATTAAGAAAAAAAATACACAGAGACACTGGGAACAGCACAAAGCATTTGGCACAGCTCAAACAGCATTGAAAAACTCAACGTCTGATTGTAAGATAATGTAAAAACATATGTTGCAGATTTGAATTCAATGCGATTAATAGAAGACTTTTTTCAAATCTTTGAAGTATCTAATTTCACTACTTGAAGGGAGAATAAAATAATTGATGACAGATAAGAACTTGGATTAAGGTGTGTGTCCCCCATGTGCCAATGAAAAAGAACAAGCTGGCTTAAGACATGCCTGATGTGATGACTTTGGAGTACTTTGATTCACATCCAACTATTCCTCTTTTCAAAAAACATCCTTTGTTATCACTGCAGACCTGCTGTGTCATCGATCAAGAAGGGATTAAATAACAACACCACAAAATAAACTCATTACCTTTTTAACTTTAAGCAAAATATACCATTTTGTAAGACAGCTTTTGCAGTAAAAAAAGGGGATAGTTCATGGATTTTTAATACAATACAAGTTGTGTTCTCTTTACCATTTTCATACTGTTTGAACACATTAATCTGACTATCTAGTATAGAAAACACATATCTATGATCATAGGCAGATATTTTTATGTTAATTTTGAAGACGTTGCTTTGGAGTCTATTAAATTTGCCAATAACCGTGCGTTGCTGCACTAGACATTCTGTAAATGGAATGTTCTCAATGCCATTTACATACATTTCATCTCAGCCTAGCTGTGGACTTGGTGGTCCTTTTACTAAGCTAGTCTCATAATTACTCATCCATAGAAACCAGGCATTGTCTTAACATTTATCATTCTTTCAGTCACTGACCAAAAGGCCATCTCTTGGTTTTCTCATTATTTGATAATTGTCTGCTAGAACCGGTTTCATAACTCACTCCAGAGTTGGTTGTTATGCACAGAAGAATCAGAGAAAGAGTCACAAAAGACACCCAGTGGAGAAATAAAAAATGTAAAAAAGTCCAAAAAATCGATTACACACAGTGATATATAGATTTAGCCGCCAGCTAAATGCCAAAAGATCCGAATGGAGTGCTACTTCTTTTTTTTTATTCATTGTTACACATTTTTATTTGTTCCTTCTTTTGTAGAACAGCAGAAGGGAGCATATTTTTAAAGATCTGACCAGGTTTCTAAGTAATTTATCTCTTGATATCTTACTAAATGTATCTGTCTGTCTGTTTGTCCTTTATTATTATTATAGCAGTATGTATAGTGTCTAAATCGATATTGGAGAACTAGAATGGAATGTGGAGGGTCAGGCGTATTTCTCGTAGTTATTCTGTTGGAACCCAGTTCAATATTTTTCGAAAATAGCAATAGTTGTCTTTGCTTCAGGAAAACCACTGTATATATATTTTTAAACCGCATTTCCCAGGATACTTGGCCAGCATTAGATAATGTTTTTATAATTAACAGCAGTCTTTTATGACAGCTGATTATGAAACGGATCTTAAAGGAATCTCCAGACAGAGTGCGTGAATACAATGTAATAATGCTGAGACATAGCAACACATATATCTAAACAGAGAATATATAGACTCGGGGAATTAAACGCTCTCCTTATAATAATGGTTTTAATGATTTCTCAGAATGGATTGCCCCCTAGGTGACCCTAGGTCATGAAATCATTTAAAGTTAATTTTCTTTGTATAAGATTTGATATAGAGTGTTCTAGTGGTGACTTATGTTAATTACCACCTTACAGGTGCCTCCGGCAACATGAGGCTGACGCTGGTCTCAGCTTTTCAGCTAGGATTTTATAAATGTCAGCGAAAAGAGGCTTAGTGACTGAGTTTGTCAGATATTTTGGCTTATTTTGAAAGCTAGCATACATACAGATTTTCACTACATCTGCTGCGTTCTGTTGCAAAATGCATTCAGCAAAAAACAAGCTACGTTATCTAATTGTTTTTGACATAGGTCCAGAATGCTGCTCTTATTAACCCCTCGTTATAGTTTGATGTAATTTCATCTCTTAATGTCCTGCTAATTTCCTTTTTTGTTTTATTCAGTTATACTAATACCTGTGCTCTCTCCTTAATCCCTATGTATTTGCAAACAAATGGAGTTTTTTTAGTTACCTCCAATGGCCATGGGAGGATGAGCCCACCTGCCAACGTCAAGGCAGACCCCCCTAGGTGGGTCCTAACTCTAACCATTCACCTTGCTTCCTTGAGCCTCTGGCAAAAATCTCTACTGAGACAGAAAGGAGTATTTTTTTATATACACTGCTATATATTATTACCCTTAATAGGAAACTAAAAAACCTCCATTTGTTTAAAAATACATAGGGATTAAGGAGAGAGCGCAGGTAACTTGTTTTTCTTTGGTTTTTACTATATATTGGGGCTGATGTGTACTGTAGTCATTGCTGCCGCCCAGTGATGGGAGTGAGCGCAGGACTTATCTTTCTGCATTCTAATACCTGTGACCATTAATGGAGGAACCCTTTAGAGAAGAGAATTTAATGAATGCATAGATTCTAGTAATATGATTCTTAGAGGACCACTAAAGCGTTAGCAATACAAACTTGTATTTTACTGCCGCTGCCCCTAGTTATAGGGGTCTCTGTGTGTGCCATAAAAAATATAAATTAAAGGAATTTACTCTTTTGCCAGCGCCAAGGCATGATCTGCACCAGTGATGGTTCAATCTATGAGGAGCATTGGGGACCTGATGGGCATGACTCAATGATTTCCAATGGGAGCTGCAACATCACTTGACCAAGTTTTATTCAGATAGTAACGCGTAACTGCGACTGGAGGTGTGTTTAACCCTACAAGGTAAATGTTACTGTTTCTGCAAAATGCTGACAGGTTAAAATGATATTACAACTGCACCCAGGCCACTTGATTGAGAGGAAGTGGCCTGGGTGGCTTTAGTGGTCCTTTAATGGAACACTTTAGGTTTAGGAATTAAGGAATGCATTTTGGATCTGTTCTGCCCTTTTGGGTGGAATCAGTCTGATATGCAAATGGTCTGGTTCTCTTTGTAATGGCACAAGATGAGCTAAAACCAGCTTGAGCTGAGAGGGCACCCACCGAAGGGCAGGCTATTTGAGCTGTTATCTGTTCTCAGTACTCTCTTGCAACTTGTTTTTTTGCAACCATATATTCCTAACGCTATGTAGCTATTTTCGTGTGTCCCCCCATCACCATGCGAGGGAATGTGTTACTTTTACAGTTTTTTTGCTGCATTCATCTCACCACAGCCACTTCATCTCCCTGGCTGGGATTATCAAAATTGATGTTTTCAGCTGTGCCAATCAAATACTCTCTCGGAGCAACATTTCACTGCACTTAACCTAGACCACTTCATTGATATGAACTAGCCTGAAGGCCTTTAGTGGTCCTTTAAAGAAACAGACGAAGTAGCAAGTCTTCTACACCTTAGTGGTCAAGAGTCTTTGAGGGCCATTTTTGTTGAATTGCTTGGGAATTACTTAACAAAAATAAAAAGACTTTAGGTATTTTTTCCTTTGTTTTACTGTATATCTATTACTCTTGTATCATGCTTCACTTTTCTGTTAGTCTCTGCACATGTTGCTGAGTTGAAATTTCAGCCATGTATGCTCTGGTATACTTTTTCCGGAAAGGCAGCAGCACAATGCTTTCATCATAGATAACACTAAAAACAGACGCATACTCTCTATTTCACTTTTAAGAACTGTAACAGATACCTGAGGTTATAAGGTAATCAAGAATCGAGGAGCACTGAGCCAGGTAATGCAAAACGTAAGCTAAACATTCCGAGCCAGGAACATTGCCAACTAGTTACTCTACGTGAGAATTTCAGCCCAAAATTTTTACTTGCCCACAGTTCTCAGTTTAATAATAAATGTCACAATTGTATCATGAAAACAACACATTTACAACCATGTGAAATTCAACGATCAACAAATGTATATTGAAATAAATAATACTTAAAATTACTACCAGGTATATAAAGGTGAGGTCACGATAAAGTCATTGAAAATTCCTAGAAGAATTCCGCATTTTAACACAATTATACAACTATAAGAAGTAAATCAGCATTGTAATCTTCAGATTTTGCAGGTTGCAATTTGTTACTAGTTTCTGTATATATTGCAGGTGCAATGTGAGGTCCATTCAAAATGTATTTTATACCAGGAGAAGAGTTCTATTATTTAAAAAGTCTTTCAATATCACCGGTCTTAGAACACAAGAAAAATATATAAATAAAAAAATATTTGACACTTAATACAAAATACATCTCTTTTCTGTAGATAAACTATTTGTTTATTTTATTAGCCTTTATTGTAAAAAGCTATATTTCACATCCAGAAGGCCTTTGATTTGATTGTGCTTAAAACATTGGAAATTGTAAATAGGCGCACCTCTGCATGATCTCAGTATTGTCTGCAGACAAAGTAGAAAAAACTGTTTGCGCAGTATGAGTACGTGAAAAAAAGATGTCTTCCATTTCTGCAAGGACAGTCCAATCTTTTGGTCACAGCTGACCTTTCCATGGCTTATGAAAGACTGTGTGTAACCAAAACATTGCCTTTTCGTTGATGGAATATAAAAGGTTTTTTTGTTTTTTTTCATATCAACAGTGCTTTTCTATTTTTTCTTTTTTTTACTGCAATAATCAAAATACATTATTTAATGTATTTACAGCAAGTAAGTGTTTTCAGTCATTTATTATCTGAGTCAAGTGATCTTTTAGAAAGCTTTTTGCATTTGTGAAGTGCTGTTCTGATAATATCCCTTTCACATGAGCATGTTACTGAAAAATTCTAGATGTCGATGTTGAGAGCCACATCATAAATTATGTTGATGCCATATAATAATTTTTCATGGAAATCATGAGACCCATCCAGAAAGTGTATCATTATTAAGTCAGTGAAATTACTGATGTCATTTAATTTATGCCCTTTAAGTCCAGAATCTGGATTAAATCACAGATAGCCATGCGCACACCTAGGCAATAAATATAAGTCTTCTCCCTGTTGGCAGACCTGAAAAAAGTCATTTTAATTCCATGTGGGATCTTCTAGAAAACATGCCTAAGATGTTCCTAAGTTTGTTGTTTTTATTTTCCATATTTAGTTAATTGCTTTTTCTAATTAAGTTTTTACTGCTTGTCTCCTGGGTAAAAAAGCTCAAATGTAGACTGCATGTCCAGCCAGGGAACAAATGAGATTCTCCAATTTGGAAACAATGGATTGGGTAGAAATCTGATGACTAAAGTTTGAGGAAAAAAAGATGAGAAGTTTCTCGCAAGGAAAAACATGCATGCATACATAAATTAATGCATAACGAACAAAATAAATATATATTAATATCTAAAGTTCAGAAGTAACGGCAATACATTTCTTACAATCCTACGACACAGAAAAACAGAAACTGGCAAGTGGATTGCAAATAATAGACCAGAATAGGAGTAAGTGAAATGTAGCTTAGGTTGGAGAACTTTTGATAATTTACCTATTTCGGTCTAAAATGTTAAATTCCCTTGTTCATTCTAAATACGTTTATAAATAAACCCCAAAGAGTAAATTATTCTTCATGTAGACAGGGTCATGCAGGGCTTTGCTGATTGGTGAATAGTACATTTTCACATACCTTTTCTTGTTTCAGTGATCAGCTAATTACATTAATAAAAACAAGTGATCCTTCCCTGATAAATCCCTGCATTCAAACACATGCATGTACACTCCGTTCAGGACATCAAAAAGATCAGAAAATCCATACTCTCCCTCAGTGGGTATCCTACCTCCTCAACGAGGAAAAAATACCAGTATCCTTGCAACAGCAACAAACTTACACAATATTGTTATTTAGTTAATTATATCATGGATGACTCTCCAGCGCTCTCAATATAAAGGGTGCAGCAGAACTGATTAAGCAGTTTTGAGGGGTCAATGCTCGGGCTGTGGTGGGGGGAGGCAGGTGCACCTGTTTTCATTGTGCTCCATCTGTCACCCCACTTCAGTAGCTAATATGGTTTGGACCAGAATACATCAAGGCTTTGCTGTGCAGGCATATTTTGAAAACAATCAGTCTGTGATCGTGACGCAAAGAGCTTTTTTTCGGCGGTGGTTCAACATGCCGCGCAACAACACCGTTCCTAATGCAAAAACAATTTGGCCATGCTTAGAAGAGGTACACATGGCCGACTCAGGTCCATAAGAACATCAGAAAATGTGCAGCTGGTAATAGCAGCAATTGAGCCGTCGCTAGGACGTTCTGCTCGAAGGCATGCTGTTGCTTTGGGAATGTCAGACCACAGTCTGAGGAGGATTCTTCATTTAGATTTGCAGTTGTATCCTTACAAGATGGTGTTTTCTCAAGAATTGAGTGTAGCAGATTACGCCAACTGCAGAAATCTGTGTGAGCAAATGCTTGCACAGATCCCTCCCGCAGCATCTTTCTCTTAGTAGCGATGAGGCACATTTTCATCTCAGTTGAGCTGTGAATAAGCAAGATTTCCACTACTGGGCTCAAAATTACCCCTGAATGATTCATGAAAGACCACTACATTCTCCTAGACTAACGGTGTGGTGTGCCGTATCACAATTCGGAGTGATAGGCCTGTACTTTTTTGAGGAGGAAAGTGTGATCGTGAATTCTGAAAGTTATGTCTCAATATTGGAACATTTTTTGCAGCCCAGAATGGAAGACATTGTTGAAGAAGAGGAATTGGGGGAGTTCTGGTTCCAAAAGGATGGGTTCTACAGCCCACATAGCCTGACATTCACTTAATGTTTTGAAAGAAATGTTTCCCGGACGTCTGGTCTCTCTGAGGGGTGATGTGGGGTGGCCGGCGCGGTCACCAGATTTGAGCATTTGCGATTTTTTTTCTTTGGGGATATCTGAAGGAAAAAGTGTTCAAACATCTCCCTCACACCCTACCAGAGCAGAGCAGATTATTGAAGAAGTTAACGCCATACTCCGTGATATGTGTGAACGAGTGATACAAAACTTCAGAGATCGTCTCCAACAGTGTGTTGCTGCTAATGGCCACCTTCTCAAGGACTTTATTTTCAAAACATGAATCTAAAATAGTATTTACTGCTGATTTAGAAAATAATTTATTTTTCTATATATACCTCAGTTAATTCTGTATAAAATAGTATTTACTGCTGATTTTGAAAATAAACACATTTTTTCTATATATACCTCAGTTAATTTTGTATAACCCCTCAAAACTGCTTAATCGGTTCTGCAGCACCCTGTACAAATTAGGAAATTGCAAACAACTAACCAGCTATATTTGTATATCTTTGTTTTCCATAGGTTAGAAAGTTGTGTTTGTATTATATATATATGATGCATTTTTATGTTGTTTGTTCTTCAAGTTATTTATGCTTTTTTATATTTATCTCACCACATGCTTAAGGAAAAGTCATCAAAAGCTATTCCTTGTTCAAAATGAAATATAGTGTGGTACTTCCGGCGGGAACTGTGTGTCCTGTCTGGTTTGCTTGTGGATTTCAGATTCAGAGATTTTAGACATTCTTGCTGGCTGCACTAGTCCTTTGGTCCGGTCACATTTTAAGAAAGAGATAGGCCTGATAGCCACAAGTGCTTTTGTAAATGTTGTAGTTGGAGACAGCACAGGCAGAGAGGTAGATACCTTCCTGGGAGAAGGAGGCTCAGGCAGAGGGGTCAATAACTGCCTGAGGCAAGAGGCACAGGCAGAGGGTCTATACCAGCCTGGAAAAAGAAGGCATTACTAGATGGTCCTGCACACTAAGATCAGCTCGGTCACTTACAGCATGATCCTGGTCTCATTTGGAATCCCTCTCTGAAGTGGCAGACCCACAACCCCACAACCCCAGTGGCATTTCATCACAATACCAAGTTCACAGATATCTCTTTGTATTTGCTTTCCGTTAGTTTGTTGGTACCAATATTATGCAAACAACAGTAATGGGTGGCTTTTGGTAATTAATAGATGGTTAAATAAAGGGGGTGGGGTGGAGTTCTGTTGGTGAACACTAGGTAAAACCATATTGGCCTAAAAATATAATACAATATTAGTGATGTCGCGAACATAAAATATTCAGTTCGCGAACGGCGAAGGCTAACCCCCGCAAATGTTCGCGAACGGGCGAACCCGGCAAACCGCCATAGACTTCAATAGGCAGGCGAATTTTAAAACCCACAGGGACTCTTTCTGGACACAATAGTGATGGAAAAGTTGTTTCAAGGGGATTAACACCTGGACTGTGGCATGCCGGAGGAGGATCCAAAACTCGGATAGAAAATTACATAGTTGATGCAGAGTCTGGTTTTAATCCATAAAGGGCATAAATCACCTAACATTCCTAAAATGTTTGGAATAACGTGCTTTAAAACATCAGGTGCAATGTGAGCAAGATATTACTTTGCTGCAGAAGGATTTAGATAGACTGGAGGACTGGGCACTCAAATGGCAGATGAAATTTAATGTTGAAAAATGCAAAGTTATGCACTTCGGCGTAAAGAATACACAAGCAACGTATACCCTTAATGGAAGTGAATTAGGGATAACAACACACGAAAAGGACTTGGGAATTGTTATAGACAACAAACTATGCAACAATGTGCAATGTCAATCAGCAGTGGCCAAGGCCAGTAAGGTATTGTCATGCATGAAAAAGGGCATTCATTCTCGGGACAAGAATATCATTTTGCCTCTCTATAAATCACTGGTAAGACCACATATTGAATATGCTGTGCAATTTTGGGCACCTCTTCTAAAGAAGGATATCATGGCACTAGAAAAAGTGCAGAGGCGGGCTACAAAATTAATAAAAGGAATGGAACATATCAGCTATGAAGAAAGGTTAACAAATTTAAACCTATTTAGTTTAGAAAAACGTCGCCTGAGAGGGGATATGATAACATTATACAAATATATTCGGGGCCAATACAAACCATTGTGTGGAAATCTATTCACAAACCGGACTTTACATAGGACACGAGGCCATGCGTTTAGACTGGAAGAAAGAAGATTTCGTCTAAGGCAAAGGAAAGGTTTTTTTACTGTAAGAACAATCAGGATGTGGAATTATCTGCCTGAAGAAGTGGTTTTATCAGAGTCCATACAGATGTTCAAACAGCTACTAGATGCATACTTGCAAAGACAGAATATTCAAGGATATAATCTTTCAATGTAGGGTAATAACTGCTTGATTCAAGGATAAATCTGACTGCCATTCTGGGGTCAAGAAGGAATTTTTTGTCCTAGCTTGTTGCAAAATTGTGCTTCAAACTGGGTTTTTTTTTTTTTTTTGCCTTTTGGATCAACAGCAAAAAACAGGTGTGAGGAAGGCTGAACTTGATGGACGCAAGTCTCTTTTCAGCTATCTAACTATGTAACTATATGTTGTATTGATCAGGTAGTGTAAGGGTTACACCCGCTTCACAGTGACCGACCAAACTCCCCATTTAACGCACCGCAAACAACCGCAAACAGTCCATTTGCACAACCGCAAACTCCCCATTTGCACAAGGTTGGATACCAAGCTAGCCATGTCCTTGTCCTCACTGATGTCATTGAAGGTCTCTTCCTCCACCCAGCCACGTACAACACCAAGGGTCCCCGAAAGGTGACAACAAGCCCCATGTATTTTTTTTTTTTTAAATGTACACTACTGTTACACCATATATGAGTTGCACTGGTGTGACACTGTGCCCTGGCAGGCCCTGAAATGCACACGTGTGAAGGAAACTGACTGCTATTATTTCACAGTCAAATTTCTAGTTTTATTTTTTTTTATGTACACTACTGTTACACCAGATATGAGTTGCACTGGTGTGACACTGTGCCCTGGCAGGCCCTGAAACGCACACGTGTGAAGGAAACTGACTGCTATTATATTTCAGTCAAAAAAGTTTTTGTTTTGTTTTTAAATGCAAGCTATTGTGCCCCCAAAACGTTCGTGTGTGGGGGTGCAGGAATGACGTGGGCCAATGGGAGCCTGAATCAACTTTTGGCTCCCACTGCCCCTTTAAGAGCGAGCTCGAGACTCGAGCCGTGCTCCTAGTGCCAGGCGGGCCACTTAACTGATCACTGCTGTTAGTGCACGCGGCTAAGTCAGAAGAGGAGATGAAGCCGCATGCGGCTCGTGTGGAGGCAGGAGTGATCCAGCCACGCGCGGCTCAAGCTTAGGAGCCAGGTCGGTCCCAGGATAAGGTAAATGCAGCCACAACCACTTATCCCAATCACACATCTTTCCTAACGTCCTATCCCATTAAAAGCATATTACCACGTATTTAATAAAACAGATAGACCCCCTACTTCATCCAGGTTACCGATCGATGGTTCGATATTCTGAGCCCTCTCTGATTTACTGTACACGACTATTCGATATTCCCACAAATTTTATATAGCATTTTATGTTTGTTTGAGACTAACGATAAATGACTATGGGGATAATGTATAATAAACACAGGTTACTGGCTATGGGGGGATAATGTATAATAAACAAAGGTTACTGGCTATGGGGGGATAATATATAATTAACACAGGTTACTGGCTATGGGAGGATAATGTATAATAACCACAGGTTACTGGCTATGGGGAGGATAATGTATAATAAACAAAGGTTACTGGCTAATGGGTGGATAATGTATAATAAACACAGGTTACTGGCTATGGGGGATAATGTATAATAAACAGAGGTTACTGGCTATGGGGGGTAATGTATAATAAACACAGGTTACTGGCTATGGGGGTAATGTATAATAAACACAGGTTACTGGCTATGGGGAGGATAATGTATAATAAACACAGGTTACTGGCTATGGGAGGATAATGTATAATAAACACAGGTTACTGGCTATGGGGAGGATAATGTATAATAAACACAGGTTACTGGCTATGGGGGGATAATGTATAATAAACACAGGTTACTGGCTATGGGGGATAATGTATAATAAACACAGGTTACTGGTTGTGGGAGGATAATGTATAATAAACACAGGTTACTGGCTATAGGGGAGATAATGTATAATAAGCACAGGTTACTGGCTATGGAGGATAATGTATAATAAAGACAAACACAAAGAAAAAAATGAATGCAGCTTAAGAATTAATCTAAATTCTATGCTGTCTAGGAGGTGGGAGGGTCTGGGAGGGAGGGTCTGCTGCTGATTGGCTGGAATGTGTCTGCTGACTGTGAGGTACAGGGTCAATGTTTACTCAATGATGACGAATAGGGGCGGACCGAACATCGCATATGTTCGCCGTCCGTGGCGAACGCGAACATGCTATGTTCACCAGGAACTATTCGCCAGCGAACTGTTCGGGACATCACTATACAATATGTACTGAGTAAGCGCCACAGTTTACATACAATAATTATAAGCCTTGTTAAGGTGATAAGTCTACAATTGTAGACTTATCACCTGTCTAACTGTAGACTTGGCAACTGTAGACCACTAAGATAGACACGCTTCTATGTATAACAAAGATAAAGTTTTGGAATTAGTATATACTAATGTGCTTTTCTACTGGTAACCCAAAATCTCTACATTACCCAACCACAGAGAGCTGATTTTAAATAAAGGCCAATAGCCAGCTATCCCCTCCAGGGTGTAACTCGAGCAGGTGAGAGCAAACTCTTCACTGTACCATGTTACCGCATCAGTGTGAGCCAATACAAAACTATCTAAACACTCTCATGAATACACTACATAAGTAAGATAAACAATTTTTAACAAAATAAAAAAAACACCCAACAATAAGGATATTTACTGAGCCGCAAATTAGATAATACTCTCTATTATGAACTATATTATCTGAGTAGCCAGTTGTGCAAATTATCTGGCACTAGCTGAATCTGGTACTGTAGAGGTTGTGAAGAGTAAGCTCCATAAGATAATTTACCAGTTTTGGCAAACGACATAGAGACAGACAGCCTGCTAGATTTGCATACATTCCATTCACACACCCCTGCATTTACAGACATTACATACAAAAACATCCCTGCCTACACACATACTGATGTCATGGACCTACATGAATAAAAAAAATAGATTTGCATGCTTAAGCACTTGAAGTGGTGAGTAAGTTTAGATGTAAATTATTCCTCAATTTATGTTTGTTTTTCTAATTAAACGTCTTAGCTCACCAATTTTAATGTTGCTATAACAAACTACTAATTGTTTCTGAAACTTATTATTTTTGCAATTAATGCAAAAAAGTTGACCTTTCATCACCCCATGTAAATATTTTTGTATAGCTATTATTTATGGAGATATGAAAAAAAAATGCTTAGAGTACAATTCTTTTTTTTTTCTCAAAACTATTTTCCAGTGTTTGCGTTTTTAATTATGCGAAATGTACAATACTTTGCTGACTATCGAAGTCCTGCAGTCGTACTTCAGATAAAAGGTTCAGCAATGACTACTAAAAATGCATATGTCTTTCGCACCTCTCAAAATGTATTGTGCACTGATGGCTGCGTGATTGATTTTGTTTTAATTTAAATCCTAATTGAAATACATTTGTCAATACTATGTGGTAATAAAGCTAATGGAAAAGAAAATACTTTTATGCAAGTTTCTGTTATGTAAATATCCACCACAAGTTTAAATTAAAATCTACAGTTCCTGTGATGTAACAACATATATCATTGTATTGCTAGTACTTTTGATAATTGTATATGCAATAGATATTTGGTAGTTATGGATTCAACAGACCTAAGCCTTGATGTAAATCTGGTGGTCATTTTTAGAAGCATGAAAATATTATTACAACTGTGTAGCACTAGTAAGATTAATTGATATAATCACATGACATTCTGGATTCCTAATATATATATTTCATATAAGATATTTCACTGAGTTGGTATATACCTCTTCTTTTTAAATTGCACCTAGAAATTGTGATAAAAAGGTCAAGACTAATGATTTTGTATTTCTAACCGAATAAGCAGTTTACACTATGTTGTACATTTATTGTTTTTTAAACACAACAGTTAATTTATAGAGCAAATAATATTTTGGATTATTTTAATTTAGTTTATTTTTTTAAGCACTCCCTATTTAAAGTCACATACAATCTTTAGAACTGTGTTAAAGAACAAAATAATAATTAAAAAAAGGAACAAATTAAATATATTTTCTCAGTGCCTTTGCATGTACAACCCTATTTTAGATATTACATAAAATCCCGCAGTAAAATGTTTGGGTTGTTGTGTTTTTTTTGTTTTTGTTTTTTTTTAGTATTGAAGTATTGAATAAATGTTAACATGCTAACTTTTGTAAATTTAAAATCATGTTATTAGGATTACTGATGTTTGTAAAGACATACAGGATACTTTGGGCAAAACCCTCAAGATCTGTATATGTTAAGAACAGATGTAAGGGTAGTAGTGGCTAAGGAAAACTTTGATTCCTGGGGAAATTTTAAGCATTACAAAAAGCATTAAAGGAGCACTATAGGGACAGGAACACAAACATGTATTCCTGACCCTATAGGGTTAAAACCACCATCTAGCCCCCCTCACTCCCTCATGCCTCCCTAAATATAGTAACATCTTACTTGTATTCAAGTCTGCAGCTGCATACTTTGTCCCTGTTTCCTTTAGACCTGCCCACTGCCTGCTGACATCAGCAAAAGTGGTTGCCTGAACCAATCACAATGCTTCCCCATAGGATTGGCTGAGACTGACAAAGAGGCAGATCAGGGGCAGAGCCAGCACAATTCAAACACAGCCCTGGCCAATCAGCATCTTCTCATAGAGATGAATTGAATCAATGAATCTCTATGAGGAAAGTTCAGTGTCTGCATGCAGAAGGAGGAGACACTGAATGTTTAGATGCATTTAAGGCAGCCATGACCCAGGAAGGATCTCTAACAGCCATCTGAGGAGTGACCAGTGAAGTTATCACTAGGCTGTAATGTAAACACTGCATTTTCTCTGAAAAGACAGTGTTTATAGCAAAAAGCCTGAAGGTAATGATTCTACTCACCAGAACAAATCCAATAAGCTGTAGTGGTTCTGGTGAATATAGTGTCCCTTTAAGATTTTCATAGTAACCAGATGTTCATTGTCAGTTTTCAACAAGCCAGCCTAAACACTGCACTTGATGTAAGGTTAAAAAGCGATGTGACGAAAGCACAGTAAAAATTATTGTGCTGTAACTACCTTTCTATCAATAATGGGTCAACCACAGACTAAATAAACAGTGCTCCATACAAACAACATCAAAGAAAAATAACAGAATTGGCCACCAATGGTCTCCACTATCAGATGCCTGATCTAATACTACATACATGTGCTATCCCGAGTTAAATCTAACTTCTCTCAACTTAATATATTTGGATTGGTTTCCAAAGGATTTAATATTTTTGGATAAACTTTTAATATAATTTAATATTTTGAAAAATAATTAAAATGTTTTATATATGTATTGATATTTTTTAAATATATATAATTTTTTATATTTAAATATAAAAAAAGTAATTTTAAAAGTTTATCAAAAAATATTGTCATATTAAAAGCCTATTCAAAAAATTTAAATTGAGGCCTGCATCCTTTTCAACCCACAATAACCATCCAGTATAGTTATTTGTTCCCTATGTACATTACAATACTCTGAATGGAAAGACTACATTGATGCCACCATCGGCTGTATTTTATATTTTTTATGTATAAGTTAAATCCCAAAGCTGAGTTCATGCAAAATTCTCAGAAAACAAAAAGATCCAATGTTTCACAAAATGCCCACCACCAACCAATCTTACTTGAATATGTAATAGAAATCAAATGAACACTATGTTTAAATGTTTAAAGGGAAACTCCAGTGCCAGGAAAACAATCCGTTTTCCTGGCACTGCAGGTTCCCTCTCCCTCCCACCCCCTAATCTCCGGTTGCTGAAGGGGTGAAAAACCCTTCAGTGACTTACCTGAGGCAGCGAGGATGTCCCACGTCGCTGCTTCTCCTTCCACGCTGCTCCTTCTTCTGACTGCGTCGGCTGGTGGGCGAGACTGATCCCGCAATGCATTTCAATGCTTTCCTATGGGGAAATGAGCGACGCTGGAGGCCCCTTACACAGCGTGAGGACGTCCAGCAACACTCTAGCACAGGGTTCCTGTGCTAGGAACCAGGAAGTTCCCTCTAGTGGCTGTCTAATAGACAGCCACTAGAGGTGGAGTTAACCCTGCAAGGTAATTATTGCAGTTTATAAAAAACTGCAATAATTACAGTTGTAGGGTTAAGAGTAATTGGAGTTGGCACCCAGACCACTCCAATGGGCAGAAGTGGTCTGGGTGCCTGGAGTGTCCTTTTAAGGTAATTTAATTATTTGTCTGTAACACACAATGAATAGATATATAACGTATCAGTTTATCTCTCCGGGAATATTAAAACTCCAGTGGTATACATCAGGCAACTAAATTATTAGATAAGCAACAACCGTTATCAATGTCTTGGCTTCTTGATGATTAGGACATTGAGACCTGATCCAAGAAGAATTATTATTATTATTTTTGGCATTTATACAGGGAGTGCAGAATTATAAGGCAAATGAGTATTTTGACCACATCATCCTCTTTATGCATGTTGTCTTACTCCAAGCTGTATAGGCTCGAAAGCCTACTACCAATTAAGCATATTAGGTGATATGCATCTCTGTAATGAGAAGGGGTGTGGTCTAATGACATCAACACCCTATATCAGGTGTGCATAATTATTAGGCAACTTCCTTTCCTTTGGCAAAATGGGTCAAAAGAAGGACTTGACAGGCTCAGAAAAGTCAAAAATAGTGATATATCTTGCAGAGGGATGCAGCACTCTTAAAATTGCAAAGCTTCTGAAGCGTGATCATCGAACAATCAAGCGTTTCATTCAAAATAGTCAACAGGGTCGCAAGAAGCGTGTGGAAAAACCAAGGCGCAAAATAACTGCCCATGAACTGGGAAAAGTCAAGCGTGCAGCTGCCAAGATGCCACTTGCCACCAGTTTGGTCATATTTCAGAGCTGCAACATCACTGGAGTGCCCAAAAGCACAAGGTGTGCAATACTCAGAGACATGGCCAAGGTAAGAAAGGCTGAAAGACGACCACCACTGAACAAGACACACAAGCTGAAACGTCAAAACTGGGCCAAGAAATATCTCAAGACTGATTTTTCTAAGGTTTTATGGACTGATGAAATGAGAGTGAGTCTTGATGGGCCAGATGGATGGGCCCGTGGCTGGATTGGTAAAGGGCAGAGAGCTCCAGTCCGACTCAGACGCCAGCAAGGTGGAGGTGGAGTACTGGTTTGGGCTGGTATCATCAAAGATGAGCTTGTGGGGCCTTTTCGGGTTGAGGATGGAGTCAAGCTCAACTCCCAGTCCTACTGCCAGTTTCTGGAAGACACCTTCTTCAAGCAGTGGTACAGGAAGAAGTCTGCATCCTTCAAGAAAAACATGATTTTCATGCAGGACAATGCTCCATCACACGCGTCCAAGTACTCCACAGCGTGGCTGGCAAGAAAGGGTATAAAAGAAGAAAATCTAATGACATGGCCTCCTTGTTCACCTGATCTGAACCCCATTGAGAACCTGTGGTCCATCATCAAATGTGAGATTTACAAGGAGGGAAAACAGTACACCTCTCTGAACAGTGTCTGGGAGGCTGTGGTTGCTTCTGCACGCAATGTTGATGGTGAACAGATCAAAACACTGACAGAATCCATGGATGGCAGGCTTTTGAGTGTCCTTGCAAAGAAAGGTGGCTATATTGGTCACTGATTTGTTTTTGTTTTGTTTTTGAATGTCAGAAATGTATATTTGTGAATGTTGAGATGTTATATTGGTTTCACTGGTAAAAATAAATAATTGAAATGGGTATATCTTTGTTTTTTGTTAAGTTGCCTAATAATTATGCACAGTAATAGTCACCTGCACACACAGATATCCCCCTAAAATAGCTAAAACTAAAAACAAACTAAAAACTACTTCCAAAAATATTCAGCTTTGATATTAATGAGTTTTTTGGGTTCATTGAGAACATGGTTGTTGTTCAATAATAAAATGAATCCTCAAAAATACAACTTGCCTAATAATTCTGCACTCCCTGTATAGCACCAACTTATTCTGCAGTGCTTTACAAAATTATAAAAAGGGGGAAATTTAACAATAAGTGATACAATTACAGAATGTTCCAGGAACAATAGGTTGATAAGGACCCTGCTCAAACTAGCTTACAGTTTGAAGGATGGCAAGTATATCACTCTTAGAGAAGATTGTATGCAGGACAGAAAATATTAAAAATATGGCTAGGGACAATTTAACTTCATTACATGTATGTGGCACCTAAGCCATCTAGGTTATCTGCAATCTCAGCTGTGTACCGTTAACCCTATTTTCTTAATACTCTGGAACACCGCGATAAAACTCTTGGAATTACTGTAGAATGTCATTATCAAACACTGCTCTGTAGGAAATATGAAGCTCTGTAGGAAATAGGAAGCTCTGTTGGAAATAGGAAGCTCTGTGGGAAATAGGAAGCTTAGTTGGAAATAGGAAGCCACTGAAAATGGAACTAACAATTACTCTAGGATCAGGATGGAATCCATTCATCACCGGCTTTTATTGATCTCACATGACCTGAATACTTTCAGTGTTTACATTTCATGTCGGTATTGATTACTCATCCACAACCTATTTAACCCCTTAAGACCGCAGGACGTACTATGCCGTCCTTATTTTGGTGGCTCTAAAAGCCGCAGGACGGCATAGTACGTCCTGCGATCTTATGTACTTACCCGGTCGCCGGCGATCCCACGCCGGCGATCGCGGTATGGGGGACTTACCTGGGAGCCCAGGGAGTCCCCCTGTGTCCTCTTCAGCCGCCCAGGGCCATGTGATCGTGAGGTCCTTGCGAGGACCCCGCGATCACATGGACGGCATAGCCGTCCAAGGCATTGCCAGCAGGGGAAGTGCCTGTAATGACAGGTACTCCCCCTGCTGTCTGAAAAAAAAAAAATGTTAAAACAGTGTAAAAATAAATTATATATACTTAGATCATATATATATTTATTATATATATGATCTAAGTATATATATACACACATATACACACATACACATAAATATGCATACACTGTCTACGTGTATTTTAATATTAATATATACATAATTATATATATATATTAATATCAAAATACACGTACAATGATATTGATTAAATATATATATAATTTTCATTATATATATATATTTATATATAATAATAAATAAATAAATATATAAATACGTTAAAAAAATAAATAAAAAAATAATAAAAAAAAATAGATAAAAAATATATAAACATGCGTAATTTCGTTCTAACTGTATTTTTTTTTTTTTTTTTTAATTCTTTATTTTTGTATTGTGTAAGCTTTAAACAGGCGCATGTGAGGTACCCCAAAGGCAATCCTCCAGCGTAATGTAAACAGTTGAACAGAGGTACATGGTATATCTAACACATTTTTTTTAATGTAAAGATAGGTTAGATGATAGACATTATAAGTTTTCGTCGTTTAAGTTGCTTAGGTGTTCTCATAACGCATTGTAACAACGCTTTTCTATCTAGTCATGACCATTTTACGCTGTGTCCAGAGCTAGTGTGTGAATGCAGGCTAAGTTTAACCTGTAAATGAACGAAGTGCTTTGTTTTTGTGGTTTAACATTAGTAATCCTGCTGGTGTGGCATATGGTCAAGTTAGGTATGATTATTCAAGGAATAACAATATGGTGCAACATGGCAGATATTAACATTGTATGATCAGAGCTGTCTGATTAATTACACGTTAAACTGTTTAGCCACATGGTGAAACATACTTCTTGTCTGACTAGGTATAGAGTATATGATTACATGTTGCGCTAAGCTTAATCTCGCTAGTTAGTAATTAGGAGGCAAAGGTAATAAAACAAAATAAACCAAACATTAGCATATTAAGATTGCCCTGAAGCTCTTCCACCCCAAGTGGATTCCATGTCTGCGAGGTGATGTTCAGCGGTAGTATATTCGGAGACCCTTCTGAGGACGTTAGGGAACTTGAAATTTGGCAGAGTCTGGAGGCTGTTATGTTGTTTCTAGTCCCCAAGTGTCAGTGTAGTATGGTAGTACTTTTGGCTGATCTGTCGTCTAGTCGGGTGCCTGTTTTTAGGCGGGAGTCCATTCCTAGCAGCCGTGCCTTTCGTTGGGTGCAGTATGCCGGCTGTATGTTGCGGAGCCTCATGTGTCTGCCCCCTTGTGGTGATCTGAGTGGTATGGCAGGTAAGGCCAGAGCGCTGTGGCTGCCTCCCTTGCCGTGGTTTGCGGCTTTGTTTTGCGGCTTTGGGTTTGCTCGAGGCAGCTCCAGCGTTGCTTGACTCGTGGGGTTATGGCTTGAGTGTGCCCATTTACTGTCGGCCCGTAACTGTAGAGCCATGTCAGGAGAGATGGGTGCTCCGTTCAGCCCTCGATCGTGGGTGCATGTCACACAGGCTCCGCCATTTTGGATGCGGCCTCTGTGCACAGTGTCCGCTTAGCTGGTGATTTGGGTGCCGGTGTTGCGGCACTCCGATGGGCCTCGGGGTGGGGACTGGGATCACCCCCGCCAGTCCAGGGGGGGGGGATACGGGGCCAGATCCGCCTAGCCTCGTGCTTCTGCCTTGCCGCTGGTGGGCCGGGTAGCTGGGCAGCGGCCGTCCGCCCCTCTCCCCGTCCGAGCAGTCCCCATACGGTTGGCAGGGATCGCCCCTCTGAGGGACTAGAACCGGTCAGCAAGCCTCACCTCGGGACCAGCGTGGCTTCATGCTTTGGACTAAAGTTGTCAGACGTCGGGTGAGTCGGAAAGTAGCATTTAATCGCCGAAAATTGTTGATTGTCTCGGGAGCTACACCATTGTGCGTCCGTTAAGCATGGCGGTCCGGCCCCGCCCCCGTTCTAACTGTATTTTAAAATTAATATATATATATTGATATCAAAATACATGTAGAACGAAATAATATATATATCTATATACATAAGTATATACGTATATATCACTATGTATATACCTATATATAAATAAAAATAATTAAAAAAAAATATATACATATATATACACACACATATATATATATATATATATATACACACATATATATATATAATAATTCTACGCATATATTTATGTAATAATTTTACATAATTAGGTCATTTTATTAATTACAATTTGCAGGACCTGCCTGCCAACCCAGGCCAAAAGTTCAGGGAATTACATTGTCTAGCACTATATTTAACTCTGTAACTTTCCAAGACACCATGAAACCTGTACATGGGGGGTACTGTTTTACTCGGAAGACTTCGCTGAACACAAATCTTAGTGTTTCAAAACAGTTAAATATATTACAACGACGATATCGTCAGTGACAGTGACATTTTTTGCATTTTTCACACACAAATGGCACTTACACTGACGATATAATTGTTGTGATACGTTTTACTGTTTTGAAACACTAATATTTGTGTTCAGCGAAGTCTCCTGAGTATAACAGTACCCCTCATGTACAGGTTTTATGGTGTTTTCAAAAGTTACAGAGTCAAATATAAGGTTTGCGTTTCAGTTTTTTCACATTAAAATTCGCCAGGTTGCCTTTGAGACCGTATGGTAGCCCAGGAATGAAAATTATCCCCATGATGGCATACCATTTGCAATAGTAGACAACCCAGGGTATTGCAAATAGGGTATGTTCAGTTTTTTTAGTAGCCACTTAGTCACAAACACTGGCCAAAATTTGCGTTCAAATTAGTTTTTTGCATTTTCAAATATTAACACTAACTTTGGCCAGTGTTTGTGACCAAGTGGCTACTAAAAAAGACTGGACATACTCAATTTGCAATACCTTAGGTTGTCTACTTTTGCAAATGGTATGCCATCATGGGGGTAATTCTTATTTCTGGTCTACCATATGGTCTCAAAGGCAACGTAACCAATCTGGCGAATTTCAATGTAAAAAAACTGAAATATGTAACACGCTATATTTGACCCTGTAACTTCCCAAAACACCATAAAACCTGTACATAGGGGGTACTGTTTTACACGCGAGACATCGCTGAATACAAATATGTGTATTGTATTGCAGTAAAAGCAAACAGTATTATGACATTCACAGTTAGAATGTCACGTAGAACTAAAATTTTTTTAAAAATTCTTATTTTCTCCCATTTTTTAAATATTTTTTTCATATTAAATGATGTTCCATACCTAAATATTTGATGTTAAACGAAAGCCCCGTTTCCCCTGAATAAAATGATATATAATAATGGGGGGTGCATTTAATATGAAAGAGGTGAATTATGGTTGGACAGACATATAGCGCAAATGCCAGGTTTTGTTTACGTTTTTTTTGGATCACAACTTGTACATTTGGCTGCGGTCTTAAGGGGTTAATTTAGTTGTAAAATATTTTTTCTTTTCACATAGTTTTTTTTTCAAAACATAAAGCACCTGGAGTAATCTGGCCACCTAGTCATCTTGTGCTTGTTGACTGTAATAGAGTAATAATAGAAAATATATAACATAGCCCTCGATTTTATATTTTTGGATAAACATTTCAATTGATTTAAAATTTTGACAAATATTTTTATATTTTGCAATGTTTTTGTATGTTGATATATTTTATTATACACAATATATTGTTTTTTTTTTTATATATTTTGATATTTTTTAAAAATCATCTAAATGAAGTGGCCTGGGTGTGGTGGTCCTGTATATTAACCAATCAAGATAAAACATTGCCGTATTGCAGAAATGGCAATGTTTACTTTGTAGGGTTAAATAAACCTCCAGTGTTTATTACACTGACAGCCACTGGAGGCGCTTTCACTGCACGGATCAAGTAAATCTCGGTCATGTGACACTGAAGCCCCCAGGGAAGGAATTGATTCAATGCTTTCCTATGTGGAAGCTTAGATGCATGCACAGCACTCACTGCACGTACACATCAAGTCCCCAAGGTACCTCTATGATGAGCATTGGATTGGAGCATGCTAGAGTAGAGCATGCCTCCTGCATGATGTCATGGGAGGAGGAGAGGTATGCAGTGCCGAGGGAGCCTCAACACTGGAAAAAGGTAATTAAAAAGCTTCATTTTTTGTTTTATGGGACACATGGGGAGGGACCTTTATATCTAAGGGCATGTATACTAAAGGTACACTGGTGCATCACTATCTGCAGGGAAGGCATTGTACAGGCTTGTTGCATACTGTGCAACGTGTGTTGCTAGATTCTACTTATCTCTTCTCAGTAACCACTTCCTCTATGTCTGCCCTTTTCTCGGCCCCTGCCCTACTGGGTATTGAGGTGAGGTCCGGAGTCCTACTCAGAAAGTTGCCATTGATGTTCTAGCAGAGTAAGTTTGTGTAATTTGATTACTATAGTGAACAGTGCAGGCTTTTCTTTTCATACTGTTCTTGTCACGGACGGTCCCAGGAGAAAGTGTTGGAAAATATATTTTCACTGTACTTTAATAATATATGATTAGTGTGAAACAATAATTTATTTTTACAATATTTTTTCTACTAATCATTCACACTGACTGTGTCTAAGGCTGTCACTCAAGCCACTGGGATCGATTAGGCACGCTAGGCTCTATAGCCTGCCTAATCAGTCCCAGTGACTTAAGTTGCAGGCTTTGACACTGTCAGTGGGATTGATTAGCAAAAAAATAATATATATAAAGGCATTATTGTTTCACACTCATCATACATTATTAAAGTGCACATGTGTTTTTTAATACTTTCCTTTGGGACACGCCTTAACTTCTGTGTGTATATGTGTGTCTGTATGACTGTCTCTATATTACCATATGAGTGTATGAATTTCTGTATAACTGTGTCTGTATGAGTATATGTATGTGTGTCTGTGTGACTGTGCCTGTATGAGTATGTGTGGGTATATCTGTCTGTATGACTGTGTCTGCCTGAGTCTGTATGATTATGTGTCAGTGTAAGTGTGCATCTGATGAGTGTGTATATTCATCTGTATGATAATGTGTCCATATGAGTGTATGTATTTGCCTGTATGAGTATGTGTGTATGTATGACTGTGTCTGTATGAGCATGTTTGCCTGTATGATTGAGTCTATATGAGTATGTGTGTGTATACATGTCTGTATGACTGCGTATGATTATGTGTCCTTATGTGTATGACTGTGTCTATACGTTTGTGTGTATATGACTTTGTCTTCATGAGAGTGTGTGTATATGTTTATTTATGACTATGTGTCTATTACTATGTATGTGTCTGTATGTCTGGGTACATGAGTTTGTATGTATGTGTGAATGTGTGTTCATATGACTGTGAAGGATATTTTATTGTTGTGAAAATTAAAATCTGTTTTGTCACGGAAAATTACATATATTGAAAAATTATAATTAGTGTACAATAGAATCATCTGATAAGGAAACCCTATTACTCAATTAACAATTATTTTTAATTATGAACACACAACCTTCACACCCAATCACACACAGCCTTCCCACACGCAGCCACCCTACACAATCACAAGTAGCCAACCACGCTCATAGCACATTCAGTCAACCACACATACATATTACATAGTTACATAGTTACATAGCTGAAAAGAGACTTGCATCCATCAAGTTCATCCTTCCTCACATATGTTTTTGCTGTTGATCCAAAAGACGGCAAAAAAAAACCAGTATGAAGCACTTCCGATTTTGCAACAAACTAGGAAAAAAATCCTTCTTGACCCCAAAATGGGAGTCAGATATCGCCTTGGATCAAACAGCTATTAGAAATGATATCCCTGTATGTTATGTTTTTGGAAGTATTTACCCAATTGCTGCTTAAACATCTGTATGGACTCTGATAAAACCACCTCTTCAGGCAGAGAATTCCATATCCTTATAGTTCTTACTGTAAAAATAACTTTTCTTTGCCTTAGATGAAATCTCCTTTCTTCCAGCCTAAATGCGTGACCTCGTGTCCTATGTATAGCCCTGTTTATGAATAATTTCCAGATAATACAAATATATATGTATAATATTATCATATCCCCTCTGAGGTGCCGTTTTTCCAAACTAAAGAGTTTTAAATTTCTGTAACCTTTCTTTGTAACTAAAATGCTCCATTCCTTTTATCAATTTTGTAGCTCGTCTTTGCACTTTTTCTAGTGCCATGATATTCTTCTTTAGAATAGGTGCCCAAAATTGTACAGCATATTCAAGGTTTGGTCTTACCAGCGATTTATAAAGAGGAAAAATTATATATTCATCCTAATAATTTATGCCCCTATTTATACATGACAAAACCTTATTGGCCTTAGCAACTGCAGATTGACATTGCATATTGCTGCCCAATTTGTTGTCTATAACAATTCCCAAATACTTCCCGTGTGTGGTAACCCCTAATTCACTACCATTTAGGGTGTAAGTTGCTTGTGCATTCTTGACCCTGAAGTGCATAACTTTGCATTTCTCTACTTTACATCCAATGCAAATCACACTCATCAACACCTACACACTTAATTTAAACGCAAACATCTCATACACATCGCACTCAAAACACAGAGGAGGTCTGTGATACATTTATGTACTCTGCACATCAGTGGACATAAAAAACAAACACAAAGAAAACAACATTAGGGTTGGAGTGACACCATAGGTCCATAGGTTATAGCACAGAGTGACATCAAACCTAGTGACATCACTGCTTACTAGTAGCATCAAGTTTTGTTTAATTCTCTCTGGCCATAACATTCAAATTCCCCCTGCTACCTCTTGTGCTGTGATGGAATTTCGGTGAAATGTAAATTTAGTAGGCTGAGATTTCCACGTGGCATATGTGTATGTTGTATCAGTTAGTTAGTTACATGTAGCTAGGATACTGTCATCAATGTACTGAGCATGTGCAGGAATGCAGGAACTGAAATTACACTTCTTTCTCCTTTGTTTCAGATAAGCCATGTGGTCTGACCGGATGATCAAGTCCAGACTCTGTTCATTGATTGGTTAAGGGTACGTGCGGGTGGAGCTATTAATGGGAGGAGTTATAGTTCTATAAAAAGCATGTGCTCCATGTATTTGTCCCTCAGACCTGTTTTAGAACGTTAGTTCATCTGAGGCCCGATCGGTATGTTAAAAAAGACTTCTTACTTCCTGAAAACCTGCATCCATCTCTCTGTGTCTGGCTTCTGCAAGTTTACTCGGTTACAGTGCCAATCCCCATTTGAATCTTTAGTTTGTGAGCTTGCGGCTATGTAGCTGAGTCGTAGTACTTTGTATAAAGAACTTTAATAGCGCGATCTCGGCTCACTGGGGCAAGGCACTTTTTAGCTTTAGTATTAATCTGTGTATATCATACTGTCTTTTTCCCTCAAATGTACTGTACTGCCACATTTGCTGGTGCTTTATAAATGCAAGTATTAACAATACTAGGATATTATGTGAGAACATGAATACGTCATTCTATACATAAAATGCATTGTCGTAAGTAAATGGAATGGAATTCTCACGTGTTATTTATTTTGCATTACTTGTAAAACTTGTAAAAAGCTAAAAAAGATATCTTATATATCAGCTATTTTCTATGATGGAAGTTCTGCCTTCTTTTAACAATTTGAAAAGCTGCTTTTAAATTGCTACTGACCCACCAGATACAGTGATATTTCAATTTGTGCAGCAGTTATTATTTTGGTTGAAAAATCTTTTAATTTATTCGTGTGTATTAATGACGGACTGTGGAGTGTCACATTTTAACATATGAATTGCAGCAAATAAACCTCTGCTCTCAGAAGAAATAGCATATGCACAGAGAGTGATACAGATATTTATCATCTAAGCTGGGTAATTAGAGAGAATCGCGCATGCAAGAGTTTCTTTTTCAGATGCAAACATTGAAAACTTTGCTTTATGAAGACATATGCAGGCATGCAAATTGCCATTAGCTATAACATGGATTAATGCCAACAAACCGTGCCAAAATAGATTTCTGCAAGCAAGCAGTGCCAAATGAGATTTATGCCAGCCGGTAGAAAAATGGATTTATGCCAACCCAGCAGACAGTACCAAAATGTATTTATGCTAGCAATATCTAGCCACCAACCACATACTAGCCCAGAAATACTACTAAATCTAATTTGATACAAGTATCAATAGCACAGGAACCAACCATCCCATCTAAGGATGAAATCTCAATCGGGTCCAGAGCAATTAACAGCTACACTGCAAAAGCTTAGTGCCCAGTAGGTGCCTGTCCCAGCACATTATTAATCAAGTTATCTCTGTCCTCTGGTACAAAAAAAAAAGGAAAACTGCCCAGAGTTATGACAATTTAAAAAAATGACATTTAAATAGTACCAATCTATATGATTTAGATGAGGGTTATCCACTAAGCAAAGAAAGCTGGGAACCGAGTAGAAATTGTAAATTTTAGATTAAAAAAAAACAAAACAGCTGATTTAAACAAATATCCAATTCAACTATTTTCCCAGTTTCATTACTTTGGCCTAAAATTAAAATTTCCTGGAAAGTTATATTTTAGAAAACTTCAAACCTTATGCCAGTTTAAAATCCAATAGAAAGTCAGCTTTATATCTGCCCCTCTATATGATTATATCCGTAATATTTGGAGTCCCAATACATACGTAAGAATATAAAAAAAATAATCTCAAATGACTTAATCGAGACAACTCTCAAATACAAACAGGATCATTCACAAAACTCGGAATTGCCGCCTATTCAAAATCAATTCAAAGATAATTTCACATTATTGGATATTTTTTTTTTTCAATTTAGCTATTTTAGTGCACAATTTGAAATTTACTTGAAATTCACATTGAATTTTGGATAATTCACACTTTAATGAATATCGCTGAGTGTAAGGCATTATTTAAATAACATGCTGTCAATTTGTTGGTTTCGTTTGTCTGCTGTAGATAGCCAACAAATACAGCACATAACTTGGGCCGGGATTTAATATTTTTCAATAAGCTTTTCAAATTATAAAATTTTTAAAAATTATTTGAACACTTTTTGATATATTGGCATATATATATATATATGCCAATATATCAAATATACATATATATATATATATATATACACCACAACAAGAGGTATTAAATTAGAGGGGCAAAGGTTTAAAAATAATATCAGAAAGTATTACTTTACTGAGAGGGTAGTGGATGCATGGAATAGACTTCCAGCTGAAGTGGTAGAGGTTAACACAGTAAAGGAGTTTAAGCATGCGTGGGATAGGCATAAGGCTACCCTAACTATAAGATAAGGCCAGGGACTAATGAAAGTATTTAGAAAATTGAGCAGACTAGATGGGCCGAATGGTTCTTATCTGCCGTCACATTCTATGTTTTTATATATATATATGTATATGTCTAATTTATTATTTTGAAAACAAAAATAATTTGAAACGCTTATCCAACAATATTAAATCTAGGCCTTAGTGGAATGTACAGACACTTTACACGAAAGTAGGGAAGCTGTACACAGCGGCATTCCAATAAACCCTTAGTGAGCAAACTTGGAATATTTCAGTAGCCAGACATTCTGTTCCCCTGTTTAGTTTTTCACCATGATACACATAATTCAAAAATAAGGAAAATCAGAAAATAGAAAAACATTGCAAATGGTATCCAACAGCATTTATTTTGTGTTCTAATTATGCCTAAGCAATACCTCGTCAATGTTAAATGCAGATACTTTCATTTATCTGTTATTTATACGTTGAGTTATGTAATGTACTTCTGGGAAAATATACCGATAGACATAGGAGCTGCACTGAGAAACATGATCACCCTTACCCCCAATCTGTCCACTTTCCATTTATGTAATGCAATGTAACTAAGGCCTCCATTTAATAAGATTTTCAAATTATTCAATACTGTCAGAAACGTTTCCAAGTGATTTATCTATAGGATTCACCAGTAAAGTCTATATGAATTTAGATAGATAGATCATTTGGAATTTTTTTTTAACAGTATTGAGTCATTTGGGAAACATATTAAAATTGAGGCCTAATGCCTTAATTTAAAATATATTTGGATAAGCTTTTCAAACGATTTCATTTTTTTAAATACATTTTTCAACATTAAAATGTTTATAATTTTTTTTTTTTAAACGTATCCAGAAATACTACATTTTATGTTGTTGGGAAAGCTTTCCGAATGATTTGATATTTTTGTAAAAAAAAAAATTAAAATTCCTTTTTCAACATATTATAATATCAAAACATATCAGCTGAATATTACTGTGCTTAAAACAACAAACACCTCGGAACTTCCATTTCCATACGTGCAATTACAAATAAAAATTAACCCGCATAATTATTCACAGGCAAAATGGAATTGTAGTGAGCAATCTGCAGTACAGCATGTCTCCTCTCCAATTTCTCTCCTTCCTGACACTATTCCATAATAATATTTCAACCTCTAAACCAGTGGTCCCCAACCCAGTCCTCATGGACCATCAACAGTCTAGGATTTATGTATTACTTTTTCTATTCTAATGGGGATAGTGACGAAACCTGGATGGTTGGTGGTCCATGAGGACTGGGTTGAGGACCACTGCTCTAACCCAACAAGCCTTCAAGATTTAACGGTAACATTTAAAACCCTTTCTTTATTTACAGAACAAAAATTGTACTTAATATTAACTTAACTTATTTTTAAAAAATAGTCACACACTAGCATTATGCGATAAACATAAGGATTGCCTAACGTTGTTGCAGCTTGGTTATTGATAAAGGTTGGCTCAATGGCAATCCTTCACAACAGAATTTACATGCAATTGTATTTATTTTTGTTTTGTGTTTTAAATAACACTACAGCAAGTGACATTACCTGTACTATCTTCATACACAACAGTTACGGTTTTCCAGCTGTAGTGCAAAACCAAGTCCAGGACTGCCCTGCTGATTGCAGCATAGTCTGGATGAAGGTTGATAAAAAAGCTGTCTTTGTTGTCGACAGATGGATGTTTCCATCGTGTTTGTATGTGAGGAACTTCCAGGGCATTGCAAATAGATTGTACAGCGCTGACTGAAGAACTGTGAGAAGGTCCAAACAATGCAGCCACGCCAAGGGCAAGCTGGTCGCAAGCTAGGGAAAGAAGGGAGCATCGGCATCAGTAAAATGAATAACATTTACTCTGTTTACATTTTCTAAAGTCAAGTGTTTGCGTTGCATAATTCATTAAAAGTGCAACCATTGTCCTAGAAGGAATTATGGATGTGGACTACATCTCCCCTGAGATGCTTTGCCCGCATTATGGCTCTAAGAGCACTATAGAAGATGTGGTCCACAACATTTGGCATTCTGAAAGTTGCCTACCTCTCAACCATTCTGAGGTCTTGTGGAGTCTATGCCTCAATGCATCAGGGCTCTTTTGGCAGCACGAGGAGGACCAACACAATATTGGGCAGGTGGTATTAATGTTGTGGCTGACCAGAATACATCTGTGTATTGCAGTAGATGTGATCTGTTTAAATTTCTAAGGCATTTGATAAAGATTCACACAGAAGTCATTAAACAAACTGAAAGCAATTAGTTTAGATGCAAAGAATTTTGGGGGGTTGAATATTGGCTTTAGGATGCAGTACAGTCAGTAGATGTTAACAGAAACTTTTAAAATTGGGTGCAAGTAAAAAAAAAAAAAAGTGAAGGGTCTCAGCGTTCAGTCCTAGGTCCAGCTCTTTTCAATCTGTCTTAAAGTGAACATTGAAAGTCTTGTGTCATCTGCAGATGACAGAAAACACGGTAAAGTAATTCGCTATGAGCAGCATATTACTTCTCTTCAAAGGGACTTTTATTTTTTTTACAAATAGGGAGACTGAGCAGGCAAGTGACTGGTGAGATTCCTTGTAGATGAATCTCATCTCGCTATAACCTTAATGGGGTTGGGATAACTGTAAATGAGAAAGACTTGGGACTAATTATAAACAACATACTAGACAACATTGTTTAATGTAAAAACAGTAAAAACAATAAAATGTGGAATTTTCTGCTAAAAGGTTATTTTATCACATAGTATAGAGATCAAAAAAAATATCTGGATTTTTTGGGGACAAATAGAACATTACAGGATATAACATGAAATGGGGGTGGTAGCAACTTGCTGATCCAATGAGACCAACAAGGAATGTTTTAATTTGATACATAATTGAATGGGCTGGATTGTTTGTTTGTTTTTTTGCATTCTTTTGGATCAACCATACAAACAGATGTATGTAAGCTTGAACTTGATGGATTTAAGCCATATGTTACGTTGTTACTAATTTTCAGTTCCTAGATAATCTCGTGAGACCATTGCTAAGTATAACTTTGCACCAGCTTTATAACAAGCAGCATGACAGCATCAAAATCATTTATTTAATTGATGGCAATGTTTAAGTGTCATATGCGTGTTAGTAAAAATTTAGATCATAGGCCTCAGGCTGCGTTCTATAACTAGAAATAAACTTGACTCTGGTAATTCAATAGCAGTTTTTCCTTTCAGAGCTGGATTAAGATTGCCTAGGGCTCTACACAAGGTACCGCGTTGTGATAGTGACCCCCGCCCAGGGCTCTGCTTCTGTGGGTGTTGTGTATGTGTGTGGGCGAGACTGAGTGTTGTGTGTGTGTGAGAGTGTGTGTAGTGGGGCCTAAGCGATGTATGGGGGGGAGGAGGGCAGAGTGTGCCTGTGTGTGCTGGTTAATTTACGTGTGTCTAGTTTCTGCGTTTATGTGGGGAATTGGTCAAATATGCATTATTATTTTTTTTTTTAGATGACTGTTCATGAAATAGTTGGTTCCTTGTTTTCTTCTCTTCTTTCATCACAGATTTAAAATAAATGTCCTGCTAAATGCTCTTTTTATGTTGGATATACCACTTAAAATTGTTCTCCACTCTGGAAAGAGCCTGAAAGTCATCGCCACCCATGTCAGCCTGAATTCAATGCTTTTCAGGGTAAATAACAGCCTTTCTTTAAACTATTGTGGTTGGCATTACACTAATTTCGATGTGGTTGGCAATCTAAAGGTTAATGTTTCAAGGATCAATAGAATGCCAGGCCATGTCATGATACAAAGTGATCAATGTGTGATTTTAGAGCCTTGTAGGAAATTATAATATATAAAAAGTAGTAACGAGGAAGGTCGTTTTACATGAAGCTGCAGAATATTTTCATGGAAGAACCTAAAAAGCAATTATTTCAGTACAGCCAGTAAAAGATGTGCTATTGTGAACTTTGGTTCAACTGGATTTCAAGGATAGTTAAAGAAATAAGTAATAAAACAGAAACAATTACCTCTCCTGGAAGCCTCAAAGCTATCAAACAGGTTAATTCTCTGGATGTCATAGGTTAGTGTAGTATTGGGCATCAGAGTCCGATTTCTATTAATGTTGGTGACTGCAAACTTGAAAGCTAATTCTTCAATGTTAATTGGCTCGTTTTCCTGCATTTCAAATATTCCTCCTGTAACCAAGAGATAAACAAGAATAGCTGATATCATTATTTCATAGGACATAATCTAAAACACTATTCAAAAGTCAACCGCCGACTGAAAACCGGGAAATAGCATTGGTATTACTTCAAATGAAAAAAAAAAAAAAAACCACTTTGTACATTATGATATAAAAAATTGCTTTGTACACTACGTTGGGATAAAACGCTTTGTACACTACTTCGGGATAAAATGCTTTGTACATTACGACAGGATAAAAAGCTTTGTGAATGAAGTAGTTTTAAGAGACCTGTAAACATTTCAAATGTAAGTGTAGTATGAACAGATATGTACGTGTATATGCCTAGACTTTTACCAGAATACTATCCCTTCTGACCCTGATTCAGTCACATGCGCTTTGGCTCGGAAGATATGCCCTAGTGCTTTGGCCATCTTGCCTTCAAAGATCTTGCCTTGACTCATTGTGTTTAATTTAATGGGTAGTTGGCGTCAGACTGGGCTCCGTTTGTGTCTAGTTGATTGTCTTTACATAGAATGACCAGATGCTCTTTGTGAAGACAAAACATTTTTCCATTTCACCATCCAGGTATTGGATAGTGGATGGAAATACTGACTTCCACAATTTACTCTGGGTAGCACCAGCATGTAGGGCTTTTCCTTTAACAATACTTTCAGACTCATAAGGTAAGCAGTGACTTGATGGATCCTAGTTCCTCATGGTACTTAATTTGCTGGCTACGTTCACTGATTATGCTGATTGATTTAGGGAGAAAACCATTGCTAGAAGACCACAAATTGAGTCAAGGTCAGCCTTACAAAAACTGTAGAATGCTACTATGATATGACTACAAAAAAAGGAAAGCAACCTATCAGGTGACACTGCCAAGGATGTAAGGCATGATGAAAATCAGTCAGATGGATGCATTTAAAACAAACTACAAATAATGCCCATAAGCAATACATCTGAATATAATAAAAATGAAATCTGTACAAATCCACAAAACAATGGCACACTGAGAGAGGAACGACTGGAAATGAGTAAAAAAGGGATTAGTGCACATCTACGCAGAGCACACTGTTTATAATAAGTCAGTAACCTTGCAACTGTTACTTAAATTGAACTACTGATAGTATGTTTTCAATAGTTCTAATTTTGTGTTAGAGCCTTAGAGGTACCTGGTCTAGTCTGCCTGGAGTAACATGATAGATCTCAAGGGCTGCATTTGCAACTGGACCATTGAATCACAGCCAACCTGGATATCTGCATCTTATACGCCCCCTTTCAATGTGTACTGTTAAAATAGCCAGTGTATAGGACCTCACACACCTGTGCCTGCTCTTTCTAATTGTATCACCAGATAACAATCTGAGGGCTGGGACATATGCTCCAGCAACCCATCTTGGTCACCATAGACCAAGTATACCTCGGTTTTATTTATCCACCATTAAGTTAAATAAATCCAGATGAGGTTAATGAAATTAAGGATATTAGCAACGACGGGAGCACGAGCAATATTTCATGTATGAGACCCTTAACCTTCCTATAAACCCCTGCATAGTACTCCCCTCTAGGGCTGTGCGTATACTGTCAACATTTGATTAGGTGACGCTTAATGTAGGTCTGCTACATCCCTCCATATATTACTCATTTAAACCATTTCCTGTTTGCCCACTTATGACACTGCACTCCATTTAATATTTACTTTTATTTTTTGTTTTTTGAGTACTGCTCTCCTGTTTCAATTCTATAATTACAAATGTCATAAAGAGACACTTCAGGCACCATAACCAATTAAGCTGATCATAGTGTTGAAGGTGCAATGATTCTGCAATTTTAGTCCTGTAGCAGAGCTCCAATAACTAGTATAGGTATCTCTGCTGTATAATCCTTGTAGCTGAAGAAGCAGTAAATTAATTTCAAACATGAAAAAATTTCAAACATGAAAAAAAAACATATTTTTATATTTCAGAAACCCACGAAAGTCAGATCAACAAATAGCTTGGATCTGAGCGCACACTTGTACGAAATATCACTCAGATCGCCATTTGAGTACAGCTGTGACAGGTCAGCCACGAGGTGATGCCCCAAAACAGTTCCAGAGGAATTGAGGCAATGACTGGTCATCTTTCGGGAGTTCTTTCACGAAAGGCTCTCCCTGGCTGTTAGCATACAAATGTTCCCCCTGTTCGGTAGTCTATGTCTCCCGAACGCTGTTCTCCTAATGTGCATTCGGTTACATGAACGGCGGACACACAGGGAAAACAATTTCTTTAACAAGCAATCTGCGGTTTACAGTCAGGGGTGGTCAGTGATTTAAAGGTGCGAACATATGGACCACACAGATGAGGGTTTTCCTTTTTTTTTTTTGAGAACAAAAAAGATGGGAGTTAATCCAGCCGAACAAAGGGGGAATAAAAGTATATAAAAGGTGTCTGTTCTGCTGCCAGTCCCTTAATTTATGTCAAACTGTTTACAAGTGGATTGACATAAAACAGTGGTCTTCCTGGTACCCAAAGACCTCTTTCATCACCAGTGTAATAGTTCACTTCTTTCTTATCTTCCCAAAATATTTGTTCTAGTTAGAGGTATTCAGATGCTCAAAAAAGTCCATAGCAATTTTGCAATATAATTGCCACAATAAGCTAAAGTGGCTATGATGCTTGAAGTGTCCCATTAACCTTTTTATTGTGACAGGAGCTCAATAATTCTATAAACTGCATTTCTCTTTTTCCCGACTTACATACTGTGCTTGGTATATAATATCTTCCTTTATACATTTATATGTCTTGCTCTTTATAGCGCGCTTATCTTTAACAGAGCTGACTCATCAGACGCCCATTAGAAGACAGAAATTCAAATATGTTATTCCCTTGAAGCTCATTTGCAATAATACTCCCTAATCTGCAAACATGTTGATGTCATCTCTTCGCTTTATCAACAGGCAACAGATTCAGCTTGAAATTTTAATTCATACACTGTCTGGTGTTATGTGTATGCTCAGAGCACAAATATTTGCATAGATTCTCCTCTGCAATGTTTAGCTTGTACACAACTTATAGATTTGATTTTAATTTAATTTGAAAGTTTTAAAAAAAAATTCTTAAAGGCGTATAACAAGAAACTCAAAAACATTTGCAAAACTTAAGAAAATAGTTGCCATCTCTATTAATTATGATTTTAAAAAACAGGAAGGATATAATACATTATAAATATCCCCAAATAATTCTAGACAACAAAGATGGGTGTAAGAGCATTATCGGGGAAGTAGTTCACAACATCTGGAGTGCCAAAGGTTGCCTACCCATGATATACACCAAATCATACACCGAATGCGTGGATGGGTGAAAAATGGGATCTTCGAACATTTCATGGTAGAGAGACCAGATTCTTTGTATAGCATGATGAACTCTCTTATAGGAGCTATTAAACAGGACAAGCCATAGTTCAAGTGGTACTGCTATTACCATTATTATTATTGGCATTTATATGCACTTTACAATGTTATTAAGAGGGAAACTTAACAGCAAATGAGATAAACTATTATATATTTTGACAGGAACAATATGTTGATGATGGCTCTGATAAAATGAGCTGGCAATCTAGAGGAGGTTGACTACCCACTACCACAGGTTCCAAATAAAAGGGAAAAGCAAATAGATACAAGGTCCGTAGAGACCTTAGCCTGCCGAACATATATTCCAGACAGGAATTTAACTAAAACCATATACCACCACAATTAATTCTCCTTAACTAAAAAGCAAATAGTGAGTGTGAAGTTATTGACCGGAATGAAACCCTATTCCTTGCAAAACACATCCGACTCCCAGATAATTTGGCAGTTAGTTTCTTTTTTTGTAATTATTTATATATATCCTTTCTCTGATCTTGTACTTGGAGTTCTAGATGAATGATGATCAGTTTAGTACAGGGTTCAACAGTGGGCCATTGGCAAGTGAAAATTAAGTCCTAGCAAGTAGGCATTCATCCTTGGTCAGGAAGCCACGGTCCCTCCACACATGCAGTGGTGAGTAACTTTCAAAACTTGGCTAGAACATGGGACTTTAAATTTTAGACCCCCGATTTAATATCTATCAAGCTATTTCCTAGACTACAAAACATGTAATTTGAGTATTGTAATTGTTTTTAGTCTCATAGTTATACTAGTATACTAATATGAGTTCATTACTTTGTTGCACAAAGTTTATTAAGCTTAGAGTTTCTGCGCACAAAATATATCGAAGTCAATTATTCTAAAGAATGAACTTGAACTAAGAATGAACCAAGAATGTTCCAAATGAGACACAGAAGATGTATCACGGAAATATGAATTTAATTGGGATGAAAGCAAACAGAAAAGAATGAACTAAAACGCCAACACAATCAAGAGTAAAATTGCAATATTTTTTATGTTTTGGACAGAAAGAGTATAAACTGTGAGACTGAGAGCATATGGGGGATACATATCAGAGTGACAAACTCTATTGCAAGAGACATAAATAGCCCTGTCAGCTGAAAGGATTCAAAGTTATTTAGTGAGGATTTATGTCCTCGTTGGCATATTTGGAGCATTTAAGAACCTGTCTGTCATTAAATTTATATCAGTGTACTATTATGAAAAACCATACCCCTAAAACCGTTAATCATGAGATTTATTAAGGTTTTGTGTTTTAAAAGTGGAGCAATCACCAGTCTGATGCGTCTTCCTGTTCTATTGGTTTCCATGAGGATTCTCCAACTTTTGAAACTTTTACCCCTTTTAACATTTCTCTTCCAGTTAGTCTTTTTATTTCCAAGACATACGTGCTGTAATAAGTGCCTGTGTGTTCTTTTCTCCTAACGAAACAAATCATTGGCTATTTAAAATTACTTTTTTCCTAAGGCTACTTATAGATTTCCGAGGTTTCAAATACAAAAGAGAAATATGTTTAGACAATATAGTTATTTGGTTAGTCGTATTCATTTACTAAATGACACTTTCTGAGAGTTTGCAAGAATATGTATGACAGCTAAGATGATGACGATGCTGTCCTTTTGTGTAGAAAGTTTTTAAAAAAAATCAGAGATGTAAACGTACACATTATTGTTGACATTCTGCAATCCTCCATCTTTTTAGCGTAGCACTTAAGTATGAGTTTTTTTTAAATGTGATTCTAAACAATTACTGCAGCCACCCTAATGTAAGTTAATGGGATTTATACATGTTAGATATAGTACAGAACAATATTATACAAAGCCTGTGATATAGCTCAGTGAAAAGAGCTCCAGTTATCGTATGTTAATTATCGATATGATTCCCGACAAGGTCAACTGTACCATTTATTATTCTGAGATGAATACATGTATACATATGAATAACAATTATTAATTCAATTGAATGGATGAATTATTATAGACAGGTACAAGCTAAGGCAGATACATTTACTGCATACCACAGAAGATTTCTTTTTGAGAATAATGAGTTACTGGGAACGTCAAGCCAGCACCCACTGACGCCTTGAAGCCAACTAGCTGGAAATGAAAGATCTAACCTGTCTTCTCAGTGTTCTTTGCCAAAATATATATATATATACATATATATATATATAATGACTTGTCAAATTCTTAATTTTGTAATTTTTTTTTTTTTGCTGAATTGTTAAGAAGAGAAGCTTGACTGATATAAAGGTATTCTAAATTTTAGATAGCTTGTAAACTAAATTACTTTATTAACCTTTTTTTAGCACAGGTATCATCAACATTCACTCAACATATTCCTATAATAGTCCAGGTAATCTCAGCCTATCCGAGAGACACATGAAAACAAATTCATATCATGGTTACTTAATGGATTTTTTTATTGCAGAGCAAAAGTCAATGACAAACGATGACACTTTTCTTTTGTATTATCCCAACAGATAATAGTGCAAGCAGCATATATGCATTCCCTGTTCTGAGTTTGTACAGCCTTACTACTATACATATAATAGTATCAGTGACTAATGGAAATATTGCGGAACGAGCAGTTGTTTGCTAACAGCCAGTAATTCAGTCCTCTCAGATTCTAGAACATTGACGTTGGCCTATAGTAAGGACAATCTTTCTAAGCTCTCTGGTGGAAGATTGGGCATTTCTTTCTGCTGCTCAGAGATGCTCCTAACAGCAGATCACATTTAAATAGAGGGAAGGAATTAAATAAAGGGAAGAATTAAATAAAAATAATGAAAGGAATACTGTAGCAGATCTGTGGGTTAGGAGACTTCTTGGTCTCACCTCCAGAGCCATCGTTAGAAGGACAACATGTGTAGATCACTCTCCTTTATCTCTACAGGGCATGGCAAGAGAGACTTGTGGTGAATTAGAATTCCATTGTATTAATTCTGCCATTTTATTTAATAATGCCCTCCGTAGAATAAATCTGCCTTTGTGTTTCTATACAAAGCTATATAACATAAATCTATTATTTTAGCTTAGATTTCAAGGCCAATAGTCAAGTTGTGGTTGCATTCTTCTTCACTGTCCACTTTAGAAAGAACAGTCTGCATTTGAAATCTGTATCTAATACTCCTACCATGTTCTTACTTTCTCCCTTTGTGGCTGACACTCAGCATGCACAGCAGAATTAACCACAAAGCAACCCTAGGTGGCAGCCTTGGGCCCTGAAACCGTGAATTGTCTTGGCCCCATTAACCATAAAGAATGAATGTAGGGGCAAGCTGCTAACCTACCGAGGGCCTTTTGGGATCCTTATCCTTCTCTGGTTATTTGGATGGATATCATGGTCACAGGTAAGACTTTATCCCCTTATGCACTGCCTAGGCCATCTAGGTTGTTTAGAGGCATGTGGCTGGGAAGCCAAAGCAGACATCTACCTGTCTATCAGTTGGGCAGAGAGGGATATTGTGTTCTGTTGTTAACAAATGTTTTACCCGCTGGACAAATTGTAATCTCTTGTGAGATGTGTGTCTGTTCATTTAGTCCATAGAGGATAATGTTACTGTGCTACTATGTTACAATAAATGTTTGATGAACGAACGATTTGGCAAGGGTAGTTATTCCACAGATGCTGGACACAATAAAGTACCAACACCATCTGGAGATCACAGCAGACAGTGTAGAAAAGTCTTGGAAATTTCTTTCCATATCATAAAAGAATTGAAGAATTGAGTCTCTACTCCCACTGAAAAAAGGCACTGGGTAAGGCAATGAATGAGAATTGAGCAAATAACAAAAGTCAGGGAGACGCATTCCACCAAATAATCTACTGCATCTGACATATTTGGTGTCTGGGTATCTCTCCTGGCTAAAAATGCTTTTATCTCCTAAGTTATAATTCGACACTGGATACAATTTCTGTATCTTATTTAAAGGTGAAATAGCAAAACCTTTCTCTTTTTCAACCACATTTCAATGTGTTATAGTGTATGCAAGTAATTGGATGTTTTGATTTCAAAACTGTGTTCCATCAGCCTGATTCAGACTCTGTGCTATTTAGCAATCTTAAGGTAAAGTACACAGAAGATTCCCTAATTCTATTGTTTAGAAATATGTTACTTTCTCTAAAGCATTGATTTTTCTTTCACCAGGGAGCTTGTGGCTCTCACAGTATGCATGCTGATAAGGCAGTCTTACCAAATACCATATATTTATTAAGTCAATGAAAACAAACTTTTACATTTATTAACCCCTTAAGACCGCAGGACGTACTATGACGTCCTTATTTTGGTGGCTCTAAAAGCCGCAGGACGTCATAGTACGTCCTGCGATCTTATGTACTTACCCGGTCGCCGGCGATCCCACGCCGGCGATCGCGGTATGGGGGACTTACCTGGGAGCCCAGGGAGTCCCCCTGCGTCCTCTTCAGCCGCCCAGGGCCATGTGATCGCGAGGTCCTTGCGAGGACCCCGCGATCACATGGACGGCATAGCCGTCCAAGGCATTGCCAGCAGGGGGAGTGCCTGTAATGACAGGTACTCCCCCTGCTGTCTGAAAAAAAAATTAAAAATGTTAAAACAGTGTAAAAATAAATTATATATACTTAGATCATATATATATTTATTATATATATGATCTAAGTATATATATACACACATATACACACATACACATAAATATGCATACACTGTCTACGTGTATTTTAATATTAATATATACATAATTATATATATATATTAATATCAAAATACACGTACAATGATATTGATTAAATATATATATAATTTTCATTATATATATATTTATATATAATAAAAAATAAATAAATATATAAATACGTTAAAAAAAAAATAAAAAAATAATAAAAAAAATAGATAAAAAATATATAAACATGCGTAATTTCGTTCTAACTGTATTTTAAAATTAATATATATATATATTGATATCAAAATACATGTAGAACGAAATAATATATATATCTATATACATAAGTATATACGTATATATCACTATGTATATACCTATATATAAATAAAAATAATTAAAAAAAATTATATACATATATATACACACACACATATATATATACACACATATATATATAATAATTCTACGCATATATTTATGTAATAATTTTACATAATTAGGTCATTTTATTAATTACAATTTGCAGGACCTGCCTGCCAACCCAGGCCAAAAGTTCAGGGAATTACATTGTCTAGCACTATATTTAACTCTGTAACTTTCCAAGACACCATGAAACCTGTACATGGGGGGTACTGTTTTACTCGGAAGACTTCGCTGAACACAAATATTAGTGTTTCAAAACAGTAAAATATATTACAACGACGATATCGTCAGTGACAGTGACATTTTTTGCATTTTTCACACACAAATGGCACTTACACTGACGATATAATTGTTGTGATACGTTTTACTGTTTTGAAACACTAATATTTGTGTTCAGCGAAGTCTCCTGAGTATAACAGTACCCCTCATGTACAGGTTTTATGGTGTTTTCAAAAGTTACAGAGTCAAATATAAGGTTTGCGTTTCAGTTTTTTCACATTAAAATTCGCCAGGTTGCCTTTGAGACCGTATGGTAGCCCAGGAATGAAAATTATCCCCATGATGGCATACCATTTGCAATAGTAGACAACCCAGGGTATTGCAAATAGGGTATGTTCAGTTTTTTTAGTAGCCACTTAGTCACAAACACTGGCCAAAATTTGCGTTCAAATTAGTTTTTTGCATTTTCAAATATTAACACTAACTTTGGCCAGTGTTTGTGACCAAGTGGCTACTAAAAAAGACTGGACATACTCAATTTGCAATACCTTAGGTTGTCTACTTTTGCAAATGGTATGCCATCATGGGGGTAATTCTTATTTCTGGGCTACCATATGGTCTCAAAGGCAACGTAACCAATCTGGCGAATTTCAATGTAAAAAAACTGAAATATGTAACACGCTATATTTGACCCTGTAACTTCCCAAACCACCATAAAACCTGAACATAGGGGGTACTGTTTTACACGCGAGACATCGCTGAATACAAATGTGTGTATTGTATTGCAGTAAAAGCAAACCGTATTATGACATTGACAGTTAGAATGTCACGTAGAACTAAAAAAATTTAAAAAATTCTTATTTTCTCCCATTTTTAAATATTTTTTTCATATTAAATTATGTTCCATACCTAAATATTTGATGTTAAACGAAAGCCCCGTTTCCCCTGAATAAAATGATATATAATAATGTGGGGTGCATTTAATATGAAAGAGGTGAATTACGGTTGGACATACATATAACGCAAATGCCAGGTTTTGTTTACGTTTTTTTGGATCACAACTTGTACATTTGGCTGCGGTCTTAAGGGGTTAAACTCGCTGCAAAAGCAAACAGCACGTGAATATCATACATAATATTTTGAACCCTTAAAGTAGTAACTTAATGCTTACAGCTGGCACTAGTAGTGTATTAAGCATATACACTGATCAGCCACAGCATTAAAACCACTGACAGGTGAAGTGAATAACAATGATTATATCATTACAGAAAAAATGGGCAAGCGAAAAGATTTGAGTGACTTTGACAAGAACCAAATATTAAGGGCTAGATGACTAGTTCAGAGCATCTCTAAAAGGCAAGTCTTGTGGTGTGTTCCTCTCATGCAGTGGTTAGTATCTACCAAAAGCTGTGCCCGGAAGGGCACCTGGTGAACCAGCATCAGGGTCATGTTTACCCAAGGCTCATTCATGTACGATGGTCATAATCGAAAGGTGTCAGAACACACAGTGCATCACAGTTTGCTGCGTATGGGGCTACGTAGTCACAGACTAACCCTGTCCATCGCGAAAAGTACCTTCAATGGGGACGTGAGCATCAGAACTGTACAATGGAGCAATGGAAAAAGGTTGCCGGGTCTGATGAATCGCTTTTTCTTTTAGACATTTTAGACATTTCTGACAAATTCCAATTCATACTGAAAGGAATTTGCAAGTCTAAACATTATTAAACAGAGCAAATGAATCAATTCTTAAGAAAAAGTGCATACATCTAAAATATAATAGTAATCAGTCTTGAGGGTGGAGATGACTAATATTTGAGGTGAATTCTGGCTTCAGCTTCTATTCAGTGGTAGGACGTATCTAGTATGGTTCATTAAAGCCCTACATACATACCCAAGAGATTTTCTCCACATTGAAATTGAGATATTTTTATACACAAGTAACTATTGCTGGCCCCCCATTGGCTCTCTCTTTGTTGAGAACAACCACAAGCTAAACAGATCTTAAAGAAGAAGATTAACACATCTCCATTGAGGAGATAATGTGGTCCAAAGTAAGCCCTTGCATGTACATCCTGTGAACACTATTCCTCGAAAAATAGTGCATTGAGTGTTTTCTTCAAAAAAGAAAATGTCATAGATGTTTTGATTTTTAAAATGCCTTCCTCCTTTAAGAGTGAAGATGACCAAATTGTACTCAAAGCAATAAGAAAGGCCTTCCAATTAATGCATTTGAGGTGTTGCAACAGGTGATCAACTTTTCTCTCTCTGGCCAAGTGTCAATCCTGAAAAATATTATTATGTACTTTAAATGTATTTAATGTGTTGATATAAATATTATAAGTTTTATTCGGATTGCTTCAAGAACACTGAAATTGAGAAGCCATACCTTGGCCTATAGAGTATTACAGACTTTCATTGTATTAGGAATGGAGACCACATCTGGTTCACTTTAAGAGTGATGTTGAAGGGCTTGTTTATAGTAACCTTTGACCTAGCCTTGAAAGCCTGAATTCCTTTGAAGACTCACATTTCTACAGGCAATTATTCATTACATCATGTATATAGAAGTTCTTTGTCTCACATATCTTGCCGCCAAATATAACGTATGACTTTAATCATAGATTTCAAATGATGCTAAGTAACTCCCCTTTTTCTAAGATAGCCACTTATTTTAAAGTAAGGCAATCTTATGTATACTCCCCTCTGTAACTGAATTTTAAACCCATAAAACTGATTGTAGTTTAGAATTCGTGGCCAATACCTTTAACATCAAAAATGGATAACAACTGGAAAATTGCTCTCTGTATTGGACAAAGAATGTTAAAGACATTTGTTATTACCAGATGGATTGTTATGTTTGAATAAACATAAGTTAACTGCAAGATATTTGATTCGATTGTTATGAAAACTGATATGTGACAAACAAAGATTTCACGGAATGCCAATTTCCTACAAATCCTAAAGGATTAAACAGGACTTATGTAATTACTATTATGATTTAGTAGATACCTTGTATGCATATGTCCGGAACCTTGATCCTGGAGGACCTGAAGGCATCAGACCTTCCCATCTCTTTTAGTCTTCAAAGTAACATTAAATAATACTCTATAAAAGAATACTTTATGCAATGACAAAAGAGAACTAGATGGATAGAGATAGCTGAAATAGTTACTAGTAAGTATTAGTTTAGTAATGAAAACTGATGATTCATAATGAAGGGAATATATTAAGTATAGAAAAGAGGAACTGTGATCTGGATTTATGGCTATGTGACTGTGAAGAATATGACATATTTTTCTTATGCTGTAGGTTAACTATGATTTATTGCCTGGTAGTAGAGTGCTAGTTTACTACATCGAAATTTTGCATAGCAAAAATAATTTATAATAGAATTTCCTCTGAATAAAAAAACCTTCCAGCTACCTAATATGACAGCATTTGAAGTGATACAATATTTTACATGAGAGCAATAAGAAACATGAAAAATTGTGAAGGCAGAATCTTTTAATGGCCATATGTTATACTATCAGTCTCTATACTTAAAACATTGCCCTAAAATTCTACCTTAAAACTATTAACTCGTACGTCCTCTTTCTGTGTACATTCATGCAAAACTCAAAATCTTTCTCTCACCTTCAGTTACTCACTAACAGCTAACGTATATTAACAAATGCAGAAAAAAAATCATTTGTAGGAATTTGGGACAAATCAGATGCTACTATTTGGATGTAATCCACAAAATGTTTCAAACTGAAAATTGTGCATAACAACTTTTAAACTGATTGATTTAGCCTTAGGAACTAACTAAATTCTCCTGAAATGTCCCCAAACATGGGTCCTAATGGATCACATACTATTGCCTGCATATATAATAAACAATTACAAAAACAATTTTGTTTGAAAATGTAGTTGATTTTAATTAATGTTTACAAAAAAGCCCCCATTTATGTGTTCAAAAAAAGTTTCCTTTATTTTATAGTGAATTCAGATATATTAACTTTTTTTTTTTTTTAAGACAAAGAACTACTTCATATTATAATTCCACAATAGACATTACTCTCCCGACCTAAATTGACCTTTCTGGTATGAAAACCACTTTGAAGAAAAGCCAATATCAGGCTATTTTAGTTTATTTTATATAAAATCTAACTGTGAATGTTTGTAAAAAAACATGTCATATTGATTGTACCCTAATCCTGTGTCATGCTAAGTATTGTCAATGTTTGTTTCCCGGTAGCTATATTTTTTGCCCTTAACTAAAAAGTTAGCGTGGAGCTAGTCTGGCATTGAAACCTAAGGGATTATAAAGGGTGATGTTTACATTTTTGCAGTTCATATACGGTATTGGAGATGAACAATGAATAAGAAGACTAGCATAATAATATTTATCCAATCTTGACTTAAATATCATCCTTCTTGGAGCTGGTCTTACTCTGGCACACACAAATACATTTGATCACCTTGATAAAGGGTTATATGCATTGCATTATTGTTTAAAAAATTAAATATTGGCTAAAGTTATGGTACTTAATTTCAAAATATACTACAAAGATTTCTTCTGTCCAAATATGTATATATAGTGTGATTAAAGCAATTTTATTATTTTTAAAGACACTAACTGTGACACATGACAAAAAATAAATAAAAATCTACTTTTAAATTAACTTAACTTACCGCTACTATAAAAAAAAAAAAAGACTTGTGCATGGCGAGAAACTTCTGCTCGGTCAAACCATTTTTTCAGAAAATAGAACATTTTTCGGGACAACTAAATATCAGTCATATGTTGGTTCGACTCCACAGAATTTTGGTAATAAAAACAGATTTGAGAACCAAATCAGACTGTTAAACCCTAGAAACCAACAACTCAAATTATTCCAAGGTAAATATGCCATTGGATAGTCCTAATACATATATTCTGTTTGATTTACTTATTGTAGAAGGACTGGAATGTCTAGTTACCAGAGCTACAAGAATGTAGCTTTATAAAAGGTCCTATTTAGAGGCAACTGGTCGTGGAGATGCCAACTGCAACATGCTACTCCTCTCTAACCCACACCCCAACAACTCTTTTACCTTGTAGGAATCCAAGTGGTCTTCATGAATATCACATGAGATGGGATGGGATGAATATTGTAGGTCAGGTTTAGGAGACTGTTTAAGTATCTGAAAAATACCTTCTCATTCCCTGTTATAGGAACCTTTTACAAGACAACACATCTACAATTAAATAATTGGTATAAAAAAAAATATACAAATAGAATGTGCTATTTTAGTTAGATCAGAAAGGGGTTATGTTTCCAATGTAATCAACGTGGGCATGTCCACGATGTGTCCTGGGTTTGCCAAAGCACACCCTAATGCCCACACATAGCAGACCAGGCCTGTGTCCCATTTATTTATTTTAACATGGTAATTTTATTGGCACCATGTGTATTATTTAATGTGATTCAGGTTCCCGCAACACATTGCTGCTGCTTACCCTCTTATCTGCAACATTCTATTACTCCCAGCCATTCCTTCCATCCCCACTCCTATCACTCCCATACCTAAATTTTATAACACAGATGAACCAAAAGTAAGGGAAAATTAATATTTAGAAAATTGGGCAGACTAGATGGGCCGAATGGTTCTCATCTGCCGTCACATTCTATGTTTCTAAAATGGGCCAAACAATATGTACTGCATACAAAATAAATAAATAATAATAATAATATATTTACCTATTTATTACTGTTATTTGTTCCATCTATTCTCACTTTATCTGTGAATAAAATCAACATTTAGTGGAAATTCCCTAACATAGAAACCTAGAATGTGACGGCAGATAAGAACTATTCGGCCCATCTAGTCTGCCCAGTTTTCTAAATACTTTCATTAGTCCCTGACCTTATCTAATAGCTAGGATAGCCTAATGCCTATCCCACGCATGCTTGAACTCATTTACTGTGTTAACCTCTACTACTTCAGCTGGAAGGTTATTCCATGCATCCACTACCCACTTACTGATATTATATATAATATTATATTATAATACTAACCTTCAATCACCTATTATTTCGTCAATCGCTTTTTTTATGGCGCTTAGACAGAATCCAGAATTGTGAAATGAAACAAACATGCTCGACCATTGTTTTGTTTGGATCATGATTTGGGCACATTTCGGCTCAGAGTTCAACTGTTAACCCATTAATCGCCCATTTCAGACAAATTGCAGTTCAGACAACACAAATCTCCAAGTCTAATGCAGAATAAGCTTTAAAAATTAACATGAAAAAACTGAGATCTTTAATTTATTTTATTTAATTTCCCCTTTAAACCTATTGTGTGGATTCAATCCTCAAACATCGATTTAAGGTTTGCTGACAACGACTTGCAAAATTAGCCAAAAGACTTTGTACCTATCTCTGTATGGAAAATCCTAAGATAAAATAAAAATGAGATTAATTTCTCTGAATTCACAATAGGCTAGATATATATTAACAATGAAACAAAACAAAAGTCTGATGCTTACTGATATCTATATATATTTTAATTAACACCCGAAGGAACAGTACAGCGAGTCATTTACCTTTTTGAAATAATTAAGGCAATGAAAAGGTTGCATGAAAACTGAGGGACATTATGAAAGTGCTTTGTGCTCTCAAATCACCAGTTGGGTGATTAAATGTAGAGACAGAGGAAAAGAGAGACAAAACTTGCTCATGTTTAAAACAAAAAAAACAACTGAATAATCTCAAAACAGCTATGATGAATTAAATCAGTATTGCCTCTAATTCACACCGGGGACACACTATGCTGTTAGACATTCTCTGTTATTGTTCATGCTATACAAAGGAGAGGGGACAGTGATGTTATGGCCAACAGAAAACATTGACATGAATAAACAATAAATACAGTGGGAGAGTACAACACACAAGGTGTAATGTAGCAATATAAAATGAAATATGTCCTCTTGCCAAGTTTATTATAATCTTTATGGCATTACGCAGTCATATTCTAACCTGGGAACATATACATTCTGTTGGTCACAGCTGTTGTAAAGCATTTTGAATAGTAGCTTATCACAGTTCACAATCACGTAACGTAATCACGTAAGATGACCTTTCCAATCTATGGACACTTATCATAACCAGCCTCAATAAACTATATTTCAAGCTCTTTTTCAAAACAATAAAATTTTGCTAAAAACATCTCATAATGCACCTGGCAGATCGGTGCCAATGGTGGGAAAACACACGTATGTAGATGTAATTATTATAACAAAAGTCACGTCTAGGCTTATATTTAAAAGAACATTACTCACTACATTGATAGAGTTTAAACAAATTTCAACGTTGTGTTATTTCCTCTAACTAAATTGTGTCTCTGATGTATATCTACAGTATAGTAAAACGTTGACCCTCAATCATGTGAAATGTCTATAATTTTGGGTATGCATATAAGACAGAATTAAGGAAAAATAAATGAACATAGATGGCAGGTGAGAGATTTGAATATAACTCTTCCGTTATATTTCGTCAAACCAAGTGGAAGAAGGCAGTGGGGACACTTGGTTAATCTTGGTTTTTGGGAACCCACAATAATTAATTTTTTAGGGGAAGGTCACAGCTTTGTAGTCTCCACAGTTTTATAGGATTGAACAACCCTTGCTTTTCGAAATTGAGACTTGTACATGCAGGTGCTCCCTGATTGTGCATGGGGTTCAACATGCAATTTTTTAAAAATTATCATAAATGTTTTTTTCAAGTAGGGATTCTATAAATTATGTAAATATGTGGGTCCTCTATATTGGTCTAAAAATGTTATCTACCTTATACGTTGCCCTTCTGACTTGTAGTATGTTGGTAAAACAAAAAAAGATTTGGGGGAACATGCTGGAAACACAAATATAACAAAAGGTGTAGCGCTACATACAAATATCAGATAAGTCCAAATTCTTAATATTATTCACTTCCAAACAGGTCGCAGAGAGGATGATGTTTTGTTTATAAAAAGTTCTGAAAGAGAAATTAATTCCTCATAGTGTAAACCTGTGATTCAATATTTGTATATTACATTTGTATATGGAACCACTCACATATTAATGAGCTTACTGATTCATAATTAAAAAAATTTATATTTGTAATGTATATTCTTTTGTTGTCCTGTTGCCCTCTATGTGACATTGTGAACACATAAAAACACTCGATGTGAGAGATCGAGGTTTTGAGAGACTACAGGGTTAATAAGAATTGGGTTTGAATGATGACATATGTGGAAGTGAACGGCAATGGAAACGAGGCGTGAGACGCATATGGAGCCAGCCGGGGAGGCGGGAAGATCATCGTGCCAGAAGACAGCTGAACGCCGGACTCAAAATTACGAACAAGGTATAAGAGCTGGACTCCTGATAGAAGGAGGAACGTATTGAAAACTTTGCACCTAGCTGAGGAAGCCGATAGTATTTTTGGTGAAACGCGTCCTGGGGATTGCAATACCATTCATTACCTTTATGTCCTTTGCATATATATACACCTTTTTATATTGTTTTGAAGTATATTTGTTTTTATATATTGTAATTGGCCATTGCAATTTTAGATCCAGAATACTTAATAAATATTTTGTTTAAGTCAAATGGGCTATTGGTTCCTGCTCTATAGGAGTGTAGTCCTCAACTACACAATGTGTTGATATAGAGCCTATAAAGTGGCTCCTTACTTGTGAGTATAATACTTCTACTTTTTTATGCAAAATTGGTTTCAGACTATATTGCACTATATATCGTTTGCTTGAGCTCTAGTCACATCGTGAGAAACGATTGGAATTGAAGAAGGGGAAAGGTCGCCTTTACGGACCTGAAAGCGTTCACTCCTGAGCTTGGCTATAAGCTCATTAATATGTGAGTTGTTCCATATACAAATGTAATATACAAATATTGAATCACAGGTTTACACTATGAGGAATTAATTTCTCTTTCAGAACTTTTTATAAACAAAACATCATCCTCTCTGCGACCTGTTTGGAAGTGAATAATATTAAGAATTTGGACTTATCTGATATTTGTATGTAGCGCTACACCCTTTGTTATATTTGTTTTTTGTGATTAGTGTTTGTGGAAGGATTGCACTTGGTGGTACAGCTGCTATTATTAATTCTTTTTATATATATTCTGTGTTATACTAAGTTTTGTACGAAGCGCAAGTATATATTTTTCATTAACATGCTGGAAACATTTGAGAAATTGTGAGAAACACCCACTGTCAGATCATTGTGCAGGTAGCCATAAGGAAATTTAAAATACTTAAAATAAATTATAAATGTATCAAATTAGTCCATAATCTTTGGGAAAGTAGGGATTTAACCATAAACATCACTAAAAGAGAATCAAATTTGACATTCATGCTCCAAACACTTAATCGTATTGGTCAGAACATAGACATTGAGTTAGAATGTCTTCTGTGAAAACAAAGTTTTTGTTTTTTAATAAATGTCTCTCAAGCCAAGTTTCCCAGCGTTAGTAAACATCTGTAGGTTAATTATAGTTATGAATAATATACAAATAAGAAATATTTTGTGAGTAAAAAGTAATTTTCTTAATTAACAATGTAATTTAGTCTTCTAGCTAGAATTAACATATTTTTGCATTAGCATAAACACAATTTTTAACACTCTGCCAGAAATTACAAGTTATAACACTTATAAAAAATAGTTTCAAGCTTCAAGGTCATAATAGCTGTAATTAATGTAACATTACATTCATACTTTATTTTTGTTAAAGTTTTGCTTCATAGGAATAACGCTTTTATTTGATTGTTTTAAATCAGATAGATAGATAGAGTGATTAAGTCACATAATTCAGCCTTTTCAGCCATAAGGATGTGGTCTTTCCAATCCGAGTTGGCCTGATGACGAGGCAGTTGCTACGTCTGTATTATCATAGAAACCCATACTAGGTTGAGACAGTAGTATTCATTGGCTGAGTGCGATCACATCTCAGTGAACAAATACTCTCGAACCTGGTATGACATTTTATGGTAATGTGGAAGTATAACTCTCTATTTTATCAGACCAACTCAAACCAGAAAAAATACATGTGACAGATCCATCTGTATAAACTGGTACTGCTGGTTCGTTTGTTTGCCCCTTTTCGTGTAATTTCCTGTCCGTATGCCCCTGTTCGTTTGTTTCAGAATATACTGATTAAAACTACCGAACGGACGGCCACTAAAGAGAGAAGTGTGCTGCTGGTTAACCTCTTGGCCCCAATTAGAATGTTGTGGTTAACCGCAGACACCTCTCCATTCTAACCATATGCAGGGTGGTCATTGTTCGTATGCCGACCACGAGGCGGCGGCCTTTGTAAACAAGCGAAAGACCAGCGGTGTTCGGTGAAGATTCTATGGAACTATAAACGGACACTTTACCTACCGAACACCGCTGAAACTACCGATCGCCCTTCTTTTTCGTCAAGGCATATGAACACCGGTCCGTTCGGGAGTTTGGACCATACGCATGGACTTAACCCAGATAGCCATCCCATGGAGTCAATCGTATACCGAAAGACATGTGAAAGACTTTGTAGAAATATGCACTCAGATCCAGGCTATCTGGGGATACGTTGCACGAAGCCCATGTATTCGGTATTTGTGTAGTTATATATTTTTATGTGTTTTTACTGTCTTGTATAAAATAGTGGTTTACCTCTATCCCTGGAGATAATTGGATTCCTTCCCAATTATCTCCAGGATAGAGAGGAGGGATTTACTTGTGTAAAGGGGAGTGTTTCAACCTGGGCCACTGCGATTGGCTACTGTACAATATATGTCCCAGTCTCCCAACTGGTCCCCTAGGGGAGTGTCCACCAGGTGGGAGACCTGCATAAATACCAGGCAGGTAGCCCTCATTAAGCAGGTTCCTGTTTTACCCTCAAGACGGAGCTTGGTCTCGTGTTTGGGGGGATTGCTACTTGGAAGGATTTATTTCGCCTGTTTAAGCCGTGGAAGGAATTCGGCTGATTTTATGTTCGTGGATTTTTCTGCATTCCCTTGCACTCCGTTCGGGAGTTTGGTGGTCGGCCGTGCAGAGCCTGTGTCTCTGGAAAGGGGGATTATCGGCTAAACGGCGGTTTCATCTATTTGAGCCGTGAGTGTCTTAACACCACAGGCCGCCAAGAAAGCAAAGTAAGCTTCAAAAATTCGTAAAGGGTTTGACAAGTTACCAGCGGATGGTACTGCTGGAACCACAAACATTACAATGTGCTACCAACCCATCTCAGAGACATTCACTTTGTCGAGGGAACTGCCCTGGTCCCTCTATGGAAACATTGTAACAGAGGTCTAAGGAAGGTTATATACAGTGTTTTTATCTCGAAAGCATTAACTGAAAAATTAAACACCATATTTTCGTTGGATCCATCATGCCTAATGTTCCCATAGGCCTAATGACTTCTTGTAAATCAGGGATATTGTAAATAATGCACATCTGAATGTAAACTACAAATGAGATGGCCTTACGTTAGCCTTTAACTTGTGTCAACCAAAGTCTCCCGGGTCAAGTCTGTAGAGATGGAAGTGAAATTACTTAATGCCCCTATCAAACTATAAATACATTGGTGAGAAGTGCTTTCTGGGGATAATTACATATCCCTGGAATTTATAACATGCTGGTGATAAGTGCTCATTTGCATAGAAAATTAAATGAGTCATCATACATTTCGTAATTGCTCAGAATATGTTTTCGTTTTAGTATACAGATATCTGTGCCATCTAACAGAAACCTTGCAATAGGTCTGCAAGATGGAGAACTACAGCTGGAAAAGAAATCATAGCTATATTTCACCAATTTAATATATTTTTAGGTTCAGTTCTGCCTCGTGCTTTCATAGTTATATCATCTATAATTTATGTTCTAGCAAATCCAACACCTGATCATTTATAGTGGCTCCCACACAGGTAATCAATATCCTCACATGTGCAAGCTCCCGGCATCGGTTCCAAAAGCTCAGTTTGAGCAACTAATAATATTCTGACAGATTATACAGCAATATGCAAGCAGTGCAGAACAGGAGGGGGCGATACATTTTTTACCAAGGTAAAATTACATCGTTAAATTCTGTTCTCATGAGCAAAGTTTTCTGAAAGTATGTTTTAAGGCTAAACTACAATATTTGCTTCATGTACTGCATAGCTGGGACATTTTTGCGATACATACGAGCTACATTGTAGACTATATTCATTTTTTGATGAATGCAAATTCATTTATTTATCCATATCGAATGATTATATACTTAGATGACCAAAAAATTTATTAAAAAAGTAATGGATAGAATTTGGCCATTCAATTATTTTTTGTATATGTCGCAATGTATGGACTCTCTGTAACGGCTACCCAGATAGAGAGAGGGTTTCTGCCATTGAAGACGTCCTTTTTCCCTGCAAGCTGCTGTGGAGAAGTAGGCTGATGTAATCCCATCCACGATATCCAGAGCGAGAATCAGGTTCAGCTGCAACAGGAACAGAATAACCTCCCCAAATAATCCCCTTCCAAGAACGAGACGAGGCTACGTTATGAAGGGTCAAGATGAACTGAGGACTGGAACACCCAGCCTGCTTTTTATTAGAAAAGGGTACACACAGGACACTCCCAGGGGGAGGATGAAAACAACCAATTATGCACAGGGTAACACCCCCACGTCTCCTCCCCTCAGATAACCACATAACACAATTATAACATACAATATTTTACCCCAGTTCTGGATGTACCCCAAAAACAGGGGGTACACCTTTAAGTCCGGCACCGCTTGAGAGGTCTTGGTTAGGGGAACACTCTGTCCAAAAATCAGCCCGATTGGATGAATGGTTCGGGAGTTACAGAGTTTCAAAGTTTTGACCGACCGCACAGACCAACTAGCCGAAAATAGTTCCATGAGTTTTGGCCTTGCGGTCGGTCTCTGTTCGCACGGTAAAAAGGTACGAAAATCTTGCCATCCATTCGAATCGCGGGGTTCGCTGAAATCCCCATAGATGATTGAGTATAACTACCGAATGGTGGAACGTTCGGTAGTTTCCGTGCGAACTTATGGAGGTCTGGAGGACTCAGCGGTGTTCGCCTGTTTGCGTACCCGTTTTTAGTTCCATGCGGTTACAGGCAAACACCGCTGTTCGTACACAAGATGGCCGCGAACACGTGTAAAGTCCCGAAATGGCGGCCACCTATATTTCACATACGGACTTCGCACGAAATCATACGAACAGAGGAATGAAACGAATAGATGACTAAGTTGTAATTCCCTTGTTTGCTTCACAGCCACCAGAGGTTTGTAAGGATCTGTTACACTGCTCCCCTTTTGTGGAACACTCCGGCAGACCCGGATTGATCCTTTTCGGGTCAACTTGGGGCTGTCCGGTCCCTTGTTAGGGCAATAGTTCTGTTTGTCTGGACAGACCATCGGCATTCCCATTAAACCTTCCAGGGCGGTATTGAATGGAGAAGTTGTAGGGTTGCAGTGCTAGGCTCCATCTCAATAAGCGTCCATTATCTCCAGCTACTCTGTTTAGCCATACCAGGGGGTTATGGTCGGTGATTAGTGTAAATTCTTGTCCGTACAAATATGGGGTGAGTTTCTTTAATGCCCAGACCAGGGCTAAGCATTCCTTTTCCACTGCCGCGTAGCTCACTTCTCTAGGTAACAGTTTTCTACTGAGATACGCGACAGGGTGCTCGCCTCCATCTTCTCCGACCTGGCTTAGAACTGCCCCCAGTCCATACATGGATGCATCTGTATGAACGACAAATCTTTTGTTAGGGACGGGGGCAGACAGGACAGGTGCATGAATTAGAGCATTCTTTAGGGCCTGAAAGGCGGTTTCACAGGCGGGAGACCACAGGACTATCCTAGGCAAGTTCTTTTTGGTTCGGTCTGTTAAGGGTTTTGCGATGGTGCTATAGTCAGGGACAAACCTCCTATAATATCCTGCTGTCCCCAAAAATGCTAAGACTTGAGTTTTGGTGTGGGGTGTGGGCCAATTAGCTACAGCTTCAACTTTACCCGGTGTCCCAGGTACTGGACTTCGGCCATGCCGAAGTTACACTTTTCTGGTTTCAGAGTCAAGCCTGCGGCCCGAATCTGATCCAGTACGGCCTCTACATGCCTTAAGTGCTCTCCCCAGGTTTCGCTATAAATCGCAATGTCATCCAGGTACGCGCAAGCGAAATCCTGGAAGCCATCAAGGAGGCGGTCCACTAAGCGCTGAAATGTAGCCGGGGCGTTTTTCATCCCAAATGGCATGACCTTGAACTGGTACAAGCCAAATGGGGTGACAAAGGCCGACTTAGGGATAGCCTCCTTGGCCAGGGGAATCTGCCAATACCCTTTACACAAATCGATGGTGGTCAGATAACGTCCCCTGGCAATACGATCTAATAGCTCGTCTACTCGGGGCATGGGATATGCGTCTGTCAGGGTTTTGTCATTGAGACGTCGATAATCGACACAGAACCGGGTAGTTCCATCCTTTTTGGGAACTAGGACCACAGGTGAGGCCCACGGGCTGTCAGATGGCTCTATCACTCCTAGTCTTAGCATCTCTTGGATTTCCTTCCTCATCTCCTCTTTTACTGCCTCAGGGATCCTATAGGGAGTTTGTCGGAGAGGGGTTTGTCCTGGGGTCTCTACATAGTGAGTTGCTAAGGGGGTGTATCTGGGCTCTTGGGAAAACGTCAACCCCTTTTCAGTCAGCAGTTGTCGGATCTGTCCCTTTTCAGCGGGGGTTAACCGCTCCCCTAGTTGTACGGTATTGAGCAGGGTCTTAGGTTCCGAGTTAGCTAATAGGTCGGGTATGGGTAAGCTGTCAGGGTCTTCAGTGGCTGGTATACATATGGCGGCTATATCCTCGGGTCTTTCTTGATATTCTTTTAATAAGTTTACGTGAAAGGATTTCTGGATCCTTTCATCTTTGCTGCTGGCAATTACATAGGTGGTGTCACAGACCTGTGCTACCACTTTGTAAGGGCCCTGCCAGGAGGTCTGGAGCTTATTCCCTTTGACAGGTCTAAGCACCAGCACCTTCTGGCCTACTTGGAACGTTCGCTGGCGGGCGCCCTGATCGTACCAACGTTTCTGCCGTCCCTGGGCCGCATGGAGATGGTCCCGTGCCATCCGGGCTAACTGTTCCATACGGTCCCGCATTTCTAGCACATATGGTACGATGGGGACACCCTCATGTTCTGTCTCTCCCTCCCAGTGCTCTCGGATGAGGTCGAGAGGGCCTCGTACTCTCCGGCCATAGAGCAGTTCAAAGGGAGAGAACCCTGTGGATTCCTGTGGCACCTCCCGATAAGCGAACAGGAGGTGTGGCAAGAATCGTTCCCAGTCTTTGTATTCCGCTGTAAAGGTCCGTAGCAATTGCTTTAGGGTACCGTTAAAACGTTCACAGAGACCGTTAGTCTGAGGGTGGTACGGGGAACTAAGTAGGGGCTTAATACCACAAACCTTCCATAGCTGCTGGGTTAGGTCTGCGGTAAACTGGGTCCCTCTATCGGACAAGATTTCCTGAGGGAATCCCACTCGGGTGAATATCCCGACTAGAGCACTGGCGACAGTGTCAGCCTGGATATTCGTCAGAGCGACAGCTTCCGGGTAGCGAGTAGCATAGTCCACTACGGTAAGGATGTATTTCTTACCAGAGGGACTGGGGTTAGGTAGGGGTCCCACTAGGTCGACTGCCACCCTGCTAAATGGTTCCTCGATCACAGGCATAGGTAACAGTCGAGCTTTAGGGTGATCTCCTCTCTTCCCTACCCGTTGGCATACGTCACAAGTACTGCAGTAACGTCGTACATCCTTTGAGATCCCCGGCCAAAAGAAGGTCTGGGTGATCCTGAAGGTGGTACGGTTACCCCCTAGATGCCCTGCCAACGGAATGTCGTGGCCGATTCGAAGAAGTTCCAACCGGTACTTTCTGGGTACCACTAGTTGGCGCTTCTGCGAAGGGGGACAGCCTCTCTTTTTGCCTTCTGTCAGTCTGTATAACCTGTCCCCATCCCATAGAAAACGTTCCTGTTTGCCCTCCCTACTGTCTGCTAATTCCCGATACTTTTGGAGGGTGGGGTCCTCTCTAGTTTCCCTCCCAAACTCCTCTGGGGTGTCCCAAGCTATGGGCCTGCTTGTCGTAGTGGGGTTACATGTGGGTGCTTGGCTTACCTGGGTCTCCCGGCCTGTATTAGGGTCATCTGCGACACGGGTCTGTGAGCGGGTGGTTACGGGACAAGCGGCAGCAGGTGTGGGCAAATATGCTGAAGTCAAGGGGCCAATGTCATTTCCCAATACGACCTCGGCAGGCAAGTTGTCCATAATGCCAACTGTGGTTTTTCCCGATCCGACTCCCCAGTCTAAGTGTACTCGGGCAGTGGGCAAGCGGAAAACAGCGCCCCCTGCGACCCGAACAGCAACCGTGCGGGTAGACACATTCTCTGGCTTTACTAGGTGTTTTTGGATCAACGTGATGGTAGCCCCGGTGTCTCTTAGGCCTTGTGCTATTTGTCCATTCACCCGAACTTCCTGCCGATGATGTTGTCGGTTATCTGGAGAAGCAGCTTGTATGGGATCTGCTTCATACAAAATCCCCAGGCATTCCTCAGGGCCCATTTCAGCTTCCAGACAGTGAGCCGCAGAGGGTCGTGATGCAGGGGCCTCTGTGTTGGGAGTTGTGCGTCTCCAATTGCTGCTATTAGATCTTAGGGGACAATATCGAGCAATATGTCCGAGGTTGCCGCAGTGATGGCACGTCACTTTCGACAAATCTCGGGGGTAGTTGGTAGGTCCCTGAGGACGGGGTGGTCCTGGTGGGACTGGAGCTCGAAACTCTGGGCGTGAGACAGCGGCTGGGGTACGTGGCTCTATCTTATGAGCTGGTCGTGTAGTACCCTGGCTTACTCTCCTTGTCTCGGCGTATTCATCGGCCAGCCGAGCCGCCTCATTTAAATTAGCGGGGCGCCGGTCTCGTACCCAGTCTTGTATGTCCGCAGCCAAATTTTGGAAGAAATGTTCCATTAAGAACAATTGCAATACCTCCTCTCCGGTGTTGGCCTTACACCCTTGGACCCAATGTGATGCCACTCTTTGTAGTCGATTGGCCCATTCCATGTGGGAGTCCACAGCTTTCTTTTTGGACTCCCGGAAGCGGCGACGGTATGCTTCTGGGGTTACCGCATACCTGGTGAGCAGTGCCTCTTTTACCTTTTGGTACTGCGTGATCTCCTCTGTAGTGAGCGCTCGAAAAGCCTCACTAGCTTTTCCTGATAGTTTTCCCGCCAGGATAGTGACCCATTGCTCTGGCGGTATTTGATGTAGCGAGCACTGTCTTTCAAAGTCAGCCAAATACCCATCAATTTCCTCTTCATTTTCCACAAAGGTTTTAAATGCAGTGAAGGGAATTTTCTTTACTGTAGTAGTGGGTAGCGGGGTAGGAACTGTCTGTGTAGTGAGCTGTCTGGCTCTTACCAGTTCCATTTCTTGTTCCCTCTTGGTTTGGATCTCTTCCCTTGCTTCCCGGAACAGTTGGGTTATTAGCTCTGTAGACGTGACTGGATACAACGCTAATCTCCGCTGTACAATTGCCGTAATCACATCGTCCTCACTGATGGGTGCCATGGGTTCAGTTACCTCCATGGACCTATCCATCTCGTCCAGCTCCAGCAGGTCAGCTATCAGCTCCCTCCGTGGTCTGTTGCTGGCACTCCTACCACGATTCTCCAATAAATCCTTTAGTGTGGGTCTTTTCAGCTTGGCATACTGAGACTCCATTCAGCACTTGCTCCTTGGATAAAAGGACCATCCCGCCGCTTGCCACCAATGTAACGGCTACCCAGATAGAGAGAGGGTTTCTGCCGTTGAAGACGTCCTTTTTCCCTGCAAGCTGCTGTGGAGAAGTAGGCTGATGTAATCCCATCCACGATATCCAGAGCGAGAATCAGGTTCAGCTGCAACAGGAACAGAATAACCTCCCCAAATAATCCCCTTCCAAGAACGAGACGAGGCTACGTTATGAAGGGTCAAGATGAACTGAGGACTGGAACACCCAGCCTGCTTTTTATTAGAAAAGGGTACACACAGGACACTCCCAGGGGGAGGATGAAAACAACCAATTATGCACAGGGTAACACCCCCACGTCTCCTCCCCTCAGATAACCACATAACACAATTATAACATACAATATTTTACCCCAGTTCTGGATGTACCCCAAAAACAGGGGGTACACCTTTAAGTCCGGCACCGCTTGAGAGGTCTTGGTTAGGGGAACACTCTGTCCAAAAATCAGCCCGATTGGATGAATGGTTCGGGAGTTACAGAGTTTCAAAGTTTTGACCGACCGCACAGACCAACTAGCCGAAAATAGTTCCATGAGTTTTGGCCTTGCGGTCGGTCTCTGTTCGCACGGTAAAAAGGTACGAAAATCTTGCCATCCATTCGAATCGCGGGGTTCGCTGAAATCCCCATAGATGATTGAGTATAACTACCGAATGGTGGAACGTTCGGTAGTTTCCGTGCGAACTTATGGAGGTCTGGAGGACTCAGCGGTGTTCGCCTGTTTGCGTACCCGTTTTTAGTTCCATGTGGTTACAGGCAAACACCGCTGTTCGTACACAAGATGGCCGCGAACACGTGTAAAGTCCCGAAATGGCGGCCACCTATATTTCACATACGGACTTCGCACGAAATCATACGAACAGAGGAATGAAACGAATAGATGACTAAGTTGTAATTCCCTTGTTTGCTTCACAGCCACCAGAGGTTTGTAAGGATCTGTTACACTCTCCATCATACTTTTCCCTAAATATTTGATTCATGATAGGTTAAAAATAAAAATAAATAAAGTGGGTGATCAGTACTGGCTACTTAACCCTTTAAGACCGAAGGGCGTACAATTACATAATTGTACGCCCTCCGTTTTTTTTTTTACTTACCCGGTCGCCGGCGATCCCACGCCGGCGATCGCGGTTGTGGGGACTCCCAGGGAGCCTCCCGCGGCACGTCCGCCCTCCAGCAGCCCCCCCCCCGGCCATGTGAGAGTGAGGCCCTTGCGAGGACCTCACAATCACATGGCCGGGATAGCTGGCTCAGGCATTGACAGCAGGGGGACTAACTGTAATGACAGTTAGTCCCCCTGCTGGCTGAAATCAAATAAAAAAAAACTTAAATCAGTGTAAAAAAATAATTATATACTTAGATCATATATATATATTATATATATATGATCTAAGTATATATATATATACACATATACATACACACACATACACTGTCTAGGTGTATTTTACTATTAATATATATATATAATTATATATATATATATATATATATATATTAATTTTAAATTACACGTAGACTGATACTGATTAAATATATATATATATATATATATATATATATATATATATATAATTATTTTTATATATATATTTATATTTAATATAAAAAAATATGTAAATACGTAAAAAAATAAAATTTAAAAAATAATTAAAAATAAATAATTTTTTTTTTTTAAACATTCTTTATTTGTTGGTTTTCATTGAGAAAAGAAACGTTGGGGTACAGAAAAGAAATAGGGTAGGGGTGGTACAGCCACAATGGTACAGGTATGCGGTAGTTTCACATTCAAAGCTCAATTTCGATGGGTTTTGCGAGAGCGCTATGAGTACCTAGCGTGGTCTGACAGCTTAGAGTTTGCTGTGCGGTTGTGTGGATTACAGTGACCTCATTTTGGTCTCTCTCTTTTCATGCGGTTCGTCTGCCCGTACCTGTGTTGGTGGCTGTTTGAGGTGAGCGATGTTACTCAGTAATGGTTCGTTTAGTAGGGTGGGTTACCCTCTTTTCTGGCTAGTTTGTTTTGTCGTTGCTTGGTGGTGGGTTCCCGTGGGTCTGGGTGGTCGGTTGGGGGAGTTGAGGATCTATGTACAGAGGTAGAGTACCATGGTGGGGGTCGGTCTCGAGAGTCCCTTGGATGTCCGATATATCGGGTTGGAGTTGTGCTGTGCTTGTTGGGTTTCAGTGTATTGGTGTTTTGGCTACTTTGTTGGAGTGTTGGGCCTGATTGGTGATGTGGTGGCCGTCCGTGGGCCTTATTGTAGGTGGGGTTCAGATAGCCAGGGGTCCCATATTTTGTGGAAGTGCTTGGATGTCTCGTGTATTATGGCTGATAGCCTGTCCATGTGTATGGCTTCTTTGGTTTTGCGTATGATTGTTTGTAGTGTGGGGGTGTTTGGTGTTCCCCATACCTCAGCTATTGCCCATTTGGTTGCCAGGGCTATCCTATTTGTCATTTTGTTTTGGGCTCTGGTCAGGTCCTCCCGTGGTCTGGAAAGGAGCCATGTCCAGGGGTCTAGTGGTATGTTAGTCTGGAGGAGTGTTGAGACTAGGGAGGCCACTTCTGCCCACAGTGGGGTCAGTTTAGGGCAGTGCCACCATGCGTGTAAGTATGTACCTCTCTGTCCGCAATTTTTCCAGCATAGGTCCGTGTCTGCCTTGCCCATGTGGTATAGCCGTACTGGGGTTAGGTACCATCGGAGCAGTGTTTTATACGCCTGCTCTTTATGGTTGACGCATATGGATATTGAGGCTGTTGCCTCCCAGATGTCCTGCCAGTCAGCAGGGTCGTCCGGGGGTCCCAGGTCCCTCTCCCAAGCCGCCACATAGGCCAGTGCTCCCGTGGGTTGGTTTGTGATGAGGAGTGTGTAGTTTTCCGTGATTTGACCTTTGTGAAGAGGGTTACGTATGCATGTTCTCTCAAACCATGTGAGTGTGGTTGTGGCTGCTTTGGCATTGTCAGGTTGTTCTAGGAAGCTTCGCAGTTGTAAGTAGCGAAAGAAGTCATGGGTGTTGTATGTTGCCTGCGTGTTTGGGAGTTCGTTGTATGGGGTCAGTCGAGTTCCCGTATAGAAGTGATGCAGTCGGAACAGGTAGTTTTGTTCGTAGTGCGCAAAGTCTTTGGGTGTTAACCCTGGTGGGAATGCCCTGTTGCGTAGTATAGGTGTCAGTGGGGTCGGGTTGTTTATGATGGGGAATTTCTTGGTGGTTTTATCCCATACGTCTATTGAGTTGGTAATTGATGGGGGTAGTGGTGGGGGTGTGGGGCGTGATTTCTTTGGAACCCATATGTAGAGGGATGGGAGGTCGTGTCCGAATAGGTCATGTTCTAGGTCCGCCCATCTTTTGATCCCTTGTGGGGTATGCCAATTTTGGATTTGTGTGAGTTGTGCGGCGTAGTAGTAGTTTTGGAAGTGGGGTAGACCCAGCCCGCCTGTCCTGTTGGGGATGTACATAGTGGTCCTTTCTGGGTCTTTTTTTGGCCCAAATAAAGTTGTCTATTAGTTTTTGGACATATTTTATGTCTGCTGTGGGGAGCGGGATGGGGAGGGTTTGGAATAGGTAGAGGAAGCGGGGTAGGAGATTCATCTTTACTGATGCTATGCGTCCTAGCCATGATAGGGATAAGTCTTGCCATCGGTTAAGGTCTTCTGTTGCTTTCTGTATCATTGGGGTATAGTTTAGGGAATATGTGCGGTGTAGTGCTGCTGGTAGCTGTATTCCTAGGTATGGGATGTGGGATGTGTTGTAGCGAAAGGAGTATTTTTCCTGCAGTGTTGTCTTTGTGTCTCGGTCAATATTGATGAGGAGTGCCTCAGTCTTGTCTAAGTTTAGCTTGTAACCCGAGGCCGCTGAGTACTCTTCCACCATTTGTAGGAGTGGCGGAAGGGAGGAGAGGGGTTCGGTTAGTGTTAGGAGCAGGTCATCAGCGTATGCAGCTACCTTGTAGGTTTGGGAGCGTACTGCGATGCCTTTGATTGTGTCGGTGGTGCGTATGTGGTGTAAAAGTGGTTCCAGTGAGAGGGCAAAGAGGATCGGGGACAGTGGGCATCCCTGCCTCGTACCGTTGCGTATAGGGAAGTGGGGGGGTTGTGCGTTTGGAATGAGTAGTTTTGCTTTTGGGGTGGAGTAGATTGTTTTGAGGGCTGTTATGAATGGTGTGGGAAATTGGAGTTTCTCTAAGGTGGCGAATAGGAAGGGCCATAATAGTCTGTCAAATGCCTTCTCGGCGTCAAGGGATAGTAGGAGGGTGGGGATGGTTCGGTGGTTGGCTACCCAAATGAGGTCTAAGGTCCGTCTGGTGTTGTCGCTTGCCTGTCTTGCTGGGACGAACCCAACTTGGTCGGGGTGGATGGTCGCTGGGATGTAGGGGAGTAGTCTGTTGGCGAGGATTTTGGTAAAAATTTTAATATCTGCATTCAGTAGGGAGATGGGTCTATAGTGGCCTGGTTCTGTGTGCGGTTTTCCGGGTTTGGGTATTAGGCATATGTTTGCCTCCAGCATGTCCTCGGGCATCGGGTCGCCAGACATGAGCGAGTTATGTAGTTTCGTCATGTAAGGGAGCAAATTGTCTGTGAATGTTTTATAGTAGATGCCCGAGTAGCCGTCCGGGCCCGGGCTTTTATTGGGTTTTGTGGTACCTATGACGCTCCGCACCTCTTCCTCTGTGATTTCTGTCGAGAGGCGTGATTGGGCCTCCAATGTGAGTGTTGGTAGGTGGGCCTTTTTTAGAAAGGTTTGTATCTTGTCGTGTAGGGGGCTGCCTTCTTGGCGGTGTTGTGGGGAGTGGTCGTATAGGCCAGTGAAATACTTTTGGAAGATCTCTGCGATTTTGCTAGGGATTTCGGTGGGTTGGCCAGTGGGTGTATGGATGGTAGTGATTTGCTTTGCTTGCTGGCGTTTGCGTAGTCTTCGGGCCAGTAGTGTGTCTGCTTTGTTTGATTTTTCATAGAACGTTTGTTTCGTCCATTGTAAAGCTTTGGTTGCGTCTTTCGCCATGGCTTGTTTAAGGGCCTGGCGCTGGTGTTGCAGTTGCTTTGTGAGGTCCTGCGTGGGGGTTAGTTTATGTTGCGCTTCGAGTTGTCTGATTTGGTCTAGTAGGGATGTTATGTGGGCTATGTTTCTTTTTGTGTGCCGTGGCTATGCTGATGAGGGATCCTCTGAGCACTGTCTTGTGGGCTGCCCAAAGTATCGCGTGTGATTGCACCGAGTCTTTGTTAGTGTCGAAGTAGTGGGTGAGTTCTGTCTTCAGTTGGGTGATTATTTGGGGGTCGTGGAGTAGGATGGGGTTGAGTCTCCAGGTCCATGGTCTTGAGATTTGTGGTGGTTTAAGTTGTAGTGTGATGTCTGCGTGGTCTGACCAGGTGATGTTGCCTATTGCGGTGTTTGTGACGTGGGGAAGTAGGGATGGTGAGATGAGGAAGAGGTCAATGCGGGAGTAAGTGTGTTGGGGGTGTGAGTAGAACGTGTAGTCTCGGTCTGTTGGATGTTGTATTCTCCATATGTCTATGAGGCCAGTTTGGGTTATGAAGTTGGCCAACATTTTATCCGTTCTGGAGGGTTGTGGGGGTTGCTGAGTGTGGGGGGGGGTATCGTTGTCTGTCGATGGGTGGGGAGATGGTGGCATTGAAGTCACCCCCTATTATATGTTGGTGTCCCGGGTGTTGGCTGAGGTGGGCTTGGATTGTTTGCCAAAATTGCGGGTCTGGGACCGTCGGTGCGTAGATGGAGGTCAGTGCTATTTTCGTGGGCCCAATTGTGCCTGTTACACAATGTATCGTCCTTGTGGGTCTTTGTGGATATCCTTGGGGTGTATGGGGCAGTGTTTTTTCAGTAAAATTGCCACCCCATTATGTTTACCTGTGTTTGAGTTGGCAAGATGGCAGGTTTGGTAGTGTCGGCTTAGGAGAGGGAATGGGCGTGAGTTAATGTAGTGTGTTTCTTGGAGAAAAACCACGTCTGCCCCCGACCTATTGGCCCAGCGCATGACCGGGGGCGTTTTGAGGGATGGTTTAGCCCCTTGCAGTTAATTGAAATGTATGTTACCTTAGCTGGCATTGTGGTGTGAGGGGTATTGCGGTGCGATTGCGAGTGTTTTCGGTGCCGTTTGCCCGTTGGTCCTGCCCTTCGTGTTGTGGAGTGGGACTTGGGGTTTCTGCGTTAGATGTCTTCCCGATTTGGATGTGGTTTTAGGGTCTCTGGTCCCGCTCTGGTACTCTTTGGGGGTGAACTGTGGGTACAAATAAAAATAAAATTGAACATATTTACAACTTCCTGGGCTTAGTGTCTGTGCCAGGTTCGAATCTAACAATGTTTTAGGTGTGTCCCGTCTGTGGGACCCCGGTGCCCTGGTGTTATTGTGGGGCGTGATGAGGGTTAGTCCTGAGGTGCGTCCCGTTCCAGGTGTGTGGTAATTTCCACTGAGTGGCAGTGCGTTGGGGGTGGGGATGCCGACTGTGGGTCAGCTGGCTGCTGTTCCGTCGGGGGAGGGGGTAGGTGGTTCCCGTGGGATGGGGTATCCATCTGGGGGGAGGGGTATATAGTATGATTGCCTAGTGTCGGTAGGGTGGTCCTGTATCTCCAGTGCTTATTCTCTGGCTATCCCCCCGCCCTTGCCCTCCTTGCTGTTCCGGTGGTGTGGCTTGTGGCTAGTTGTCAGGGGGGCGGGTGGGTCAGTGTGGATTGTCCCTTTAATCCCAGCCTGACCCCGCTAGTTTCCTCCCTCCTCCCGTCGTCCCCTGGTTTTGCCAGCAGTGCTGGTTTGATGTCCCCCCCTCTCCCCATCTCCCTGCTGTCTGGTCCCCTTAGTAGTGGGTGTATTTCCCATAGTCTAATATGTGAAGTACATAATCATATAACTCACTTGCAGGTAACTTGCATACAAATAAACAGGTAAACATTTTTAACATTTGTGAACATTTTTCTTTGGTGTAAAGGATACGTTAAGTTTCTTAGTATAGGCGCAGTCTCTAGTGCAGTTGCGCTTCATGTAGACTTTCGTGCCGGAGAGCCGTGATGGTCTGCTCCCGGGGTGTCAGGGTTCTGGGTTGGCGCGGTGGAGTCATGTCACTCTTGTTTTGGTTTTCGGCGTTGTCTGTGGGTAGTTCCCTGCTTGACGGTTTCTCTGCGGTAGCGGCTTTTCCCATAGTGGTTGTAGTAGTGGGGGCCTTCTTGGTGTAGTGGTGATGGTGGTTGCTGGTCTTGTCGTCGTAGATGCAGGCCCATTTTGGAGGCAAATGCTTGCTGTTTGGTGGGGTCTGTGAGGATATGGGTCGTGTTGTCTCTGCGGACGAGGAGTTTGAAAGGGTGACCCCATCTGTAGGCAATTCCTACCTGGGTTAGTGCCGTTGTGAGAGGTTTCAGCTCTCGGCGCTTGGCTAGTGTGGTGGGTGATAAGTCCTGGTAGAATGCCAGCGCGGTGGTATCTAATTTTGGCGGGCTTTTTCTGGTCGCCTCCATGAGTGCTTCTTTGATGGCGTAGTGAAGCCTCACTATTACGTCTCTGGGGGCTGTGTGGTCTTGGCTGGGGGGCTTCAGGGCTCTGTGGGCTCTGTCCATGGTCAGCTCTTGTGGGGTTTTGTCAGGTAGGAGGGTCAGAAATACCTCTTGCAGTGTGGAGTGTAGTATCTCTCCTGTGACTGTTTCAGGGAGGCCTCTGATCCTGATGTTATTTCTTCTGGATCTGTTGCTGAGGTCTTCCAATCCATTTTCCAGTGTTTCTATGCGTGTTTGCAGGGTGGAGATGGTATCTGCCTGAGTGGCTACCGTGTCCATAATGTCATCTACCTTTTGCTCCACTTGCCCTGTCCATTCCCCCAGTTCTGTGATGTCTGCCTTTATGCCCTGGAGCTGTTTCTCCAATTCTGCTGCCATGTGTTTTTTTATATCTGTTGCTGCCTCTTTAAGCAGTCGTTGGAGGTCCGTTTTCGTCAGCAGTGCTGATTCCGGGGCTGAGACCTCGCTTTGCTCCGAGTCGGAGCCGTCGTGTCCACGTGGGTAAGATGGCGCCGGGTCTCCCTGCGCGCGAAAGTGAGATGCCACCGACGGCTGTGATTCTCGGTGTTTGCGGTTGCCGCCCATTGCTGCGGGTTACCCGGTGAGTGAGTGGGTAGTTTGTTGGGGTCTGCTGTATTGTCAGCGTGCTGTGATGTGTCTTTGATGTGCCTGGGTCTCGGCAGCTGTCGGTTTATGCGGCCATCTTGGATCCCGGTCAGGCTCCGCCCCCAAAATAAATAATTTTAAAATATATAGATGTGTGTTATTTCGTTCTAACTGTATTGTGATATTAATATATATATATATATATATATATATATATATATATATATATATATATATATATATATATATATATTTATATATTTATATCAAAATACATGTAGAACGAAATAATATATATATCTATATACATAAATATATACGTATATATCACTATATATAAAAACAGAAATAAGAGTAAGCGCTAGATACCCAAAAGGCAGCAACCCTATAAGGGAATCTCTCAAAAACCCTTAAACAGATAGCGCATAAAGGGAATGGGGGGAAGGGCTGCGCCACAAAAAGTCAATGTATAAATAGTCCAAGTAAAAAGAGAATAAAGTCTTATCTGGAGCGGGCCCAGTAGGAGATGCAGAATCTGTAGATGTTAATCCGGAGCGGATATCCTCTTTCTCCTCCTTCTTAGGAATTCACTTGAATATAGGGAAAATAGAGAACAAAAAATGGTGCAATACGTCTGATAAAGAGATACAACAGTCTAAAAGCTGGTATAGAACTCACATGTGTAGGAGCTGTAACTCGCTCTAGTTATAAAGGCGTGCAGCGGTACAATCCCAGCTTATGGGATATAGGGGAAATTCCTCCGTCAGTGATGTATTCAGAACTCAAATGGAGTAGGAGCTCCGGCTCAAAAGACCCCAAAAGCGTGATAAAACGAAGCAAATCTCCGCCACAACGCTTCCGAGCACATTGCCTGCCATACTGAATACAATGGCACCGGCGAAACAGAAGAAACTTACCGATCCGGTTCGTACTGCTAAAAAGGATAAACCGCGGCCTACTCAAGAAGACGGGGACGGACAGCAGACCTCGCAAGGCGCTGAGCTGCAGGAGGAGCAGGACAGCGACATAGGCCACTACACTGATGCCTGTGACTGAAAGGAAGTTATATGCTATGCTCCAGGAATTCCATGTATCGCTCCAGCATGACATCAAAACGGTCACCAGCGAGCTGAGAAGGGATGTGAACGAAATTGGTGAGCGCACAAACCGCCTTGAGGCCCGCTCTGATGAATTGAGCTCAGAGCAAAAAAGCCTAGCAGAGACCGTGCACCAACTAACGATGGAACACCAGCAGCTAAAGCGGAAAATGGCTGACATAGAGGACAGATCCTGAAGGAATAATGTCCGCTTCAGGGGAATCCCAGAGTCGGTCTCACGGGAGGCACTAATGCCATACCTGCAGGAGTTATGTAAAGCAATCTTGCCAAGCATTGCAGAAGTGGAATGGCTCATGGATAGAGCACACCGGCTCCCGCGCCCCCCGAGACTTGCCCAAGATACCCCCAGAGACACGGTGGTGCGTTTTCATTACTTTCGCACAAAAGAAGCGTTGCTGATCACGACTCGGAAACTGCCGGCGCTGCCGGACCCCTATGGAGCTATTCAATTATACGCGGACCTATCTGCACTCACCATGGCCCGTCGGAGGGAATTCACCACAGTAACGAAAACGTTACGCAACAACAACAAGCGGAGCGGGCCGATAAAAGACCAAGGCGACTGCAAGAGGACTGGCAGATGGTGGGATCACCTAATAAATCTAGAAAGAACTGATAGTCCGAACAACCACTCTCACGGTGGGACCTGGACTGACATGCTACGTATACCCCATATATCCTGTATTGATTATCTTAACGAGCAATCTCACTTTGCTAATCTCTCAAATGTTAACTGTTAAATTGTTGATGTTATCTGACGTTTATACGGTACCAGTTGTTATAAAGTACTAGCGTATGCCAGAGTATCTTCCCCGAGGTTGGGAGTAGTACTAACATGTAATAAGACGAGATGTCACTACTGGTTGTACATGTCCTTGACCTCCGGAATTAGAGCTGTCTTAACTGTGTCGTCCCTCGCTTGCCCCTAATCTCTACGCACGACTTAATCACCCACTAATTCCCCATATTACCAGGTCCGGGGCCCTCAGCCTTGGAGAGCATATGTATGTAATACCCACCCCTCAGGTGGGAGCGGAGAGCTCCACTCACAATCACGGAGCACAGGGACCCTGAATGTTTAGTTGTCGCAAAAGCGCCGACAGCGGCTGCTGTTCTTAATAGATATGTACTGGTATCTTACTCCTTACATAGCAAGCGAACGGGTTAGTCAGGAAACATGTACAGGGAGAGATTGGGGGGATGGGCGTGCTGATAACGAGGCCATGTTGCGATGACTAGATACCATGGGAATGGCAAGGAGCGATCGTAATACGGGCTAAAGTGCCACAGGGATTTAGTATTAAGTTGTCATGGTTGAAAGTAAAGATGGGCAAGGGACTAAGGCGAGGTCGGGTCTGACGTGGTGACAACTTACAACCTGGTGACAGGTCTAGGGTGACAAGAACTACCCCCTCGCTTAGAAACTAGAGCAGAGACACAGGCCAATACCAACTACAGAACAGGCAGGTAGGAACAGCCGATTGGGAAGTAGCGGAATAATTAGTGGAAATGATAGGCTGCTCAAAATGGCGGAGCGAATGAGGGAGGAAAGTGTCTTCTCGCCGCTCCGCTGCCGGAAAACCAAATCAGACAAAAAAAAAACCTCCCCCAAGACAGATGGACAAGGGAGGCCACGTTGGCCGTCCCTTGCATCAGTCAAGGAGAACGCCTAGTGAGGCGTTAAATTTCTGTATATACTTTCTTTTCCTTTTATGTCCTAGTGTTACCCCCCCCCCAACCCCTTGGCTCACACGTGGCGTCACTCAACCGACACCTGGTCTCAGAGTGCCCCCTTACTCCGCGCTAGACCGATAACAGACTATGGCTGACTCTCTCACGATGTTCTCGATGAATGTCAAAGGTCTCAATAGTCCCCACAAACGCAGGCTGACTGCAAGCGAAATTTCTAAATCCAAAGCGGCGATAGTGTGCTTGCAAGAGACTCACTTCTGCAATCGTAGCCCCCCCACATTTTTAATGAAGCATTACACACAAGAGTATCACGCAAGGGCCAACACAAAATCCAAAGGGGTGTCCATCTACTTTCATAGGTACTGGGTCTTCTCCCTCACCAAACAACACGCGAGCAAAGATGGGAGGCTGTTAATACTTGTGGGATCACTAAATGGCCTCCAAATAACGGTGGCATCTTTGTATGCCCCCAACGACACACAAAAGTCCTTCCTAACCACGGCCCTACGGAAAATTGACCAGCACAAACAGGGACACACAATAATATGTGGTGATTTTAATTGTACGCCGGACCCATCCATGGACATCTGCAGAACGAACCACAAACTGCCTCAGAGCAGGTCGGTCTCACTAGGGCACCATCTATCCCACCTACTACACACCCATGACTTTTATGATGTTTGGCGCAACTTAAACCCCCGATCTAGGGACTATACTTATTATTCGCATGTCCACATGACATACTCCAGGATAGACCTATGCCTCTTTGACAAGCGCACTATATCGCATGCAATCAGAGGGCACATCGGCTCCATTACCTGGTCGGACCATGCACCCGTGCTGATCACAATGAAAACGCCTCACCCTGCTAGAGGGAGGGGCACGTGGAGAATGAATGAGGCAATACTAGATGACTCGCAACAGCTCAAGTCCTTAGAATCCCACCTAAAGCACTTTTTCTCAGACCACGAACACTGCTCGACCCCACTGACAAAACAATGGGAAGCGCATAAGGCGGTGATGCGAGGTCGCCTGATACAAATTGGCTCCCTGGCAAAGAGAACTCATAACCAGGCACAGATGGGCCTGGAGCGGGAAATCTCCACGCTTGAAGCCCAACACAAAACAAATCCTACTAAACGGACCCATAAGAGGCTAGTAACCTTAAAGGCAAAACTAGAAGTAACACTTGCAGACAACTGAGAGGCACATGCGCTATCTCAAACAATCTTACTATTTAACGGGGAACAAAGTGGGAAAAAGGTTAGCTAATAAACTAAAACAGAAATATATCCAATCCAAAATACCCTTCCTCACGTCCACAGTAGGAACGAAACTATATCATCCCCAAGATATTGTCAATGAACTTGCAAACTACTATGAAAAACTATAGCAACTAGGTAACGATCCGGAGACCCACCAACCAACTAGGGCAGACATAGAGCACTTCTTGGCACAGGCGAATCTACCCCGACTGTCGCCATACCAAGCGGGATCGCTCATACAACCATTCACGGAGGAAGAAGTCGCATTAGCGATTCAATCACTCCCTAAGCACAAGGCACCCGGCCCAGATGCCCTGTCCAACTACTACTATATAAAGTTAGCGGCACATCTTACTCCCCACCTCACTACACTCTTTAACCATATAAAAAACTCAGGCGAAATAACACGAGTCATGCTAGGCGCATATATTGTCACTCTGCCCAAACCCAACAAACCTCCCACAGTTTGCGCCAACCTACGACCCATCTCCCTCCTCAACGCGGACATAAAGTTGTATGCCAAATTAGTGGCGTCAAGACTCAAACCTCTTCTGGCAATGCTAATATCCGCAGAACAAGCAGGTTTTGTGCCTGGAAGACAGGTGGGAGACAATACCAGACAATTCCTAAACCTCATTGATTGGGCCAACCATTCATCCCAAAGGGGGCTGATCCTAGCGTTAGACGCCGAAAAGGCGTTCGATCGTCTCCACTGGGGTTACATGGAAAGCGCCCTAGCGGCAATGAATTTCCCCCCCGAATTCATCCGTAGCATACTTGCACTCTATCAACGACCCTCGGCCAGGGTCTTCAGCTCCGGTTTTCTCTCCAACTCATTCGACATCTTCAATGGCATACGACAAGGGTGCCCGTTATTCCCGATCATTTTCATTCTATGTCTAGAACCGCTCATACGTCAAGTAAAACAACACATACAAATCACGGGTCTACACACGCCAGGGGGCATCAAGAAGCTTGCACTCTTTGCGGACGATATCTTGATGTTCGTCACAAATCCAGAAACGTCTATCCCGGAGTTGCTGAAACTCCTGGGGTATTATGGCCAAACCTCATACTATAAAAACAACACAACCAAAACACAAGCGCTACCTATTAATCTACCACGAGTCGAGGTGGCCGAGCTGAAAAGGCGTTATAATTTCGATTGGCGTCATAACTCATTGGCCTATCTAGGAATCAACTTGACAAAAACTCTTCAAAACATCCAAAAAGAAAACCACCACCCAACATTGCAAAAAATTAAAACAACGCTAGAGAGATGGGAGGACCTGGAGGTGTCCTGGTTGGGGCGTATAAATACGCTAAAAATGATGGTGTTACCTCTAATTCTCTACCTATTTCGCACACTTCCCATAGCCCTACCGAACAAACTCATTAACCTGTTCCAGTCCACATTAAATGCACACGTTTGGAAACGAAAACCACCTAGGGTGGCACAACGTAACATGTCCCTCCCATATGACAAGGGAGGACTGGGCCTTCCGGACGTAAGGGGCTATTACAGGGCCACAACATTAGCCCAAAGCATACGGTTGTTGAAGTCAACAAGCGCCTACTCCCAGCCATTGTGGCTGGCATTAGAGAATGCTTGCTTGCACCCATACGACGTGGCTCACTCCCTATGGACACGTGTGTGCCCCCCAACCACAAGCAGCCCTAGACTGCAATGCACAAAGTTCCAATTAAAATCTTGGGCGACCTGGGGCAAATACATAATAGGGACAGTTCCACTACTCCTGTCAGCACCAGCGGAAGCGCTGGGGGCTCTGTCTGCCGACCTGTTTCTGAAGGCATGGGTCGCTAAAGGCGTACTCAAAGTGGGCGACCTATGTATGGGAACAGAAATCAAAACTTTCCCTAATCTCCAACAACAATACTCACTGCAGATGAGGGACATTTTTCTATACCTGAGGGTGAAAAGCGCCCTGTTAACGAAACTACATGTAGAGCGAGACTCAAACCCCATGAGTGCACTCCATCCCCAACAAATACTATCATCTAAATGCACAAAACCACTAGCCCTCTGCTATGGAACCATACTCCTGGGCCCGGCAACAAGTAAACTATCCTACATGACTCAGTGGGAGAGGGAGTTAGGGGTCACGATCCCGTTAGATCAGTGGCACGAAGCGCTGCGCAATACTAAACGCGCATCAAGGAGCCTGTCGCTCTGGGAGGCTTATTGCAAAGTAACGATGAGGTGGTATTTGGTGCCCCACAGGCTGTCGCGTATTTACTCGGACGCATCGGAACGATGCTGGCGATGTGAGGAAGGGGCACGATGTTACACGTGTTCTAGGAATGCCCAGCCTTGGGAGAGTATTGGGAAAAGATAAGTGCATTGATAGCTAACGTGACACAGTGCAATGTTCCTAGGGATGCCAAGAGCTACTTGCTACACATCGCCCCAGTGTTATTGCATCACGCAAACCGTACAGTGGTGCTCAATATCCTCACGGTAGCAAAGATTAATATAGCGCATCATTGGAAGAGTAAAACAGTAGCAACGGTAGATAGTATCTGCCAACGGTTAGACATGATTAGCTCCTATAAACGTATGGCAAGTAGAATACAGGGCAATGTACAAAAATATATGTGTGATTGGGAATGCTGGTCTAGAAGGACGGACGACAACGGTCCAACAGATAGGGTAGCCACTAGCAACTAGATATCTGGGGAGACAGCCAAACTTGATGACCTGGACGTTCATTGATAATATTGACGACGACTCTAACTGGAAGTGGGAAACAAGGGAAGGCCCCACGCACCTGGTTATAGACTACTGAATGACAAGTAGGCTTTGGTCCACAGTCCAAGGGCACTAAAACCTACAAATTAAGTGTGAAGAGGCAGTACGGTGAGCCAAATAAGACCCCCCACCCCCCACTGCACCCTACGTTCCCCATGTACCCACACCCCCATGGGAAACGCTCCCCTTCATTCAGTTAAGGGGTCCACAAGGGAGATCAAACTCACAGGGTGCAATAAACTTGGAGCAACTGTCATGCGAGCGTAGGTACCATTCTCGAAACGGACAACGACTGGATAGAAGCACAATTTCCCTATAGCAATAGCCACATACTGTACACCACTACGGCCGAGAGTACCTAAAATTACCTACAAGATCTCAGGGTATGGACAGGAGCGGAGCAGAGAACCCACGAAAGGTACAGAGTAGACGGGACCATTATTATAGAGCGACACAGCATGAGATAGGAAAATGTGCAAAAGATTACCTAATGAACGTTAATGTACTCCGTGACCCTAGCTTGTAAATGATTACTCACTCAGTTATGTAATGGAACATGATCTCCACGATGTGGACATTGTATTGTTTGTACATGTCCCCCCCCCCCCCCCACCTGCGTGTGGCAACTCTTATCTTTATTTTTTTTCCCCTCTTTCTTTTTGTACCCCCCATGTCGTTTTCTCTCTTAACCAATAAAAACAGATATTGCAAAAAAAAGAACTCAAATATAAGAGAAAGGAGACAACAAATAGTGCTCACTGGGTAAAATCCACGGATAAAATAGAAATAAAAATAATACTCACAAGAATGGAGCAGGCCAACTGCTCCTTGATAATAACACTGGTGGTATTATCCCCACCTTTGGATTACTTGGGGTCCAGGATGATGGCAGGTAAAAAACAGTGTTCAGTGTATTTAAAAAGATAGATGGTACCAATAAAAAAAAGTGACCAAATAATCTTTAATATGATAAAATACACAATAAAATTCCACAAACGCGTTTCGCCAATACGGCTTTTTCAATATGGAAGGGCTAAAGCACCCAGAAGACATGCCAGGTGACTGCTGAACATGAAAGGTGAAGCAGGAAGGAGTCCCTGCTTCCCCAACATCCAGACTCCAGGAACTGCAATGCCTCCACTCCTCCCTTCCAAGTTTCAGGTCATAATGGACAGAGGTAACTTTATGTGTGTCTGTAACTGTATGTGTGATTTTAACTGTGTGTGTGTGTGTGTGTGTGTGTGGCTGTAACTGTATGTGTGACTGTAACTGTGTGTGACTGTAACTGTATGTGTGACTGTAACTGTGTGTGTGTGTGTGTGTGTGTGTGTGTGTGTGTGACTTAACTTTGTGTGACTGTGTCTGACTCTGTGTGTGTGACTGTCTGCCTCTGTGTGTGTGTGTGTGACTTTGCCTCTGTGTATGTAACTGTGTGTGTGTGTGTGTGTGTGTGTGTTTGTGTGTGTGTGACTTAACTGTGTGTGACTGTGTCTGACTCTGTGTGTGTAACTGTCTGCCTATGCGAGTGAGTGACTGTCTGCCTGTGTGTGTGACTGTTTGTCTGTGTGTGTGTTTGTGTGACTGTCTGCCTCTGTGTGTGTGTGTGTGTGTGTGTGTGTGTGTGTGTGTGTGCATGTCTGTAACTGTCTGCCTGCACTTGTGTGTGACTGTGTGTGTGTGTGTATGTAATTGTTTGCCTGTCCGTGTGTGTGACTGTTTGCGTATGTGTGTGTGTGTGTGTGCGTGTGTGTATGACTGTTTGCCACTATGTGTGTAACTTTCTGACTGTGCATGTGTGTGACGGTCTGCCCAAAGGTTGGGAGGCTGGGTGGACACATTAAAATGATAATAATTGTTATTTGTGAGTGTGTGTGAGAGAATGTGTGTGTGTCTGTCAGTGAATGTGTGTGTGTCTGTCAGTGAATTTGTATGTGTCTGTCACATCAGTGAGAGTCTGTGTTTGTCATTGAGTGTTTGTGTGCCTGTCAGTTTGTGTGTGTTTGTCAGTGAGTGTTTGTGTGCCTGTCAGTGTGTGTGTGTCAGTCAGTGTGTGACTGTTTCTGACTCTGTGAGTGAGCTGTCTGCCTCTGGATGTGTGTGTGTCTCTCTACCTCTGTGTGTGTAACTGTCTGCCGGTGTGTGTGTGTGTGTGTGTGCGACTGTCTGCCTGTGTGTGTGACTGCTTGCCTTTGTGTGTAACTGTCTGCCTCTGTGTGTGTGTGTGTGTATGTAATTGTTTGCCTGTCCGTGTGTGTGACTGTTTGCGTATGTGTGTGTGTGTGTGTGCGTGTGTGTATGACTGTTTGCCACTATGTGTGTAACTTTCTGACTGTGCATGTGTGTGACGGTCTGCCCAAAGGTTGGGAGGCTGGGTGGACACATTAAAATGATAATAATTGTTATTTGTGAGTGTGTGTGAGAGAATGTGTGTGTGTCTGTCAGTGAATGTGTGTGTGTCTGTCAGTGAATTTGTATGTGTCTGTCACATCAGTGAGAGTCTGTGTTTGTCATTGAGTGTTTGTGTGCCTGTCAGTTTGTGTGTGTTTGTCAGTGAGTGTTTGTGTGCCTGTCAGTGTGTGTGTGTCAGTCAGTGTGTGACTGTTTCTGACTCTGTGAGTGAGCTGTCTGCCTCTGGATGTGTGTGTGTCTCTCTACCTCTGTGTGTGTAACTGTCTGCCGGTGTGTGTGTGTGTGTGTGTGCGACTGTCTGCCTGTGTGTGTGACTGCTTGCCTTTGTGTGTAACTGTCTGCCTCTGTGTGTGTGTGTGTGTGTATGTAATTGTTTGCCTGTCCGTGTGTGTGACTGTTTGCGTATGTGTGTGTGTGTGTGTGCGTGTGTGTATGACTGTTTGCCACTATGTGTGTAACTTTCTGACTGTGCATGTGTGTGACTGTCTGCCCAAAGTTAGGGAGGCTGGGAGAACAAATTAAAATAATAATATTAGTCAATTCAAAATGCATTTTAGGACAAAAAAGCAAATAGGAAAATTACAAGTCAAAGCAAATCTTTTCAGTTTGCGATAATCACTTGAAATTCATCTCTAATTCCCAACAACTCTCATTTAAAGAACGCTGAAAGTAAAAGATAATTATTCTTAACATTAAAAATGACCATATGTTATTAAGGTATTTTTTATCTTTATTGTATTACCCAGATTATTATAGGTATTATTATTTATTTAGCAGCATCATATTCTGCAACACTTTACAATCATAGAAAATGGATGACTGACAACAAGCAAGTAAAATACAAAATGTTAACAAGAGGGGAAGAACTCCTAGTGCCTTTTATAAAAGTTTACTTTTAGTTTTGGGGGATTTGGGTAATCCTGCCTGATTTAAATCAAGGATCCTAGAGTCAAGTGACAGCTCCAACAAGGATGCGATATTAGAACCCATGCAATTGCTTTGTTATATGTTATGTTATATCGTTGAAACGAGTATAAATAATGCAGGGACGTTAATAATAGAATTCATGTAAAACTGCTCTCTAGACAGTGCGATATGCTTCATCAAGCAGAAATAATTCACGTTTTATAAATCCCCAGGATTAAATATAGATTACAAAGGTCACTGTAAATTAAATTAATAAGCACAGAGTAATACTATATTAGCTTGTATCAAATGGTAAAGAATGCTATTAGTCACATGAATCCATAATAAATAGAAACAAAATCCATTTATATCTCTGCCACTTGGAACTTGACGTTAGATTTACACTGTGTATCCTGGGCTTTAACATTTTAATCCAGAGTAGATAATATTTTTTCCACGGGAGACGTTTATTATTAATTGGATTTTAATGTCCTTATTTTGTGCATAACTAAACTCACGATTTGTATCATTTTGTGAGTATATTTCAAGTGAATGCATCTTTAGTACTGACGTCTTGCTTTTTTCCGATCTCACAACTTCGATAAATTAATTGTTCTGTCCAATACATTTCCCATTGTAAGACCTATATCCACGTGTCAGTTTCTTTTTTCATATATACCCTGCCTGTACAAGATGCCAGTTGTGGTTGTTCGGTGAGGTTACCCATGTTAGAGTAATGATAGTCATCATATATTTATTTACGATCATATATGCTGCAGATATGAAATGCTTTGTGAGATTGAAGCTCGTCATTTTCCTGTCAGTTTATAAAAGTGAAAATGTGGGGAATTTAGTGGCTGTCCCCTTACCATAAATGTATTTACTTTTTTCTATCAATCATCTCTTTTGTTGGCATAGAACTCCGAACAATACAAACGAAACTGTTTATCCATTGTCCGTTTTGTTTCTTTGTTAATACTTCCACATGGCACTTCAAAGTTATTGAATTCGGACGACCCATCGATCGCCCAAAATTTGGACGAATCGCAATTTGTTCAAATACCGAATGATAGTCAAACTAAGACATATTTTGTCTGGAGACAGTATATTAACCAATGAAGACTGCAAATAGATTGCATTTTACTACCTGGACAACTTTTTACACAAGTGTGAAGGATATTCAATAGTGCAAGTGTTAATGAAATGGCTATACAAATCCAGATAATGCACACAATATAAACATTATAATTGGACTTTCAGATGCAGCTGCTGATTCGAAGCATCCCTTAGTCCTGACAAACACATATGTGGGCAGACAATGGGCAATCAAGTCCCTGACCATATGGTTGCACTGCCAACATATTCAACTAATGTTGTGTAAGTTCTTAAAACATTAAGAACATATTTGAAAGATGGTAATGCCAGAATGATAAAAAATATAATTAAGACATAAAATAAAAATACCAAAATAAATATGTACCCCTTACTAGCACAAAGCACATTTCAAAGTAGGTAGAACGAAAATCCAAGCTCTCGTAAAACAAAAACTAAGAAGGGAGATAAATGGAGGTAACAATAATGTCGGTGTGGGATGAAAATAAGGGATATTTACTTTAAACCACATAGTAACATTTATATTTTAATCTCTGGATAATTATTTAAATGGGCACTATTACTTACAATTAGTTTTTATATTGTATTGACTTTGCCCATATATTTATCAAAATCAGTTTGTGAGATCTAACATAAAAAAATTAAATTTAGAAATTCATGCATCAATTCTGCAACGGAGTGGCTCCATTTTGGCTCCTAGTCAAACATTGTTATAAGCTCTGCCATATGCACCTGTGGCAGAGAGCTTAAAGAAAGAAAAGTAAATTAAAACAATGTTTCTTTGTATCCTAATCCACTGCAATATGTACCCTGACTATGCCTGAAATAAATTGGATTTTGATATCAACCAAAATCTGTAATGTACATTTAAAAGAAAACTGAGAATCACAGCAGAAAAAAAGTTAATACAATTTATACTGTCTTTCCCCGAAAATAATAACGGGTCTTATATTAATTTTTCCTTAGAAAAACGTACTAGGGCTTATTTATCGGGGGATGTCTTATTTCAGGGAAAAACGGTAGCAAGCATGTGCTAGATAGCAGGTCTACATTTGGGAGAATTCCCCTGAACATAGACCTGTTTACTAGCGCATGGAATCCCGCAAATTCCCCGAACGCAGATTAGAGAACTAGCGAATAGGGCTTATTTTCGGGGTAGGGCTTATATTACGAGCATCCCCCGAATATAAGCTAGGGCTTATTTTTGGGGATGTCTTCTTTTTGGGGAAAAACAGCATGTGATATTCAATGTGTCATTCAATAGTCTAATGAAGTGAATGTTATTGAGGAAGACATTCATTCCAATTACTGTATTTCTATTTTTTCGTCATCTACACATTTTCTTATTGCTGTAACTGTTGATTGCCGATTTATGAAGATTTAGTCTTAGGATTTAGTTGTAGCCTGGGACTAATTGTTTTAACCACATTTATTCCCCAGCAAGCCAATATGTTTGAAATCAGATAGTGTCTCACAGTGGAGGAGGAACACCAAATATATTTTTTTTAACCGAGGTTTCATTTTTACACTATATTCGAAATTTCTCATACTGCTCCAAAAATCGTGGGCTTCATAGCACTCTGGCCAAATATGCATTAGGAATCATGTTTCTCTAGGGCATTTCCATCAAAGAGTTGATGTCCCTGGAAAACATAAAATCGATTGCTAGCGGAGTTGTGTACTATCGTCTCAATAATTTATATCCTATTTCTTGGATTTTTGTGTCTATTGAGCATTTGGGTATCATATTAAAAATGTTATACTGCTCTTCAGTTGGCAAGGTGACCTCACATTCCCCAGCCTTTGTAAAGTATGAAAGAGTTACATTTGGTGATTTATTATTACCGGATTTATATATATATATATATATATATATATAGATAATAGGACGCTTTCTATAGAGGTTTGAAGACGTATTCCATTTCTGAAATTGTTTGAATTTGTCATAAATTGTCAGTGTCACATTTATATAGAAAAGTAAAATGTTGCAAAGAGCATTTATGGAGTTTGCAAGTCAAGCTCTTCATAGAAACATATAATGTGACGGCAGATAGAACCATTCGGCCCATCTAGTCTGCCCAATTTTCTAAATACTTTCATTAGTCTCTGGCCTTATCTTAAGTCTAGGATAGCCTTATGCCTATCCCATGCATGCTTAAACTCCTTTACTGTGTTAACCTCTATCGCATCAGCTGGAAGGCTATTCCGTGCATCCACTACCCTCTCAGTAAAGTAATTCTTCCTGAATCAAAATCATGAAACTTTGTTTAAATGAACAAAAAAAAAAAAATCCATATTCAGTAGTCTTCCAAAACTTTAACGCAATAACTTTTCACTTATCTGGAAAGGAAAACAATATTGGTCTGTGAAAAACTGGATTCAGTAAAACAATAAAAAATAAATAATAAATAATACTACTATCAATGTTTTGTCACATGTCTATTCTAGAGGGTGCTAAAAAAGTCTATCAAGGACAGGCAATCACTGATGGCGATTCTGATTGTCGGTTGATGTTGTGGAAATTATATGTTCTGAACGTCACCAGCATTTATCCTCTGTCATTGGATGGGTGGGGGGTAGGGGGTAGAATAACTGTAAGGAAATATAGACACCAGACCTTTTTCATTAAGTTCCAATGAGCATACAGCAATAACAATTAAATGAACGCCGTCATTAAGTCAGCCATTCGGTCGTATATAATAATGATCAGGACTTATTATAGGAGCAACCTGCGTCTGGCTTTCTTTACGTTATGTGATGCAGTGATCGAGCATTCTCTTCTCAAGCCTCTATCACAATAAAACTGAATTAAGGGACTCGAGAGACTGAAAGCAAAGAACTGTTCTTCGGGAAATTACTTTTAACACACATTTCATCTTGGTGGACACAGTGAACATAGTAACGACATATTGTCATATCTCTCAATTGACCAAGTCTGATATTTATTCCCAATTGTGTATGCTTAATTATTCTCAGTTTTTTTTTTTTAAATATGTATGTACATATATATATCTGAAAACTCTCATTATTGAGTAAAATTGGGTTCAATTCTTGGAACAAAGTGAAGAGAAACAATGATATATAATGTTTATTTAGCAAAGGAATTTGGGATTGCTATCACCCAACACTCAAGACATGTACAGTAGTTCAAAGCACTGGATAGATAGTTTTGTTTTTCCTTTAGCCTGGCTGCGGTGAAGTGGCAGTGCTGCTACACTGGACGTGGGGATGGTGAGAGCTATCACAGGGAGAGTGTGATCAGCACCTCCGACTGGTGTAGACTACAGTAACCACTCTCTTGCTATGCAGCACTTACTAATCAGTTAGAGCGCTGTTGTACCGACATGGGGCAATTACTGTAGTCTGCACCTGTTGGAGGTGCAGACTACAATTGCCTACAGTGGACCAGCAGGGAGATGTATCCCCAATAACTACAGCAGACCACCATAGAGTTTATACCCAAATTATCACCAAGGAGATTCAGCCCCTAACGAACACCAGGGATAATAGCACCCCATCCTGCAAAAAGCTAAGAAAGGTGGGGGCAAAATACAACATATTACAAACAGATTACACACACAATACTCATATTATATATGTGTCACGATTCGAGGAACCCAACACACACACACACAAACACACACAGACAGAAAAGGTGGAGTACCGGACCTTAGAGTGGCCGGGCTAAGCACACAAAGAATAGTCAGGAGACAAGCCGAGTAAGGGGAACCAGAAGACAGAATAACGAAAAACAAGCCGAGGTCAAAGGGTAGGAGAAAATCACAAAGTCAGTATAACAAACCAGAGAGTATGTAACCAGAAACACAAGTTCAGTAGCAATAGTAGTAAGCAAAGACCACAACAGGGCAGGGATGAACAGGAAAGGTAAGTATTTAAACCATTAGATTAATTCTGATTGGATAATTTCCAATCAGAATTAGTAATCACACGTGGGAGATATGTATACCTCCCACTGTGATTGAAACACTGTGCCTTTAACGGCGGATCAGGTGGCTGACCGCGGCGTGTACAAGAGTGGGCAGTCCCCCAGCGTTCAGCGTCATGCATGCTGCCGCTGGGGGACGAAGAGGGCGGCAACCGAGGCTGGGAGGACGGCTGGAGGGTGAGTGCCGCGAGCGGGCTGCAGCCTCCCCTCGCAGCCGCCCGCGGGATCCTGACAATAAGCCAGCAAACATCACACACACATTACACATAGCCAACAAGCATCACACTTGTTACACACAGTGAGCAGCTGTTACACACACATTACACACAGCCAGCAAACATCATAGCGAGAGATGTTACACACACATTATGCACACACACACATTACACACTGCCAGCAAGCATCCAACACATATTACACACAGCCAGCAAACATTGCATTCCATCATATGTTATACACACTTTACACACAGCCAGCAACCCTTATACACAGCTTGCACACATCAACAATTATAGGTAGCCATCAAACATTGCACACACACACACATTGAACACTGCAAGCAAACATCAAACACATACTACACACAGCCAGCAGATATTAGACACACATTACACAGAGCCAGCAAACATCAAACACACATATTACACACAACTTCAAACATCACACACATTGCACACAATAGACAATTACATGTAGCCAGCAAACATTGCACACACAAATTACACATAGCCAGCAAACATCACACATACATATTTTACTCACATCCGACAAACTTCACACAAACACATTACACAAAACCTGCACAAACACATACAGTTTGGGTAGGGGAAAAGGGTGAGACACAATGGTGAGTAGGAGAATTTTTCCAGATCATATTTTTTGGGGCTCCAAACTGAAATTATTGTGTAAGTCAGACCAATTTTAATGCCAAGATGTATAAGTAGATTGGCTATCGCTTATGTTCATTGGACAAATAGATGTTTTTTGGTTTTTTTAATTTCTACACCCCTGTCACCAACTGGGTACTTTTGAGATTTGAATAGAAGCACAATTTAAAAATGTAATGATATTTATCAATAGTATTAGCTACAAGTAAGCAACAGTACTGTCAATTCTCACAAGGGTACTTTACAAATTTAAATAAACTAAAAACCTGGCAGTGTTAGCTGCATGTAGAAACTAGTTGTACCCAAACTTTGTGCATCCCTTTTGACACATATTAGCTTGTCCCTAGATATACCTAATAGAGCAGAACCAAGCGAGATGATTGACTTTGCTATTGAAGAGATCTGGAATTCGCACACCAGCACTCAGATGTTAAATAACCATCTTCCAATATTTTCAGTAAAACAAACAAAAAGTCTGTAATATGTCTGTAGTCAGAATGGTTTTAAATAAATTGCACCATTTTCAACATTATACATTAAATTACTCACTTAATTTTATATAAAACATTCATAAACACTGCAATCTAAAATAAAATAAAATAAATGGTGTGTTTTTATTTATTTTATTATCTGCATGTTTATAGGTATACTTTTATGTTTATATAAATAATATTCCAAAATCTACTTATTACCATGGAGACAAATGGAACATTTTCTTGCAGTATGGTGATACTGCTGCATTTAAACTAGAAAACCAAATCTTAAGCTATTATAATTGTCTGTTATCATATTCCTAGAAAGAAAACGAAAGGCTACATTTTTTTTAACGTGTTTGGCATTTTGTAACATTTTTGTAACTTATCCAAAATTTCGGTTTAGGTAACACTCATTTCTAGGCTGTACTGACAGTCCCTAGATCTGCGTCAAATTCTGTATCCAGTGTTTTGGATTAGTGTATGTGTGCATACAGCCCCTTGTAGTGGTTATGGTACCTGCAGTGCAGAAAAATACCGCGCCTCAAGAGAAGTTGAATGTCTCCATAAACTAAGCGTAACCCTTCGTAGCTCATACATAATCGAGGAAGCAGATGTGGGCACCCAGGGGGACACAAGTAAGTTATAAAAGCTTTTTTTTAAACCATTTGACTACAAACTTTTGGCGAACTTTAGAGCACGCCTCATGCCACATGCAGAACAGTGAGGCGTAGTGGTTATAGTTCTCGAAGTGTTCATTTAACTGTATTGTATACTTTCTAATCATATAGTGCTTTACTCCAAAATAAATTACTGTAATTATAAATTCATGCAACCAGAATTCACTCTACAGAATGCTCAATATAAGATGCACCAAACATCATGAATCAGATTAAAAGAAACATCCTTAGATATCAAACACATAAAAAAAATGACTAAATGCAATCGTGAACCAGAGGCAATGAAAGAGTTAAAGATACATGTTTTCGAATGTCACACTTCCAAAATGACTTGACTTCCCGGCTTTATTTTTCTCTTCTTTGAGAGAGATTCAGTGGTTTATATCTCAAAAATGCGCTTTTCTTAGGATTAAAAGATGAATCGACTTGAACTACATTCGCTTGGTCAGGCATGTGGTTTATCCGAAAATCAAATTCTACTAATCTTATATTCCATCTGGCTTAATGTCCAGAAGATCAATTTTTCAGCTTCAGTAAAATTACGACATATCTAACTGGAAATATCTATGACCGTATAAATAAGATACTTCCTTGATTAAACTATAAATAACTATTTAAGTTCAGTAAAGAAAAAAAAAATTGCTATTTTTTTTTTTAGTTTGGTCTTTTCGCTATCCTCTGCAAATAATAAATACATGCCCTCAGTAGAACTGTCATTCGGCAATGTTTTAGGTCATTGTTTTAATTGATACACTAGATTTAATAGTGAAAATATATGTTTGAAAATATATACTATATAATACAATACATATAATATAATACAATGCATATTATTGAATGAACCTTTACATACATATAAAAAGTTGAGATGCCAATATCCTAAATAAGAAGAATATTGGTTACACTAAGACTAAGTTATAAAATTAAATTGTACGTGTGGCATTGTCTAGTGTTTACTTATTTACCTTGTTTTATGTCCAATGTCATTATATTGCTGTTAAAATAACAGTTTAAAACAACACTGGAAGGATTAGGTTCAGTTAGGAAGATGTACAGCCTTGGAGTGGGGATGTAGGTTGTGTTTTGTTTTGAGATACTAAGTGCTAAAGGGACACTATAGTCACCAGAACAGCTATAGCTTAGTGTAGTTGTTCTGGTGACTATTACCTGTCCCTACAGGCTTGTTTAATGTTAAACACTGCCTGTTACTGTCTAGTAACACCAGACGGCTACTAGAGGTGCTTCTTGTGTCAGTGCTACGCAATGTGCAGCACTGGCATCCAGAATCCTCACAATCTGCATGGAGATGATAAACACTGCCCATAGAGATGCATTCTTTAATGCATCTCTATGAGGAGATGCTGATTGGCGCAGCGTGTCATTTTGCTGTGCATGTGCAATAGCATCCCAATGTTTTTGTAAGGGGAAGCATTGGATTGGTCGAGATCATTAAATTTGATGATCTCAGCCACAGAGGTGGGGCCAGCAAAAAAAGGTGAGTAAAATCCCTTTTTAGAGCAAAGAGAGGGGGCTTGAGACGTAAATAGTCATTTTAACATGTTTCTCACACTATAGTGTTTATTCAAGGGGAGTTTATGGTTAGGAGTACTTTGTTTAATCTGGATTAAGGTTATGGGGTATCCATTTTAGACTTTATTCTAACTTTAAGGGAACACTATACTGTCAGGAATGCAAAAATGTATTCATAACACTATAGTTTTGAAAGCCCAACTTGTTAAAGAGGTGTACAATTAAACTCCTTTCCAGTGCTGTACTGGTTCGTCACCGCTGGCTCTGCCCCCACTCCACTTCCCTGGCTGAGATCAACAAAATTGATGATCTTATCCAATTCAATGCCTTCCCATAGGAAAGCATTGGGAAGCTATGATGCATGTGCAGCAAAATGCTACACTGCGCCTATCAGCATCTCCTAATGAAGATGCACTGAATCAGTGCATCTGTATAGGGAACGATCAGCATCTCTATACATGGAGATGCTAAACACCAGGAAGCACCTCTAGTGGCCGTCTGAGTGACTGTCACTAGAGATGTTTCTTTAAAGGGACACTATAGTCACCAGAACAACTACAGTTTATTGTATTTGTTCTGGTGAGTATAATCCTTCCCCCTGCAGACTTTTTGCTGTAAACACTGTCTTTTCAGAGAAAATGCAGTGTTAGCATTACAACCTAGGGATGCCTTCACTGGCCACTCTTCAGATGGCTGTTAGAGGTGCTTCCTGGGACTGTGTGCAGCACTGACATTCAGTGTCCCCCCCCCGCCCCTCTACATAGAGACACTGAACTTTCCTCATAGAGATGCTTTGATTGATCCTTGACAGTCTCAGCCAATCCTATGCTTTCCTATGAGAAAACATTGTGATTGGCTCAGATTACCACTTCAGATAATGTCAGCCAAGCAGGCAGATCAGGAGCAGATTTTACTATATTTAGGGTGGGGGGGGGTGGGGGGGGGAAAGGTGTTGCCAGGGGGCTAGATAGTTATTTTTAACACTATAGGGATAGCAATACATGTTTATGTTTCTGACCCTGCAGTGTTCCTTTACTAGTCAAAGAGAATATGTGAATATTGTTAATTTTTTAAGTGAACTACTGCAAAATATGACCAAAATGTGCCTTTTTTTAAAAAAACTGGTGGTTATAAAATATAAATATATTTAAAGATTAACGTATTACTGAAATACTAAATACTATATGAATTTTATTTATTGAAGGCAATCATCATTTCCACTCTTACATTTAGTAAAATAGGCTGTAGAGGTGTCAGCAAGCTGTGTAAAGTTGACATCCCATGTTTTTAAAAAGTAAACATAAATACTTCACACAGCTGTATCTGCACTATTAGTTCATAGGGACACATTGAAATGTAAACCCATCACAGGGAATAACCATTGCCTTATCTATTTACCTTCCATTCGAACAGGTCTTTACTCTTTTACTCTGTTACTGGTTTGCTTATGTATCAGTCTTGGATCTAAAAGTATTAACATTTGCTTAGGAGCATGGTCCCTCTTTTTCTAATTATAGTCTCAATTTAATATTTTGGATAAGATTTTTGTAAAATTATTTGATATTTTTTGATTAATTAAAACATTTTTTAATATAGGTGTAAGGTATAAATAGAGGTTATAGCAAAAGGAGGAATAGACTAAAACAGATATGAGATTAAAGCGTGTACATTATTGCATATTAATGAATAATTGATAGGATATGACTGCAAAGCTGAAAGATTTCAGTAAAAAAAAAATTAAAACTGTTAAAACAGGACGAATATGCTGGGCATTCCACTTGTGATTAAGAACTAATTGTCAATGTCAATTATTTTTACTTTGCACACTTGTATAAGTTGAATATAAGGATTATAAACTAAATTAAGGCAATAGCAAAGAAAAGCAAAATTAAATTTATTTTATTTATGTATTTTTATTTTACTTAATTTCATGTTATTGTGTTTTATTATTTTTTATAATTTATGTTGTTTTTTCTGTGTATGTAAGAAATGGAAAAATAATTAACAATGAAAAAAATAAAACATTTTTTAAAATGGCAAAAAAAATATCTATAAAAAAATCAATATATCAAAATTAAAATATTTTTCAAAACTGTATATTGATATCTGTTTTAATATATGATATTTTGGGGTATTTTTTATATTTAGAAAAAAAATATTATCAAAGTGTATCCAAAAATATAAAATCATTTGACATGCTTAGCAAAAAATAATTAAATTGAGTCCTAAAACTGAATAACATATATATATATATATATAAAGGATATATAATATGCACAGATTCTATTGATTCCTAAAGTGTTGGCTATAAATCTATTTTGTGCCATGGTTGTTCAATCAATGATTGATTTCTGAAATATATCCATACATGAAATCTTTTGGCCAAAATTATTTGCCCATATAAAAACCCTTACACCGACGTTCTTATCACAGTAAGCCTCATAATTCACAGTAACGGCAAATGATTTTTGTATATCCCTAAGGCTTACATAAACATAAGAAGTTTAAATCATCATTTCATGGTAACATTAAATCAAGTTGTTAAGTTTGCTAATATTTGTCTAATCCTGATTAACTACTGGCAGTGGCGATATTCTGCCAAGCTATTGAAAACATTGGTTTATCGAGTCCTTCTGCCAAGCCTGTCGTGATAATTTATAGAAGAATAATTTTGCCAGGAAAACAGCCACGTTTTCAAATGACTAAATGGGGACATAAAATGTAAGTTACAGTTACGAGCATGAACTCCTCCTTAATATTCTATGTAAAAGACATATGATACAATAATAACATTCTTACAAAATAAAATAAATGAATTGCAAAAAAAATTAAAAATAACACCCACGTAAACCACTTAGGTTTATGGGTTATGTTCAATAAAACCTTGTCAATTTAAGGTAAGCTCTAAGGCCAGAGGCTGGTCTTGATTCCGAACTTCCATGCAGTCCACTATTCAACTTTTGGCCCGTTGACTCCTATGAATTCAAGGTGAACTCAATAACTTGATTATAGGCACTACACTGACTCCTGATTTATTCCCCCTCTCCAAGCATAGATACGGTAAATAAATGCTTTTCAACCCTCTCTTCAAGGCACACCTAACAGTCCAGGATTTAGGGATTACCCTGGTGTTTCCTTGGTGTTTAGAAAAAAATACACCTTAGAGCTTAAGATGTTTTTTTGTTTTTAAAACACCTTAAACGCACCCAGGTAATTCCTAAATCCTGGACTGTTAGGTGGGCCTTGAGGAGAGGTCTTTTGTCTGATGTCCAGGTCTGGAGAGAGAAGAAATGCACGGAATTGGTATATTTAAACTGAAATGGAACCTTGTGGAACCTTAACCAGAGAAAAAACACCAGCCTGAGTTTTCTCATTAGAAATAAAAACACGGAAAAGCTGGATTAATGCATTTAACAAAAATATACAGAAAACAGCGAGTTCATATTTTTGTTATTTGTATTCAGTAGTTGGACAGCACAATTCAACAAATCCTTTATTTTTTAGGGAAAAACGGACATAGTGTACTAGTATAAATCTATCTTTGAACTTTAGTTTTACCATGTGCGTAAGCAAAGATGTCCTTTTCTCCTTTTTCATTTTCAGCATATTCTGATGAAAACACCCCCCCCCCATCTGCTCCAATTTACAAAATATAGCCTAAACCCTGCATAACTAAATGAATCATATGCAAATGAAAAAAAGCTTAGTGCATAAAATCATTATGAACATTGCTTAATTACTTTAGGAACATACTTTCCATCTTCAGGTTCTGTATTTTACAAAGAATCCGATGCACAATGAAGGCATCCTGGAGTGGATTAATTGGCGTTTCTCTGTTATCTGATCAATGCAGTCTTCTGTGAAAATAGTTGCTTTTATCTTAGTTCAAAGTTTCTTGGTGGAGGTGGGGGAGAATGACAAAACGAACCACAATCAGCCATTAATAAACAGCGATCATTAATTACAGCGATTTTAATTGATGGAAACAAAGTATATTTTTCTAATTAAAACATCAAACATTAAACAAGAGGTCTAAAGTGCAGAAAATGTCATTTTGTAGGTGAACCTGGTTTGAGAAGTATTTTGTTGTGTTTTGTAGACACATTATCATTTTCTGTAAGTGATTCTCGCAGATGCCAACAGGAAATGGTCAAATTACAAGGCGATGTTCTTCAGCAATCTAAAAACTGAAGCAATGTTATATTTTAATATTGTTAGCGTTGGTCATTACGCTGGAACCTGTTGGGAACTCACTAGAGAATTGCATATTCTAGGCTCTTTTGGAGCTTTTATAATTGACCCAAAATTTGCAATGGCTGTTGTAGCGAATAAACCAGCTTGACCAGCTAGCCTACAGCATTGTAGGCTATTGATTATTCCCAGATGTGACATAAACAGTCCCTGCTCATGAAACACTATTTTAAACAGCACTCCAAACACGTAAAGCACTTGTACTCTATTTTCCCCTCTTCCAAACAAATATACAAACAATATTAAATGCATGTTTTCTTGGAGGGTATCAACTAAATGGATGATTTTTTTTCCTATGGACTTTTCCTTCAAAAGCAAAGCTACATATCACCCCCTGAAAAGGTTATTACTATGAAGAGAGTTGTAAAATATTGAAGGTCAGGACTGATATGATTTACGTGTGGGGTTGTTTATAAGGGACTGTAAAGGTGCCAATAATCCCCAACTCATTGTAGGTAAACATAAGTCAGTTACATAAAAAATGTGCAGTTTATTAGCTGTGGTTGACCTATCTGTGACTGAATGTAGATTCCGGGAGTGTGACCTAAAATAATATTCCAAATATGAGAAGGCATCTCCTTGTATATTTTTACAAGATCCGTGCAATTAGAGTCGTTCACTATTTGGCTTTAATTATAATATTTATATTGTTATCTGTTTGACGATATTATTGGTTGTAATGGTTAATTCCTAAATTATGAAATTATTTAGTTAACTGTGGAATCATTTTTGGTAAAATCCAAGAAAAGAGTTTCATTGTTTCCCAGAGCAAAAGATTGCAGATGTAACTGTGAAACATTTATGTGAAATTAGTAATCTAAGTTCCAGACATCTTTGTGTATGTTTAAAGTCGAGAGATAACTTTTCTAATAGTTATAGTTATCTGTTTAATCAAATGTTCAGATATACACTGGTATTCAAAAGTATGGGGTCACTCCGAATTTTCCTGATTTTCTATGTAATTATACATTAGATGACATTGAATAGAAAATATGATCTTTGACAAGGTTATAAATAATGCATTTTAAGTGAAATAGTAATTGTGTCCTTCAAACATTGCTTTTGTTAAAGAACCCACCATGACCAACAATTACAGCCTTGTAGACCTTTGGCATTCTATTTGTCAATTTGGATTGGCTTGATTGCACTTCTTCCCTAAAATAGTTCTTCCATAGTTTGGTCCTGTTTTTCTTTGTGATCTGAGAACTTGAAACTTAGATTTTTTTGTCCATAACACTTTTTCCAATCATCCTCGGTCCAGTGTCTGTGTTCTTTTGCCCATCTTTTCTTTTCATTGGCCAGTTTGAGATATGGTATTTTGTTTGCAACCCTGCCACGTTGTAGATGATTCCAGTCTCTTGACTGGTGTACTGCAGGTACTTTTTAATAAAGCTCCAAAGTAGTTGTCCTCTTGCTCAGTTGTGACCTGCTCCTTTTTCCACTTTTTATTCTGTTTAGAGTCAGTTTCAGCTTGCTTTGCTCTGTGAAGGGAGGACTGCAAGTTGTAACATATATCAATCTATTGGATGCCATCTTAAGCCTGTAATCGGACTTACAATTGCTGATGCTCTAGATACCCAAGCTAGTCTAATGGAGACTAGTTCATTGCTTCTTTAAGCTGCACAACAGATTTTAGCTTTGCTAACAGGCCTTTTAAATGTTAAACTTGGATAAGCAAACACAATGTGCAATTGGAACAAAGGACAGATGGTTGCTGATAATGGGCCTCTGTAAGGCTATGTAGATGTTCCATTTAAAATCAGCTGTTTCTAGCTACAATAGTCATTTAAAACATTAACAATGTCTTCACTATCTTTTGACGTTATTTTCATGGACAAGAAAATCAGCTTTTCTTTCAAAAACAAGGACATTTATACGTGAACCTAAACCTTTAAACTTTAGTGCATATTAAAAGGAATATTTGGAAGGTGTCTGAAATGTATGAGTACTTGATGGATGTTTGAAACAAAGCAAGAGAAAATTAGTGAAATTATTAGGTTTTTTTTAAAAAGTGGGGGGAAACGATCTAGCAAGATGGAGTGGTTTGAATTGTAGATACAACGGGTGGGTTGCAGCAGGTGGATTGAAGGGCAGAAACATTTTCTTTGACAAGTGAGGAAAAAGGCTGAGTTGGAAGAAGCAGATGTTAGAGAATGAAGGAAAATGTGCAATTATTGCATCAATCGTTAGTAATAATAGAAAGCCATATTTCAGCTGCACTTAACAGGTAGTTTGGACAGAGTGACGTATTGTGAAGAACAAATATATAAGAAGGGTAAATTCTGACCTATAAATTCATGGCATAAATTCATATGAGAGACTTTCATATTCATTTTCAGCTTTCTTCCAGCGATGTACTTTGGTTTAGGAATGTTTTTGAAGTTAAGTTTAATTTGGTGTCAGGGTCTGAGTGGCAACCATCGTGCGGAACAATTTGTGATTGGAACTAATTTTTTCTAACTTGTTAAATGAGTTGAAAAATTAATAAAAATCTGTTCTGCTTCAGTAGAAGTTTGTTGATATAGATGAGACAATCGTTGGTAGTGGATCAATTTTGCGGACAAAGAGACCCACGGTTTATTGAAGGACAAGGTTGATTAGTTGTTCATATCTTTGTGAAGGGCACTGGAAGATTGCAGGTTAACAGACTGTGATTAGAGAGTAAGAAAGGTATGTGAGCAATGGTTGTACGGGGCACAGATTTCACAAGCTGAGGTCAAGATTATGTCAAACTTTATGAGTAGGTAACTAAGAAGACTATGTAATACAAAGGAATATATTTGAAGCAACAGTAACAGATAAATCAAAAGCGATGTTGAAGTTGTTAAGAATGAGAAAATACATGAAATGAAGAAGCCATGTCTAGAAATGATAAAAGTGAAATCTAAAAATGTAGAAGCATTGTCGATGAAGGATTGTAATGTGGACAGGGTTAAAAGTAGGGGGAAAAAATAAGAAAATATGTTTAAATATATATCGTAGGGAAACCTGTTTAGCACCATTTCTATTGCATTATCTGGGGGTACAGATAAGTCCAAGGCAGCCATATGGAAGTACAACAGGGTGGAACGTCAATAGGATATAGAGATTACATTGTAACAGACAAAGCAGGCTTTCCAGATTGCACTCAGCAAAAAGGGAAATGGATCTCATTGAATGACGGAAAAAGATTAGTGGATTTACAGGATTTACAGGGACAAAAAAAAAGGAAGGACGAAAGAAGGGGATGAGAATATTGTGCAGGAGGTATCTCCAGTGGCGTAAAGGAGGGAAGGTGAGAGAAGACAATAGCGAACTAAATATGAGAGGCATTTATTGAGGCTTGGATCAGAGTATAACATGTGATTAAAAAAAAAAAAAATCTTTAAATGAGAGACAGAAAAAAGTCTAAAGTATTCACTACACTAATCATTAACCCAAACTTTACACATTAAGCTTTACATTACACTAGCATTAAACATTAACCATCTTAATACTCTAACACTAACCATTCACCACTATACTACCTTAAAGGGTTACTCCAACCACCATAACAACTTCTGCCATTAGGAGTGGTCGTGGTGGTAGGGATCTGTACGTGCATGGTCCTGCGTGAAACACCACACATACAGATATATCTGCACTTTTATGTTGTGGGCTAGTTACACCCCCTGCACATGTGACTCAGGCAGATGAGAAATTACATCCGTCATCATCACACAATGTGAGCTGGTGGCAGACGTTATCAGCTTCTACCCTTGTAGGAAGCTCTGGGTGCACGCCTCCAGGAGGATGCCTCTATCTACCCTCCCTGCCTCTTTCCATTTGTTGAACTAGTACCTTTTTTCAGCTTAATCCCTCCCTCCCTTGTCCACACCCCAACTCTCTCCATGGTTCATGTGCAAGTGTTCCGAGCCCGTGAAATGGTCCAATGAAATGCTTCTCTACGAGAAACATTTGGTAGGACCCTGCGAGGAAACGATTAATGTCAAAAGTGTCTTGGAGACTAAAAAGTATTCTATTATTTAGGGATGATTTTTAGCACAAATTGGGGAACAGGTGGAATCCCTGTAATAATGTCAAATGGAGAATAAATTAAATAACACATTTAGAAAATAAGGGTTAAAGTAACCTTTAATAATGGCATTAGCACTGTCCCTAAACAAAAAAAACATAATGCTACATAAAACATCCATTATCGTGGGTATTAAAGGTGTGTGTTCAGGAAGAATAATGCTATCTTGAGTTTCTGGAGACATTTATAAACCTCCAGAAACCATTGATAGTTATTATTTCCCCATAAAACACGGTTCAAACTCTCTCTCTCTCTCTCTCTCTCTCTCTCTCTCTCTCTCTCTCTCTCTCTCTCTCTCTCTCTCTCTCTCTAGATTTATTTATATACAGAGAGATAGTATATTTAATTTTTTAGTTTTTAGTTTTTTTTACTATGAGCCTTTTATAAAAATGGTAGAAAATATCAGATTTCAGTTGTTTTAGATATTTCCAATATCATTTGCCTTATACTTGGTAGTACATTGCAATATTAGTAGGCAGAGGTTGCAGACCTGCATCTCCTCCAATACATCTTTTTTTGTGATTACATATATATTAGATCTCAAAGCTGCTGCTGGGATGATATTGTTATGATAAATCCCTGTTTATACTGTGCCAGTGAAAGTGTCTAATGCGGTTCAGAAGTTAATCTGTGGAAGAAAACATATTTTGTATATTCTGTGCTGCATCCATCTGAGAGCCAGAACACTGAATTCCTTTGGGCGATGAGAAACTTTGAAACTTAGAACGTATATATCCAAAACTTACTAGGTATATACGTCGTTGTTTATAATGAGAGCACTCTGAGGATTTAAATATGAAGAAAGTGAATATTTGTATTTAAAGAAAAAATAAATAAATAGACTTTTTAGTCCACATGTGCCTGGGGTTTATTCAAGATCTTATTGTGTATTAAAATATGAAATATACAACAAAGTAATTAACACGTAATGTCCCTGGTACACTCCAAAAATAGGAGCTGACATCGGAATTGAGAGAAAATTCAAATGGCAGTAAAAAAAGCAATTGATTCAATGATTTTATATGGTGAAGTCTTAATGCGATTGCAACACTTGCCACGCATGCGCATTAGGTCCCTCCCCTGGCGGACGAGGAGCAGAGACAAAGCCTGACCCAGCGCCGGAATCAGGTAACTGACCAAAGGGTTTTTAACCCTTTCAGCTCTGAGGGAGGCACAATGGAGGGGGGGCAGAGGGCACTATAGTGCTAGGAAAACAACTTTGTATTCCTAGCTCTATAGTGTCCCTTTAAGTAAAGAGATCCTACCTGGGGAATATGATAAGAGAGTTAGGAGGGTGGTGCTTCATCCATAACACCTGTGGGTCACAGGTGGTTTAAAGGCCATTTAACCCTTCCCACAACTTCTGGCCTTACATCGTGAACTCACACACACACGCATATATATATATACATACCAAAAGAGTTGTAGTGGGGGAAAAAAATGTGGTTCTTTGTTGAGCTCATTTGCATATGCCCACCCAGAATCTCTTGCAGCAGTGAGAGCCCAGTAAAGTGAGATTTCTGTGGGAAAGGCAAGTCTTATAGCTTGACTGGTGTGTGTATTCGTGTTTAGCAATGTATTAACAATATATATATACGTCCCAAAATTCTGTTTTGTATTAACAGTGCTGGGATTCTCTGCTATCTGTCTCCTGCAAGTGAAAGCAAAAAGCAAAAAGTAAATTATGATCTTTATCAAGATAAAATTCTATTTTGGGCTAAGTAAGCACTACGGGGAGTCTGTACTTTAATGAAGAATTGCAGACACACGCATTAAAAATGACCTTTGTGAATCCAGAGTCGCATGAATTTTGAAAGCTCAATATCTGACACAAACAGACGTACTCGCAGGACCAGCAGGTTGTTTGCAGAGGAAATTAAGAAATCATTGCCATTTACTCCATTGATGCTACACACACAATAATAGCAATAAACAGTACCCACATATTTGTGAACGTTAGAAAGGAGACACAATACATCCAGGAACTAATATAAATGTCTATCAAAAAGATTAGAATAGTGGGGTGGCAGGGGTTGTAGTTGGGTGACAGGAGTTGTAGTGGGGTGACAGGGGCTGTGGTGGGGTGACAGTGATTTTAGTGGGGTGAAAGGGGCTGTGGTGGAGTGACAGGGGCTTTAGTAAGATGACAGGGGCTATACTGGAGTGGCAGGGGCTGAGTGGGGTGACATTAGATGTAAAACTAATTTCTTGTTTTACAGCTAACCCTGGGCCAAGGACTCTGTTTCCCTGGAGATCCGGTGGGAGATGCAACTCTTTCTGACCAGCACCGTGAAATGTATCAGAGCGTTCAGGTGGTAACCTATGGCAACGTTCTGATACTTCGATATAGTGCAGTCAGATACATAAAAAAAAAATAATAATAATAATATTTTTTTTAAAAAGCTACTGGAACAAATAAAAAAAAAATACATATAAAATATAAAAAAAATTAATCTTACTCAAAGCTGGCAGATCAGTAGATGACAAAGCAGGCAGATCAGTAGGTATTATTTTATTTTCTTCTCATCTTTTTGATAGTTTTGTTTTTCCTACTGAATTCCCAATATTATTATAACTTGCGTTTTAAGATACAAATATAAAGTATACTGAAATTACAGATGGTTTGGGAGCACGCTGATCTAACCAAATGGTGGAAGTGTATTAATAAACAATATTAATGCAAGATTTATTGTGAATTAAGTAAAAAGAATCAGTGTCAGTGTTATTGAATAACACATTTCGATCTATTGATTTGGTGATTTAAACATCCAGACTAGAGTAGTATCTATTTTATGTCTATTCTGTGAGAGACTAACTGCATGTACTCACTGTATATAGGTGCATGTATATATAACGATGAGATAATGATAATGCAATAAAAAAAAAAAAAAGGTTGTTTAATTGGATGTACACCTGTGTTAGCAAAATATTTAATTTATTAAGCAGGTGCTGTTCATATTTCTGGTAAAAGCCATTTGTAAACGTGTTTTAACTACTGTCTCATTACAGTACAACAATTCTAGTGCACGTCCCATTGAAGGCAATTAATGTTTATCACTAAAAAACACGTTATCTTCCTGAAAGGAACCAATTGTTATTTCATTACTAATACTTTAACTGCTCTGCACTGATAAGAATTCTATTCAGCACCCGACAGACCAATATCACAGGTACAAAACGAGTGGCCGCTTTGAGTTTCAGAATATTTGATTGATTTCTATTTCCTATATACTTCCAAATAAACCTAAAAATTAATAAGTACCCAGTGCCCCTAAATCACAAGACATAATCTGCAATAATACTTTCATTAGAAAAATCTCACCCTAGTCATGAAGAAAAACTTTTTCTGGGACCCCTTGGTTTGTTTTTAGAGGACAATTTTGACAAGCTCCATCATTCATTGTCTGCTGACAGAGAAAAGGGGCTCTGCCAATGTGTATTAATCACTCACATGAGGTGCTCTGCTCCTCCTCCGTGGCTGAGATCATCAAGTTTGACTATCTCGGCCAATTCAATGCTTTCTAATAGAAAAGCATTGGGAGGCTATTGCGCATTGGCAGCAAAATGACGTGCTGCACCAATCAGCATCTTCACTTCAGTGGCGGATCCAGAGCCTGATCTCGGGAGGGGCACTTGTAGATTATTTAAATAAATAATCCAGACACAATAACCACTACAGCTCAGTTTAGTGGTTATAGTGCCAATAATGCCAAGACCCCCTCCCAGAGTAAGTAGTCAAACTGTTTAAGAACTGTTTGACAACTTACCTGAGGTCCTCCGGGGAATGGGGCTGTAGTAGGGCAGAGGAGCAGTGGTATGTGTGAGTGGTGCAATGTGTGAGGGGTGCAGTGTGTGTGTGTGTGTGTGTGAGGGGGACAGTGTATTAGCAGTTTGTGTGTGTGAAGGTTGCAGTGTGTACGTGAGGGCGGCAGTATATGTCAGGGGTGCAGTGTGTGTGTGGGTCAGTATGTGTGTGTGACAGTTACAGTGTGTGTGTGGGGCAATGTATGTGTGTGGGGGCAGTGTGTTTATGGGGGCAGTGTGTGTATGTGGGGGCAATGTGTTTATGGGGGGCAGGGGCAATGTGTGTGTATGGGGGGCAGGGGCAATGTGTGTATAGGGGGGGCAGGGGCAATGTGTGTGTATATGGGGGGCAGGGGCAATGTGTGTGTATATGGGGGGCAGGGGCAATGTGTGTGTGTGTATGGGGGCAGGGGCAATGTGTGTGTGTGTATGGGGGCAGGGGCAATGTGTGTGTGTGTGTGTGTGTGTGTGTATGGGGGGCAGAGGCAATGTGTGTGTGTGTGTATGGGGGCAGGGGCAATGTGTGTGTGTGTATGGGGGGCAGGGGCAATGTGTGTGTATGTGTGTGTATGGGGGGCAGGGGCAATGTGTGTGTGTATGGGGGGCAGGGGCAATGTGAGTGTATATGGGGGGCAGGGGCAATGTGTGTGTATATGGGGGGCAGGGGCAGTGTGTGTGTATATGGGGGGCAGGGGCAATGTGTGTGTATATGGGGGGCAGGGGCAATGTGTGTGTGTGTATGGGGGCAGGGGCAATGTGTGTGTGTGTATGGGGGCAGGGGCAATGTGTGTGTGTGTGTGTGTATGGGGGGCAGAGGCAATGTGTGTGTGTCTGTGTATGGGGGCAGGGGCAATGTGTGTGTGTGTGTGTGTATGTATGGGGGGCAGGGGCAATGTGTGTGTATGTGTGTGTATGGGGGGCAGGGGCAATGTGTGTGTGTATGGGGGGCAGGGGCAATGTGAGTGTATATGGGGGGCAGGGGCAATGTGTGTGTATATGGGGGGCAGGGGCAATGTGTGTGTATATGGGGGGCAGGGGAAATGTGTGTGTGTTTATGGGGGGCAGGGGCAATGTGTGTGTGTGTGTATGGGGGGCAGGGGCAATGTGTGTGTATGGGGGGAGGGGCAATGTGTGTGTATGGGGGGCAGGGGCAATGTGTGTGTATATCGGGGGCAGGGGCAATGTGAGTGTATATGGGGGGCAGGGGCAATGTGTTTGTATATGGGGGCAGGGGCAATGTGTGTGTATATGGGGGGCAGGGGCAATGCGTGTGTGTGTGTATGGGGGGCAGGGCCAATGTGTGTGTATGGGGGCAGGGGCAATGTGTGTATGGGGGGCAGGGGCAATGTGTGTGTATATCGGGAGCAGGGGCAATGTGTGTGTGTATGGGGGCAGGGGCAATGTGTGTGTGTATGGGGGGCAGGGGCAATGTGTGTGTGTATGGGGGGCAGGGGCAATGTGTGTGTGTGTATGGGGGGCAGGGGTAATGTGTGTGTGTGTGGGGGGGCAGGGGCAATGTGTGTGTGTATGGGGGGCAGGGGCAATGTGAGTGTATATGGGGGGCAGGGGCAATGTGTGTGTATATGGGGGGCAGGGGCAGTGTGTGTGTGTATGGGGGCAGGGGCAATGTGTGTGTATATGGGGGGCAGGGGAAATGTGTGTGTGTGTATGGGGGCAGGGGCAATGTGTGTGTGTGTATGGGGGCAGGGGCAATGTGTGTGTGTGTGTGTATGGGGGGCAGAGGTAATGTGTGTGTGTGTGTATGGGGGCAGGGGCAATGTGTGTGTGTGTGTGTATGGGGGGCAGGGGCAATGTGTGTGTATGTGTGTGTATGGGGGGCAGGGGCAATGTGTGTGTGTATGGGGGGCAGGGGCAATGTGAGTGTATATGGGGGGCAGGGGCAATGTGTGTGTATATGGGGGGCAGGGGCAATGTGTGTGTATATGGGGGGCAGGGGCAATGTGTGTGTATATGGGGGGAAGGGGCAATGTGTGTGTGTGTGTGTGTATGGGGGCAGGGGCAATGTGTGTGTATGGGGGCAGGGGCAATGTGTGTGTATGGGGGGCAGGGGCAATGTGTGTGTATATCGGGGGCAGGGGCAATGTGAGTGTATATGGGGGGCAGGGGCAATGTGTGTGTATATGGGGGGCAGGGGCAATGTGTGTGTGTGTGTGTGTGTGTATGGGGGGCAGGGGCAATGTGTGTGTATGGGGGCAGGGGCAATGTGTGTATGGGGGGCAGGGGCAATGTGTGTGTATATCGGGGGCAGGGGCAATGTGTGTGTGTATGGGGGGCAGGGGCAATGTGTGTGTGTATGGGGGGCAGGGGCAATGTGTGTGTGTATGGGGGGCAGGGGCAATGTGTGTGTGTGTATGGGGGGCAGGGGTAATGTGTGTGTGTGTGGGGGGGGGGCAGGGGCAATGTGTGTGTGTATGGGGGCAGGGCAATGTGTGTGTGTGTATGGGGGGCAGGGGCAATGTGTGTGTGTGTGTATGGGGGGCAGGGGCAATGTGTGTAGAAGAAGGATAGGGGGGGGCTTTTTTTTTTTTAATGTGTGTGTGGTTTTTTTTTTAACATTTAATTAAAATTAATATATAATTTATGTCCCCCCTCCCTTCTTACCTTTACTGGGAGGAGGGGGGACATCTTTCTTTCCCTGGTGGTCCCAGTGGGGATTCCCTGGTGGTCCCAGTGGTAGGAGTGAACTCTAGCCCGCGCTCCAGGGCTAGAGTTCACTCTCGCGAGATTTGGAGCGTTGCCGTGGTAACCGCGGCAACGCTCCAAATCTCGCGAGAGGAGGACCCGGAGGAGCTGCTGGTAACAGCTCCTGGGTCCTCTCTCCCTCCCCTGCCGGTCGGCTGTCAGTAATGTGCCTGCAGACCGGGGAGGGAGATCACTGATCTCCCTCCCCGGTCTGCAGGCACAATGCAGGGCTGGCACTTGGGCAATGTCAGCCCTGCATTAGCCGGCAGGGGAGAATCTTGGGGGGGGCAATTGCCCCGTTGCCCCCCCCCTGGATCCGCCACTGCTTCACTTAGAGTTGAATAGAGGGATCCAGTCTAAATATGTATATCTTGCATGACCAGGCAGTCCTCTATAACGAAATCAGTAGCACGGACGTCCGATCTAATTGAATGCAGGAGGGACGCCCCTCCATGTAGTCATCGATGTCTTGCACAGGTACAAGCCTGTGTGATGAACAAATGGTTGGCACTGTAGAGCGTCGAGTGTATGAGAGAGCCACGCTCTCTACTAATGTGATCGAATATCGTGATAGCCTGAGCGGGCCGTACCCGTAAATAACCAAACAGTAGAGTCTACATCCGTGACCGGTTCTCTCTATGAGAATGTGTCCTCCAAACATGTCCTCTGTATCCAGCTCAGTCTCTGGCTGAGGTTGAGGGAGGGCTGCGCCCTTTAATAACAAATCTGTGTCCGGTTCCGTATCTGAGAGGGGTTCGCTCTCTATTCCTGAAGGTAAAATATTCTCGGATCGAAGTGATGGAGGGCCGCACCCTCCTGTGATCCAAACTAGAGTCCCTAGAGACTCAGGGTGACCAACTGCAGGGTACACCAATTACTAGTATCAGCATAAGGCTGAGGGCAATCTTCGGAAACAACAATAGAAAACTACCAACTGACCGCCCGGATTCCGTGCGCACGCGCGGGGTCCAGGATGACCGTTGGTAGTCTGAGGAAAGCTGGAGACATTCTCCGCAATCCACGAGCGCCCGGGAGGTCGGAGGAGGTCAAGTCAGGCCTCTCGACGACCCGAGCGAAAGGAAAAGGAAGTCACGAAAACAAAAAAACAACAATAACGTAGATAAGAGTAAAAACGCAAATTCTATCTCAGCTAGAAGGCAAATAGCAGGCCGGAAGGTAAGACAAGTAAGCCCCACTGAACAGGGCCAGGAGCTAACCTTACGCAGGAATAACTACCGATACCTATAAGGATACCGGGAGGCAGATATGGAGTTAGTTGTTAAAGACAAGGTAAACACCGCATTCTCCTGAAGGTGTCTGAGTACCGGTCCTTGCCTGTGCGAAGCTCTCCTTGGAGATGTGCCGTCGCCGGTCTGGAGTAAACCGTGGATGTGTGTCCGGGGTCTTCATAAGAAACCTTGCCCTTCAGGCATGAGGTTTAGGGCCTTCACCCTTCCCACCATATTCAGATGGCCGTATGCTGGTGTCCTCTTGGATAGTATGGCAATGGTGCTTGTCTGGACACCTGCCTATCTCCATGTCACTGGTGGGCACTGGCTTTTCCTCAGTGATATTCCCCCAGGCCTGCGGCCAAAAGGGGTTCGGCACCAAAAGAGCAGGCCCGTCAGAAGGGCACAGGCCCAGCAGGCCAAACGAATGGACACAGAATAGTTGGCAAAGCAAATAGGCACAGACATAGCAGGCCATTCAAATAGGCACCGACATAGTAGGCCAATAAACGGGGCACAGGCATAGCAGGCCATTTTAATGGGCACAGGCATAGCAGGCCATTTTAATGGGCACAGGCATAGCAGGCCATTTTAATGGGCACAGGCATAGCAGGCCATTTTAATGGGCACAGGCATAGCAGGCCGTTCTAATGGGCACAGACATAGCAGGCCAATCAATGGGGCACAGACATAACAGGCCAATCAATGGGGCACAGACATAGCAGGCCAATCCTGGGTTGTGTATTATTATTATATTATTATTATGTTATTTATATATAGCGCCATCCAATTCCGCAGCGCGTTACAATGGGTATTGAATGAGTAATGTGGACCTCTGAGTTTGGGTAGAGGTCCCTAAAGCAATTGTAGATCCTCAGAGCATCCTGTGCCATAGGACCCTTAGACACCAACTCTTTTAGACAGCATGATGCCGTGTGAATAACCTGAACCGGGACTGGCAGTCCCTAAATGCCCAGCAGGCAAATAGTGGTATTCCAGCCGTATTGGGTATAAGCGGAAGTTGTTCCAGTGACTATCATGTCCATGAATGTAAGATACACTGAGCAATACTCTCCTTAAACTGTTAATTGGTATGCCCATGCTCACACAGAAGTTTCTTATCATTATTATAGATTACCATCATCATACCACCTGAAGGGTATTGTAACCATGGACACTTCCAGGATTAGGGCTAACGATAGCCAACTCAATGAATTCCCCCGAGAATCTGATAAAATTGTATAGTATCAGCGTAGACTGGTCTCCCCTACCAGTTTGAGTCAGAGCCAGGTATGTTAGCTTATATATATATGCCATGGACAGAGAATTCAAACCAGAGTAGTCTCATCTGAGACCTCCTAGCTGGACAAGAAAAAATATATACTGAGTAGCACATGAATCCTAGAGTTAACTGGCACTGTATACACCCTGTACAGAGCCTGTACAACTGAGTTCATATATACCTGTAACTCACAGTAATCTGTGATATACCCTGTCAGTAGAACTCACAGAAATATGTGATATACACTGTCCGCAAAGCTCACAGCAACCTATGATATACACTGAAAGCAAACTCACAGCGATCTGTGATATACACTGTCAGCAAAACTCACAGCAATCTGTGATATACGCTGACACTAAAACTCACAGCAATCTGCGATATACATTGTCAGCAAAACTCACAGCAATCTGTGATATACACTGTCAGCAAAACTAAATCATAGATATACACTGTCAGTAAAACACACAGTAATCTGTGATATAGACTGTCAGCAAACTCACAGTAATCTGTGATATACATTTTACAGCAAAATTCACAGCAATCTTAGAATTATTGCCAATAAAACTCACAGCAATCTTAGATATAATATGCCATAGAAACTCGGAAATCTGAATGTAAAATGCCATAAGACTCACAGTAATCTGTGAGATATACACTGTAATAGGACTCTTTCGAGGCAGACTTCAAACTGAAAGCCAGAGACCTACGGCAGAGATTCAAACAGAGAGGCTATCCCAATAGATGCCTCAAACACGCTTACCAAAGAGCATTGAACCTTGAACGCAAAGATCTACTCACTAATAAGCCCAGTTTGGACCCCAAAAAAGTCATTAGGTGCGTAGCAAACTATGACGCTGGGTGGAACGAGGTGAAAAAGGTGATGGGCCGTTTTTGGCCGTTACTTACCCAGGACCCACACCTCAAGGACACCATCTCTACCAAAGTGTCCATTACAGCCAGGAGAGGAAAGAATTTAAAAGAAATACTCGTACCCAGTCATTTTTTAGCATCAAAAAAGAGAACCCATAACTGGATGAACATACACGGCACATATCAATGTGGGAGATGCGTTGCATGTGTATACATAGCCAAAGGCTCTAAAACCATTACAGACTCCAGTAACTCCATCAATATCGCCATCAAGCAATTCTTTAATTGCAATACCCTAGGTATGGTATATCTACTTGCATGCAAATGCGGCATGAAGTATGTGGGCAAGACCATACGTCCATTCAAAAGACGCATCATGGAACATGTCCACTCCGTTACCTCCAATAGGGATACATCAGTGGCCAGACATGTTAGGAACCATCATCCTGACACACCCGAATGCATTAAGTTTGCGGGTATTGAGAAAGTTCAGCTAGGAAAAAGAGGGGGTGACTTAGACCAGACCCTCAAGAGGAGGGAATGCTATTGGATCTACAAATTAGACACACTAGCACCCAAAGGCCTCAATGAGGGCTTCACATTCACCCCTTTTATTGAAACATGATGTCTTCATTTGTATATAGTTATGTGTGGTATTGTTCTAACCTTAATCTCTCTTTCAATTAATTTATGTTACTTTTGCTAATATGGATCTATTTACTATCGGGTACTCTCCTTCAACTTTCCTTTAGATAGTGGCCTTCAAGCCTTGCAGCTTGATACTTACCTCCTTCCTTCATCCAAATACTATGACTTAGTGAATTCGGTATAAGGGGAATCACTCGGACTAGGCAGCCCTCCTTTTGATCTATATACAGTTATCCTTCGCCATGAAGGTTTTTACTTCCATTTACACAATGTAGTCCACGTTAGGGACTTCAACATTGATTAAGGAAGTTTATGTATCCCTCAAGGGTGTCATGGCTAAAGCCTAGTATTTCTCCTTTCTGTTTTATGTCTTCATACAGTGAGTACAGTCCATGTCCCCTCCCATATTGAGCCTTCTTGCTCATATATAATTTTAGAGACGTTCCATCGCCTAGAGGTGTACCTTGTTATTCACCTCTTTATATATACACGTTTCTCCGGACACACTCTGTATGCGCTAAATAAGAGATATAAGGTGGCACCATAGATCATTTCTCTAACATCTATGGACCCTTGAGAGGCTGTCCGATATCACGGATTCCCTCACCATATCATCCAGCATGAGCCTACAAACTTTTTTCGCCTGACTCAAAGTCTCCGCCCCCGTTTACACCCATGGGGACGGACCACACGTTATTAGCCGACGATCACTTTCGCTCAGCATCTAAGACTCCGCCCCCGTACACACCCAAGGGGGCAGACCGGACTCTACGTCATAATCCACATGGCACCTGTTGATTGGTGCATACAGACACGATACGTGTCACACTTTGATTGACCACAACACTCTCTGAAGGAGGTACTTAAACGCTGTCCGATCAGTACCCGAGTTACCTTTGACAAAGGCGCTTGTGGTAGCGCCGAAACGTACGTTAGGTCCTTTTGTTTTTAGACCAGCACGTTTGATGTGACACTAGGTTTGGGTGGATGGGGGCGATAAGAGTCTAACCGAAGCTTACATTAGGAAGCAGCCTGTGCATATAGACGCAAGCTCCAAATAGGAGTTTTTCCTACAGAGCAGAATCTTTTTTCTCCACAGCAATATTCCAGCAAAGATACAATTGTCTTCAAGTTTTGCATAATAGCAGGATATATTCAGACAGCAAAGATACAACTGTCTTCAAGTTTTGCATAACAGCAGGATATATTCAGACAGAATTTCTGCAATATTTGCAACTTGTTGATGTAACAAAGTAGTAGGGACACTTTGTTGGGAGCAATAAGAGTCTAACTGTAGCTTACATTAGGAAGCAGCCTGTGTATCTAGTTGCAAGCTCCATATAGGAGTTTTTTCCTTCAGAGTAGAATCCTTTTCTCTCCACAGCAATATCCCAGCAAAGATACTTTTGTCTTCAAGCTTTGCACAACAGCAGGATCTATTCAGACAGAATCTCTGCACTATTTGCAACTTGTTCGATGTAACTAAGGTGTAGGGATACTTCATTTTCCCATCTGACTCAGTTACATTTTGTTATCCTGGTCATTGCGAGATTAGTTTCTCCTTACAATCTGGCAATTAGCTCGCCCAATTACATGCACTCCAAGGCTCTCCATGTAGCTACATCCCTGCCTTTCTATTAGCGGGACGGTTTATCCTAGGTTACACCTAGGATAGGTTATATACAGACTTTTGCATTCCCCCCACCCTGTTTTACCCTTAGTGGTGATGGTGCATTAAGCTTTTTTTCTTGTTCTGGGATCATATTTTTATGATGCCCACATTAAAGTATATTATTTTAAGTTTGTTACTTTAAGCAGGACTATATCTGCAGAACCATTTTTTCTGTGCTCCCTTAGCCAATCCAGCTTGGGATCACGGTTCATCCTTTTGTTCAGTTTATGTACATACGCAAGGGTTATCCCCTTTGAGTTCTGCAGCCACACTCCTGTTCCCACCCGGTTGGGAACTCAGCACTCCAGTGCTTTCTTTCTTTTCTAATAAAAACATATAGACACATCTGAAGAAAAAACTATGGCAAACCTGAAGAAATCCGCCGGGGAATCCCAGCAGGGCAACAATAGCCTAGATCCGAGCACCGTGGACGTAGGAGGGGCCGCGAGTAGGTGCACTCTCCTCCACCCGGTCGGCCGCCCACGGCTCTTAGAAGAAGTTGAGCGCGGCCACGTGGCGAGTACCACGGTTGACGGTAGAGTCACAAAGGGGTTCGGGGAAATCAGGAGGCAGCCAGAGGCTAGTCTCCTGAAACCCAGATACAACGCATGCAGCCCGCGGATAGTAATGGCGGGACAAAGAGAGTGGGGTAGCGAGGGGGGGGGGGGTAGGAGAGGCATGACTGAAAAGGAATCCCCAAGAACTCCCCTAAAACCACCACATAAAAGAAGCAATCCCCAAGAAGACAGGGGAAGCAAAAATCAAAAGGTAGGAGTCCCAATAACATTATAAATATATCTAAATACAATATACATAACCTACCTAAGCAGTAAGAAGTAAATATATATCAGGAAATATAACTAAACACAAAAAATATAACATATAAATATATAGTAAGAGAAATCATATGGTACTAAATAAAAAAGTACAGTATAACAAAATAAGTAAATATACTAAGATACCAAATATAAATCCTAATAAATCATAATAAAACCCAAAGCCACCCACTATAAGCAGGAGGCAGTGGTACTCTGACCTGTACTGTCTGCGGAGCAGCAAAGAAAGAGGAAATGATGCATGGGAAGGGGAGTTTTATAGTACCTAACTTTTTTCTGATTGGTTGTTTTTCTGTGCTGCTGTGGAGTTCTAGTAAAGAGAGACTTAAGCAAATACGAAGCCTCCTGTCATGTTATAAAATTGTTTTTACGCCTGTCCAACAAGATTCAGTAAATGAAGAATTTAGTGGTAAATATGCCACAATCACCATGGTAAGTAATGGAGCACTTTGACAAAGAATATCACTAATTTTACTGGATAAATCTTCTCTCGTGATAATAAAATGTGGTCTCTAGAGATACAATAAAGTGTAAATAGTGCGTGAAGTATAGCAATAATCTAAATCCACCATGTAAACACCTCGGGGTCCTCTAGTGACACTGTAAACACATCTGACACATCAAACATGCTTAGTGTCTCAAATAATAAACTTGTTTCTGGTGTGAAGGGAGCCCCGCAGAACAGCTTTCAGTTCATCAATGCCAAGCTATTACTTGACTCTGAACTGAGATTAGAGATATTAAGATTTTTAAAAACAAAATTAGCCTATTTTTCATTTATTTAATTATTTTACTTTTAGTAAATACAATTTATATTGACAATGATGTGTTGTGTATTAAATGTCTCTCTTCTAACCTATTTGCCAAATTATCTGCGAGCTATGACTTTTTGGGGATTCAAACTAGCAGCTGTGTGCAATTTATTCAATACCGCAACTACAGTGTTTCTACATAATTGCTAGCATGTGGACTTTAATTAATCAAAAGCACATATCCCATCAACGTTTACAACCATGGTGAAATGAGCCTGTTCCACTTTTTATTCCCCCTGAGACTGTTATTATAGGAAAAGTAATAACACTTTTTATTAAACTAGACTATCTTTAATAAAAGAAAAAACTCTTTCATGTAATTTTGACAGGCAATTTCATATGTTTTTATGTACACTAAGATTTGCTCAAAATGCATGTTAGATCCAATCAGAGGGCCCCATGCAAGAATCAGAGAAGGGACCTCTTACACTCTCACTGACACACAAACATTGACACACACTCACTGGCTACTCACTCACTGACAGACATGCAGTATTAGGCGCAAACCAATACACAATTTCACTAACAAACACATACTGACATACAATCAATGACACACACACATGCTCACAGACAAACACACACACTGAAATACATACACTCACTGAAAGACACACACTCACTAATTTGACACACACTGACAGACATAAACACACTCACTGACAGACATATATGCTCACTGATTTGACACGGACTGACAGACATACACATTCACTAACAGACCCACACTCTCACTGATTTGATATACACACTCACTGACAGACACACACACATACACTCACTCAGTGACAGACACACAAACATACTGACAGACACACATTCAGCTGTGCAGTAAGCCAAAGGGCTCCTTTGATAACTCAATGAGAATGTCATCAAACACTGAAATAATGGTGACCTTACATATATCTGATTTGGTATATTTGAAAGAAACACTTTTGTTTTAAATAAAGAAATAAAAAAAAGATATATCTTATTCTGTAATAGCAAAACACTCAAGTACAAACAAATACATGATCATACACAAATATGTAGAGACAAATTTACAATAATTCACATTTGGAGTCAAGGAATTTCCCCCCTTTTTGAAGCACAATTGGGTATTGTTTCCAATTTTTTTTTGGATAAAAAGCATACAAAGATATTCAATTAAAAGATTTAAACCTTTTTTCAACCTGGGTTATTATGTAACTAATATTTCTAGTGGAGCTGACATACACAAATCATGTAGGTGGTAGGTTCACATAAAGACTGGTATATATATTTATATACTATACCAAGGATTTCAAACGTTGGGCCCTTCGATGTAGGTGGTCTACAATGCCCAGAATGCTTTGAATTCAATCAGTGGCCAGAGAATTAAGGTATCTGTAGTTCAGCAATGTCTGGTGGGGGGGGGGGGGGGGGGAGTGTTCAAGATGCCTGATTTATACAGTATGTTATTTAAATTATCAGCAAATATATAGAATAAGAGATTCACTCATGTAAAGATCAATCCTCCACGCATATCACTGTGGCATGGATTTGATAGAATGACTGTGTCCACATCCCCCCTCCCCTAAATTACCCAGTTGGCATTCCACAACTTCTATTGTGTGAATGAAGGCTAGTATGGGCATGTGGTAGGTAGTCTGTGGCAAAACTAGCCACTTAAAACTGTATTGATATTAATGTATTGCTGTTGCTTTAAGAATGGAGAACCAAGCATTTACCTATTGCTGTATTTTAGCTGAACAAGAGCATTCGTATGCTGGCGGTATAAAGCCACTGTTAAGACCTGCAGTGGTGATGGTGCTGCGGTCTCCTGTTCCTTTCCCAGCTGCTGAGTATTAGTGATTATAGCTCCAGCAGGGGGTAGAGATGAATACAGTTTCCCAGACAATCCTTCCCAGTGGATAGAATATTCCTTCCCCAAACATGAGCCAAGACTTCATGAAGGGTGTAACAGAACTAAGCTTTATTGAAACAGGCTGGCTTTTATGGGGGATCCTCCTGCAAGAGGACGTCCCAGAACAAACAAATACATTCACCAATCACTGTACAGTATTTTACTAATACACGCCCTCCCTCTGCCTGGGAGATATTGAGATAAGTTAAGGAGTAAATCAATTATCTCCAGGCAAAGGGCACACATTTTCCCCAAAAGTTAGAACACCCCTTTCCCACAAGGTATCCCCACAAAATACATATCCCCTGATAGCCCCGATCTGGGAGGCAAACATATCCAAATTTCACCCAGATCGGTTCAGGGGTTCTTGAAAAGTGTGGAAGTCCTGTTTTACCGACCACACACAAGGCTCCTGCCCAAAACAGTTCCACGAATTCAGCGTGTGTGGTCGGTCAATGGGGAAAAAGGCGAAAAGCGGCCAAAATACTGAATATACCCTCCTGGCTCATAGTAGCGATTGTTCCCCTGGTCTGTACGAACATAACTACCGAATGCCGTTCTTCGGGCTGTTCGGTAAGTAGGAGAAGCGGGAGTTCGGTAGTTTTCAGCAGTGGTTCGTGCGGTCGAGTGTCCGATTTTAGTTCCAGACACTCGACGACCAAGTCCCGCTGACTCTCCTTGTGCGAACAAGATGGCCGCCGTTTTCTTTTCCACATGGCGTTCGGCTATACGAACAGCGGCCACCCAGGGAACACTTAATTGACGTTGCTTTTGAACATAACAAGCCAGGAGGGAGGTCGAGGTTCGGTAGTTGCAAACTGCCGAACTAAGAATCCATTGTAGGCAGGAAAAATGAAACAAAATACATAAAATAGAAGAAAAGGTCGGATAAAGTCCCTTTTTCTTCACAGCCACCAGCATTCAAACAGTAGTTTCACGAGCAGTGAATTACAACACTGTTCGTGAAACAAACTAACTACCGAATGGGAGACCACACACAGAAGGTCGCGTGGCTCCCATTAAATATTGCAACATTGTTTCCATCGGTAATTATAGAGATTCAGGGTGGCCGCCGTTCGGCTACCGACCACGCGGCGGTCGGCCATCTTGGATCCTTTGTTAACCCAGCGGTATTTGGTCGTCGAGTGCCTGGAACTAAAATCGGCTACTCGACATCACGAATACCGCTGGACTTCCAAGCCATTCGGGAGCCCCGGTCCTTCGGTAGTTGTTCCCCTAATGTCAATCGGTACTTTGAAGGTAACTAGAAAATAATGTGTGTTTCGTGCAGCGTTTGGTTAGTTATGCTGGGATCTGAGCGGTACTTTCACAAAATGTGCGCTCAGACCAAAGCTATCTACCGAACGTCCATTTGTTTAAATAAAGTGAATATTGTAAAAGTTATGCATTTTCATGTGAAATATCGGTTCTGCTGCACTGAGGGATAATCCACTTAACTGGATATTCTAGTGGGAGTATCCCTCTCGACCAGCAGTGCATGATGGAAGAAATGTCCAGGTTGTTAAGTTCCCCATGTAGTCCCCTACTGTACAACCCCTGTAATGTCAGTAGGGAAACCCCTTGCATGGGGAATCCCATAAATACTATGACCTGTGATTAAAAGCTCAGTTGACTCCCAGCCTATGTGTCGTCTAGTTCTTGGGAAGGAAGGATTCATGCAACGCTACCGTGATTATTGTATGCTGTATTTATTTGCCTGGATTATTTTATGCTGTTCCTGTTACCCAGCGGAGATACTGTGGATTATACTACCTCTCCGCTACATAGTCTTTTACTTCATAACCAATACATGTAAGTAGAAAGGAGATTCCATGCAAGCCTCTACCCAATTTAATTAAACATAGGGAAAACAGTAATTCTTCCATTGCAGACAATTGGGGGGGAAGGGGGGGGAAGTACATGGTTACATAGTTACATAGCCGTTTAGGTTAAAAAAGACCATCAAGTTCAACCTTGAACCCCATTCTTCCATGCTGTTGATCCAGAAGAATGCAAAAAAAAAAAAAAACAATTGTAGCCATTTCCAATTATGCCACAAAAAAATAAAAATTGAATTTCTGATTGTCTCCATAATGGCAATTGGATTTCTCCTTGGATCAACAACCTGTTTACATAAATATCAATTATATCCTTTAATTTTTTGTTTATGCAAAAAAACAGCCAAGCCTTTTCCCCCCTATTATTATGTAATGCATAGCGGAATCCTGTTAACTATAAAGTACAGTTTCAGGTAGCCAGGGGAAGGGATTCTTTGTTGCACTCTCATGGTTCTGAGTGATGTACAGCAGCCAGCTGCACACAAAAGTGCTTAGAAGGCACTCCTAAAAAAAGACCTGTCATCTAAAAATTTTTTGATATTAATCAGCGGCACACAAACAATCTATATGTGTTTTTAATGGTTCAGCAGTTTTTAAAATGTATATAACGTATTTCATATCATGCACTTGACCTTCTGATCCAAGATGTCTACTTATTTTGTATCATTTGATGTTTGAAACACTTGTTTTATAAATGCAAGAAAACTAGTAGATACTATCTATATTGGAGTTCCCTATTTTATATGTTAAATAAAAATGGCATTAAATATATATTTAATGAAAAATATGGAACAAAATATTTGCAGGTTTTCCTGGAGACAAGATTCCCTTTTCTGATCTGCAATGGCACCAAGACCGCCCAGATAATAAATGGCCCCCTAGAATGTTCAATGAGGGCACCAGACATGTGATCTCATACTAGTTTTCTAAAGTCTATTACGAATTAATGTGCCCTTTCACTTCAGTCTTTTTCCCATCCTTCTTTTACTTCAATCATAGCATCACGTGCACAGAAGTTGATAGATAGATAGATAGATAGGTAGATTAGATAGTTAGATAGATGGATAATGGATAGATAAATTAGATATATATTGTCCCCTACTACAAATATATATATATATATATATATATATATATATATATTAGATTAGCTTAGATAGATACATTAGATATATTAGATAGATAGTTAGATAGTGGAAAGATAGATATATAGATAGTGGATAGATAGATAGATAGATAGATAGATAGATAGAGGATAGATAGATAGATAGATAGATAGATAGTGTGACGAGAGCAATCTCGCCACATTGCATTGGAGAAGCCTGGCTGCCCGCCTGCTGCCTTTGGACTATGGCCCTGGGAGATTGGGCCCTTTAAAAACAGTATTCGGCCCTAACAGAGTGCATGTCACTCATTCTGGCCCTTTAAATACAGTGGGGTCATTCAGTACTTGCCCTGTGTGAGCGGTGATACCCCATTTAGCTATGCCATGGAGCCCATTCATATAATGAAAGACTATGGGAAAGACTTTAGCTCCATGGCAATTGAACTGTGTGAATAGGATCTGAGCACTATTCAGTAGTTTTGTGCGCTCAGATCCCAGCTATCTGGGGATATGTGAAATGTCTGTGTGTTATGTGTAAAAGGTGACTTTATGTATTTTAAAGTGTTTTATGTCTTTTTGCAACCATGTGCTCAATGGAGTCTGCCTCTATCCCTGGATAATTGGATTACGTTCCCTATTGTTTCCAGGATAGAGGCCTCTGTAAAACCGGTCTGAGCCGGAAAGCCATGCTGGCAGGGTTTTTTTTAAAAGATACTTTACTAACTTTTGAACCCCTGGTCTGATTCATGCCATTTTTTAATATATTGTTCCCATTGTATGTACGTAGTGGGGAATCGCGATGCAGCCTAGAACAAAATCTAACCCCATTAAACCCCCCAGTAACGACAGACCACTTAGTATGGATGAAACAGGCCACAGCATTTATTATCACAACTAAATTACTGCATAACACATCCATAACTTTATTTATTAAATCTCTTCTTTTCTGTAACCAAAACATTAGACATAAATAAGCATAAATTAACATATATACATATATAACTCCACCCATAGTGTTATACAGTGACCCAACCGTCCTTGCCAATAAAAACATGGAGTGGTTCCTAATCACCACTCCCTCTCACCTCCCCCCTCGTCATAAAAAATCCTTCCAATGCCTGCCATCAGCCGACCTTATCCACGCTCGATGGGCACGAGACCTCAGGCAACCTAAAGTTTAACCTTTGGAGCAGGGGAGGTTTGAGACCTTAAAAACTTGTTCATCTCATTCCATATACTTAAACGTAACCTCAAACTCAATTGGCAAGGACATCCCCCGCTAGCTGCGACAAAATATACTATAGGGTGGGCGGGAGGGAAGCTGTTTGCTGGCCCGAATCCCAAGTGGCACTGAGGTAAGACCTCCCCCACACTGTCTTACACAGAACCTAATCCCACCCACAGACTCTTCCCAACCAATCCCATGCATCTATCCCCACACTCCTACATGTGCCCTTGTCCGCTTAGCTGCGCTATCTCCCCAGGGCCTGAATGGATTGATTGTGGATATGTATTGCTTGGTTTTAGAGTTATGAAAGTTGTGTTGAAAGTATGTTTAACTGTATGTATAATTGAGTTTCATCTCAGGATAAGGGGAGGGAATCTGTGGGATGTAACTGTGATGTGATTGGTTGTTTTATCCCTCCCTGTGAGCAGTCCTGTATTTGCAACAACTGTAATAAAAAACAGGCTGGATGTGCCAGCACCTCAGATTCTGCTTGACCCTCAAAACGAAGTGTCGTCTCGTTATTGGGGGAATTGGATTGTATGCTGACTGCCAGGAGTGTAAGCGGATGATATGCTTTTCCTGTTCAGCTATTCCAGGGTTCGTGTGTTTCCAGTTCGGGAGATTGGTGCTTGCAGTAGCTGCTGGTCTATGGGAAAGGGGATTATCGCCTAAACTGGGTTTTATCCCCTTCTGAGCGAAACGGTCCGCAACAGATAGATAGATAGATAGTGGATAGATAGATAGATAGATAGATAGATAGATAGTGGATAGATAGACAGATAGATAGATAGATAGATAGATGATATATATATATATATATGCAGAAAATAGATAGAGCACTCCAGAGGTCTTGTTTAAGATTATTTATTCGGTGTAGAAAAATCAACGTTTCGACCCTAAGGTCTTTATCAAGATCTTGATAAAGACCTTAGGGTCGAAACGTTGATTTTTCTACACCGAATAAATAATCTTAAACAAGACCTCTGGAGTGCTCTATCTATTTTCTGCATATATACCCACGCTCTGCAGCACCGAGGCTTTTCGTATTGGAATCTATTTTAAGGTAGAGTGCCAGATTTTGAACATTTTATATATATATATATATATATATATATATATATATATATATAGTAGATAGATAGATAGATAGACAGACAGACAGACATATAGATAGATTAGATAGATAAATTAGATAAATTAGATATATTAGATAGATAGATAGATAGATAGATTCATTCCTTGTGTGAGTGCATTGAATATGGTACAATATGATTCTGTTCACTCCATTAATTTATTCAATGAATGATATGCATCACTTCTATGTCTCCATTGATTAAAGACAAATTAGAGAGCAGGAAAATCTGGTATTGTAGATAATACTCGCATTTAACATAAAGTCTGCATAATTTTGATCAAGCATATTAAGACGTGTAATTTATTTTAATATGCATCAAAGATGTCCAGGTGCCTGGAGTTTAGCTGCTGAAGAAGAAACTGCTGAGCTGTCTTTCTCTCTTGAAATAAAATAATGTTAACACAGCAATATTCTTTACGTAAGTTTCTTTGTTAGCGTGTGCCAGGTCTACTTTTCAGGCCTGCTAAAGTACAATTTTATATAGGTTAATTTGTCTTATTGAGCCATGTTATTTAGCTGTGGATTTTTCTACAATGGTATAGAAACCCGCATTACCAAAACTAAATATTCTGTCAGCTGCCGAACCTCACCGCTATTATTTCATTGAATAAAGTCCCTCCAGCACTCCATCATCCAAGGCTTATTTATATTGCAGTTAAAAGTACAGCTATTCAGCACAAAAAATATAAATCATTAATAAAAGCTGCCTTTTGTGTATCATGTGGTTAGGAGTGTAGTCATAGCTAGCAGTACAGGCAGTGGCATAACTACCACAGTCGCAGGGGTCGCAACTGCAGCCTCAGCTGTGACCCCTGCGACCGTGGGCCACCATACTTCAGGGCCAGTGCATGAGGCACATGGAGGGATTTGGGGTGGGAAATGAGACACATGGAGGGGCTGGAGCAGATGAGAAACATGGAGGAACTTGGGGGGATGAGACACATAGAGGGACTGGGGGGAATGAGACACACGGAGGGGCTGAGTAAGAAGATGAGACACTTGGAGGGGTGGGGTGAGACACATGTGGGGCACCCAGGACAAAATTTGCACCTGGGCACAAAGGTTTCTAGTTACACCTCTGAGTACAGGCTTTCAGAATCTTTTTGTTTCAGTTTACTCAGTTTAATAAATGTAGGAAGATTTTTTTTTTTTCAGTGGGTTAAATGGAAATGGGTTATATGGAGTGATATGACTTAAAAGAGTCTCTGGTGTTAAAAGGTTCAATGATTACAAAAGTTAAAAACAGCTTTAAAATGGACAACTTTAAATGTCAGCACCCATGGCTCAGAAGCCTAATGTAAGAGATACTACCAAGGTGTGTTCTCATATGTAATTTTATTAGTGGTCATGATTCAAGCCTCACTAATCATTCAAGGTATTGGAGTCAGTTAAGTAAATTGGAACAGGGATTGAGTTGAGATCAGATGTCGTAAGACAAGCAATTCAATATTCAGAAGTCAGTCTCTCCCAGCCTCCCAGTTAATTTGATAGTTATTTTTTTTAAATAATTCCCCACCTCTCTCTCTCCTTCCCACTGTCCACGCACTCCTTCTCCAAACCAGCTCAGAGCCGCACATGTGCTTTGAGCTGTGAAAACGGTCTAATCAGATGCTTCTCTATGAGAAGCATTTGATTGGGTTATAGAGAGCAAATAAGTGATGCAGCATGACCTGGAGATGAGGAGAGGTTTGTCCAGACTGGATTCAATGTAAGGTTTTTCTATGTTAACAGAATTTGTGTTTAAAAAAAATGGGGTGGACATAGTAAAAAGCGCCCTATAGGGCTGTAAGAAATAGTTGGTGTAAAACAGTTATAGTGCTTATTTAAAGAAGTTTAAAGGGACATTAAGCACCATAAACACTTTAACTCATTAAAGTGGTTATGTTGCCTGGAATCCATGGGTGATGTCACTTGCAAACCATATGTAGGGACTCTATAAGCACCAAAACCACTTTAGATTAATATAGTGGATTTGGTGTGTAGATAATTTCCCTACATTCTCACTGCTCAATTCTCTGCCATTAAGGAGTTAATTCACTTTTTTATCCATCCCTAGCCACACCTCCCTGCATGTGACCTATGCAGTCTCTATACACAATTCCTGTAAAAAAAAGGATCCAGATTTTGACACGTCCTGGCTCTTTGTGGGGTCATTTTATGAGTGTATCAATGCGGTTTTTAATTTAGTTTTTTATGTAGTGATTTTCTTCTGCAAGATGATTATTTCCATAATTTTAAGGACATTTAAAGTGAATACACCCAGATTACTTTGCGAGTGTAATTATCTTACTTTTCATTCTATCTTATGTGATGTCCAATACTTTGCTACACTCTTTTATCTTTATTTCCTGCTACGTGCCCCGCTTTGATCACCAGTTCAATCATTTTCCTTTTCAAATTAGTGGAACCAACGCTCTACCCTATCAGCCGTCCTACTGAAGAGCTGTTATAATTATTAATTATTGATTATATGCATAGGGCTGTAGGACACTGTTATATCACAGTTTAAGTGTTTCGCGTGTCTAGCGTGTCATACTTTCTCGATATTGATTATAGAGAAAGGCTAAGCACATATAGTTTGCTGTTTCTGTGAGATGACATTACCCTGGGATAAACAATATTTTGAGAAAAACTATGCAGCTAATCAAAGAAATCATCGAGTTTGGTTTATTTAACTTTTTTTCATTGTGATTCCATATAAGCCAGTCTGCTAATCCGTCCAGTGATGGCTGTGGGTTAACTGGCTCTATAATGAACATTATTAATGTTGAGAATGCTAATTAGCGTTAGGAATGGTGGTGTGTAAGTCTAATTGGTTTTGCTTGTATGACACAGGTGATTAAAGCTCATGACCCCCAGACAGACCAAATCAATTCTAAATGTAATATGCTGGAGATAAATCCAAACATTCTATAAAATATGTCACACTGATACTTTGTTTAAATTAAAAAGTAAAAAGTAGTATTTTTTAACAATATAATATAAAAGTTATTAGCTCAACCCCATGACATTGCAGGCATAAAAAAATGTCTAAAAAATAAATTCATATTTGAAAACTGCATATATATGTATATAAGCTTGTGAGAGAGGTTAACATTGGTGTATATGGAGTGTTTAGGATTGAGTTTTGGGTTAGAGTTGGGCTTAATTTAGAATTTGATAAAATGTTGTATTCAGTTTTCAAGAACAGTTAAACCAAGGATTAAGGTGAAGGGTCTTGTATTTAGGGTTAGGCATTTAGTCTTTAGATTTGGGACTAAGGGGAGTGATTACATTTAGGATAAAGGGGAAGGAGAGTTTAAGGCATGGAAAGTTTGAAAGATTAGTTGGAAATAACTTTCCCTCCTATGTCTGCTATAGAGAAATTAGCATCCTAAGATTGATTGTTGATCTGCAGATGCTGTTATATAGTGTGCATCACTCGGTGCTCTTCCTGCTCCTTCTGCAAGGCATTTCCTGTATGAGAGGCTCTTAGTGGACAATGATCACATACTGGGGAAGCACCAGAGGGTTCCTGGGACCAAAAACTACTACAGCATCATTATGATAAGAATAGCAAGTTAGGGAATTATACACTAAACAACTAAAAGAACAAAATGAAAGGGATTTTATTTATTTTGATCTTTCAGCTATTTACTAGATAGCTCCCTAATTTGCTATGTTGGATTGCCATAAATAAGGATATTACATTAGGGACCTATGTACTGAACAAGTGGAAAAGCAAAATTAACAAAAGGGGTTTTCTTAATTTTGATATTCCAGTAGTTTAGCAGGTAACTCTCTAAATATGTAACTTTATGTGGGTACCGATTTTGAACGATCAAAATTAAGGAAAAGGCTTTTATTAATTTAGGTGTTTGTTTAATCAGTTTATCAGACAAGTCTCTAAATTGGAATTTTGTGACTGCCATCTTAATTAATTCACCATAGGAAATAATTGGCATCAGAATTAAAGAAAAATAAACATTTTAGTACAAAATGTGTTTGTCTGTTTCAATGTTTTCTAAATTTCAGAAGAATGGAAATTATAAAATTAACAAAAAAAAAGAAATCATTTATTTTTCTCTGTGCACATGACTACTAGACAATTCATTCTCTTTTTAATAAGTTATGTAAATAGTGACAGCATCAGATAAATTCAATGTTACAACATGACAACAGAAGTACAATCTAGCAGGTATATTGTGGTGGTATTGGTCTCTAAAACAGGAATTATTAGTAAAAAAAAAGTACAAAAAAGGTTATATAGGGAAAATTAGTGTAGATTAAGCCTAAAATGGTCAATAAACGGTTAAAAATCAGTGGTGAACAGGAGAAAGGTAAAATGATACATTAGATTAAAGTTAAAAAGGGGGTAATGGGGAAAATGGGTTGTTTAAGGCTAAAGAATGGGGCATATGGTCACATAAAGGGGAATATGTGTAAATAATGGGGATTCATTGTTAAACTATAAGGTTACATGGGGGTTGTTAGGTTCAAACGTTGATGTAAAAAAGCTGTGTGTCTGGGTAGTGCTCGGTCCCTCTTCTGACAATGTTGTGGAAGATTATGCAGGGGATAACTTTCCAGACTTTTTCAGGGATCCATAAGTTCCCACAAGTCTTGTGGCTTTAAACATGTTCCTTCAGATCTCCAAAAGCCAATATGTGAGCCTGGTTGAGTATTGAGCTTCACAATGGTTGGATTGACGGCATGGATGTTGCTCCCAGCTCTGACGTCATCCTGTGTGTCATTCATAATGTTATTTATGGCCTCTCCATCTAGCCTGTAAAGGTGTAGGGCATGTGGGGGTAAGGTGTATAAAAGGCACAATGTGCTTTTTTTCTTATACTCCTATTGAATCTGCAAAGTATCACCAGGGACCAGCATGATGGTCTGGTCCTCAAAGGCTTTCAATAGTTCTGTGCTGGAGTAGATTGATTAATTATATTCATTGCTCAACATTCAAAAAGTAAGCTGATGACATCCATATGCTTTTCAAACAATTTGCCACACTTCCTGAAGAACTGAGTGGCAAATTATCGAAAAAATTACATGAACCGGTGTTCTGGGGACATCAGTACTCAATCAATTGCAATGAAAACTCAGTTTTGTAATTCACACAGACCAACACAAACAATGGTTTTATGCAGAAAATGTAAATTGTAATCCAACATAAATGAGGGCAGTTTGGTGAGCGTTCCTTATTTAACATACACAGGCTTGGAACTTACAGCAAATTTCAACTAACTGAGTGTACTTTTATAATTTAATTAAATTAATTGATTTTACGTATTTTTAACATAATATGGATGGAATATATAATAATAGTAATAATAATAATAATAATAATAATAAATGCATATTTTACAGCCTTGACATGTGCTTTACCATTGTAGCTTATTTTAATATGTTATTTTTAATTTTAGGGGTTTTATCTCTGTCTTATCACCTCCTCTCCTGGCATATTAGTAATGAGAAATTACAGGATTAAGGCTACAAATAGCAGCTGCTGCCAGAAGTGTCAATAATATGACTTGTTGTTTCGCAGCATTATATTACTCACCACAAATTAAAATTAAAAATGAGAACACGATCTGCCCACGGAAATAGCAGGCTGATCAGGTAACTGTATATATATTTGAAAAAAAAAATTGGATGAAAAAATAAAAAAATAGGTTTCTACATATTACTTTATTTAGTTTTTTTTTACTTAGGAAATCACAGACTGTGTCTTAGCCATTTTTTCTTTCTTTCTTTTTTTTTTATAGCAGGAGAACCATCATCATTGAACATTCTCCTTGCGTATTGGTGCACTTAGCGTTCTGATTACAGCCTTAGGTTTGCTCTCATGCACATTGATGTTTGCGTTCCCATCTTGCCTTTGAACATTTCAGATTTAATGCTCGTAAACAGCAGTGGCACACATGTAGATGCCATGTGAAAAAATATATATTTCAATACATTTAACAGTTTTGACCAGCGAAGTGGGAAAAATCTAAATTTCCATCTCATTTCGTGAATATATTTGTATCGGGATTAATGCCACCCCATAGAACTAGCCATTGGTTTGCCTTCAAATAAAAGCAGGTCGTATGCAGTGATTGTCAGCAGAATCTCGAATGCAAATTCTGCAACAAAAAGCACGAGGTTGGATGAAATTGTGTCTTAGGGAAGATGTCCAAGTGGACTGTTCTCTGAAGGCAGAGTGTCTTATGGCAGCAGATTCACCTATGAACAAAGTGCATTCCAAATGTATAACAGAGGCGATAAAAAAAATAAAAAAGTTGATACAACCTGGAGTACACTACATATATACAAAAATAGCAAAACTATAAAGTAGGGTTTAGGAGCTTATTGCTCTCTGAAGGAAGTAGTGGAGGCGGGGAGCAGTGCCCCGAGGACCTCAGGTAAAATTTTAAACTTTTGGAATACCATACATTTAAAGGGCTCAAGGGCACTCCTGGCACCATAACCACAACAGCACACTGTGGTTGTTATGGTGGTTGTAGTGTTCAGAATAAGATGCTAAAACATGTAGAAATAATGCACAGCACTGCCATTTATATGAGGCAGTACGACTGGGGTCTACCAAGTTTACAGTACTATAGGCACAAGGTGAAAAGTTACTGTAACTACCTTCTTAGCAGTGTTACAAATTGCAGTTAAAGGGACACTCACGGATGGAGTTGGCCCATTATTTTTACTGCATTATATAAATAGGTAAATAGTTATAAATAAAAATACTCAGATCTGAAGTTCCTACATTTGCTGTAAATCTCCACGCTTTGTCGTTTTTGCAGCAAGCTCAACTTAAGACAGGCTAGTGCGTATATGCAGTCGATTTCATGCGGCGTCAATCAGTGTCTCCTCATCGACTCAACCTAAAGTGCTTTCAGAGGCGTTACTAGAAACCCCGAGGCCCTGGTGCGAAAATTACCCTGGGGCTCCCCCAGCTCATTTCCCCATGTGTTTCAATCCCTCCCCCCAGCTCATTTCCCCATGTGTCTCATCTCTCTCCCCAAGTGTCTCATTTCCTCCCCATGTGTAACATTCCCTCCCCCCAAGCCCAGCCACATGTCTCATTCCCCCCAAGCCCCTTAATGTGTTTTATCCCCCCCAGGCCTTCCTCCGCAGACTCTCCACCCCCCCTTCCCCTGCAGACTCTTCATTCCCACCCACCATTCCCCTGCAGACTCTCCATTCCCCCCCCTTACCTGTTTTCCGCGATCTCGGTACCCGCCTAAGTCTGACAGGAAGTGCTCTCTCAGTGAGCACTTCCTGTCAGACCACTCGGCCGCACTACACACAGCGGCAGGATGGGAGCAGCACATCACATCGCCCCGCTCCTGCCGGTTAGCCTGCGACCGCGGCCCCCGGCCGGTGCTGGCTGCCCAGGGTCGCAAGGTTTGCAGTGGCAGCCAGGCCCTCTGGAGCGACGGGCCAGGTCGCACCTGTGACCCCTGCGACTGTGATAGCTACGCCACTGGATGCTTTCCAGGTGCATATCTTCACTCTACTGTACTTGGGATGGCAGCAAATCTTAGGCGGTAAACCATTAGAAAACATTTTAACATTGAAAGTAAAATTTTACCCAACGACTCCTGCTCTCACAACAAGTTCATTGAGATGAGGAAAGTCCCTTCAATAGAAAAATAATAACAATTACAATGATCTTACCTTGCTCTCACGTTGAATATAACGTGTGTATCCCTTTAAGGGATTGTGTGCACGATGCAATTTATTTCCATTTGTCTACTTTTATCGTGCAGTACGCTGATGATATATTCAATGCACTGGAGTATGAAGATAAAAGCATACTGCCTAAAATAAAACACACTCGTCTGGTTCCAGTAACTGCACCTGTTGTGCATCTGCTAATTTCTCCTATTTGATCACGTTTCGGGATTGAATAGATCCTTAAGGCTAGAAGCGTCGTTGCACGAAGCTGTAAACCAGATTCTGATAGATAGATTATTTGCTTTATTGTGATCAATGAAGCCTGATTGAGTTTTGCTTTGTGCTACAGAGTAACTCTAACTCTTCAAGTTACAGCCAGGACCAGGGCGAGGATTTCTAACATATACCCGTTATTCCACGTCTTCCTTCTGTATCTTTTCCCATTTCTTCGTACTCTCTATTTTCTTTTTCTGTCCCTGTCACTCTTCTTTATTTCTCTACTTTTTTTCAACGTCTTTCTTTCCTACTCCGCACGCGTCTCTCTTACCCAATTATTTCAGTCTCTTTCCTGCTATTTTTCTTCTCTTATCTCTCGTCAACTGCTATTTTCATCCTGACTAGTATTTCCCTTGATCTCGGCAGCCTGTAAGTGTGTGGGAATAAGCAATATTCAGCAATAGCCATGGAGAGAAAATTACCTCAGGGTGAGCACCTAATTATACTTAATTAAATAATTAGGTATCAAATCCACTTTTTGACCAAGTGACCAGGTCTATATAGAGACATAACAAGCTATCACAAGCCCATACAAAAGTGTCTACCGAGACCTTAATGGGTGTAAGGAAGACAGTTTGACTTTGCATTAGGCTTACACCCAGCCCAGCCCCTGCACATATGTATATGTGTGTGTGCAATGTGCTGGGTTTCCATGTGTGTTGAGGAAGGCTTGTGTATGGTGTTGTGTATGTGTGTCTAAAATATTAATGTATTTTGTTGGGGCTTTGTGTGTGGTGAATAGAGAGGATGTATTTTTGTGTGAGTGTGGGTAGGATGTGCATGTTTTATGTGGGGAGACTTTGTGTTGCATATAAGGAGATTGTTGTATGTTGTTTATGGGGGGCTGTGTGTGTTTAGGGGCTGTATATTTTGAGCTGGGAGGCTGTGTGTAGTGTGGACGAGCATTATGTGCGGCTGTTTGTATTATGTGGCGACTGTGGAGTATCAGTCCCCCTAACTAAAAAAAAAGTAGTGGTTATGGTGCCTAGACCGATTCAAATTATAGGGACTTTTCAATATTTTAATCAATTATGTAATATTCAGAAGAGTGATGGGTCCCCTTTCAAAGTTTTTTCTAATATGCATAGTTAAAATCTTCACTGTGAGAAGGGGGCAATATTATTTTAAAGCTGAGCTGTTATTAAACTTTGTGCAGTATGTTAATATATGTCTGTTTGTCACATACTCTGTTCATTAGACAGAAATAGCAATGCCTCTATACTGACACCTATGAGATGCCAATACATTCCGTTTGGGATTGCTAACACGGTTTTTCACTAAACTGGAATTTTTTGTGAACTGAAAAGAGAAATATTTAAGCAAAAATAGCTGATCAGAAAATTAAGCTATGGCGGAGAAATTTTCCATTTCACCTATTTTACCCTACAAACTAGTATTATCAATTACTGATTTAGAGAATAAACCCCATTGTGTTCCTAATGCAAACAAATGTTCCCAGAATTCTGGTTGTAAAATGACTTTGCAGGCAGCACTAGTTTGTTGTGTAGACATGTATCCATTCTCTGTAATGACACAGGCTGCCCACAAATTATACCAGAGACGTTTTTGAGATTTTATTAATCTTTCTGATCCAGTTTATAAGCTCCCTTACTCAATGCAGATGTAACACATTTTACAACTAGCAGAGTTGAGTGAGAATTCAAAGTGAATTTCTAATTTTAGGCCAAGGTAGCTTTTCTGGAGATTTTGTCTAGTTTGGCTATCTTGTTCTTAAATTTGACATTCACTCCGAATTCTGATTTTAGTGAATAACCCAATGAGTCATAAAGATGGATATTATATATTTATAATTTATTTTCCTCTATCACAATTATTTATCCATTATTGTCAGTCATCTGATGAGAAAATAGGTCAAGCGTTTTTTATATTACTCTATTTAATTGACACTTTTTCAGCGCTAACCATAAATTATCAACGTCATTAACAAGAGGTGCAATAAATGCTCTACAGCTACATTGAGAGAGCTTGCTGGTTTTTGACGGGTTTCATTGTTTTCTATTTCCTGCTGTTAGAAAGCATTACAATTGCCAATCAATTTCTTTAGTTTTGTATTTGCGTTTAGCTTTGTTTTACTTGCATAATCAGTGTTGCATTATTATTGAATGCAATCACCCTGCCGGCGGAATGCTGTAATCACTGAATATTTTTGGTATACTTTTATTTTTTTTTTGCTATCATCATACTTCAAAAACCTTCCTAAAAGGCATTTTTTCCATTGTCGATGATTGATTCTGCCACCCAAGCAGGGATGCAATGAGCTGATGCAGATGAATTTAAGAAGCCTTTGTGGGCAGACATTATCCGCCATAGAGTATTGTCTGATAAACTCCAATACGCTACATTGTATCCATGAATAATTCATTAGCACTTCAGCCCTACATCATTTTACCTTTTATTCTGCGTTACCTTCACTGATAGGACTGATTTGCACCTCATACATTGTAACATTAATAATATGAGCAGACGGCAGCATTTTTATAGGGAATGTTAAGGGAGAGGAAAATAACGATAAAGACATTCATTACAGCACAGGTCCTTGTGTCCTAAAGATAGCATCTTTTTAATACAAAAGTAAAAAGCAATAATAGAAAATGTTACCATTGGTGGAAAAATTCTGGAGATCTTAATCAAGACAAATCACACGGTTGTTAACAGCAACAAAGGAAATCTGAATTTGTGGCGTATAGCAACTGCTTCAAACCATTTTATTAGCAAAGAAGGTAATGCTTCGATATAGTTATTCAATAGCTAGCCCGGGTATAATTCAATGATAAAAGGACTTGGTCTCTAACTGACCAGAAGCTCCTGAATAAATCTTAGAAACAGTTGCAGTTGTTATTCTGTAATCTATGTGATAAATTTACGTTGTCAGCCTATATACGATTTTCAGATTCCACCTTTATCTTTAGATGTCAGCCGTTTAACCAGTTACATCTAATTCAATATGGAAAAGTGCCACATCTATTTAAAATCATCCTTTACAAAGGATAGCAGGATCTTCAGGTAAAATATATTACACTTCTTGCTATAAAGACTCAATTCTAGTTTTGATTGTTTCAATTGTTTAGGTGAATTATATCAAGTTAGGGAAAGCTGACCCCATATATTGTTCAATGAGCAGACGTCCCTTAAAGGAGCACTATAGGGTCACAAACATGTATTCCTGACCCTATAGGGTTAAAACCACCATCTAGCCACCCTGGTCCCCTCTTGCCTCCCTAAATATAGTAAAATCTTTCTTGTGTTCAAATCTGCAGCTGCTTACTCTTTTCCTGTTTCCTTTAGACCTGCCCACTGCTTGCTGACATCAGCAGACATGGTAGCCTGATCCAATCACAATGCTTCCCCATAGGATTGGCTGAGACTGACAAAGAGGCAGATCAGAGGCAAAGGCAGCACAATTCAAACACAGCCCTGGCCAATCAGCATCTCCTCATAGATATGAATTGAATAAATGAATCTCTATGAGGAAAGTTCAGTGTCTGCATGCAGAGGGAGGAGACACTGAATGTTTGGATGCATTTTAGGCAGCCATGACCCAGGAAGGATCTCTAGCAGCCATCTGAGGAGTGGCCAGTGAAGTTATCACTAGGCTGTAATGTAAACACTGCATTATCTCTGAAACAAGCAGTGTTTACAGCAAAAATCCTGAAGGTAATGATTCTACTCACCAGAACAAATACAATAAGCTGTAGTGGTTCTGGTGTCCCTTTAAAAAGTCACTATAGACATCAAAACAACATTAGCTTAATGAAACAGTTTTGGTGTATAGATCATGCCCCGGCAGTCTCACTGCGTAATTCTCTGCCTTTTAGGAATTAAATCACTTTGTTTATACAGTCTAAGTCACACCTCCCTGCAGGCTCGCAGCCTAGGTGTTATCTTTGACTCTGACCTCTCCTTCACCCATCATGGCCAGTCGATCGCCAAATCCTGCCGCTTCCATCTGAAAAACATAGCTCGCATCTGCCCTTATTTAACCCGAGATGCAGCTAAGGTGCTGGTCCATGCTGTTGTTCTTTCTCGCCTTGTCTACTGCAATCCCCTTCTCAGTGGTCTTAAGTGTTCCCAGATTGCACCGCTGCAATCTATAATGAATGCAGCGGCAAGGCTAATTTACCTGTCCGCCTGCACCTCCCACTCCTCCCCGCTCTGTCAGTCCCTACATTGCTTCCAGTTAGATATAGGGCTCAATTTAAGATTCTGGTGCTTGCTTACGAGTCCTTACATAATACTGCTCCAAACCACCTATCCTCCCTAATACAAAAATATGCCCCGTCAAGCCCCCTGCGCTCTGCCGAAGACATACGTCTATCCTCTGTCCATACTCCCACATCTGATGTTCGCCTCCAAGACTTCTCAAGGGCTGCACCTTTTCTGTGGAACTCCCTTCCCTTCTCCGTTAGACTTTCACCCAGTCTCCACTCCTTCAAAAAATCTTTGAAAACACACTTCTTCAGGAAAGCATATCATCTGAACTGTTAGCGGGTTTTCATCCCCCCCTCATGACTTCTCTCCTGCAACTGTCAAAATAACCTAAGTTCTCAGTGATGACTTTTCTAGCAACCTACTTCATTACCCCTACTTATACCCTTTGTGTCACTTTACCCCACTCCCTCTAGCATGTAAGCTTATTGAGCAGGGTCCTCAACCCCTCTGTCCTTGTGCGTCCGTTTGTCTGGTTAAAATTACCTGTCTGTTAGTCCATCCATTGTACAGCGCAACGGAATTTGATGGCGCTATATAAATAATAAAGTAATAATAATTATAATAATAATAATAATAATAATAATAATAGTGTGACTTGCACAGCCTTCCTGAAAAGTAACCTGGATATTTTAGGTTTCCATATTGCACAGTCTGTTTATTTTTAATTTTTTTAACCTTCTGCTAGGTTAATAGCCTCCTAGACCCTAGCAGAGCCTCCTGTGTGTGATTAAAGTTCAATTTACAGAGCAGTAGATGAAAACTTCTAAAGCAAGTTAACATTGTCATTTCTTTTTCATGCAGGGTGTGTGTCACACCCAGGGGAGGTGGGGCTGCATGAACACAAACACAAGGAATTTACCTCCTAAATGGCAGGTAAATTAGCTGTGAGACTGCAGGTATGATCTATACGCTAAAACTACTTCATTAACCTAAAGTTGTTTTGATGCCTATTGTGCTCCTTTCACATGCACGAGTAGGAATCCCCCTATTTTGCAGAAAAACAAAACCTGTGTAGGAGTTTAATAGCATTTAATTTGAAATTATTAGCATTTTCTAGTTAGTTTTGTTTCTTCCTGCTTCAGAAGGCTTTTTATACAAAGAAACCTGGAGCCTTTCAGCTGCCTATTCAGCTGCCTATTCAACTGCCTTGGCTTAGAACTTGGCAGGAGATTAATTTGCATTAAAAACTTTGCTATACAAAAAAAACACTAATTTTTGGGTCTAATAAAACAATACTTGCAGAGATTGATTATAAGCAGGGCCCTCATTGACCTCTCGTGCCTGATAATATTTATAATTGTTTGGGTCTTATTTTGCGGTTATATCCTTTTTATTAAATGTTTAATCACCGTGGAATATACTAGCCCTATATACATGCTAATTATAATTAAAAAACACACCGATTTTAAGACAATCTATAACCTATTATATTATCTACTAAATACTGATAATAAATACGTTGTGTCAGGTCTCCTATAGTTTAATATTTTGCACATTCTGTTATTTTTTAACCCAGGACGCTGTTAAATAAATAATTTGACACAGTGATGCTTTTCAACCAGGGTGAGTCTAAGTAAAAGCCCTTGATCTCCCCGCGGAGATACCGAATGACAAGAGGGCATTAGGTGAAAAGTGTTGGTGAAATATTTATTTTGTACAAAGTTAAAATGTTTGTTTTATTCCCATCTGATACATCAATCTCTTGCTGTGAACTCTAAATCAATAAATACAAATTAAAATTTAATTTTCCCTGTTCTTCTAAACACCGAAAGTTCAAGGAGCAGTTCAAAGTTCAAAAACATTATAATGAATAACACATCTTTTATGAAGAGTGGGACTAAATTAGACTGCTCACCAAAGCCGTATCACTCTTAAGTACAGGTGAAGGTAAACAAAGGGTCAGTTGTCAAAAGGTTGTCTAGACATGGGTCATACAATGTAGCAGCCATGTTCTAAAAGGTTTATCACTGTTAGATGTATCAGTACAATATTAGATAGATTGAAGTACAATATTGTAGACCCTGTTATTTTTCTCTAAAGTTAGTAGCTAATTAGTAGCTTGTTTTTTATGCCATACAAACAGCTTTTGAGAAAAAGTAGCCAATTTAAGGAAAAATAGGAGGAGCAGAAAGAGTCTAAATGTTATACTAAAAGTCTAAAAACAATGCTATATACTATACTATACATATAGTATATGTATTAAATATGTGATCTATAAATCTAGAACCATTTTTACTGATCCTCTTTTTTTCTCTTCTATCGCTCACTTTTCACTTGATTTGTAAACAAAATCATCTTTTAGTGATTATCTTATCATATTTTTTTTCCATAAATCCTCTTTTTTAGCTCCATAGCCAGAACTCCAAATCAGAAAAAGAACATGCTTGTCCATTGCATAAGTGATTTGTTTCGTGGTTAGTCTATATGGAAGTTCTAAAAATCGTGAATTTGTATGATCACCCGACTGGCCCAAATTTCGACAAATTACAGTTCGTAACAAAACAAATCTCCAAGTCTAGTTGTTAGAAAGTTTTCTTAATTACCTTTTCAGTGCTATAAAGCTTGCAAAAAATAAGCTTAGATAGAACTCTGTTTACTCATCACAGAGGACACAAATGAGTTAAATCTATTCTGACAATATTTGACCTCTTCTTGCTCAGGAGATGGAGAAAGAGTAAGACATATCTGGCATTTTTTACACATTTACAGCTGAATCAATCTCTGGGATTATCCCAGCACCCCCCACCGGAGCTGACACTCCAGGAGGACCTTCGATTACAATGGAGGGCAAGTGTCTGAATCAGCAGGACAGGAAAAAAATCCCGAGTGATAGAAACACATTTCACTATGGCTATTACGTGGGACGCTAGCCAGACATATAACCCAAGAAAACAGATATATAAAGAGAATGGGAAACAAAGCAAGGAATGGTAACACAGAGTAAATGTCTAAACAGGGATGTCAGTGATTCTTTTTCTATTGTTACATTTTGCTGACTGTATAAAAACACAGAGGATGTTTACTTCCCCAGCTGATATCACACTGCTTCAATCTCATTCTCCTCGGCATTGTGTCTGGTGCCGTGGAGGGAAAATAAATGAGCTGAAACAAGACTTTCAAGAGCTGCTTAATGTCCCAGAATCCCCTTGGTTCTAGAAGGAAGTTGTTTACAAAAAAAGTCAATGCAAGTTATTTATCAGAGGAATTTGGGTTAAAGAGAAAAGCAAACAAACACAAACTGGCTGCTTTGCAACAAAATAACAGTTCCTTTAGGTAAATGATAAAGTTTCTTACTGATGGCGCAATGGGTGCTTGAGGTATTAGGATAGCAGTGGTGAGGCGAGTTTATCAAAATACATTACATATGGGTGTTCTAAGCAGGGCCGGCGCTACCATAAGGCGGCCCAGGCAGCCGCCTTAGGGTGCACCAGCCCTGGGGGCGCAACATCAGGCTGACCGGAAGGAGGGAAGCGCACTGCGCTTCCCTCCTGCCGGTTACTATTTGTAGCGTGGCCGAGCGCAGCCCAGATCTTCCCGCCCACGGAACCCAGCCTCGGCCCACCCAGCCTCCTACCCTGGTGTCTGCCGACTGCCGCAGGCTGTGTGGAGGGGGCGGGGATATGACATCATATCCCTGCTTCCTGTGTCCCACACAGAGCGGCTGGCGCCCAGTGATGGGGCTGGGCTGCAGGACAGGACTCCAAGGAGCCGGACAGCATGCACCCAGAGGACAAGATTGAACTGATGTAAGTATGAAATTATGTATGTATGTATGTCTCTGTATGTATGTATGTATGTATCTGTATGTATGTATGTATGCCTCTGTATGTCTATGTATGTCTGTCTATGTATGTATGTATGTCTCTGTATGTATGTATGTATGTCTCTGTATATCTATGTATATCTGTCTATGTATGTATGTATGTCTCTGTATGTATGTATGTATGTCTCTGTATGTCTCTGCATGTCTATGTATGTCTGTCTCTGTATGTCTCTGTATGTCTGTCTCTGTATGTCTCTGTATGTATGCATGTATGTCTCTGTATGTATGTCTGTCTCTGTATGTGTATGGATGTCTGTCTCTGTATGTCTATGCATGTCTCTTCTCTGTATGTCTATGTATGTCTGTCTCTGTATGTCTCTGTATGTATGTCTGTCTCTGTATGTCTATGTATGTCTGTCTCTGTATGTATGTATGTATTTCTCTGTATCCATGTATGTATGTATGTATGTGTGTATCTATCTGTATGCATGCATGTATGTATGTTTGTCTCTGAATGTCTGTATATATGTCTCTTTATGCATGTGTGTAACTGTGTGCCTTTATGTCTCTGTATGTACGGATGGATGTATGTATGTGTCTGCCTGTCTCTGTATGTCTTTGTATGCATGTTTCTGTATGTATGTATGTGTCTGAATGACGGTTTGCCTCTGTATGTATGTATGTATGTATGTATGTTTGTATGGGTCTGTATGCCTGTATGTCTTGTATGTATGTTTCTGTATGCCTGTATGTACATATGTATGTGTATGTATGCCTGTATGTCTTTGTATGCATGTTTCTGTATGCCTGTATGCCTGTATATATTTATGTGTCTGTATGGCGGTATGTCTCTGTATGCATGCATGTCTTTGTATGCCTGTATGTATGCCTGCATGCCTGTATGCCTCTGTATGTATGTATGTATGTATGTTTCTGTATGTCTTTGTATGTATGTTTCTGTATGCCTGTATGCCTCTATATGTATGCATGTCTTTATATGCCTTCATGTCTCTGTATGCATGTATGTCTCTGTCTGTATGTCTCTGTATGATTATTTCTGTGTTTGTATGACAGTGTACCTGTATGACTTTGACTGTGTGACTGAAAAATGATGGCTGTGGCTTGGGAGGAAATACACACAGGTGAAGATGCATTTTTTTTATTTATTTTTTAAAGGAGGGTAAGGGCGCCAAAATGCATCTTTGCCTGTGTAACTAAAAATCCTAGCCCCGGCCCTGGTTCTAAGTGATCTGCAAATTTATTAATACACAGATTTGGAAGGTAACAGGGCCTTATTCGATGCTGCCGAAGTGACGAGGATAACAGTTTATAAAAACAAATTTTTTCTTCATTTTTCACATTTCATTCTAACTGCAAAGATGCTGACCACTTTATATAACAACACACAAGTAATGCATGCCAATAAAGTGCCAACCTTATTATTATTATTATTATGTTATCAAATTCCGCAGTGCTTTACAATGGGTGGACGAACAGACATGTAGTTGTTACCAGATAAGCTGGACACACAGGAACAGAGAGGTTGAGGACCCTGCTCAATGAGCTTACATGCTAGAGGGAGTGGGGTAAAATGACACAAAAAGGTAAGGATAGTATTAGACTAATGACAGTTGCAGAAGAGGAATCAGTCAGGAGCTATTAACAGTTTAATTGATACGCTTTTATGAAGAAGTGGGTTTTTAACAATTTTTGGAAGGAGGGGAGACTGGGTGAGCAACGGAGTGCCAATTATTAAAGATGTTATATTAAATAAAAAATGTAAAAAAACAGATTGATCACGTTGCATCATTTTGGTTATAGGAGCATTTACATAGTGACTTTTTTCCTCAGTAATTAGTAAAGTTTGTATTTAGGTCATCTAGGCTGTGATGCCGAGGGGTGGTGGTTGCAGAGTGCCATATCGAAAATTTGGGGGGGCCACAATCTAATATATGATTAAAAGGTAAATGTTACTAAGAGAAGTAAAATAGATGGGCATAGGAAAGGGAGGGAAAGGTGTTTCATTGAGCCGGGTCTGAGGAGTTTAGGAGTGCTCTATGTATAGCTCTCTGGACCATCCCAAAAGTTTAAGCACAACCTATTGCTATACTCCTATAACACATTACAGCACTGTAACTTTTATTTTAAGAATGCCATTTTTATAAAAAGAAAACAAAAACCAAGGAAACACTGTTATCTGATGTTGGAATTACTTTAACCCCTTAAGGACCAAACTTCTGGAAAAAAAAGGGAATCATGACATGTCACACATGTCATGTGTCCTTAAGGGGGTTAAAATGTAATAAAAAAAAAAAACAGACATATTATTGAAACCAACACAATGTAAAAGCAAAAACAGTATAACCGTTAAATATCCTTGTTATACTTGCACAGTAAGTACAGCTGGAAGGCTCCTTACTGACCACAAAGAGGCTCTATCAATCAGGAGCCCCTCATTCTGTTCTATGGAGTCTAATCTTATCTCATAAATCCCTTCCCAGCAGACATTTTATGGGATAAGCATTTTATCCCCCTCCCCCAGTTTCATTTAGTTTTGTAAACACAGACTGTGTACAAGGGTTTTGTCAGCTGTTGACTGTGCACCACAAACGTATCAACTGCTCTGATTGGCTCTCTACGTGGGAACAGAGATCAATTTTAGTTTGTGTGGGTGGAGTGTGCACAACACAAAAAAGTTTTCGAGGGGCAGACTTATAGCTGCAGTGATTTTTTTGCAAATCGCTGCAGTTGAATGACATTTTGGGAACAAAGTTAGGATGCAATTATACAAAGTTATCATTTAATGTCCTTCTGCCCTCCCTTGGTCCTACCTGACTTCTTCCCATCATAGATAAGTCATTTAAATAAAATACTATTTCTAAATACAGTAAAATCATGCTCTACTAGATCCATCTGTTTTATGACCCTAAAATAGTCCACAGCCCTATATATTAACATTCAGTGTTTCACTTTAGCCAAGATATAATCTTAATGAGTAAATACAACTATTTTTTATTTTGAATAAATGTATTAGCATAACATGATTTTAAACCTTTATATGCTAGCCATAATTCTATATTTCAGGAAATTTTACACTAGAAATGCATTTTTTTTTTAATAAAAAGAACTTGGTAGTTAACGTATGGTGCCAACACCAACCAAAGCTTGATACATTACATAAACAGTATCGCAATCATTATTTAAGTGACAACAACAAATTGACTGATATAAGTAGAGCAATCATTTTAGCTAATTAATAGCTCTAAATCAACTGCTATTAATTACTCTATAACAGATGCAAAGCATGCACTCAATTTATAGCTAATTCATATAGTTAATTAACTTAGATTTAGCATTTTTCTCTTTTTCGGTAACAATCCACAAATTCTAGAATTATTATTATTTTTTTCTGCATTTAAACAAACATGCTTCTGGATAAGCGATAGATATAGGTATTTATGTGTGAGAATATTCAAGGTCCAATAATGAATGATTAGCAGTGCGCCTTTATATATCGCTGTTGGCAACTGTTGATAATGAGGTAGTTGCAGTCTGCTCCTGAAAAAAGGAAATAGTTTGCAATAATAATCTCCACTAATCCCCAGATAGCAAATGAAACAGATGCCAACACTGGCTCACACGCCGCAGGTCTACATTGTAATGACAAAACGACCTGCACACATGGCACTTCTACAGGGGCCATCCGTACGTGCTCAGAAAGCTTTAAATCCAGTGAGAGAAATTATTAAATTCGACTTATTCCACACAGTTCTGTGGGTTTGTTCACTTGAGATAAATATTTAGTCACGTTATAAAAATACCTATATTTAGTCAAATTGGAAAAATTCCCCAGTAGACTACAATCCCCTATTTAATAAATATACCCTCTGAAAGCTATAAAGATTTAGCTATTGTGTGACAGAGGCACAGACATGGGCCGTAAGTGACATGATTATCTGAAAAACAGTTATTACTCAGCTTGACCACATAATTACCAAAATCATTTTTGCACAATTTTTGGACATATGCCTCATAACACATCAAAGTGTATAACCGATTGACACATTTGTAAATGTATTTAGTAATTTGCAAAGTATGCCATAACTTAAGGTGTTCAAATGGCATCTCTGTGAGTTTATAGCAAGGGGCAATAGCCTGCCTGGCACTGTTGCCATCCCCCCCCTGCTAAAAAAAATCTATGCTTTCTCACCAGAGAAATAGGGAATCTGTTACCTTACAGAACCTACATCTCAGAAGCACTTTGCCCAGCTCAAGCCTGCAGGCAACCTTCAGCACGCCAGATGCTGTGGACTACATCTGCCATAATGCTCATACAGTCATAATGCTGGCAAGGCATCAGGGGACATGTAGTTCGTAACAGCTGTATTGCTGATGGTTGCTACTCCCGCCTTAGCGAGAGGGTAGCCAGAGGCTTGGATTTTATCAGCAAAAATGTGTTTATCACTGTCAAATGAAAAGCGATTTTCACATAAACGCCAATGAGATATCTACTATTTAATTTGCAGAGTATTAGTCATCTCTTGCTGTAGAATGCATTCTTTCAGGAGCATGTTAGATGTTAGATTCTTTATATAGAAAATCGGAAACTAGAGAGGCTTCTCTTGCATATTTTATCTTGAGGGTTTTTTTTATTCCTCAGTAGTTTCAATAAGCAGTTTAAATGATGCTACATATTTCAACAGAATCATATGAATTGGGCAAAAGCAATAACATTCAAGATTCCATTCTTAGAAATATTTATGTCACTGACTAATAAGGGGCGATCTATCCACTAAACAACTTGACACATTTTTATCCGTCAATGTGAGGAACGATGTGTTTTTATACTCGCAGGTTGCTCTAGAGGGACCTAACATCCCGGGCTCCTTGACATTATAGTGTATTTTCAAAGGTTAGATATCCAATGTGACTCTCTATAGCAGGCCATCACCGACGGATAATGGCTACAAAATAAATAGCCGACATTTCCTTTACTGAACTCCAGGTCAGCATCTTCCAGAGACAATGCTGTAGAAACAGAAAATGATAATATTAAAAAAAAAAAAAAATAGAGAAGTGGCGTGTCTTGAAGTTTTATAAGATAAGCCAATAAGATGCCACATTCGATCACCTGGGAAAAGTGGGAAAGGTTTACTGCTCAGTCTGGCCCATGGCTTTCAATAAAAATTCTCTCTAGTTTGGAAGTTATACCAGCAATAAAGGGGTTAAAGGAACTCCCAGGCCCCTAAAATACTTTAGCTTGCTAAAAAACTTAATGTATGATGAGCGTGTCCTTTTTCCCATTTTGCAAAAAGTTCAGATTTTAATAGAAATGTACATTTTTAAAAATTAACCTTGTTACACCCCGTGGTTGTCAATCAGACAATGGTTTGGTTTGGTTAGCTCAGTGGAGATAAACTCAAGAGACAGCAGTTGCCCAGAGCACTTGGCTTGCAAAGACTTCTCATTGAGCTGCACTGGGCAGTCACAGAAAGTCTGGGTGGGGTTCGACGGGTACGGCTTGCAAAGGCATAGATGTACCCCTATAAGAAATGCATAATTAAATGCATGCAAGTTTTCATTTGGGGTATATCTACTAAAATGATTATTTATTTTGTATTTGGGCAATGGAGTGGGCACTTCAGTATACAGAAATACTGCGCATACAGAGTTTAACCTCTTTTTTATTCACCTCTGGTGACATCATTGGGCCATCATGTACCACAACAAAGTTTTGGACTGTGCATATTGGACATCAATTGTAATCACAGCATTCTGGAGGCAGGGCATGAATGGTGGCATAGCTTCTCTCTCAGTGCCGCCCATGTCCTCTTTTCAGGCTAACCTTTCCCTGCATCATTCCTCAGATAGTTAGGGGGAGTGACGTCAGTGGAGGAGCATCAGGCTGAGGGGAGAACATGGCCTAGGCACTGGAACAGAGATACGTTTATTTTTTATTCTTTTTAGTTTTTTTTTTGTTATGGGGGACCATTATAAGAAAGGTTACTATTCTTTTTGATAGACTAATCCTTTAAGTTTATTACAAAAGCAGAGGGAAAACAGCTGGAAAAAAAGAAATCATAACATGTTTTAAAAAGAAAATCTGGAAAGATGGGAGGAAAATTTTAAAAAATAGGTAGAGCACCAAAAAAAAAATCCCTTAATTTCTTTAGGTGTTCTTGTGTTATTTGTGATTATTAAAGGGACACTATAGTCACCTGAACAACTTCAGCTTAATGAGGTTGTTCAGGTGAGAACTATAGCTCCCTGCAGCCTTTCTCATGTAAACACTGTATTTTCTGAGAAAATACAGTGTTTACATTGAAAGCTAGGAACACCTCCAGTTGCAGTCACTGAGAGGGACTTCTGAGTTGATGGAGGCATTCATTGATTCAATTCATCTCTATGAGGAGATGCTGATTGGCCAGGGCTGTGTTTGAATCATGCTGGTTCTGCCCCTGATCTGCCTCCTTGTCAGTCTCAGCAAATCCTATGGGGAAGTAAAACAAAAGAAAAAGAGGAATCGCGCCCCAGATAGTAATTATAAAATAATATACGTACACAAAAGTTTTTCAAATAATTTGCATATAACCTCAAAGATAAAAACAGAGAGGAAACACAATAGTGCAATATGATTAGATAAATATGTGAATTTTTGGAGTGAATTAAAACAATATATACTCACATTTGATACGGCTGACTAGTCAACTCTATCAAATGTGAGTGTATATTGCTTTAATTCACTACAAAACTTCACATATTTATAAATGTTTTTATCTTTGAGGTTATATGCAAATTATTTGAAAAACTTTTGTGTACGTATATTATTTTACAATTACTATCTGGGGCGCGGTTCCTCTTTTTCTTTTGTTTTACTCTTCTTTCACAAGGCTGGGAATCCTTGTACTGGTTACCGCTGCCTATAAATACTTTATATTTAATATTGGAGTGAGCACCTATTACATACTTTTCTAAATCCTATGGGGAAGCACTGTGATTGGATCAGGCTATCACGTCAGCAGACTGCTTGTTTTTCCTGAGTCTAACAGCATGCAGATTTACAGCTTCTGGCTTGAATACAGTAAGATTTTTACTATATTTATGGAGGCATGAGGGGCCCCGGGGGGCTAGGTGGTGGTGTTAACACTATAAGGTCAGGAATACATGTTTGTGTTCCTGACCCTATAGTGTTCCTTTAATGAAAAAAATAAATATATAAATATATATATATATAAAAATGTACCCCCATCCAATAGTGGGTAAAGCATGGATAAATTAATTTTAAAAAATGTGCACATTGACAGATTGTATTTTAGCAGCATTTTCCCAGTTAAAGGATGGATTTTCAATCTACCAGACTTATGTTACCTCTAATATTAAAATCCAGTCCTTTACCTCAAATTGCTATTTTATCCTATGTTTAACTGAAATAGCTTCGTAGTGAGAGGGTTAATGACGTGACAGTCATTTCATGGTATAATGGGGTTTGCTTAACCCAGAGACCTTTTTAAACTCTGCTTACCTAAAGTACTAAAGTACTGGGCAACAATACATCAAGTTGCAAAGAAAAGTTATTGTTTTTTTGTTTTTTTTATGTGTTTTGTGACAAGACCAATCTCGCCACATTGCATTGGAGGAGCCTGGTTGCCCGCCTGTTGCCTCTGGACTATTGCCCCATGTTGAAACGCTTGATTTTCCCCTGCAAAAACACGAAAGCCGGGTCATTCGGTGCTTGCCCTGTTTGAGCGGTGATACCCCAGATAGCTATGCCATGGAGCCCATTCGTATAATGAAAGACTATGGGAAAGACTTTGGCTCCATGGTAATTAAACTGTATGTGTGTGAACTGAGCACCATTCAGTAATAATGTGCGCTCAGATCTGAGCTATCTGGGGATATGTTGAATGTGCCTGTTTTATGCAATGGCTGCACAGTTATATATTTTTATGTATTTTATTGTCTTTTGCTGCCATGTGTTCAATGGAGTTTTGCCTCTGTCCTTGGAGATAATTGGATTACTTCCCAATTATCTCCAGGATAGAAGACTCTGTGGAACTGGTTTTGGGCAGAAAAGCCATGCTTCATTTGGTCACAAAGGACTACAATCTATTTTTTTAACCACTGGACCAATTTGTATGATTTTGATGTATGTTTGTATTTGGAGTATGCCGATTCTGAAAATGTACGTTTTATGTGAATGTGATGCATACTTTTAAAGTTATGAATAATGTGGGAAAACTGTATTTCTCTGCTTGTGATAATTACATTACCCATTGTGTAAGGTAATTGTATCACAGGCAGAGGGGAGGATTTTGTGTGGGAGTGTCTGAGTGTATTGTACATGTTTATTGGTTGTTTTCCAAAACCCTGTAGGTGGTACTAATGTGTATATAAGAACAATAAACCCACAGCTCTGTCTGTTCACTGCTTGACCCTCAACACGGAGCTTTGTCTCGTTCTTGGGGGGATTTACTGTATGCTGTTCCAGTTTGACTGCTAGAAGTGTAAACCTATTTGCATGTTTTTTCCTATTATGCTGTTTACAGCATTCATATGGTTCCGGTTCAGCTGTTTACGGCATTCATATGCTTCTCCGGTTCGGTGGATTGGTGTCTACAGTAGCTGTGCCTGTGTCTCTGGAAGGGAAGATCTACTAAATGTCTGTTAACCCCTTTTATGCCTGGGGGTGCCGTTACATGTTTTATTATAGAGGAAAAACTGTTTTCATATTTTTCATTTTATAGAGAGATTAACAGAAATGTTGGAAGTATGGAGGCAGACAAAGAAATAATATTGACATCACTGTTATTGACATCACTGTTAAATAAAGCATTAGTATTTAGATATAGAAAAGAGCAATCATTAAAACTACATCTCAAAGCAGTTGTTATGGAGATAAGAGTTCCTCAGCACCATCTAACCTTCAGCTGTTAAACTATGTTCAAATAGTTTAAGCGAAAGTTGGTCCTCTAGTCGGTAACCATCAGTACTTCCTCCCCCAGTCCACCTCTGGTTACCACACTGGCTGCCTATTGCAAGTTACAGTATGTACTATTACACACAATGGGCAGTCCGTGATAGGTTGAAAGCATCATTTGGCACACTCAGCCAATCACCGGACAACCACGGCAAAGGTCCATGTACTGTGTAGTGGCCAAAGAAAAGAGAGGAAGCAGTACTGTCGGGTGCCTGGGGGGACTACTTCACTTAAAACATGACAAAATAGTTTAACCACTGAAAGTAAGTTGGTGCCCGGTCATTCCAGTCCCCATAACAACTTCATTGTAATGAAAATGTTTAGGGATCGGAAGTCTGCTGACACATTCAGGCCCTGGTGTGGTTGCACCGACTGCACCCACAAGTAGTTCCACACTTGGAGCAAGAATCAAATTTTATTGATCATAAATGCAAAATAATTTTTGAATGGCCAATATAAAAGTAATATAACCATGGGTGTTGCAGGAGCTGAAGTAGTAAACAACATCAAACTCCAACTGGGCTCTGGATTCCTATGCATCTTGTAACATAGATATGGGATGTAGTAGCAATGAATAAACTCTATACTATCAGTAGCACAGATTTGTTCCACCCGCCCATATCTCTCACCCATACTTTGAATATATATAGAGAGAGATCTCCTGAGTTGTATGGGAGACATCCTAAATATTTACGATGTGGCATTATTAACCTGCAATATGTTAGATGAGAAAATAGACTTATACACAAAGAAAGCTTGACGATATACCCAAGCAATACATAGATTATTTCACACAAAATAGCTTAACCCTAGGGAAATATACAAAAATATATTAAATTCTCCGTTTGGCATTCGTGGGATACTTTTGTTGCACTATGTCAGTTTTCAGTAAAATCAATATTGTGGCACAATCCCCCGATTCTACATTAATATTTATGTGCAGTGCAATGTGATTAAGAGATTTACAATGTTCTCTGACCAAAAATGAAAACTGCGCCTAAGGTAGATTATTTATGATAAGGAATTAGTATTCTGACTACCAATAGCTTTCATGTAGTAGATCTAATCTGTCTGATGTTATTCTAGAAAGAGGTTTATATTTCCACGTGAATGTTTGTAAATGTACTACGGACATTGTGTAATACTATAGGATTAGTAAGCATACTAAACACAAGAGTAAGTATGTATAATGTATGTATACAAAGTAAAACAATGCAGCCTTAATATACAGAATAAAAATAAATAAAAACCCAGAGCAAAATATAAAAGATGGATAAAGTCAGTAGCATGGTATGTAAGTGTACATGTTTTAATTAAAAAGAAACACAAAACAAATAACATATAAGAACAAGAGATTCGAAATGGGTAATAAAGAATAATTAGAGGATTTTGTTTATGGCAAGGATGGTTATTCAGATATTTAAATAACCCTTCAATGTTTCATCTCATGAAACCCCTATAGAGTTGATATTTTGAGTTATTTGTCTGAATAAGAAAAATATACTATAAGTGAAAACCTGGAATTATTTTTTCATTGTTAATGGGGGCTTAGAGGTCCATGTGAGTGCAAGGATAATGAAAACCTATGCGCTAAGTACTTAAAAAAGCAAAAAAAATAAAAATAAAAAATAAAACAATATTTATTTTATTACTATCATTTAATTATATTTAAGGTAAGTAAGTGCCCCTTACTTAAAAAAAAAAAAGTAGAGAAAAAATAAAAAAATACAAGCAAAAACGTACCTGCAATCCCATGCTGAGACCCTTCTTCTGTGATATCACTCCCCCTCAATGCAGGGTTAGGGATCTTCTAAAGGCCAGTATGAGGGAGAACTTGGACAGCATGGAAGGGCTCACTGCTGGCTGCTCATTGTAACTGATCTTCGCCAGCAGATACTTTTACCAGTGTAAGTGCAGTCTTTGATCTCTCTATTAAAATGAATAATCATATTTTTTTTTTTTTAAAAGTGACCCCAATGCATTCTGTTTATCTCTGTGTTTTAAAATGCCAGAGGATCCCCAGCCTTCTGGCCCTGATTGGGTGCCATGAGATGCCCTGAATGTGTTAACCCCTTTTTATTGGGTCTTGTGATACCCAGTATCTCCTGTAAAGAATGATTACCACTACAAGGACTAACTATTTGAAAGGATTATCATCTTACTTATCAGGTGAGAAGATGCCCGGTTTCTTGGCCAGTTTGTAAACCCTAAAGTTAACTCTTTCTTAGCCCAAGGGCAGGAAGTACTAAATATAAAGTAATTTCCTGTTTACAAGCCAAGATCTCCCTTCTTCTGTTTTCAAAATATGTATTTCTAAAGCAAGAGCGTTATCCTACCTATTTAGGTGTCTCCACCCACCCTAAAAATTTTTTTTTCAAAATTACTTTTCTTACCTTTATTACCCTATGCACTGATATTCATGTGGCCACACTGCCTCCGCTGGCTGAGATTATCAGTCTCTAGGTACAGCTAGTGCACATGCATAACAAACCACAGGTTGGAACTCAGGAAGTCCCTCTAGTACCTGTCCGTGTGATAGCAAGTAGAGCTGGCATTAGGCAGCAGTGTAGACACTGCCTTTTCTCAAAAAGGCAACGTTTACACTGCTCAGCCTGCAGGGACAGGCTATATGTCCCAGAACCGTTACATTAAGCTGTTGTGGTTCTGGTACCTTTTGTGTCCCTTTAATACGAAACACCTGCAAAAGCTATTTTTTTAATTTTTTATAATGTTCACATACTCATTGTCAACTGAGCAAAAATAGGTCGGACACACTCTCTCATAAATAAGTAACAAGAAAAAAACAACTACATGAAGTATTATATTTTCTTCTCACAGATTGTCATGGTGAGAGAGGGAAACTGACAGGGATTTGCCTAAATACCATAAGACTTATGACAGCGCTTATTTGTAACAGAAGTAAGAAATATAAAATAGTCAATGTAAACTATAAAATATAAAATATCCCTGTTCCGCAGTAGATGGCTCACAGCTGCAGTATTTAAGCGGCCTGAGTGAGATTTACAGATACCCATCATTACGCGGTGTGGGAATTCACCTGTTAGAGCTACCTGCTGGACTGCCACATTATCGGATGGGGAAGAAGGCTCACAGTATGCTTTTCGATATCTAACCCTACTGTGTGTTAGTGAGACTAAGGCTCATTAATGCAGCCGTTTGCAGGATCACTATATGATGTACAAAAAAAAAAAAGTGCGAAACTAGCAAATGGATAAAGCTACATAGAGTATGTAGCGCTGTATGTTACAATGAAGCATTGTCTAATATGTTACGGCAAAACTTAATAATGAAGAAATACCGCAAAAAGAAAAAAAGACACAGGCAAGGATTTTCTTGAAATGTGCGTGATTTTCACATTTATTAAAAAAAAATAAAAATCTGTAATCTAAAAATAACTTCCATATGCTTCATCAGAGAAATTTCCTTCCCAGCGATTATGAAATACGGTTTCAAAGTTCTAATGTTTGGGAAATGGATTCTGACATATCTGAGGATTCTAGAGGTGTAAGAATTGTACAGCTGTCACTGCTTCCTGTGTTTCTCTCACAGAATGAGCACCAGCGTCGCTGTCAACTAACACTTTCAATTAGACGTGGTTATTTAAAACTTAAATCTCTCTCTCTCAATGAAAGTCCAACTGAAGAGCCTATTTACACATACTACAGATCAGAACATTAATAGATAACCATTGCACCACTGATGCTTTTGAATTAAATTTCCAAGACTTGATGGTGACCGAGAATTATGAGGTATGCAGTCACAAACATCAGCCTGATGGCTGGCTGTGCATGGAAAATGCAATAAGCAAAAAATCTCTTTAAAAGCTGACTGAACCTCACAAAAAGTTAAGCTCTTAAGGACACATGACGGACATTTTCCGTCATGCTGGTCTTTTACTTCTGGAGTTTTCCTTAAGGGGCTAATCAATAAAATATGCCTGAAAGCTAGCTAACATCTGGCTTAAGGATGTCTGAGCGTCCTATGAGTGTCAACGACAGTAATCTTCTTTAAGGATGGCAGTGCATTATGGGAAATGTATTTCACAAACATTTACCTGAAGGCAAATGGCGCAACAATCATTTTAATTTGGTTACAGGGAAATATATCTGAATGCTGGCTCGGCATTTATACATATCTGCCTAAAGGTTGGCTGGGCATTATGGGGAATAGATTTAATTAATGCCTGTAGCACCAAGAATGGCCGTAATTGTTTTAGAATATCTGACATTAAATATCTTTTTTGCCACTTTCCCATGTTTCACAGCTGACATTTTGATCTGTTTCAGCCAACTGGCTATTATGCCATTCCTTCATTCCTTAAGTTTGTGAATTTGATAAATGTGAAGCCCGTGTATTCCCTGACATTCTGATACACCGAACGGTAAATAAGGAAATATAAAACAAATTAGATAGGCAAGGAAACTGACAAACATGTGCTGACAGGTTCCATTCTCAAAGCGCTGAGAGTCCATTATATTAAATATAGTATTTTTATCTCCCAATGCTTGTTTATTCATTCTGCATGGTTCAATGTGCAGAAATATTTCTCCAAGGCTTACGTTGGTCAGTTTCTAGTGGTTCCATAATTGTAATATTGTGTATAACCCTGCTTCACTTTACGATTAGGAAAGAGGTAATTATCCAACAACAAATACATGCGTCATGCAAGTTTCAAACCTGGAAACTGTTCACATTTATATAAATTATATACTTGAATATTCTGTTTTTGCAAAAAAGCATCCAAGCCTTTTTTTATGTGTATCTATAGAATCTGATAACAAAATTATTTAGGCAGAGAATTCCACATTATTAGTTACTTACTCTAAAAAATCCTTTCCTCTGATGTAAGCGAAAATTCCTTTGTTCCAGTCTCAATGGGTGACGTATTGAATGTTGTATATTCCTGCTAATGAGCAGATTAGCACATGGTGATTTGTACTGACCATGTATATATTTGTCTAGTGCTATCATATCCTTTCTGAGGTATCATTTTTCTAATGAAACCAAATGCAGTTATCTAGCCTTTCTTCAAAACTAATGTTTTCCATGCCCCTTATACATTTTGTAACTCACCTCTGCACCTTTTCTAGTTCTGTAATATCCTTCTTTAAAACTGGTGCCCAAAATTGCACCGCATGTTAAAGTCTGCTCTTACTATTGATTTATAATGAGGCAAAATGTTACTTATTCTATATAAAAGTTATATTAGACTACAAACGTTTTGACTACTTGACTACTTTCGCTCGGAATTTTACAGAGCAGGGCATGGTCTGCACCTCTGGCAGACCATAATAATCACCCATTCTGGTCTGGCGCTCAGTGATGAGTCAGAGCGCAACCTGACAACTTCAGTAAGCGCAAGAACTCCCAGGTGGCAATTTTAATGTCCTGCACCAGCTAGGAGTCCCCCACCAGACCACTAAGGATTCTTTTTAATATAACATATTTGCCGATTTGGCAATAACTCAAATAATGTTTAAATGTCACGTTTGATGGGGGAGATCAACATTATTCTCTGATATTGTCTGCTCTCTTAAACGTAGTTCCGACCCTAGTGGCAGTGTGAGGGAGCTATGTGACTGGATAAGGAGGATGTTATGTGCTAGATTAGGTAGGTACGTAATAAGGTACGTGAAGGGGATTATGTGACAGGGATTAGATGACATCGTTAGATGGGTATATAACAAAATGGGGGGTTATAGTTACAGGGTCAGGGGATGACATGTGGCTATGTTAAGTGGGTATATAATAAGCTGAGGGGGATGTTATGTAATAAATTTGGAATAATATTAAAATAATGATTTATGACATAAAATAAAGCATAATGAGGTTAATGCTTAAGAGGTAACACTAGGGGCAGTGTGTAGGCCATTATATGGCTTCTTTAAGCCATGTGCTTCTGGCAGTGACATCCCAGGCCAGCCTACTTTAGGAATATACTGAATAAAAACCAGATGTAGAAGGGATTCAGTCTCTTTGGTCTATTATGGTTTTGGCAGAATGTAGACTACCATCAGCTGTTTAGCCCCAGGCCCACAGGCTGGGGCCTGTGCACGTTTGTTAATGTTTTCTGTTGTACCATATGAATCCATTGTAACATTTAGCAACTGCTTATAGCCTTTTGAAAGTAGTATGTTGTAGTTTTGCAATGCATAATTATTGTAGTAAATTGACATTCTGCTAGCATCTGTTGCTTGCTATAATTATTGTATTAAATATACATACAAAGCTTTGTGTATTTTCTATCCACATATTCGACCATAATACCACGACTTATAAAAAATATTAATGTTATTACTTATTGATTAATTATTATATATTAATTAACATTAATAATAATATTTATATTTGAGCCACGGCCTCAACAAGAGTGCACACATGTAATCTTTCTATAAACTCACCATTCAGGTGAGATGTTGTCAGCAATCGTTGGTAGAGGTTGGAGGGGCTTCTAGAACCTGGTCACTTCCTTGTAATTAAATGATTCCTGTAGACATCCATGTGTGTCTCAGTCAAGCAGAGGCAGCAAGGTCAGGAGCAAATAAGAGGCAAGAGGAAGCAGAAATGAATTGCTAAAGGGGCAAGGCCTAGGGATTGGCTGCTTAGTTTGATGTGCCAGCCTCTTCAAAACAGCCTCTGTCTTCCAGGGCCTGTATCTTAAAGCAGCACACACAGCAGGACACCATTTGTGAGTGGCAATAAAAAAAATATATGATGCTCTCAAGCAGGCCCGGACTGGCCATCGGGCACACTGGGCAAATGCCCGGTGGGCCGCGGTGGCCATGGGTCGAGGCCGGCAGGGAGATCACAGGATCTCCCCTGCCGGTCTTTGCAGGGCCGGCACTATCCGAGCGCGGCCCTGCAGTAGTCCATGGCGGGCCGGTGGGGAGGTCAAAGATCTCCCTCACCGGCCCACATGCAGGATATTGCGGCCGCCGGTGGGGAGAGAGGGAGGGAGCCAGGAGAGGAACCCAGCGGAAATCTAACTTGCAGCTCCGCCGGGTTCCTCTCGCGAGATTCGGAGCGTTGCCATGGCAATGCTCCGGGTCTCGCAAGAGTGAACTCTAGCCCCACAGGCTAGAGTTCACGCACCACTGGACCACCAGGGATGGATGCCAGCAATAGGATCCCCCTCCCAGGCATAAGGTAAGCAGGGAGGGTGGAAATAATCATACAGGTCACAGCAGCCTCACTTACTCAGACACCCTGCACCCCTAACACTCACAGCACCCTCACTCACACAAACACACACACTGCACCCCTAACACACACACACACACACTGCACCCCTAACACTCACAGCACACACACACACACTGCACCCCTAAAACTCACAACACACACACACACACACACACACTGCACCCCTAACACTCACAGCACACACACACACTGCACCCCTAACACTCACAGCACACACACTCACAGCACACACACACACACACACTGCACCCCTAACACTCACAGCACACACACACACTGCACCCCTAACACTCACAGAACACACACACAATGCACCCCTAACACTCACAGCACCCTCACTCACACAAACACACACACACACACACACACTTCACCCCTAACACTCACAGCACACACACACACTGCACCCATAACACTCACAGTACACACACTCACAGCACCCTCACTCACACACACACACTGCACCCCTAACACTCACAGCAACCTCACTCACACAAACACACACACACACACACACACACACACACACACTGCACCCCTGACACTCACAGCACCCCTAACACTCACATCACACACATTGCACCCCTAACACTGTAAAGAAATAAAGAGCTTTAACCTACATATTTTATCTTTCAGTCCCTTGGAGCAGCCGATAATGACAAAAGGACTAATTATTACCAGACTTTTTCATCAGCCCTCTTCACATTATGTATCTCATATAATGATCTTCCAACCACACATGATCTGTACAGTTTATAAAGGCACCATAACCACTACAGTGTAATGTATAATGCTTGCTTGTGTCTGGCGCCAGCAGTCATTTTGGAGTTGCTGCCATGATTTTATCACAGCCACACCGCTGACTAAAAGTTCTCTACGGGTTGTGCTCTTTATTTATTTTTTCTGGTTTTTATTTTGTAATTCTTTATAGATTTTAATTGATCTGCTTTGTGGGACAATAAGCTAACCCGTATGATGCCACAGGCATAGTATACTGTGTGCCCATGTATACAGCCCTGCTGGAGAAAATACAGAGTGGGCATTGCGTTCATATGGAATATGCCTCGTTACGCCCACGTTTATGTGAACCTCGAGCATCATGGGGCTGCAACCTTGCTTTAGGCAGGACAGTCCTGATTTCAGGGTCCTGTCCTGATCTAATTCCCTGGTGGCTCAAATTTGCGTTTTTTGCGTGGTCCCTGTAGGTTAGAGGCCGGCTGGGATGTGGTGCACTAGCCCTGCATGCTTAATGCCGGGAGGACACCCGGCACTGCACCCCTGACACTCACAGCACCCCTAACACTCACAGCACACACACACACACTGCACCCCTAACACTCACAGCACACACACACTGCACCCCTAACACTCACAGCACACACACAAACACACTGCACCCCTAACACTCACAGCACACACACACACTGCACCCCTGACACTCACAGCACCCTCACTCACACACACTGCACCCCTGACACACAGCTTCCTCACACGCACATAGCACCCTGATGCAAACACAGCACCCGCTCACACACAGCACACACACACACTGCACCCATCACACACACAGCACCCTTACCCACATAGCACCCTCACGCAAACACAGCACCCATCACTCACACTCACACACACACTACACCCCTCACACACACTGCACTCCTCTCGCACACACACCACACCCCTTACACACACCCTCACACACACGGCACAATATGCTTGCCTAGCATTTTTGTCTCTCGGTATCCCAACTATGGAGACACCAGAGACAAATTTCAAGCAAACACAGTGCAAGCATGTTATTAAATTTGCTTGCGCTGTGCAGAACAAATACAGGGTCTTTTTCTAATGCCAGAGCTCTTCAGCAGAGCTCTGGGCATGGTCTACCCTGGAAAAGCATTGAACCAACATGCTCACTTTGTGATGGGGCGTGCTTCTCATTGGTGATGACAAAATACACCCTATCTGGCCCCGCCCCCTTTTTAGTGGGCCAATGTAATTAAAAAATGCCCGGGCCGAATTTTCTTCCCAGTCTGGCCCTACTCTCAAGCACAGCACACTTCTTCCCTGCCAGCCTTAGTAGCCATTCTGGGCGTAGTCTGCATTAAGGCAACTTAGAATAGTGCCAGTACTGCCCTATACCAGATCGCCCGCCATTGACAACTGCACCCGGTGGTTGCTGCCCATCTCTGCCCTCCCCTAGCTATATATTGACAAAGATATGGAATGCTCTATTAGAATCATAAGTCAACCACAGCATGGTGATGTATCTGAGGAGTTTGTATAGTTATGATCTCTGCAAAGAGGCCTGTGTCATTCCTCCATGCCAAAAATGAATCTCTGCATATATGCTGGAATAATAAAGGGACATTGGCGTGGTTATATAATGCATGGGCATTTTGCTAAATATTTATTATTATTAATATCTGTATCCTTAATTTATAAAGCACCAGCATATTCCACAGCACTGTCTATAGGTACAGCTGCTACAAGTAGACAATTAAAGGTAAAATACATCTAAGAGACAATACAACATTTGACAAACAAATACAGGGGGATTTAATGTCCCTATTCCCGTAGGAATTTACAATCTAGATAGATAGCAGGTATGAGAAACAGGAGGTGGGGGTGGCAAAGGTGAGAATGATGTTCATACAGAGTGAGGGCATGTATTGGTTAATGCGTTGGCCACTGAGTTGAGTAGCAGGCTTAACTGAACAAAAATGTCTTTAGGGAGCGTTTAAGGCAAACTAAGAGAAAGTGTGAGAAAGTGGGGAAGTGTGTTCCAGAGGGTTGGTTCCACACAAGGGAATTCGTGTAATATGGCATGAGAAGAGGTGGTAATGGAAGATGCAAGGAGCAAGTCATGGTTTTAAGAATGCAGAAAAACAGTGTCCTCCGTCAAAACTGGACATAGTCAGTTTTACCGTCCTAACTGATTCGATTTCGGGAAAGACCATGGCTAATAAGAATACCTCTGTTCAGGTTGTGTTTTCGTTTGCACACAATCTGTCAAATCAAATAAATCAATCACTCAGAATATTAGCATGCTTCTTCAATTTAGTCACCAAGAAATATACATTAATCCCTACTGAACATGCTCATGACAAGTCCATCTCTTCCACTTTATCTTTAGGGTATAAACATATAGAGTGATGGACTGATTCCTGCTTCATTACATTGCTGTGCTAAATTGACACTCCAGGTTGGATCTCACCTATATTCTTCAATACGATTGTCATGGAGATCTCTTGTTTACCTTAATTCACCATACATTAAGGCAACAAATCCGAGCATCCTAACCACTACAGCTCCTTGTAGTGGATACAGTGCCAAAATGGTCCTCATAATTAATCTAAGTAATCAAATTATTTGAGAAAAGTTTGACTTTTTACCTGGTGTACACCAGGTTCCGACAGAGAGCCAGGAGTGACTAATGCCCTCAGCTCTCCTGGCAGCTGTAGTGGAGGGGTGGAGCGTCGCTCAGTGGACATCAGGTTCTAATACAGTTCGACTTCTTACTGTGGGTGCCAAGGCACTCCAGGCATCGTAGGGTGCTTGGTGTATTCCTTTAAAATTTGTATTTTTGTTGTGGAATTTTACGGTTTACTTATACATACTGTCAATTACTGTGAGTTTTATTGTTGTGGAACTTTATGAGGAGTACACAATACTGCGTCTGCTATTGCTATAAAAGTCTCTGGAAACATTTTTACATAAGCAAAGAAAGTCACTTAGCATGCAAGCTGACAGCTCCACACAGCTCTTTCTTCAAGGAAACTGTAACTGTCTGCATTGAGTAATAGTGACATACTGTACAAGGCTACAGACTTTTAAAGTGATTGTCACTTTAAACCAAAGACCATTCAAAGAAAAATATATACACACTACTATTCACATTGTTTCCTTTGCCGTGATGTGTTTGTGCAGCAAACTGTCAGTATTCATTTTGAAGAATATTAGGCAGTAGTCTGAAATTCGCAAGGAAATACAATTTCAGGTCATAGGATGTAAATTAATCTTTATTTTTTAGAAAGTTAAATCGATATAGTTATCTAGCACTGTGATTAGATATATATACACTGACCAAAATTATAAACGCAACACTTTTGTTTTTGCCCCCATTTTTCTCAAAGCAGGCCAACTCAAAGATCTAAGACTTTTTCTATGTACACAAAAGGCCTATTTCTTTCAAATATTGTTCACAAATCTGTCTAAATCTGTGTTAGTGAGCACTTCTCCTTTGCTGAGATAATCCATCCACCTCACAGGTGTGTCATATCAAGATACTGATTAGACAGCATGATTATTGCACAGGTGTGCCTTGGGCTGGCCACAATAAAAGGCCACTCTAAAATGTGTAGTTTTATCACACAGCACAATGCCACAGATGTCGCAAGTTTTGAGGGAGCGTGCAATTGGCATGCTGACTGCACGAATGGCCACCAGAGCTGTTGCCCATGAATTGAATGTTCATTTCTCTCCCATAAGGCATCTCCAAAGGCATTTCAGAGAATCTGGCAGTACATCCAACCGGCATCACAACCGCAGACCATGTGTAACCACAGTTCTTGCATCGCCAGCATACTCACCGGACATGTCACCCATTGAGCATGTATATGACAGCGTGTTCCAGGTCTTGCCAATATATAATATATATATATATATATATAGATATAGATATATATATATATATATCTCTCTATATATATATATATATATATATATATATATATAGAGATATATATATATATATATATATATATATATAGAGATATATATATATATATATATATATATATATAGATATATATATATATCTATATATATATATATAAAACAACATTGATATATATATATATATATATATATATATATATATATATAGATATATAGATATAGATATAGTGTAAATAGATATATTTTTTTTTTTGTTTTTTCGTGAACCTTGAATTGAAAAGTAGAATATACTCAATATCCTAGTTACGTATTTTATAGTTAAAGGGCCAAACTGTGATAATAAGTTGAAAAATAAATAATATAAAAAATAAAATAAAAATCATATATATATATTTTTTTTTTTTCTTTACCCACAGGAAAGTGAAAAATAATTATCATATTGCATTTTCAACTTGCTCATTTGGAATATGTCCAACATGTCAGATCACAAATATGATATACTGACTCCAGGCCCCCGAGCTACTCACAATGTATGTACATTTTATATGTACAAGCATCATTTGTTGGGTATTTTTGCTGAAGGATGGCATTAACCTTTTAGATGTAAAATTCCTCTTATGCATATGTTTGGCCTTTGATTTCCTAATGCGTCATTAAATGTACTCTACATTGCCAGACACTCATTTGGGTAATAGAGCATGTATATCCCTAAATATATGAGACAACTAGGGAAATCTAAATGTATATCTAATTATTTTTATTATTGTTATTTTTATTATTATTATTGCTATTATTACCATCATAAAAGACATATGGTGTAAAATAAGATGTATAAATTTAGATGAAAGTGACATTTTTATTACATTCCTGCCAAGCTAAGATATCACAAATTCTTGTCACTTGAGGAGATCTTTGGCATCAGTAAAGATCATAAATGTTTGCAATTTAATAAAATATTGAGTTTTTTTTTTTTTTTTAATAGCAAGATTAAGTCATATGGTAATTTACATTTTATATACATATATTTTTTTGTCTGTCTCCAACGACCTCAAATGACTGTAAAAGCCTCTGTTGGAGAAAGGGATGTGGGGAATTCAGCCTGAAGTATCTCTTTAAGAGCTTCCCCTGGATCTTTGTCAGAAGTGATGGTCTCTTCTTCTCAACAATCTGGATGAATACAGTAGTAGTATTTCTAAAATTGCATCAATACAACAAATTATGCGCAGCTGACTGCAGGTACAGATTAGGCAAAAGTGATGGTTTTATTGGGTCATTTTTGGATAGCTAAGAAATCTCAAATTCTTGTCCTTTGCGAAGCTCATGTATCAGTTCGCACTGCAAATGTTTCTATTTCTTTTTAAAAACATTTCGCACTTGTGATGGATTTCTTTACAGATTACAAGATTACTCTAGTTGAACTGTCATTTAGATGTGATTATATTCAAAAAAAAGTTTATTCCAGCTGTCTGCCTCAATTAATACTTAAAGCTTTTGTAGGGTTGGAGTGTCCATTTAAGAGCTTCCCCAGGATTTTTGTCTGAAGTGATGGTCCCTATTGGCATTTGTCAAGTTCCTTCATTTCCATCATCTGGATGTATAAAAGGAGCCTTATTTTCTTATTTAAAGTTGACAGGCAATAGGTGATTTCCATGTCAGATTCTAATTGAGCCCTGAGGCCTTAGACTCCAACACAAATTCTGTAGAGCTAGGAGACCGAGGTAGAATTCCTTCAATGATCAGGTAATTGGGGCTTTGCTGGAAATACTGGAGACCACAAGATAAATGTATCGACAAATTTTATATACTTCCTGGTCATTCCTTGTTTGTGTTCTTTCTTTAGTAATTAATTGTTAATATTAAAAGTATACACATACCTGCTAAGTGTCCCTATTTAGGATGGACAGTATGTATTTTGAGTCCAATTTCCTCTTCCATCTTTTCTCTCCTATTGTCCCTCGTTCTTAGAAGCTCTATATTGTTGGTGTGTCTCAGTTTATAACAGAGCTCCACAGCAATAAAACTTCCAGTAATGTGTCTTTAAACTTCAAATATGTTTAGAAATCAGTCCGAGTAAATAAGATCCATTGTTCTTGTTCCAAACTACATTCTAGCTGCATAAACCGTTATTAGTAAGTCAACTAAAAGGTTTCAGCCCTGCTTCTGACCACACAGCTCACAGCTCACACCCCTAAACTGATAGTGTCCACATTTGTCCATTTGTAATATTGGGAGGTGTATTTATATGAAATTCCAGATGTTTTACAACCATATGCAAACAATAAGACATTTTTAAAGCAAAATAAAATATATCTCCTAGTTATCATTTTGTTTATAATTTTTTTATAGAGAACAACTTCAAAGAAGATAAATTAAATGAAAGTATAGAAAAGATCTCATTTTAATGTCATAAAGGATATGTTATGTAAATTATTTTGAATTATGATGTGCTGAACTTTAGTATTGGTTATGCCTTTAAGTATTGTGTTGGGGCGTACAGAATGAATGCATGAATAGTCTCTATACAAAATATGAAGAAGATTCCCAGGAAGTTGGTGGTGGCAACAAGGGGCAATTTCAGGCAAATATTACTACTTGACACTGTACCCCTCAGCCAAAGCACCTGAAACAGCCTTTTACTGGGGGCCCAGGAGGTTGTTGACTGGCCACCTTAGGGCTCCCACCAAAGCAAGCCCTTATGCACCAGGGCAGAGTAGGCACCTGCTTACCTAGTTGGTAGGTGTCTACTCTGCTGAAATATGCATGGGGCGGAGAAAGTAAGCAAGTGGTGACGCTGAAGGCGATGGAGCACTGATGTTCTAGTTCTTTAATGTTCCCTTGCATGCCCTATGTGGTGATGTTGGAAGGGGGAATATGACGTCACCCCAACCCTGGCATCATTAATCAGCACGAGAGAGAAAGATACCTACTGGACCTACTGGACCCCCCAAAGGGCCAAAAAAAATTAAAAACCGCAAGAGGGGCTAGCTATGCCACTGATCAGTCCTGTTTTGTTTCTATGTCAGGAAGAATATTACCCGGGTTTAAATATACTTCAAGATGAAACACTACATTCCTCTCTTGTTTTAGTCTTATACTTGCCAAAGATGGCAAGCATGTACAGGGCCGGTGCAAGGATTCTTGCCGCCCTAGGCAAAGATCCATTTTGCCGCCCCCTCTTGAATGCAACTACACTCTCTCAGAAGTTTATTCACTAAACTATGAATTCAGTGAATTGGAAATCGAATTGCATAGTTTAAGCAAAAACAGCTGAACTGTGACAGTTGCTGAGTTGGCGAATTCTTCTAAATGGTATAAATTTTGCCATTTGGTTTTTAATTAGGTGTGATCAGCTGTCCCTTTCCTCCATAGTGCCCAATCTCTCTCATTAGCGTTTATCCCCAGCATTCTCCTTTGTGTCTGTTTCCAAAAGTTTGCAAATTTATCATGATTCATGATTTATCTGCTCACTCTATGCCACAGATTCTCTCCAGCCTGTTTCTCTTTATTCTAATAGAGTTATTCAATAAAGTGAGAATTGTTGGGAATTCAAATTGAACTTCTACCGTATATACTCGAGTATAAGTCGAGTTTTTCAGCACATTTTTTGTGCTGAAAAACCCTCACTCGACTTATACTCGAGTTAATGTCTGTATTATGGCAATTTGCATTGCCATAATACAGACATGGACCGGGGGCTGTCAGGAAGCTGTAACTTACCTTCACAGCAGCTCCTGTCAGCTCCCTTCTCTCTTCTCCGGTGCGTGCAGCTCCCAGGTCAGCTCCCTCTGCAACTCTCGCGAGAGCTGCGGGGTCAGAGCGTTGCCACGGGTTACCGTGGCAACGCTCCGCGCGGCCGCGAGAGTTGCAGAGGGAGCTGACCTGGGAGCTGCACGCACCGGAGAAGAGAGAAGGGAGCTGACAGGAGCTGCTGTGAAGGTAAGTTACAGCTTCCTGCCAGCCCCCTCCTACAGCCCATCCACTGGACCACCAGGGAGTGCGAGCCCCCCTCCCTGGCCAGCTAACAGGCAGGGAGGGGGGACGAAAACATAATAATAAAACAAATAATAATAAGAAAAAAAAATATTAAAATAATAACATAAAAAAATAATACAATTAATAATAAAATAAAAAATAGTTACCTAAAAAAAATAATAACATTAAAAAAAATATTAAAATAATAATTAAATCATAATTAATAAAATTCCCACCCCCCCCACCAATGCTCTGCACTCACACACACACACAACTTACATTGCCATAATACAGACAAGGACCGCCGGGCTCATTACAAGCCCGGCGGTCCTGTTGGGGGGCTGGCAGAGAGCATTAACTTACCTTCCTGCAGCTCCTGTCAGCTCCCTTCTCCTCCGTGCAGCTCCTCTGTCAGCTCCCACTGTAAGTCTCGCGAGAGCCGCGGGGTCACCGCGGCTCTCGCGAGACTTACAGTGGGAGCTGACAGAGGAGCTGCACAGAGGAGAAGGGAGCTGACAGGAGCTGCAGGAAGGTAAGTAACCGCTCACTGTCAGCCCCCCCTCCTACACAGCCCATACACTGGGCCACCAGGGAGTGAGAGCCCCCCTCCCTGGCAAGCTAACAAGCAGGGAGGGGGGACGAAAATTAAATCAAATTAAAAAAAATACAATAAAAAATATTAAAATAAAAAAAAACTTAAAATATTAAAATAAATTATAATAAAAATGCCCTCCTCCCACCCAGTACACACACACACACACACACTCTGCATTCTACACACACTCTGCATTATATACACACACACTCATACAAACAATCTGCATTCTACACACACTCAAACACACACTCATACAAACACACACTGCATTAATATACACACACACTCATACAAACAATCTGCATTCTACACACACTCATACAAACACACACTCTGCATTATATACACACACACTCATACAAACAATCTGCATTCTACACACACTCATACAAACACACACTCATACAAACAATCTGCATTCTACACACACTCATACAAACACACACACACACTGCATTATATACACACAGTGTGTGCGTATATAATGCAGAGTGTGTGTGTGTGTTTGTATAAGTGTGTGTGTAGAATGCAGATTGTTTGTATGAGTGTGTGTGTGTAGAATGCAGAGTGTGTTTGTATGAGTGTGTATATAGTTCTAAAAATCACAGAATTTCATAGCCCCAAGTTTTACCCTCGACTTATCCATGAGGCATAGCATATTTCACAATTGTTGGTCACAAAACTGCCCTCGACTTATACATGAGATCGACTTATACACGAGTATATACGGTAATTTATGGTCAAAACACCTGTTAACATTCTCCAGATTTGGCTACTCTGCCCTTACACTTACAATTTCACTCTAGTGAATAACCCGGTAATTATCTTCTTACAATTTCTCTTCTTTTCTTTTCCATGTCTATTTATTAAACAGTGGGTTGAAATATAACTTGAAACATTTAGGCCAAAACAGAAGAGTTGTATAAAGTCATCTCAACTTTTTTCAAATCACTGTTTAGTGAATAGACTCCTAAGTGTCTAAGGGAAAGCAGAGAGACCAGTGATAAATTTAGGGAAAGGGAACAGACCGGGAAGGCAATTAGGAAAGGGATAGAGAGATTGTTGAGGTTTTTAGGAAACCTATACAAACTAGGAGACATTTTAGAAGAGACACAGTGAGCAGACATTTAGGGGGAAAAAAAGAAACTGTCCAATATGAACACACACATTCAGTACACACAGGAATACATACATCCACACACACACACACACTGCCAATACATACATCCATACACACACACAGACTGCCAATACATACAACCTTACACGCACGCTGCCTAATATATACATTCAACTATACACACTCACTGCCCATTATATACATACTGCCCAACACATACATCCATACGCACATACTGCCCAACACATACATCCATACGCACATACTGCCTAATACACACATCCATACGCACATACTTCCTAATACATATACATTTTACATTGAATATATTTATGGTTGTTATAAAAAAATGTATTCAATTAATTTGGTGGGATTTATCTTATACTATTGTGCATTTAGTTTATGATAATGGGGGTATTTAATGTATGCTACAGGGAACTTGTCTGAAAGGCACACTGTAAGTAAAACTTTTTTTAAATATAATATATATAATTATATTAATGTATTAGAAATATAACTGGTCACACACTCACTGGCACACACACACACGTCACTTACACCCTCTCACCAACACACACACTCTTACTGACAAATACACACATACACACAAACACAATGTCACTTACACATTCTCACTAACACACACACACACACACACTCTCTCACTGAAATACACACACACAATGTCACTCACACCAGTTTACATATAGTCAGTTTATTATACACACACCCACAAACAAACTTAACACACCAATTTTTAAACATGCAAACAATAATAACCATCTCCCCTTATGCTTTACCTGTGCTAGTGATGTGACTGGAGGAGAAGGGGACCATCTTTCAGCCTGCAGGTATCTGTCCTTGTTCCTGGTGGAGCAGGAGAGCCGTGCACTGTGAGCATAGGCTGCTTCCTGCTCCCTCCAGAGTGCTTCCTGTGTTCACAGGCAGGGGGCAGCCAGGATACCAGGCTACATCCCGGCTTCCCCTGCCTGCAGGAAGCAGAGTGCTTTGCTCGGGTGCTGGGGATTCAACAGATCCCCTCTCCCTGAGCAGATGATCGGCACTGCAGCAACAGGGAGGCAGAGGGAGCAAAGGATATGGCTGCGCTGGGGTGTGGCTAAACAGCCACTTACCCAGCGCTCCGACCCCAGGCAGGAGAAGCCCGCTGCCCACCCACAGGAGCAGCCCACCCAGAAACCTCCCGGTGGGCGCCCCCTGCAGGTCGGCGCCCCAGGCGAATGCCTAATTTGCCTTTATGGTAGCGCCGGCCCTGAGCATGTAGATTCTCAGAGCACGCATGAAGTCTACAGCTTGTTTAACATTGCTATACACAAACCGGCAGTCAGTAAGTACGATAAACGTTTCATTTTAATGTAGGACCTTCTTAAAACAATGGGTGGTTGCATCATAAACCCGCATTTTGCAAAACACTGTTTTACTGAGCTGAAACTGTTAACTCTATAGCCAATTCCTGCTACAGTGAACACTTTCTGGCTTATCTGTGTGAAGATATTCCATACCGAACACGACCTTGCCTTTATCTGCAATCTCAGTAATGTAAGAATTTTCAAAATACATTTTCAAGCGTAACATTCTAAGATTTACAGACAACATTGCCCCTGGGGGTTTTGAAAAAATATAGAGAGAAACTCAGATGGCTTCCAGAACATACAGCTAATATCCTGGCATACTGATAACAAGTTTCAAGTACATATTAAACTTTCCAGGTTAGAAAATAGATATACAGTTTTACATATTTATGCATGCCTCTGAATGTTTTACACTGTAAATACAGAGTTACAGTAAAAAAATAATAATATCATATTTAATACAAAATAAAAAATAATAAAAAGAATGTGATGAAAATGTTCGCCTTAGGAAATATCAGAATAGGTCCGTTGTCTAAAATTGTAACAAAACACAGAACACTTGTGCAATAAAAAGGGTTATAAAATGTTTATTATTTATAGAATTATACTTCAATGGCTCCTCTTTTTCCTAGCTATGGCTGTGAATCTCAATTTACTGAATAATCAAAACCTTGACAAATCAGTGGTATTTAACTGTTCATTTGTTGCACAATTAAACCTCCTACGACGTTCTGCCAGAAGCAGACACATGCCTTGTCTTTGGTGATGACTTCTGTTATTCATGAGCAGAAGAACAGTTATCAGGGACTGATTAATAACAGTGTGTGGACTTAGAGAATAAAGGACGCGAATAAGACTGCCCAAGTACTCACAGCCTAAAACTAGCTACGTGTGATATAATAACGCACAGTTAGGTAGCTTTGCACCATGGCCAGATTATTTTTTCTGATTACTCTATGAACTTGATCTCTTCTTGTGTGATACAATATTAGTGTCTATTGTCATACACGGTGTCCAGTCTCCTCCAGTCAGACAATAATGAGTAATGAATAATGAGCTGAAAGGAGTTTTCATTTCAACTGTAATAAAAAAAATAGCAGTAATGAGTGAATTGAGATTAAAGCTAAAACACCTGAACAAGAAATTATTTTAAATCCCACATTGACAATGCCTTGATATCAGAGTATTATACTAATGTGTTAAGAAGTCTCTCAAAACCCATCTCTTCAGAAAAGTTTATGGCCTCCCAGAGTTCTGTTTCACACGCCTGTCTCTTGCTTTCTCTGAACCCCTTAAGGACACAACTGTTGGAATAAAGGGAATCATGACGTAATATTTCCGTCATGTGTCCTTAAGGGGTTAAAGGGCCACACTTCACTGTCACCTCCAGTTCTGTTACTTTTCCTGCTTGTTGTTTGGTTGCTATCCCCCTGGATGTCCTTCCTATTGTGTTTATATACCCCATATATATATATATGTAAGCTTGTTTGAGCAGGGTCCTCATCAATTTACTGTTATTGCAAGAATTATCTAATTTATTGGTAAATTTCCCTATTTTGTAATATTGTATAGCTCTGCAGAATACGTTGGCGCTCTGTAAATGCCATAATAATAATAATAATTAATAAGAGACTGAGCAGAATATATTCAGCCATGCTTACATATAATTACTATGCAATTGAAGAAAAGCAGTACATTAGCCTATTGATCCATAACACAATCCAGCATTTGCTATACAGTAAGAAGCCACATTCATTTTCTCGGGGCTCAATAAAATCTAATTGCCCAAGCACAGACATCATAAGTGATTCAATGAAGACCATCATTTTTTCCTTCATACTTGAGTGAAATTATGTTGTCATCTTCAATATGATTTCCATGCATGAAAAGACATAGATTCTGGAACTTGGAGCAAAATAATCTAAAACATACTGAAAAGTAATCTATAACTGAAAAGGGTACTCTAAGCAACATACTACATCTCAGTGAAGCAGTCATGGTACCATTAGCCTTTTGGTGCTATGCCAGGGTCCTTGTCAAACAGTTTGAGAGTAGTTTGACAACATCTGAGTCTCTCTTGGCATCCAAATCCCGTCTCCCTCTTATCCACATATACAGGGTTTGGAGTAACCAGAATAAACCAGGAATGAGAGATATTAACTAAACTGAATAAAACTAAGATTTACATACAATTATATATCAATATAAGTCCAGTAGGGGGTAAACATGTTTTCAAATGTGTACAGATATCAGCATTCATGAATTTATACATTTAAACAGGATTATTGATATAACTGTGTAGATTATGGGACACTTTGGTATTGTAATATGAAAACAGAATCTGCTGTTCTTTCTGTGTTTTAGTATCAAAACATGTTATTATTTCCAATTAAAATAATTTTTCGAGTATTTATATTTATACGTTTTCGGTAGTGTGACCAGCCTGGGTGACGTAGAGTCTGACAGTGGTGCAATATTTGCTCTTCTCTGAGTTCTCAACCAGTTGTAGCATTCTAAAAAAGGGGGTGCTTGGGAGAGAACACCCAGGATGGCAACCAGTGTGGTGGGTGTCACGAACGAACTCTACTTCAAGCGAGTGCGTAACGTAGTTGTGGTGAGGAAAGGGCTAAAGTTTACTATTTGTCTGCACTAGACCGGAATTAATGATAAAAATCCTCCTTAACACTGCCCACACTTACACTATAGTCACCATTTCAACTACAGCTTATTGAATTTGTTCTGGTGAGTAGAATCATTACCTTCAGGCTTTTTGCTGTACACACTGTCTTTTCAGAAAAAATGCTGTGTTTACATTACAGCCTAGTGATAACTTCACTGGCCACTCCTTAGATGGCTGTTAAAGATTCAATTAATCTCTATGAGGATATGCTGATTGGCCAGGGCTGTGTTTGAATTGTGCTAGCTCTGCCCCTGATCTGCCTCTTTGTCAGTCTCAGCCAATCCTATGGGGAAGCATTGTGATCAGATAAGGCTACCACTTCTGCTGATGTCAGCAGGCAGTGGGCAGGTCAAGAGTAAACAGGGACAAAGCCAGCAGCTCCAGACTTGAATACGAGTAAGATTTTACTATATTTAGAGAGGCATGAGAGGGACAGGGGGACTAGATGGTGGTTTTAGCCCTATAGGGTCATGAATACATGTTTGTGTTCCTGACCCTAAAGTGCTCCTTTAATAACAAAAACCCACCAAATACAACTCAGCACAAATATCTATGTCATTGAAAAACACTAGGTAACGTGATTCTTTACCAGACAAAGGTAGAACCTAATAAAGGATAGTCACAGTGCATCCAAACATATAGATGACAATCATATTAGTAACACCAACAACAGATAAAAATAAAAGGGATAAAATAACAGAAGTCCTAATAACTTACTCAGGTTTTCAAAGGAAAACGTATGCCCAGAGGGTCTCTGGTAATAACAGTGGTCACTCATTCAGAATTAGATTCTGACCTGCAAGCAAGTCCAATCCACACTTCAGTATCATTATATATATACCCTGTGGATTACCAAGCCTCGTCCAGAGGTGGAGATAAGGCGTACCTATAGTAACTATTAGTGACCACCCCCTTGTGTTCCAGACCAACATTAATCCAAATGGAAACATTTGGTTATATCTGCGCTTATGTACTTGCCACAGAAATAATAATTTCATCTATGAATGTGGTACTATTTTTCCAATCCATACATATGACACACTCCTTACTTGTGACCCAATATAGCGGACATCACAATCCCTTCCCATATGGTAAAGTTACGCAAATCAAGTTTGGACTTTATTAGAAGATCGTGTCCATCCCATTCTAAATATAATAAAATTGAGGCTTAATTACTAATCTGTGGGTAAATATGAATGTTTCTTTTGAATATGATACTGGAACACAAGGCTAATGGCCATTAGCATATCAAAGGACCCCCTATCTAAGAGGGAATCTAGACATATAGCATATTAGAGAGTTAGTTTATATTTAAACCAGACTTCCAGGCCACTTATGTGTAACTTCTCACAACTTGCAGAGCCTTTGATTAATCAAAGGATTAATCCATATGGTAAACCATCTGACCCCTTTCACATTCCTATGCAATTTACATTACCCCTTCTGTCATCTGATGTCTACCAAGTGGTCAATTCATATATGCACTACACAAATTAAATTAAATGGCAATATTCTATTGTGCAACAATGAATTATGCACCCATGGCGTGACAGGGGGTACCTCACCCTTTTACTAATTCTAGTGTACACAAGCAGGTCTGTATCAGAGACTCTGCATGCTCCCCATATTTTTTTGCTAAGATAGGTGATTTTAAGTAGCATTTTTAAAAATGAAAGTAAATCTAGTGTAAGACTATATATTTTTGTGTGAGAGCTGTTCCTTAATCTGTATTTAAGCTAATCTTAACCCAGATCCTAGGCCTAGTCCTTACTCTAGCCCTAATCCAAAAATATATTATTGTGTAATATTAAAGCTACATAACCTCTATCTATGAAAAATAAGACCATCTCTGGTTCTAGAGTACTTATTGTTTATTATCAGGGTTATTCACTGAGAATTGAAGATGAATTCCCATCTAGGCCCCAAGGGTCTGCTGAAGACCTACATCTTTCTTCTGTCCGTACTCCTACCTCTAATGCTCAATTTCAAGACTTCTCCAGGGCTGCACCTTTGCTGTGGAACTCCCTTCCGTTCTCCGTGAATTCTAAATTTAAGGTCAAATTAGCCAAAATGTAAAGACCCCTTAAGTCAGCTAAGCGTTCAGTTCACCTACTCTGATCTTAAATTTAAAATTCTCTTTGAGTTCACTTTGAATTCTAACTCTAGTGAATAACCCAGTATGTTTCTAGAACTTCTCGGTAGTATTATTTTCTCAGAATATACAGTTCACTGTTATGTATCGTATATGTGAATGTAATTTGAATTCTAACTCTAGTGAATGTTTCTAGAACTTCTCGGTAGTATTATTTCTAGAACTTTTTGGTAGTATTATTTTCTCAGAATATACAGTTCACTGTTATGTATCGTATATGTGAGTGTAATTGTAGATGTGGCTCCTCTATAAATCCTGACAGTTAGATAAATTGAGATTTTCTTTTTCCTTGCATCTGATCTCTACTAGAGCATCCAAGCATTGAATCCAATTTCTTATATTCTTGTAGCAATGTTTTTTCATAAAACCGATGCAGATGTGAGTTCTGATTACAAATTGTTCATTCTCATACCCACTATAGCTTTTGTGCAGCTGGAAATAAAAAAATTTAGCTCTATTCTGTTTATGAACATTATGCAAATGGCATAGCTTTACGGAATTGTGCAAAGCATATCAAAGAAAGCATTTTACTGAGCTGTTAAATAGACAAACTAGATCTGTGGGTTTAAAATTCGAAATGTGATTTTCCTTGCATGAAGGGAATGCATTGCTGGCTAAGTGCACAAATCAAGAAACATTAGAAGGATTTCTTTGTTTTTTGAGTACAGCGCAATTAGTGGTAAATTAAAGAAAATGGAGGGCACATGGAATTAGATCAAACTTTAGTGGTGACATTTGATTAATACGAACGAACACGAAAGCCTGCTTATTAAAATATCACACCTGAGCCCAGACAATGACACAAAGGAGCATTAAGCAGACCAGCAAATCTCAGCTATAACAAATGTTATAGTTATAAAATGTACTGAAGTAGCCACATGCTCACGAGTACTGGGCTGACGAACCAGGATAAAATCGCCCAAGTCTGTTATCAGAGATGAGTAATGAATCGATGGAAACGGCAAACAAAATGTGTTGCAGGTAGATCCTGAATCCTTAATTTTATAAAAATGTATATTTAAGTGATTAAAAAAATAAAAGCCGTATAGTGTCTGACACGAATCTTGACCAGAAAATTAAATCTACACAACATGTATCTCACCCCTAAAGAGTAAAATAAATTAGGCCCAGGCACTCAGGATTATTGTAGGAAAGCAGGTTTATTGGAACAAAAACTACAAAGTTTCAAGTCTCTGATAAAGGCCTCTGTATAGGCCTAAATGTTGCACTTTTTGTTCCAATAAACCTGCTCACTGCAGCAATCCTGAGTGCCTGGGCCCAATTTATTTTATCTACTAAACTGGGTTTAGCCAACCCCGGCCCTGATAAGTACCTGGATTCCTAAGTGTGAGTGTGGTATCCTCCGTTGAATCACCACTTAAGAGTGACTGACCATAATTGACAAATAAAGAACTCTCAAGTTATCAAAAAAAATTTAGAGCACTTCTTTGGAGTAGTATATTGCTGTAAAATCGTATGTTTATTTAAAGTATTTACATAAATCATTGGCACGTATTGGTTAATATATTTTGAACTGGATTGTTAATGGTCAGATTTCTTGGTGGCAGCTATGGTAATTGTATTTTGTCTATATTTATAATTATTTTTGCAATGTCTAAACAAAAACGTGGGTAATTTACTAAAAGAGTGAGACTACTTATTGAATGTAAATGTTTGAATTTGAAGTAAATTTCATTTTTTTTTCAAATTAGCAGATGAACACTTGTTATATAAACTCCAAAAACAAGAATATTTTTTGCATGATTTTGCATTTCATCTGTAATTTAAGCTGCTATTTCCCACTGCTTAACTTGCATTTTACTATCTGCAAGGCATAAGGAATATCTGGCTTTTTATGGATTTCATTTAATCCAGTAAAATATAAGAAGGACAACTGGAATAAAATGGAAGGTGATTGTTAATAATAAATTGGGTTATTTGTGGAATGACTGGTAATAAACAACGAAAACTTCATCCTATAAAAGGCACTTTTTAGTTTTTGGTTCCCTTGAACTTTCACATACCTTAAAAATGACTGCCGAGTGGGAACAAATCAATTTCCCAAGTTTCGAAGCTGTTAGAGAAGTTAAAATTGCCCGTACAGTTCTGTGAAATGAACATGTGGATAACCATTTATCATACAAGTCTTTAGAAGAATTGGCAAAATAAATGTAAAATGGCAGAAAACGTGTCTAAGTATTGCAATGCATTCGGAAGGATGAGCTAGCTGGTAACATTTAAGAGGTTCATTCAATAAACACGGAATTTGCAAATGGATCGTAAAACATAGACTGAACAGTTTTCTCCAAATCATCTATTTTTGCTGGTCTTTTTTGGATAATTTTTGCAATTTGACTGGGGGTTTGCTCTAATTTACTGTTTAATAAATTATCCACTTTGCAGACACAGTAAAGTGGAAAATTAGTGACAGACAAAGTGATAGACCACGCCCAAACGGGTGTGTAAATATATAGCGATTAGTGATAATATAAAAATGTACATATTTGCATATATATATTTACAAAGGTTTTTATTAGCTCCATGTACACTGGTATTAGGTATCTTTTGTAACCTCAAAAGGGAAGACGTAATAGACAAAAAATAGTGCAATATGCAACAGTATTTAGAATATTTCGTTTAAGGTGTATAAAGTGCTAACTCTCACTTAATTGAGCTACTAAGAGGAAGCCCAGCCGGGTGAAACGCTTTACGTGTTGGTACTGGAAGAATTTATTCCTTATTGCCTTTTATATATATATTTATACTATTTTAATACATTCTAATAAAGTATTCTAGCTATAAGAGTTTATTTCCATTTTTTATTTTATCATTACATTCCTTTCATCGCTCTCCTTGGTGTATCCTGCACATCCCAGGTGGGGATAATGCCACCAACACTCTCCACACCAGAGCAGGCCATTGCTCTGCATATTGTAAGTAGGATACCACTTATTTATCATCTATCTTGTGTACAAATATACTACACCATAAGATCTCTCTCTACTTTGTTTCCTCCATATATAAGAGGCCAGAGGAACAACAGAGCTACACATATTCATAGACAGGGATTGTACCATCCAGGCGAATAACAGCAGAGCTCTTAGTAGCTCAATTAAGTGTGAGTAAGCACTTTATACACCTTACACGGAATATTCTATATACTGTTGCATATTGCACTATTTTTTGTCTATTTCCTCTTCCCTTTCGAGGTTACAAAAGCTACCTAATTCCAGTGTACATCGACCTAATTGAAAGCTTTATAAATATATATATGCCAATACATTTTTTATATTACACTAAGTGCTGTATATTTCCACAACTGTTTGGGTGCAGTCTATCACTTTGTTTGCCACTAATTGTATTTCCAGTGAGATATTGGGAATTCTCACAGATTTACTGCTGCCCTTCCTTGCATTGTAGTGAGCACTTATTTCTGTTTGTATGTACTAAAGTGGGAAATGTGTTCATTACTTACCATAATTTTCTTTCCTTAGCTGTTTACCACGTCTGCATTACCATTGTGTTAGCTCCTCCCTTTCAACCGACAGGCTATAATTAGTAGAATATTAAATTACTCCATTTTAGAAAGGATAAATGACAGTCCTTCCTAGAGGTCTCCAGTCTCATAAACTGTCTGGAGGGTCTCCAAAAAGACAAGAAAGCGGTGATATTGCCATGAAAAAATGGCCTGGAAAAGAAAATTATGTTGAAAAAACTGGCCCTGGGCCGCCGACGTACCTAGTATGACCGTGGCAAATAGGAGCCCTGGACTTACCTGGACCGGCGATCCGCGGCGATCACGGTCAGGGGGGACTGTCTTAGAAGCTCTGGCCACCCTGGCCTTCCAGGGCCATGTGATCACCATGATCACATTGCCGCGATAGGAGTCTAGGAGCTGCCAGCAGGGGGACTGTCTTACCTGTCAGGCAGTCCCCCAGGCTGCTAGAAAGTAATATATATATATATTAGACATATATATGTATAATACATTATAAAATAATTAAACCATTGTATAATATATTATACATGTATAATGCATATATATGATTTCATTATAAGTGTACTTTGAGATGTATAGACATATATCTCAAATTACACTTATAATGGAATTCTATATATGTATAATATATTATAAAATGCTTTAATTATAATATATTATACATATATAGTAAATAAAAGTGTGTGTGTGTATATATACACACACACACGCATGTATTATATACACACGTATTACATGTATATGTGTGTGTATATATTTATATATATATACACATACACACACACGTATTATATTTGTGTCTGTGTGCATTTATATATGTATGTATATATATATATATATATACGCACACACACGTAATTTATATATAAATATATATATATATATATATATATATAAAATATAAATTGAAAAAAAAACATTTATGAAAAACAAATAAAAACGCTAACTTTGGCTAGTGTTTGTGACTAAGTGGCTACTACAAAAGACTGGAAATACCTCATTTGGAATACCCTGGGTTGTCTACATTTGAAAATGGTATGGCATGATGGGATTATTTAATATTCCTGGGCTACCATATGGTCTCAAAAGGCAACACAGACCCAGCAAACCAATCTGGTAAAATGAATTGGGCAAGCCCTATATTGACACTGTACCTTTTCAAACCACTATAAAACCTTTACATGGGGGGTATTGTTATACTAGGGAGAATACGCTGAACCCAAATATGAGTGTTTACAACAGAAAAACCTCAAGACGATGAAATCACCAGTAAAAGTGCAGTTTTTGTGTAAAAAAAATAAAAAAAAAATATGAATGCTAACTTTGGCAAGTGTTTGTGGCTACTACAAAAGACATACCCTATTTTAAATACCGTGGGTTATTTACTTTTACAAATGCTATGCCATGATGGGGTTAATTTTCATTCCATGGCTGCTATACGGTCTTAAAGGCAACATAGGCCCAGCAAACCAATCTGGCAAATATCAATGTGCAAACATGGAAAAGGGGAAAGCCCTACATTTTATACCTGTAAGTTTGCAAAAACCCATAATACCTGTACATTGTGCGCACTGTTGTACTCTGGCTTCCACTGCCCCTTTAAGAGTGAGCTCGTGACTCGAGCCGTACTCCTAGTGCCAGGCAGGCCACGTGACCGATCACTGCGGTCAGTGCACGCGGCTAAGTCTATATCATATATTTTTTTATATATCTTTTACTGTGTAGTAAGTAACTGACTGAGGGTGGGGGACACCTAAAGATCCTATAGTGCCAGTTTGTTTTCCTGGCACTTTAGTGGTCCTTTAACTCCATGGCGATTCGACTGTGTTCATGGGATCAGAGTGCTGTTCGGATATATTGAGCGCTCAGATCCAAGCTATCTGGGGATATGTTCATGTGGGGGTCCAGTTGTGTGAAATTTGAGTTATGTATTTTAATGTGTTTTTTTTACAGTAAAAAATGTGAAATATTTTCTGTACCTGGAGATGATTAAAGTGACACTATAGTCACCCAGACTACTCCAGCTCAATGAAGTGGTCTGGGTGCTAGGTCCCTCAGGTTTGAACTCTTCAGATGTAAACATAGCAGTTTTAGAGAAACTGATATGTTTACATTAGGGGTTAATCCAGCCTCTAGTGCAGGCGTAGACAACCTTCGGCACTGCAGATGTTTTGGACTACACCTCCCATGATGCTTTGCCAGCATTATGTGTGTAAGAGCATTATGGGGCATGTAGTCCAAAACATCGGGAGTGCTGAAGGTTGCCTATCCCTGCTCTAGTGGCTGTCTTCCGGGCAGCCGCTAGAGGCGCATCTGCTACGCTGGATGCGAATTTCGCATCCATCGCGCAGAGCATCCATAGGAAAGCATTGAGAAATGCTTTCCTATGGGCTCCTCAAATGTGCATTCCGCTCCACTCAGGAGCTGACTTAGGACGGGGAGGAGAGGGGTTTAAACCCCTTCAGCGCCACGGGAGCTGGACCCTGACGGTGTGGGCGCCCATAGACATAGTATACATAGACGCCGAATTGACTTCTGAGCGGCAAGAAATGCGGGCACCATCTTGGGACGGGCGATGTTGACAGCAGAGGTAAGAGGAATGATAGGACTCAGTTAGTGTAGAGCAGGGGTAATAGGAATGGTAGTACTCAGTTAGTGTAGAGCAGGGATAATAGGAATGGTAGTACTCAGTCAGTGCAGGGATAATGAGAATGGTAGTACTCAGTCAGTGCAGGGATAATGAGAATGACAGATGGACTTTCCAAGTGTTCTTCAATACCTTGAGTAGAGCGGTGCCCGTTCCAAGATGGCGGCCCCGCGACTTCTCAGCGCCAGCAGGCAGTAGCGGTCAATGCGGCATCTATGTATTCTATGTCTATGTGGGCCCCCATCAGGGCACTATAGTGTCAGGAAAACCGCTTTGTTTTCCTGACACTATAGTGATCCTTTACGTTTTCTATGACTACTTAACCCAATTATCTCCACGAGATGTGGGAGTGATTAACATTGTGAAAAATAGGTCCATCTGGGAGTATACCTTGCTGGAGGACCTGCATAAAAGGCTGAGCTGGGGCCACCATTAAACAGACCGTTTTTACCCCTTCATGAAGTCTGGGCTCATGTTTGGGGGATTGGGAGCTATAATTCACAGGTATAAAACATAATTTAATATGAATAATATATTAAAGAATGGTAGGAAATAAGATTTATCTTTTTATTTCTGCATGACATTTTAACTGTGAATGTCATAATACGGTTTGCTTTTACTGCAATAAAACACATATATGTATTCAGCGATGTCTCACGTGTATAACAGTACCCCCTATTTACAGGTTTTATGGTGTTTTGGGAAGTTACAGAGTCAAATATAGCATGTTACATTTTTCACACTGAAATTCGCAAGATTGGTTATGTTTCCTTTGTGACCGTATGGTAGCCCAGGAAAGAAAATGATGGCATAACATTTGCAATAGTAGACAAACCAAGGTATTGCAAATGGGGTATGTCCGGCCTTTTTTAGTAGCCACTTGGTCACAAACACTGACCAAAGTTATTGTTAATATTTGATTGTGTGTGAAAAATGCAAAAAACTAATCTGAATGCCAATTTTGGCCAGTGTTTGTGACTAAGTGGCTACTAGGAAAGACTGGACATGCCCCTTTTGAAATACCTTGGGTTGTCTACTATTGCAAATGGTATGCCATCATGGCTGTAATTCTCATTCCTGGGCTACCATACGGTCTCAAAGGCAATGTAACCAATCTGCCTAATTTCAATGTGAAAAACTGAAACACAAGCCTTATATTTGACTCAGTAACTTTTGAAAACACCATTGTAGCAAACTCACCCCTTTAAGGGAGTTTGCCATGAGCTTTTGGAGGGGCCGGCTTGCCCGCCTCCTGCCCTGTATTGCCCTTTAAGAACATATTTGGGCATAATAGATTTTTATTGTGCGGCTACTGGCCCTTTAAGCACAGTGAATGGACTTTTATTGGACTGTGTATGCCCCTTTAAGAACCATCTGGGGACATATTGTGACTTTTGGGAACAATGCACCTTTAAGACATTGTCCCCAGACTGTTAAAATCCTTTGTTCATTGCTATTTTCCACTTGGTTCATTAAATGGGGCTTACTGAACCAGGTACCACACAGGCGGACCACCCAGAAGTGGAAGTGTGCCATCAATTTACCGCCCAGGCTGGGAGCCTGCTGTAGGTAAATTGCCGAACGCTGGGGGGCCGCCGTTCGTGAAAACGAACACGTGGCGGCGGCCATCTTTGTTCATTCAATGCGGTCAGTGGTGTGTGAAGCCAAATCCATGGAACTGAAATCGGCTATACAGTTCCGCGAACACCGCTGAGCATTAACTTCTCCCACAATGATTTTGCAGCAGCAGAGACTAAGTCCTATTCGGCGATGGGACTTAGTCATTTTTTCAGTGTGAAATTGACCGACCGCACAGCCCAAATTTATGGAACTGTTTAGGGCAGCAAAATGTGCTTGCGGTTGGTCATAAAGGGACCTCCAGCTAACTTTTAAACCCCTGGATGTAATTAGCTGAATTTTGACTATGTTTATAATTAAAGTGTGCTGAATAATAATATTTTTTTTATTTTTTTGAATATTGAATGTATAGTTTTAAAGTTATAGTACATGTGTAAAAACTTTATTTCTCTGCAAGTGATAATTACATTAACCCATTGTGTAAGGTAATTAAATCACAGGCAGAGGGGAGGATTTTGTCTGTAATTGCTGGGAGTGTCTGAGTGTATTGTACGTATTGATTGGTTGTTTTACAAAACCCTGTGGGCAGTACTATGTGTGCAAAATGTGCATAAAAGCAGTGTCTCATTAAAAGCTTCAGTTCTTTTTCACCCTCAATTTGAGTCCTGTCTCTTATTGGGGGAATCTGCTACAAGGGATTGCTATGCTCTGCATATTCCCTTGCTATAATCACTCCTAAATTCTTGCAAGAGCTTGTTCCTGGTTTGCGCTCTGAAGGAGTCTACGGTGGTTATGGTGTCGGCTGGAGTGCTGGAAGCCCTCAGGAAGCGCTAGGAGCATCCTCCAACGAAGGTACCCAGTCAGGGTGCCCGTCGATCAGTTACAACCATAAAACCTGTACATGAGGGGTGCTGTTATACTCAGGAGACTTCGCTGAACACACAAATTTGTGTTTTAAAACAGTAAAACATATCACAACAAATATCTCGTCCGGGTAAGTGCCATTTGTGTGTAGAAAAATGTCAATTTCACTGACGATATTATCGTTGTAATACATGTTACTGCTTTGAAACACTAATATTAATATTTGGCTATGGGAGGGATAATGTATAATAAACACAGGTTACTGGCTATGGGGGGGATAATGTATAATAAGCACAGGTTACTGGCTATGGAAGGATAATGTATAATAAACACAGGTTACTGGCTATGGGGGATAATGTATAATAAACACAGGTTACTGGCTATGGGGATAATGTATAATAAACACAGGTTACTGGCTATGGCGGAATAATGTATAATAAACACAAGTTACTGGCTATGGGGGGATAATGTATAATAAACACTGGTTACTGGCTATGGGGGATAATGTATAATAAACACAGGTTACTGGCTATGGAGGATAATGTATAATAAACACAAACACGCACACACAAAAAAAATGCAGCTTCAGAATTAATCTAAATTGTATGATGTCTAGGAGGTGGGAGGGTCTGCTGCTGATTGGCTGGAATGTGTCTGCTGACTGTGAGGTACAGGGTCAAAGTTTACTCAATGATGACGAATAGGGGGCGGACCAAACATCACATATGTTCGCCAGGAACTATTCGCCAGCGAACTGTTCGGGACATCACTAAACAGGAACTGAGAATCCATGCCTAAACTACAATGTGAGAGAAACATTACACAAAAATATCACTACCCAAAAGGTTGACAAAGACTGATGGTAGTATTAGTGCATGGAAAGTGTTAAAATACCATCGTTTGAAATACCCTAGGGTGTCGACTCAGCAAAAATATATGGTTTGATGGGGGTAAATTACATTGTCTGGCTTAAAAAATGTCCCATATAGGACATGGGTGCATGATCACCAGCTATGAAAATTCCAAGTTGGAAAACTGGAATGCGCACCCTTCAAATAAGGTCTTTTAGACCCCAGAGAACCCGGCACACCCATACATGGGTGGTATCACTGTACTCAGGAGATGTTCCTGAACACATATTGGGGTGTTCTTTGGTGGTAACCCTTAAAGTTCTCAGTACATGTAATCTTGAATTGCTAAGTGTGTCAAAAAATATATATACATGTGAAGGAATGCAGGGATTCCTGACAGATATCAGTGTTACAATGTAACTTGCATTAATTTTGAAAAAAAAAATGATTTGGAAATAGCAAAGTGCTACTTGTTCTTATAGCCCTATAACTTTCCCAAAAAGGCTAAGAACATGTTAACACTGGGTATTTCTAAACTCAGGACAAAATTTAGAAACTATTTAGCACAGGTGTTTTTTGGTGGTTATAGATGCGTAACAGATTTTGGGGGTCAAAGTTTGAAAAAGTGTGTTTTTTTAATTTTTTCATCATATTTTATATATTTATATTTTTTTATAGTAAATTATATGATATGATGAAAATAATGGTATCTTTAGAAAGACCATTTAATGTCGAGAAAAACAGTATATAATATGTGTGAGTACAGTAAACGAGTAAGAGGAAAATTACAGCTAAACACAAACACCGCAGAAATGTAAAACGAGCCCTAGTCCTTAACGGTAAGAAAATTGAAAAACGGTTTGTGCCACTAAGGAGTTAATATTATACACAGTCAGCATCGAAGCTGGACGGCATCATGGGGAATTCATCTCAGAAGCATTAGGGGTGCTTAGGCCACATTGTTGTAAATCAGTTACATTCAACTGCATATTCTAATATAGCATGACACTGTGCTCTCCGCTATGATCAAACTAAGAAATACTGTCTCTACTAATTAGTCCCAAAGAAGTGAAAGTCACCAAAGATTTACAACTTGTAAATTAGAGTTTTTCTATCAATAGATAATCACACTTTTAATCGCAAGTTAATGTTCGTGGACACCTCTGGGTGAAGTGAATGCTGATTCAGTTCAATACACAGGTGACACGTTTCATTTGATATATTCGCACATGTTCCATAAATTGTTCAGTACATTAGCACTTTGAAATTGATTCTCACTGTTGGGGAGTATTTTGTTAAGAAAATAAGCATTGAAATTAAAATGATCTGCTTTTCTATTGCAGGAAAAGCATGATTAGCTTTAAAAGTAAAGTAATTAACAGTTTTAAATGTCCCAAAGTTTGGGGCAAGACCCATAACATTATTCAAATATAAATCGGGTCCAATGCAAAGCATTGTCTAAAAATCTATCCGTAAACAGGACTATAGATAGGACACAAGGTCACCCATTTAGACTGGAAGAAAGCAAATTTAGTCTATGGCAAAACAGGATTCTCTACAGTAAAAACAATAAGGATGTGGAATTCTCGGTTTTCTCAATGTCTGTACAGATGTTTAAACAGCAACTAGAGAAATTCTTTCACAAACACAATATTCAGGGATATAATATTTGTGATAACAGCTACTTGATCCAAGGAGAGACCTTACCGTCTGAGGCAGAGAAGGTTTTTCCCCTAGTTTGTTGCCAAATTGCAATGAGCTTCAGACTGGATTTTTTTTTGGTTTAATATAGTATTTGGTTTAATACTTTGAAAAATATTTTAAAAGCTTATCCAAAAATATGAAATAATTTGAGAAGCTTATCAAAATATATTAAATTGATGCCTATGTAACATCGCGGACAACCCTCCCCCCCAGAAAAAAAAATTGCGCAATTTTTTATGTGGCGGCGTGTGTCAAGGTGTGTGTGTCTGTGCTTGTATGTGCCTGTGTGTGTGTGTGTTTATCTGACACACAGATACACACACACACACACTGGCACATGGTGACACACAGATACACACACCTTAACACACAGTGTGTATCTGTGTGTGTATGTATGTATCTATTTGTCAAGGTGTGTGTATCTGTGTGCCAAAGTGTGTTTCTGTGTTTGTATGTGTCTGTGTATCAAGGTGTGTGTATCTGTGTTTGTATGCGCCAGTGTGTATGAATCTGACACACAGATACACACACACTGGCAGATAGTGGCACACAGATACGCAGACTGATACAGATAAAGTAAAGTGACACAAAAGGTAAGGATAGTATTAGTCTAGTGACAGTTCCAAGAGAGGAATCAGTTGGGAGATATTAACAGTTTAATTGATACGCTTTTATGAAGAAGTGGGTTTTTAATGATTTTTTGAAGGAGTGGAGACTGGGTGAGCATATAACGGAGGAGGGAAGCGAGTTCCACAGGAACGGTGCAGCCCTTGAGAAGTCTTGAAGGCGAGCATCAGAGGTGGGAGTACGGACAGCAGATCGTAATGGCCTGGACGGGACATACTTGTGTATTAGGGAGCATAGAAAGGGGGGAGCAGCATTATGTAGAGATTTAAAAGCAAGAACCAGAATTTTAAATTGAGCCCCATATCTTACAGGAAGCCAATGTAGGGACTGACAGAAGGGTGAGGCGTGGGAGGTGCGGGCGGACAGGAAGATGAGCCCCGCCGCCGCCTTCATTATGGACTGTAACGGCACAAGTTGGGAGCACGTAAGACCACTGAGAAGTGGATTACAGTAGTCAAGGCGAGAAAGGACAGTGGAATGGACCAGCACCTTAGTCGCATCTGGCGTTAAGTAGGGTCGGATGTGCGCAATGTTTTTGAGATGGAAACGACATGATTTGGCGATAGACTGAACATGAGGCTTGAAGGAGAGGTCGGAGTAAAAGAGAAAACCTAGACAGCGAGCCTGCATGGTGAAGCTGATGGTATCATCGTTGACTTGGAGGGAGACAGACGCAGGAGTAACAGCACTTGAGAGAGGAAAGACCAAAATTTCAGTTTTGGTCAAGTTGAGTTTAAGGAAGTGGGCAGCCATCCAGTTAGAAATAGCAGAGAGGCAGTCAGAGACACTAGTCAAGAGGGAAGGAAAGAGATCAGGAGAGGACAGGTAGATTTACGTGTCATCCGCATAGAAATAATATTGGAAGCCAAAGGAGCTAATGAGTTTACCAAGGGAGGCAGTATAGATGGAGAACAGTAGGGGACCAAGGACTGAACCTTGGGGGACACCAACAGAGAGGAGTTGGGGAGAAGAAGCAGAGCCAGAGAAAGAAACACTGAAAGAGCGCTGGGAGAGGTAGGAGGAGCACCAGTAGAGAGCAATATCTTGTAGACCGATATTGCAGAGGATGAGAAGAAGCTGTTGATGATCAACAGTGTCAAAAGCTACAGACAGGTCAAGGAGAATTAGGATAGAGTAGTGACCACGAGATTTTGCAGCGAGTAGAGTGCTTAGCACGGAAACCAGACTGAAGTGGGTCTAGCAGAGAGTTGGACTCGAGGAAGTCTGTCAATCTCGCATACACAACTCTTTCAAGGATCTTGGATGCAAAAGGCAGTAGCATAAGGCAGTAGCGAGATAGAATGGTAGTTGGATGGGGAGTTAGGGTCAAGGTTGGGCTTGTGCATGTGCTGTGCATGCAAGGGAGCTGAGCAGGGAGATCAGTGCTCACTGCTCCCTCGCTGCCCGCGGCCATTTTATTTTTTAAACTTTTGGGGGAACCCCAATTGGGAAACGCTGGTCTAGATCAAGTTCACGCCTCAGCTCAACCATCCTTGCTTGCTATCACTACCACTTGATGGAGGGAGAGAAAGGTCAGGGTGGACAGACAGAATGGATTGGGAAGGACAGGGACAGCATGAATTGGGGAACCATGCCACCATCAGCTGTCTGATGCCAGCATGCTTTACTTGGTGCTGTCAGATACCAATTCTGCACAGAACTGATATGATTCAGCCCAGAACGCTGTATGATGATGTTGGAGGTGAAGTTACAACTCCCAAAGCTATGAGGTTAATATCTGTAAGTGAAGCTTTCCAAAGCAAAATTCTGCACATACAGACTCCATGCACCATGACCACTTCAAATCAGTGAAGTGATCTCGGTGCTTGGAGTACCCTTTTAAATTACACTGTGGCAGTTGGTAAATACATTTTTTTTTTAAAAATAACCACAAATGCTATTTATTGTATTTATTATTAATTTTAAAATTATTAATTTATTTATGAATTATATTATTAAGGTTAAAGTATCAGTTAGTTACAAATAATATAAAGATAGAATTATCCTCTCGGTCTAAAAAAACAAAAACAAATGCCCAATGATGACTACTTGCCACAAAAACAAAATTACTGGAATTCAACTGATTATAATGGGAAGTATATATTGCACAGTGAGCTAGATTCTGTTATAGAAACTGCTGTTCATGTTACCAGAATTCAGTTACCACTTGTAATGCCATTAGGTGGTAAGAGTGAATGTTTTGAGATTGCCGTGCTGGATATATGGATGAAGAGTTAAAATGATATACCACGTTGGTGCTCTTTTATCCCATATACATTTCCTTATCGTGCTCTTGAATCAATGGTCTCTTCAGGCTGCTCCTATCTCTCTGCAAGCCTGAACAATTCTGCACACAGAGAAATCTATGGCAAAGGTTAAGTAATTCTTTATATTCCCATCATCATGCTCTATCCCAGACAGGTTTACATTAACGCACAACACTGGCAGTTACTCCGATTTACCTCTCTCTTAAACCTCCTTCACTAAACCTACATTTAATCCATCATTTATTTCTACATAATATAAGCAACCTCTGGCACTCCAGATCTTGTGGACTACATATCCAACAATGCTCTACACAATCAAATCACAGACATCAGGCAGACTGTAACACGTTTTTAACCCCTTCAGGACGGAGTCAATAGTACACGTTGTGATCAAAACAAAATGTAAACAAAACCTGGAATTTGCGCTATATGTCTGTTCAACCGTAATTCACCGTTTTCATATTAAGTGCACCCACACTTATCATATATCATTTTGTTCAGGAGAAACTGGGCTTTAATTTCTCATGAACTATTCATATTTGAGACATAATTTATTATGAATAAAATAAAATAAAAAACTGTGAGAAATTAAGATAAAAAAAAATTGCAGCCATTTTAGCTGTAAATGTCATAATACTGTTAGCTTTAACTGCAAAAAAAACACATATTTGAATCCAGCAAAGTCTCACGAGTACAACAGTACCCCCCATTAACAGTTTTTACAGTGTTTTGGAAAGTTACAGGGTCAAATATAGCACATTCCATTTTTCAGTTTTCTAAAATTGGAATTTGGAATTTGCCAGATTAGTAATGTTACCTTTGAGACATGTGGTAGCCCAGGAATGAGAATTACGCCCATGATGGCGTCCCATTTTCAAAAGTAGACAACCCAAGGTATTGCAAGTGAAGTATGTCCAGTCTTTTTTAGTAGCCACTTAGTCACAAACATTCACTTTTACTAAATATATCATCATTGTAATACAAGTTACCATTTTGAAACACTAATATTTGTGTTCAGCGAAGTCTCCAGAGTAAAACAGTTCCCCCTTTGTACAGGTTTTATGGTGTCTTGGAAAGGTACAGGGTTAAATATAGTGCGTGCAAATAAAATTTTCTGCACTTTCTGCCTGGGTTGTCAGGCACGTCAATCAAATTTTAATTAATTAAATAACAGAATTATGTTAAAAGATTACTTAAATATACACGTAGAATTTTAATATATATACATATATATGTATTTAAATTCTACATGTACACTTATGTATTATTTATGTAATTATATATATTTATCTGTATATATATATATATATATATATATATTTGCGGTTATTTGTATTTTATATATAGATAGATATATATAGAATGTCATTCTAAGTGTATTTTGTTACCAATATATATATATATATATATTAATAACAAAATACAGTTAGAATGAAATTGCACATGTATTTATAATTTATTTGAATTTTTTTTAAAATATTTTATTTATTTATTTTATTATTTTATTTATTTATTATTGTAATTATATGTGTATATATAAATATAAAATATATAGATGTATTATATATATATAATATATATATATCTTATATATATGTAACGTCATTCTAAGTGTATTTTAATACTAATATATGTTCTTATATTAACATTAAAATACACTACGTATGACGTTACATATATATAAGATGTTTATATATTATATATATATATATATATATATATATATATATATAAATACATTTGATTTATTTTAAAACATGTCTAATTATTTTTTTTTTTTACACTACCCACCAGGAGGGGGACTGTCTGACATTTCAGACAGTCCCCCTGCTGGCAGATCCACAGCCAGCTATAGGGGGCCATGTGATTGCTCTTTGAGGGCCTGATTTGCCGGGGGAGGGCTGCCTGGGCTGTCAGGCAGTCCTCCCGAAGAGGATGGCGGCGGAGGTGAGTAGCTGGAGGCTCCAGGGGCAGAAAGCCGTTACGGCGTTCTATGCCGCCATACCGGCTTTAAAGCCCATTTAAATGGTGACTGCATAGAACGGCGTAACGGCATTAAGGGGTTAATTTACAGCTGCATGTCTATGAAAATGGAATTGTAATACATAGGTCACGATTCCATAATTTCCTTATACCCTTACTGAGACTCACATGGCACCAAAAATACTCAGTGTGTTTAAACTAACAGCAACTGTATGTTTACTCATACCAATTAAAGCATGCTTTTCTTCTTTTACCTTAAAGAGAAATATGTAAAAAGAAGAAAAAAAATAAGAATATGAATTTACAGCATATTTAGAGAAAATTACCATCTAAGTTTTACATTACAAAAACTAAAATAAAAATCCTAATTTGGAAATAAAGTATAATAGCTTTTTTTTGTTCTAGTGGTAAGCAAGGAAATCATGTTTTTTTTCTTTAAAAATCTATCTATCTATCTATCTATCTATCTATCTATCTATCTATCTATCTATATCTATCTATCTATCTATCTCCACATCTGCGTTAGGGTGTACCAGTGCATATCTGAGTACATACAAACCTGAGTGTGTTTGCGTGTGTGTGCTTGTGTATAAATACCGTATTTATCGGCGTATAACACGCACCGGCGTATAACACGCACCTCATTTTTAGAAAGAAATTCCAGGAAATTTCCCCCCCTCCCATAGTATTCCCCCCCCCCTCATCCCATAGTATTCCCCCTCATCCCATAGTGTTCCCCCCTCATCCCATAGTGTCCCCCCCTTTCCATAGTACCCCCCCCTCCCATATTATTCTCCCCCCCTCCCCTCCCATAGTATTCTCCCCCCTCCCCTCCCATAGTAATCTCCCCCTCCCCTGCCATAGTATTCTCCCCCCCTCCCCTGCCATAGTATTCTCCCCCCTCCCCTCCCATAGTATTCTCCCCCTCCCCTGCCATAGTATTCTCCCCCCCTCCCCTCCCATAGTATCCCCCCCATCAACCCATAGTATTCCCCCCTCATCCCATAGTGTTCCCCCCTCATCCCATAGTGTCCCCCCCTTTCCATAGTATTCCCCCCCCTCCCCTCCCATAGTATTCTCCCCCCTCCCCTCCCATAGTAATCTCCCCCTCCCCTTCCATAGTATTCTCCCCCCCTCCCCTGCCATAGTATTCTCCCCCCTCCCCTCCCATAGTATTCTCCCCCCCTCCCCTGCCATAGTATTCTCCCCCCCTCCCATCCCATAGTATCCCCCCCCTCATCCCATAGTATTCCCCCCTCATCCCATAGTGTTCCCCCCTCATCCCATAGTGTCCACCCCTTTACATAGTATTCCCCCCCTCCCCTCCCATAGTATTCCCCCCCTCCCCTCCCATAGTATTCTCCCCCCTCCCCTCCCATAGTAATCTCCCCCTCCCCTGCCATAGTATTCTCCCCCCTCCCCTGCCATAGTATTCTCCCCCTCCCCTCCCATAGTATTCTCCCCCCTCCCCTCCCATAGTATTCTCCCCCCCTCCCCTGCCATAGTATTCTCCCCCCCTCCCCTCCCATAGTATTCTCCCCCCTCCCCTCCCATAGTATTCTCCCCCTCCCATAGTATTCTCCCCCCCTCCCATAGTGTACTTCCCCCCCCTCCCCTCCCCTCCCATAGTGTACTTCCCCTCCTCTCCCCTCCCATAGTGTACTTCCCCCCCCCCTCCCCTCCCATAGTGTACTTCCCCCCCCTCCCCTCCCATAGTGTACTTCCCCTCCCATAATTACTATTGTGCACACTTCCTTTCAGTCCCGCCGGAAACCGGAACATGAAATTAAAGTTCCTGTACCGCGGTGCAAGCTGTGAAGCCGGCCCACGCTTCAGGACAGGTAAGTAATTATGGGATATCGGCGTATAACACGCACCCACGATTTTCCCCCTATTTTCAGGGGAAAAAAGTGCGTGTTATACGCCGATAAATACGGTATTTATATTAAGACAGACATTTATATCTCTTCAGAATGAATTAAGAAAAGAAAATGTGAAACAAAAAAACCTTGAAATGTATCTTTTTTTTATTATATGAATGGGTAATTGATCAACATTTTTAATAACGTCATATTCTTGTTCTGTAAAATGAATAGCTAATCTTTCGCTTTGTGAAACAGTAATGATATACGTTCGAGATCATCAATTTCCTTATTGCATACAAACAGCAACCAAATTGGAAGAGCTTTTGTTATTTGACTGTTATTGACTAAGACAATATTCTTTTGTTTCTCTGACCCTGAATACTATTTCAAAATATCATTTGTCCCCACTTTGACATCGAGAGTATTCTTTATTAGCTCGCAATCTTACTGCTTATGATCTTTCAAAATATTCAGTGCAATCGTAATATCCTGCCCATCTATACCTCGGTTTTCTTCTGACCCTTGAACTCTCTCCACAGCTTTCTGATTAAGCTTCATATAAACTCAATTTTATTCTTCTTTTTTTTTTTTTCATTTAAAGGTCCTATAATCTTTGCATTCTTATATGTCCCTATGATGATCTTTTTATGCCTTTATCCCTCTATTGCACTCAATTTGTCACCAACCTCTTACCTGTACAGCATGCCTTGGAATAAAGTCATTTTACTCATTTCTGTGGATTTGAAACCATTTCTACTCATCTATTGTCAGGCATAGTTTCCTCTCTTCTGATCGAAATGTATAACTTATGTATAATGTAATATGCTATTCATAAAATGTCCTCTACATATTAAATTGCTAGCTCTTTGATTCATTCTTCCCCCTTTTCGGGACTTCATGTCACATTAAATTGAATATGTCAGCTATTAGTTTTATTTATTAAAAAAAAATCCTCACAGTATTATTCACTAAAACCTCGATTATGTCAGAATGAACAAAATCTGTTGAAAACGAATGAATTCCAAGCGCAATGGCAATTTGCAGATCTACTCAAGCTAAATGCATTCGGGATTCGGTAAGTCCAACAGATTCTGTAATATTCACTTGGAAGCATTTGGTAAAATCAGTAATATCTACATCCAAACAAATGCAAAGCAAAGGAATCAGAGACTAATCAACAACTGCATGGAGGCCGGAGATAAAACAAAAGCTTTCACTGCAAGTGAGCAAATTGTTCAGATTTTTTTTAAATACAGGTCTAGACTTTAAGCCTCGGATGTAATTCATTCGGTCCAGATTTCAGCCATTCGGTAGCATTCCATAAGGATAATATCCAGACCAAATTCAGGCCTATTCGGGGCCTAATTCACACAGCCTGGGCTTTGTTGTATTTCATCAACAATTAATGGAAGTTGCAGGCCAAAAGGCCCTGTAAAGAATGGGGCAAAACCCTCCAGCTACATACGTGACCATTTGTGACACCCCGATTGTGCATGCCATGTGACTTCAAGCAATGTGTTTAGCAGTGTTCCCTTTGAAACGGTGCTTGTCACGGCCAAAATGTTCTACAACATCATGCTTTGGAGTTAATTCCAAACTGGGCCCCCTGCATACTTAGAGTCCCTTTGGCAGGCAGACTCTGAGCCTCTGAGATGTACCAAGAGATTAGGACTTTGAGTTCTAGCTAGAACAATGTAATATGTGGTAATTACTCACTCTGTATATAAATGAAAAAGATTGATTACCAACATGCATTACTATAAAACAACAATAATACAACAACATTTTTTGTGTGCGAGGCTTTTCATCTGTGTTTCGACCTGATTATCCGGTCCCTTGTTCTCTGGGGACCCTGTGCCTCTTCTCTCTCCCTAACCTCGTTTACACTACCTTCCTATCAGTCAGACACTAGGGGAACTGGAACTTAGATGCTAGCTAGTACTCCAGACAATTGATCCCCTGTTTGCATATCCTTTTTTATCCTTAGATTGATTAAAGGTAGGGCCTCCCTTCCTCATTTTTTATACAGTGGAGCTCTCCTGATGTTGGTTTCCCCTTGTGGGACTCTACACATCACCTACTCCTATTACCTACATATTTTGGAGGGTTACCCCCTCATTGGAGCTCCCTATTAGGTGGTTACAGTGGTGCAGCTCATGAGCCCTTGACTTGTATCCGGACTCCTGACCTGCACTCTGTTTACTTTATTTCTCCATTTAATAATACAACAAACATAATGCAAAAACAATAGAACAATGTGTATGCGATATGCTAGCTCTGACAACTCAGTCGCACATTATGTCCCTGTCAAAGCACCAAAGCCCACCCTGAGTTAATCTAATGAAGAAGTGGTATTGCACATAGCTGGGGTACTAAGGCATGAAAGTGCCATTCTTTATGTGTTTGGAGTGCATTCAGGTAGCTTCTTTGTTGCAGCTTGTGTGAGTTGATTCCGCTTTCAGGACAGGAGGGTTGTAAATCTTTACTCTGCCACCATTGCTGTCTCTTCTACACTGTCAGAGGAAAAACACCACCGACAGTCATCTCTCACAGGCAAAAGCCAGAATCAGCTCTCACTGGATACAGCTGATAGGATGAAGATACTGCTGCAGTCAGACATCACCGGATACATCTCATAGGATACAGCTGCAGTCAGTTCTCACTGGATAAATCACAGTCAGATATCCCTGCATACGTCCACAGTCAGATCTTACTGGATATGTCCACAGTTAGATGTCACTGGATACTGCTACAGTCAGATCTCACTGTATATAGCTCACTGAATACAGTTACAGTCAGATTTCACTGGATAAAGCTCATTGGATAGAGTAAAGATAGGAAGTTTTTTTGTGTTTTTGCCAATGATATACGTCAGGTTGCTTCCACAGGGTCATTCTCTGAAGTTCTCACTGTGCATAACACTCAGAATGACAGGCAGATGTGTATTACGGACTTTAACTTGTGAATGGTGTCGGGAGCAAGGATTTGGCTTCATTTCTCATGGTAGCTCTGTTTGGAATGGAAATAAACTGCGCAAAAAAGATGGTTTGCATCATTCTCAAAAGGGAACAAACGTTCTCAGTTAGCAGTTCAGAGTTTTTTTTCTAGGATGTATTTAAACAAGGAAGGGGGGCAAATGGTGATAAGACATCAATCCAATTGCCCCACAAAAAACAAGAACAGAAGGTGCCTGTAGCAAGTGTGTTATGACAAGCTTAAAGTTATGTCTACAAATGCTTGCAGTTTAGGTAATAAGATCTATGAACTTGTGACAATAATGGCAACTGATAATGTAGATTTAGTTGCTGTTACTAAGACATAGTAAAATGAGAAAAATGACTGGGACATAGCAATACCAAGGTACTCTTTATGTAAAAAAGGGACAGGGAATGCAAGAAAGGGGAGAGGTGATCATGTATGTAAAGTATAGCATAAAATCTAGCCTAATAAAAGTTAGTGAGGCGAACATAGAGTCCGTTTGGGTTACGTAAGAATTTGGTAATCACACAGTAACTAGTGTAGGTGTGATTTATAGGCCCACAGGACAAATAGCAGAGTTAGATAATCTACTATTTAAGGAAATAGCTAAAATGACAATAACGGGGAAGGTGATCGTCATGGATAACTTTAATCCAAAATAGCTGCTTGTGCCAGTAGCACACATATTCTAAACTCCCTACTGGGATTGTCTCTTAAACAAGTCATTGAGGAGCCAAGTCATAAAGAGGCCATACTAGATTTAGTGTTAACAAATAGAGATTTGGTATCAGATATTACTGTAGGTGAAAATTTAGGATCCAGTGATCATCAGTCAGTGTGGTTTATTATAAGAACAGTGACTGAGTCACACCACACAAAAACAAAACTTTTAGACTTTAGAAAAACAGACTTTTCTAAAATTAGAATATGTGTAAAGGACTCGTTTTAGACTGGAGCAGTTTAAATGGAGTCCAAGAGAAATGGGATTATTTAAAAGTTGCACTGCTGAAGGCAACATAAACCTGCATTAGGCTTGTCAGTAAAAGCAAAACATTTAAGAAACCACTGTGGTAATCCGCAGATGTGGCCAAAATAGTAAAAAACTAAAAGTTAGCATTTAGTAATTATAAAAAAAAACCTAGAGTGAGGAAGATAGACAGATCTATTAGATTAGGCAGAAAGAGGCTAAGCAAGTTATAAGAGCGTCTAAATCACACATAGAAGAGAAAATAGCACAGTCAGTAAAAAAAAGGAGACAAAACAGTTTTTAGATGCATAAATGAGAAAAGGAAAGTAAAATAAGGATTAGCTAGATTAAAAATAAAAGAAGGAAGGTATGTAGAAGAGGATAAAGGTCTAGCTGACTGCCTCAATGAATATTTTTGCTCAGTATTTACAGATGAAAATGAAGGAAAAGGGACAAATTAGTAATTTGTTATATGCGAGTTTACAGAGGAAGAGGTTCTATATCAACTGTCAAAAGTGAAGACAAATAAGTCATTGGGGCCTGATGAAATACACCCAAAGTTATTAAAATAGCTTAGTGGTGTACTAGCAAAACCATTAACAGATTTATTTAACCAATCATTGTTAACAGGAGTAGTCCCAGAAGATTGGAAGTTAGCGAATGTTGTGCCCATTCACAAGAAAGGTAGAAGGGAGGAGTCGGGCAACTATAGGTCAGTAAGTCTTACTTCAGTAGTGGGAAAAGTAATGGAAACCATGTTAAAGGATAGGATTGTGGAACATGTAAAATCACATGGATTTCAAGATCAGAGACAACATGGGTTTACTTCAGGGAGATCATGCCAAACTAATCTTATAGGTTTTTTTGATTGGGTAACTAAAATAATAGATAAGGGTGGTGCAGTAGACATTGCTTACCTATATTTCAGTAAGACTTTTGACACTGTTGCACATAGAAGGCTTATCAATAAACTGCAATCTTTAAGTTTAGATTTCAATATTGTTGAATGGGTAAGGCAGTAGTCAATTGAGTATATTTGAAGCATGGTCTTGTCCCCAGTGGGGTACCTCAGGGATCTGTACTTGGACCCATTCTCTTTAATATTTTTATTAGTGATATTGCAGAAGGTCATGATGAGAAGGTATGTCTTTTTGCTTATGATACTAAGATATGTAACAGGGTTGATGTTCCAGGAGGGACAAGCCAAATGGCAAATGATTTAGGTAACCTAGAAAAATGGTCAGAGTTGTGTCAGCTGACATTTAATGTGGATAAGTGCAAGATAATGCATCTTGGATGTAAAAACCCAAGGGCAGAGTACAGAATATTTGATACAGTACTAACCTCAACATCTGAGGAAGGGGATTTGGGGGTAATTATTTTGTGATGACTTAAAGGTAGGCAGACAATGTAATAGAGCAACAGGAAATACTAGCAGAATGCTTGGTTGTATAGGGAGAGGTATTAGCAGTAGAAAGAGGGAAGTGCTCATGCCATTGTACAGAACACTGGGGAGACCTCACTTGGAATATTGTACGCAGTACTGGAGACCGTATCTTCAGAAGGATATTGATACCTTAGAGAGAGTTCAGAGAAGGGCTACTAAACTGGTTCATGGATTGCAGGATAAAACTTACAAGGAAAGGTTAAAGGATCTTAACATGTACAGCTTGGAGGAAAGACGAGACAGGGGGGATATGATAGAAACATTTAAACACATAAAGGGAATCAACACAGTAAAGGAGGAGACTATATTTAAAAGAAGAAAGACTACCATAACAAGAGGAGCAAAAGTTTAAAAATAATATCAGGAAGTATTACTTTACTGAGAGGGTAGTGGATGCATGGAATAGCCTTCCAGCTGAAGTGGTAGAGGTTAACACAGTAAAAGAGTGTAAGCATGCGTGGGATAGGCTATCCTGACTATAAGATAAGGCCAGGGACTAATGAAAGTATTTAGAAAATTGGGCAGACTAGACAGGCCCAATGGTTCTTATCTGCTGTCACAGTCAGATGTAAAAGTCAGATCTCACAGCCACAGTTATGACTTCTTGGATACAAACACAGTGACCCCTCACTAAAAACTGCTCTCTCTACATTCTGATCTCAAAGAATGCATCACAATAAACTCTTACTAAATGTTGTTCTCACTGGATACAGTTCTCATTGCATGCAGCTCTCACTGGAAGCAACGTTAACTGGATACAGTAAAAGTGTTTTTTTTTTTAAACCAGTTTTCCTAGTGGTATAGTTTGGTTTTAAAATAAATCAGTAGGTTTATTTGTAAATATCAGGAAAAGAATACAAAATATATATATTTTTTGCCTTGCATTCTATTAAATGCAACAAGTATGTGTTAGGGCAGATGGATGACATGGTGCCAGATTAAAATCTCTATCTTTGCAGGAAGGTCCTATTTGTTTCCAGCCAGCTGGCTTAAGCAACGCGGATTGTTTGTTTATTTTAATATGTTTTTTATGTTAGTTGGATGACAGAGTTTTTGTTTTTTTGTCAATTTCCTTGGGCAAAAGCTTAGAAATCGTGAGGCTCATTTAACAAAAAGCCAGGATGACTGTAAATATGAGTGTATAATATTTTATCAATACATTATTCTCTGATTCTCTGATTGGTTCAGGCCTGGCCTCCACTATGGGTCCAGGGTGTTTTTTTTTTTTTTTACTCATTAATTACAGTGGAGGTCTCAGGACTGCAGATTTACTGTCATTTTTTGTGAGCAGAATTTTTGCATTGTCATCTTTTTAGTTGGTATTAGGCAGCAAAACAGCCCAAACCAGTAAATCATATGAGACAGACGGGACTATCTGCATTTCCCAAATATTAGTATTTGAAAAACGTCTTCCCAACTTTTCTTAGGTTTTTTTCAACTTTTTACTTTATCAAAATTCAGTCAATGAAATGTTGCATGTTTAGACATGATATCTAACATTCATTTCTTCCTAGCTATATTATTTATTTTAAGTAAGCCTTTCTGTCTGCTCTGTTCTCTTCATTAAGAACATCAGGGAACCAAATGACCTTTGTACAAATATAGATGCCATCCTCATACGTCCTAAGTATTCATGGATGTTCTTGCTGTTAGTTGACCTTTTGGATATCTACAGGGTAATATTATTGCTTCATAAACCGCAAAACTGCTGCTGGTTGATAATACTTAGAAAGCAAAAAATAGACCTATCTGGAACATGAAACAATTACAACGTATAATTTAGCAACTGAATAAATCAATGAAATATTTTAGGTTTAGCTCAAACTTTAAGGATGGCACATCCTTGTAGCTAGACTACTATTGAGCATATTTTGTCCTCAGCTGAAGTACTTGTTTGGTAGACTTGTGCATTCAGTTTCAAGCAAATCGTGATTCATCTGAATTTTGGTGATCTGCGAATTTTCCCAATTCAATAACTCCAAATTAAAATATGTCTGAATCATGAAACAAACTAAACAAAGAATGAACAAGCCCTTTTTGTTTGTTTTGTGATTTCAAGTTCCATCTTTGGTGCCAAAAGCCAAAAACAAAACTGAAACAAAGCAGGAGGAGTTAAAAAAAACCACGATATTCATCTATTATATATGTAATAAATATATAATATATAAATATATGACTAGACATTTATTACTGCTTCTATTTTTTCCCTCTATTGGTTCACTTATTCTTCGTCTGCGTACCATATGGCACAAACAGTTATATTATGAACATATTTTGCAGTACACTAATAAACACCATTTTGGTTTGTCCTACTCGTTTTTTACCGAATTTATCCCATGAAAATTCATACAAACAAAAAATCCACATGGGTGAAATCTGATTCCCCCTGAAGTAAGTTTTTTTTTTTTTTTTTTAGATTTTTCGATTTGGATGAACCAATTGTTTCACCATGCCCAAGCCTATTGCTTAGTTCAATTAGTAGAAAATGATCTGATTATATTTATTACCTTAAATTGTAATACATTTCCATTGTAACTACTGTAGGTATTGAATGCCTGGCTGCTGAGCATTTTGTGTTTGTTAATCGAATGAACTGAATATTAAAAGCAGATAGTGTGTAGCCATCATGCGTAGCTTGGTTATAAGGTACGTTTAAATGGACCATGCCGGAGTCAAGGAATGCAAGGACAAGCTGCTTTTGCTCTAATTAACCATGCGTTGGAGAAGCATTATTACTTTTTATTAGGCTGACCTCTCTGGAAAACAAAGCAAAAAGAAAAAAAACAACTAAAAACTACTCATACAAACACAGTAAAATGATTTATCCCCGGCAACGACTACTGAGGATTCCATCACCTCGCCGTGAGTTTGCACAAACCCCAAGCAATGCTATCTTCACTAATCAGCTTTGGGCATTTTTTTTTTTTTTTTTTTAGATTTTCTGTTGATCAGCTCATTCCAAATCACATTATTTTATCTCAGAGTCTTTGTGGTTTAATTCACGCTTGGAGACAACTACATAGAAGTAAAACAATGTATTCATTTGAAAAGATCATTCATACCCAAATATTTCTAATCTGCAGAGCGCCACAGCACGAAACAGGATGGTGACCTAGGAATACTGAATGATAAGAATCTTTCAAATGTGCTATTTAATAAACAAAACACTGTTATGAAAAGCTCATCATGTTATAATGAAATGTTTCAAACTCTGGTTTGTATCCAGACAGTGATCCGTTTGATTCTACTGACTTATTTTTTTAGTATTACACACAGAAAGACTCAATATACATATAAGACAAGGGCACAGACCAATGAAAGCTATAGGACCTAGTGCAGTAGTACAGAGAAACCATGTTAAAAAAAAAATGACTTTCCATATAATGTAAGGTGCATTAATATTTACTTTTAACAATATAATAACTATAAGAGGGTGTTTATTCTGTCCGATAAATGCTGATCCGCAGCAGCCAGTTCCCCTTACTGTCAGATTTGTCAATTGCTGTCTGTAAAATACTCAGGAACAAGCACACTCTTAGGCAAGGTCAGACAGGGTCGAGTGGGGCTTCCATCATATCACACGCACTACTAGTAGCTCTGTAGTTTATATAAATCTTGTGTCTCTGATATTTCTGGTGAACACACCTTTCTCTCCTTACTTCAGTGTCATTGAGAGTCAGCTGGAAATTGATTGCTTATATGTTTATATAGCAAAGTGCTTTCTTTTTTTTTACCATATGCCAATATTTTTCATTTTTTATTCACTGTCCCACCAATGCGAAGATAGCCATTACTCTAGAAACACAGCAGCTTATCTTTTAAATCTCATTCTAACCCAGCAATGAATTAAAACTAGCAACCCCACCTTACATTATGTTGTGTTACAGAAACACTTTAGATTGTTGTGTTGTGTTGTTTTTTTTTTACTTTTAGGAAAGCCTGTTTCAGGGAATTGTAGCTTGAGATTAGCATTATGTTTGTATATATAAATTTACTATACTTTACTTACACATTGTGAAAGAGGAGAATGCTGTGATACATTGCAGAAATATAATGTTCATCTCCCACCAACAACTTCTATAGAACTTACATATCTCTCAAGTCAATCACCTGGTTTCCCCCATCTACGCCATCTGCCAAATAACCCCTTTTGTGCTGCTCTCTTTCAGAGTCATTCACTGGAATCTTAGCTGACTTAGAGAATGTTTCAAGTTTGACTATTTTTACCTTGGATTTGAAATTTACTTAGAATTCACTTTGAAATCTCACTCTAATGAATATTGTTTTACATCTCCATTGTTTTCATAACTAATATTCATCACAGGCCCTGTTTTTGGTCACCTCACAATAGCCTTTCACCAGTTCCTTTTTGCTAAATCTTTTTCATCCTTTTTTTCTTTCTATCCCCTTTCCTCTTTGCTTCTATCTTCACTCTATGCTTTGTTAGCCTTTTTCCTTGCTTTCTCTATCTAAAGCTTTGTTAACCATCTGTGTGCCCCTGCAGAGTTATTTTCCCATTTCGGATTTGATCTCAACTCGTTCACACCTGTATACAAGTGCGTAGAACATAAACCTTGTTTTTGTTATATGTGAATTCATAGATAGACAGATAGATCCACTATCTCTGCCCTGCAGGAAGGACAGAAACACTTTAGCCAGTGAAAGACGGGGTTTATGTAAGGATTGATACTTCAACACTCAGAACAACACACAAGTCGTTAATAAAACTATAGGACAGAGAGGTAAACAGAGGGTCAGACACGCATTACTGGTCCGTAGGATTGCTGGCATAACTGAAACCTTATAAAGGTGAAAGACACCTGTGAAGAATAGTCAAAACTAGCCAAGGACAATGGATACCTGAATGACAAAATCATGAGAGTAAAATCCAAGGTTAAGATAACAGAAGTCAGAAAAGAAATGAACAGAGAACCAGAATGACAATTATCAATGAACAAACTCTCGGCCAGAAAACGATGACAGGACAAAGAAAGACATGAGCGAATCGAGTGGTTATATATTGTACATTGGCATCCTATGGGTCTGCATCATTATTGCAACACCAGCATATGGGTGAGCAACGACCCTAAAATGATGCAAAGGCATGTAGCTCAGCATTATGATGTATACTAAAGGAGGCACAAAAGTGAGTCAAGGGACACGGTCAGGAATAGGAAATGTTGTCAGAGTGGCAGTGAGTCATGTGAGTCCTTAGAACAGGCCTTAGTAAAGAGAGAGTTTAGCTACAAGAATGGTGAAAGTTGGGAAGTTGGTGAGCAAGGAATCATAGGAATCTAGAATCAAACTCCACTTAGCTCAAACATGGTTCTACGGGTTCCAAACATGTTTTGCATGTAATAGGTCGCTTCAAACACTTGTTTGCTCCCTTTTACAGTGCAATGTGTTGACTGGTTTCGAGGTCTTCAAGGAGTTAAGTCCGAGTCCAGCCATTAAATAGGGCAAAATAAGCTAGCAGGTCATAGTTCTAAAGCTAAGAAGTAAAACTAATCAAGGAAGGCACAGGATGCTTCAAGTCATACAATCTTTGGTTTGGTTAGTTAAATCAAGCGATTCTGAGAAAAGAAGCTTACTGTCAGCAGTTTAGAAATACATGCCAAGGGGAGAAGATTTAAGCTGTATTACTTACCAGGATATGTTCGAATGTCAGTAATGAAAAACCAAAGATGTTGTCCCCACGGAAATAAATGAAATGTTAATTGGACACTAGGACATGTTGTGGCTTAGTGTTTACAGCATTATTCCCTGATGAGGCAAATCATTTTGGAGTCCATTAAATTAAGAATTGAACATTTGATTGTTTGTATTTTTTTCCAATTTGCAAATTTCCAGATTTAAGAACATCTGATTAGTCAGTATGGATGCATCGGGGACATCACACTGTTCTCACTAAACCAAAGCATTCTTATTTATCTTCAAACATTGGTTTCATTTGTGAAACGACATCACAAATTATTTCATACATTTAAACAGATGCTATGAAAATGCATTTAATTAAAAGAAAACAGAAGTACGGAACTTATGATTTTCATCTAAAATTGCTTGAATAACTAGCACTAATAACGGGACTAAAATAAACAGGGTCTGCAACTTACATTTTATCTTTTATAAAAATGTTCCTTTTGCTGTCCATTTCTCTCCTCTATTCAACAAACCCCTCTGTTATTTATATGTTAAATGTCTTCAATCTTTATGATAAGTTTCCTTATCTTTAGTCAATCATAGCCCCTATTCTTCTCAAATATTTTTTTATTGAAAGATTTTGAGTTTTTACAATAATAAAAATGAGCAAATATCTCTTAAACATATTCAAATGAATACATAACAACAAGAACATAATAGAAACAATACAACTAAACAAAAGAAAATCACACACATTATGAAGGATAGCCCCTATTCTCATTACCTATTTTTTAAATATAATATTACCCTCCTAATCTGTTACATTTCTTTATATCAATCCCACTTTTACAGGGTTATTTACTACAGTGAGAATCGTCTGGAATTCAAGTAACTTCAAAGTGAACTTTTAATTCTAGACTAAAGTAGCTGAACTGGATAGTCACCAAGACCACTTCATCTCAACAAAGTGGCCTGGGTGCAGTGGTCCTGTCCTTTTAATCCTGCATTGTAAAACATTGCTGTTTACATTACAGAATTAAAGGACCACTATAGTGCCAGGAAAACATATTAGTTTTCCTGGCACTATAGTGCCCTGAGGGTGCCCCCACCCTCAGGGATCCCCTCCCGCCGGGCTGGATGGAGAGGAAGGGGTTAAACTTACCTCTTTTTCCAGTGCCGGGCAGGGAGTTCTCCTCCTCCTCTCCGCCTCTTCGGCTGAATGAGCATGCGCGGCAGGAGTCGCGCGCGCATTCAGCCAGTCTCATAGGAAAGCATTATCAATTATCAATGCTTTCCTATGGACACTGGCGTCTTCTCACTGTGATTTTCACAGTGAGAAGCACGGAAGCCCTCTAGAGGCTGTCAATGAGACAGCCGCTAGAGGCTGGATTAACCCTATTATAAACATAGCATTTTCTCTGAAACTGCTATGTTTATAGAAAAAAGGGTTAATCCTAGCTGGACCAGACACCCAGACCACTTCATTAAGCTGAAGTGGTCTGGGTGCCTATAGTGGTCCTTTAAGCACACCTCTTTTATTATGCTTATAAATCATATATAGCTCCCAATGGGAAAGCATTGATTATTTGATTGGGGATGTTTGAATGAGCTCACTGCGCATGCATACTTTGTCTCCAGTGCTCCTCTTGGATTAAACATCGGAAGAGAAGGTGGAGAAGTAAGCAAGCTGTTAAAAGCTAAGCAAAACTTTATTATTTTTATTTTTTTTAATTTTTATTTTTATTGCAAACGGGAGGAGAAACCTATTTCTGACTAGGGACATTGACACTATAGCATTAGGATTACAGGTTTACATTTCAAAATGTAAAATTTCAAAATGTAAAACTTCAAATATCAAAATTAAAAATTTTCTTTAATTTCACTTTTAATTCCTGACAATTCTCCCTGAAAGTCCTTCGTACTTTACAATTTACCTTCCCCTCTTTGCAACAAATTTCTGTTTTTTTTAAAAAAATATTTGAGTCTGCTTTGGTTTTTAAGCACAGTATCAAGGTAGACCAAATTACCGCAGAACTATCTAAATAATTCAGTAGTCGTACCTATAGATAGACTGACAGAGGAATAATGACAAACCCTCTGAGATACTGAGCTAATTTTCCCCATTATATTTGTACATGTCGCAAATGAATCTTGCATATAAAGAATGATAAATTAGATATAACTGTCCCAAATTAAGTAGGACATTTTCCCGTAGCACATTAGATTATTTTTTTTATGTGTGTATAACAAGCCAAAGCTCATCAAGTAAAACAGGAATTCACTTATGTGTTGAATGAAAGTTTTTTCTAATTATAATGTGTTTTAATAATACATTACATTTTAGTTCTAGAATGAAAACCTATAAAATAACTCATCAAATGGAGAACAAATAAATGTAGACTGAGGTCCAAAGAATCAACTGTGGTAGACATTTCGTTACAACAAAGTGGGTCAAAATATCAGAAGTGGTACCGGCTGATAAGGGTAGGATTTTTTCAAAGGTAAGGGTAGGATTTTTTCAAAGGTTTTCTTAATTTTTGGTGATTTTTAAGGACTACATAGCCCTATCTACAGCTGATTTGTTATATTTGAATTTGTTACTTTTTATTTAAAGTTTTTTTATTTAGAAATAAAGCACCATCCTTTTGGAAAAATACCACTGACCTGGCATTTTTTGTCTGTGAGCTGAGTAAAGGTGACTACAAACAGAATCCTGCATGAAAGAAGGATCTGGACATCCTGTAATGGTCCAAAGGCGCACACCATCCGAGTCATAGGAGATTATGACTCCTGGCTTGTGAGTGAAAATTTATTGTGTGTAGATTCCTATTTTAATTTGCATTACTGTATTGCACTACGGTATACATTCTATTTTTCAGAATATTCGTTATGCTGCCATTTTAAGAAGCTCCATCTTGTTTGTGTATGTATTTTCTTAATTAACATCCATTAACATCCAGCGTTGTTATAACCCCTTTTCACAATATTTTTTTTACTTCCTTATGTCCTAATGGGCACTATTGACTATGTCCAACCCCCTCTTAGAAAAAAAAAATTAAATATAAAAAAATTAAATAATATAACATTTACCATGAATCCAGTGTTGGGAGAGCTGCATCATGTCATGGTCCAATCAAATGCTTCTCACGGAGAAGCATTTGATTGGACCATTGTCCCAGACTCAGAGCTCATTCTCTCTGAACCGGAGAAGGGAGGCAGGAAGGAAGGGAGGAAGGGATTGAGGGGTGGATTTTAAATATGACAGAAAAAAGGCTGATTATTGAAAATTCAGAAAGGCCGGATGGTGCGCACCAAGGGACACATATGCTGGGGTGTAACAAGCCCTGGCACAGAACTGCAGATGACTCTGTATGGGCAGCATTATACAGATGTTTTGCTCCATGACAACTTCTAAAAGCAGAAGTGGCTATAGAGGTTACAGTAACCCTTTACATTTATAATTCACTTTGAATTCCTAACAATTAACACATTTTAAAATAACCGCATCTATGTGAATAAGCGGCACTATGAGTTAAAAACACAGTGTTGTATGGGGTCCACCGAATACTAAAACCTGCGATTCTGGGTTATTTTACTTTGCTGCCTCTGTATAAAGTGTACGTTTTCTGGGATACTGAAGAGTTGATATCTAGGTCACCAAGATTAATTTGACATTTCATCCAGTCTACCCAACATGCTGACAGCTTTCCCCTGATTTAAAGGGATTTATTGTTTTACATATTTTGAATGAAATCTTAAAGGCGCTACTTGCAGCTGGTTTAAATAATGTTCATAAAAAAGACCATCACTACTTAAATAGTCAGTTATCAGCATTTTGGATAGGGGGATTTTGTATTTGATTGGGGGGGGGACAAAATACATGTATGCTTTCATTGGGGGTGTAGCTACTAAGCAGTGATTTATTTATTTGTCTTTGGGCAGTGGTGTGCCCATTTAATTGTGAAGAAGTCCTGTAATTTGGGTTCAAATTTGATATTGCACACTATCCAGAAGATCTTAATTAGCATTTTGGTGGAACATTCTTTATTTAAGAACTACCTCCTAAATTATATGACTTTACAGAGTTTGTTACTCTTGTAGATTATTTTATATGCATGATTGTTGCCTTGCAATTCAACAGTGACTTTTTTTTTATGATATATGAATATCCTCTTGGGAACTGGGGAAAAAATGATCTTTCAATTTCTTTTTTGTGTGTGTGATTTCCTACCTATTTAAGTTTCCAGCATCCCAGCCTATCACATGACATATCACTGGAAAGCCCAGGATGTCCTCTTTACACTACAGCAGAGCAGCTCCAAAGAATAAAAGGTGATGCATGTGAACAAAATGTCCAGTACAGAGGACACAAGTTAATGGGTCTCAGGAGGATACCTCTCAAGTGTCATGCATCTGGCGGAGGTGGTGCTGGAGGGAAACTCACAGGATATAGCTATAAGCAAACATACCCTATGATAATCTCTCACTTTCACCATTCAAGTAGGTCCGTTGAAGCAGAATGTCGGTGGATGGGGTAAAAGGGTGGGCCACTGATGCGAGTCACGTAACCAGAACTTCCCAAAGGGGCAACATGTCCAAAAAAGGGGGCGTGTCTGCCTGAAGAATTAGGTAAGCCTGGTGTAAATGCACGTCTGGTGGCCTGCCAATCATGCATTCTGGCCAACAAAGGAAATACCATGCAGACAGCACCCTGAGCTTGGTATAAATGCATCTAATGGTGTGCTCGCTCCATGCTTTCTAAGCACTGTCCATAGCACTTGCTGGTCCACTCCTCTCCTAACCTTCTTACTAGCAGGCAGGAGCTCCTGAGACAGAGAAAAAGTGTATTTACTGAGTGTAGAAGAAAGGGAATATGCCACAGTGTTAGAAAGACTGAAGCAACAAGAGCATTTGCATAGTGCGCAAAGTCAACTTTACCTTAACTAATTTCATTTTTTTTTTTTTTTTTTAACAATAAATTTATTCCATGAGCATGGACCTGGAGCTGCAACTCCATCAGCCCCTATGTTGATCTGGCCCTGCCAGAAAATACAAATAAGATTGATGGGAGACTTTTTTGTTTTTGAGAAATTGAGAATAGTCTGGATAGAATAGGGGTGTAGTTGTAGTGTAATTCTGCAGGGTTGGCTGAGGATTTTCGCTCTGTATAAATCAGTGGTCAATGGCAAAGATTTGAAGAGCAGCAGATGATTAACGTCAGGTAAGATACAATTGCAAATTAAGTGACAGAAAGTGGGATAAGAGGTTTTAGACATTTGAGGTTAATTAAATGCTATCAGGAGCACAAATATATGTATTTATGAATCTACACCTCTATAGATGTCTACATAGACATACAGACAGTTAGAGAAACCAACATATGTAAATGCACACTTTAAACCTGAAAATCAAAAACTATAGAGAATAGTAAGTTTATTAAAATGTTAAGTGGAAATATTAGAATACAGGGTCTGGAAATAATTTACTTAATAATGGGATATTATTGCAGATTTTTTGCGAAGCTGGCAGAGATATATTGTGCACATAAGAGTCATGAAAAAGCTCACATTTATATTTAAACAATGTTCATGAGATTTCTCCTTCGCACCTTAAAGCAAACACAAGATTAACTAGGACAGAGAACATCGCAAAAGAAGGTACACTTGGTTATTGTTCATATACCCACGTGTTTTAGAAGCATTATAGGCGAATATTGAGAGGCTAGACACACACACATATACAGCATATATGGTACACATATAGCACGTCTCTAATTTCCACAATTAATTCACCAGACACGTGTACACATAGATATTGTGCCCATACAGCATGTCAGTTACTGTGATGATTAATTCACCATGTATCATTCATATTATAATTCACCATATATATGTATACAATATGTATGCTGTGAGATCTGACAGCTTTAATTTGACAGTTCTAGGGGTGAAAGGGGTCTCTGCTAGACCTGTGCACAGTGGAAAAAATTGGGTCGACTGAACCAATTTTTCTATAAATTAATTCTAGTTCAGGATATCTGACGCTCGTTCGTTCAATGGTTTGTCTTGTCTGAATATTAGATAGGAAAAATATTTTGGGAAAACGATTCAGACAAACCAAAATGGGTGCAACAATAGACCAATCAGTGTGCTGCAAAATATATACATAGTATAAATATTAATGCACTTAAAGGCGCCTTTTCCCACTATTTGGTTCACAGAACAAGTAAAAAAACAGTAACAATAGAGGGGAAAGGGGGAGCAGTTAAAAGTAAATCTATATTTGTATATGAATATATTATATATATATATATATATATATATATATATATATATAAAAACATATTTATTACGTATATATATATATATATCATTTTGTTTTTTTTACTTCTGCTCCATTTACCCTCTTTGATAACTTCTCACTTGATCTGTGAATAATACTTTACGTGGAAGTCTCCAAACCATCAATCATCGTTTTCCCATTAATCATCTCTTTTTTTGACAGCATGGGTGGAATTCTAAGTCCTGAAGCAATTGAACATGCTCATTCGTTGCACTAGTCATTTGCTTTGTTATACATCTGTATGGTGCTTCGAAGATGCAAAATTTGACTGAGTAGCCAACTGGCCTACATTTAGATGAATTGCAATTCAGCCATAACAGAATGCACAAGTCTAGCCTCCACCGTGCTGGAAAAAGCAGTGATTCTACAGTAAACTACTTACCATAAGCACTTACCTTAGGCTTGTCAAATGTGATGCACATAGTCATATCATCAGTGGAGAACCACTAAAATAGTAATGAGGTCTACTTTTGTCTCTTGAGAAGTCCTGCTCTATTTTGAAAGAGTTCAACTTGAATTGGTCTGAAGTCACATTTTGGCAAAGTATTTACACTGCTGTCACATTAACCACGTGGTCCAGATATTTACATAGCACCATACATTCATGGAACTTAAATTCTACAAACGAGAGTGGTACTAAATTCACACATATTTTGGTAGGTCATGGTTACAGCATTTCCAAACTAAAATAGTTTTCTTCAAAGACGTACTGTGCTTTTCAAATCAATATTTATATTGCAGTTTAAATATAATATACGTATTATTTTCCTTCAAAGAATGACCTCCCGTACCAGTGAAAATGCAATTTAGAATTGTAATCCCCGCAATCGTTTAAATATGTTTAAAGAAAGAAGGGATTTCTCTGCCCCGTTTTTCCTAGCTTTTAAATCTCCCCATACTTTGTATTCACTGACTCACTTACTTGACTGACACAAGAAGCCCAGTGTGGGAAGACAGAGTCTATGTAAAGTGAATCTTGTTACCATGGAGCAGAGCTGTTTTTTTATTTATTTAAAAATGAAAAAAAAAAAAAAGAATCGGATCCCAGAGGTCTCTAGTAACCAGCTTCCTGATAAAGTTGCATGTGTTTAAATTGACTTAAAATATTGTTTTATTTTATCTCCATAGAACAATCACTTACATTATTAACAGTCTTAAAAAAAACAATCATTTTCGTGAAGTATTGCATTTTGTATAGTTATGTATAATTTTAGATGGGAATAAAGTATAATGATTTCAAACCTTTTGAACCAATAGCAAAGTGTTGAAATGATAACTGATTAGGAGTTAAACAATTTAGACTTCATAAATAAAGGACTCCCTAAGGTTCATTGTACTAAAATTAATTCTTTCATATTTCATACAGTTGTGCAGGTGATATAATTAAGTAGGTGAAATAGAGCAACTGTGATATATACCGCAATCGTTTATAACATTTGTATGTGTACTGTGACTTATTCCACAATATGCATTATGCATGAATAAGGGTGTTTTTAAATTATAGTAGAACTTTGCTCAAGTCAAAGCAATGGGATACAGATGATCTACAAAGTAGTTAACCCTGCCACTACCAAATTTTTGTAAAAAAAAAATTGAGCACATTTTTGGATTAGTTTCCAGGAAACTTTTGTATATAAAAATATTATGGAAAACACTAAAAATGTATTTTCCAAAAGTACATTGATAATTCATTTTGAAGGATTCATGCACTAAAATGTTAACTGAACTGAAAATTGAATTGCAAAATCAAGACTTTGTGAACTAGCGGAGATGGTGGCTTTTTCAAGTCAGCTATTGTGGCCTAACCTGTGCAGTTTGATAGTCAATTCACTCAGATTCACTTAGCTGGAGTGTGTGTCTCTGTACATAACTGAAAACGTCCACCTTTTAATGTTTAATTAAAATAGGTTCTATTTTTATCGAGTAGATCATTTTTAAACACTGTACTATAAACCTGAAGATGTATTCATACACTTGCAGATACTTGCAGATCTTATTGCCAACAACAGCTCATCAACAAATATAGCTGTAGGTTCAGTCCCTGCACATCATCAACTTTATTTACTCTCTTGATCGACTATAAATAAGCCGAAATGCAGCCACGTTTGGGTGATGTTTAATATTTTCTTTTTGCTTTGAACAAAATCCAGAAAAATGAATCAAACAATAACAAAAAAGTCTTAACACGACAAAACCACCAATAACCCCAAATTACTAACTTTAAGAACCTTCATCCTGGTTTGATCTTATGTCTCATTTTTGTTCTAAGGGCACCATTCCAAAAACATACTTCGGAAGAAGAGAAATTGCCAAGACAACCTTGTCTAAAAAATGGCGAAAAGGTGAGAATTTGACTTGCTTTCATTATGTAATTGTAATACCTGTAATTGTCAAAATAGTAATAGTTTAAAAAGGTTTTTTTTCTTCATGGAGAATAAATTGAGTTTTTCTTTTGATATCTAAAATGTACTGCCTAATAGAAGTAATTACCAATGCCAGTGTTATTCAGTTAGGGATGAAAGGTTAAGGCGACCATGCTTGTAATTTAACCTGAAAAATGATCAAACCTATGTTTTAACAAGTACTAGAGTTGCTTTATTAACCCATTCACATTGATGGCACATGGGCCAGGCTTTGGGTGAAAAGCATGAGTGATAATGGCACATGGCTATATGGGCCAAGTGCCCTTCAACCCAGAATATTGATCTTCTTTTTAGTTAAATTGTGTCTAAGAGTGATAGTGATAGCTTGGATAAAAGGTTTGCCCCACTTCGGAAAATTCTCTGTGGACACCACTGGTGGAGTCTCTGGTATTTGTTAAATATCTCCAAACCAACTTCATAGAAAATGAGAGGAGAGTTCCCAAAGACTGATAGCACCATAACAACTATAATAAGCTGTGTTGTTCTTAGTTCTCCCTTTCAAAAGAATGGCACCTGAAATATGTATCAAATAATTTATGTAAGTTTTAAGGTTGAAGTTCAGAAAATGTGTAATTTGGCATATATTGTGAGATAATCTGTGATCACAAAGATCACAAAAAGGCAAGTAATTATCAATAAAATTAAAGTAATCATAAAAAGATTTATATAGAGAGATATGGAAATTCAAGAGATGTCTATGTTGGCACCTAAGAACAAAAAGGAATGTGATACAGCAGAAACTGTTAAATAAATGAAAGATTACATTTTGTTATTAACTCCTTAAGAACTGAGCCAAATGTACACGTTGTCAACAGAACAAAACTTAAACAAAACCTGGCATTTGTGCTATATGTCTGTCCAACCGTAATTCACCTCTTTCATATTAAATGCACCCACCCCCCCTTATTATATATCATTTTATTCAGGGGAAACAGGGCTTTCATTTAATATCAAATATTTAGCTATGAAACATAATTTAATATGAAAAAATGGGAGAAAATAAGAAATTATGTTATTTTTTTAGTTCTACATGACATTTTAACTGTCAATGTCATAATACTGTTTGCATTTACTGCAATACAATACACATATTTGTATTCAGCAAAGTCTCATGTGTAAAACAGTACCCCCTATGTACAGGTTTTATGGTGTTTTAGGAAGTTACAGGGTCAAATATAGCACATTACATTTGAAATTGAAATTCGCCAGATTGGTTACGTTGCCTTTGGGACTGTATAGTAGCCCAGGAATAAAATTTACACCCATATTGGCATACCATTTGCAATAGTAGACAACCCAAGGTATTGCAAATGGGGTATGTCCAGTCTTTTTTAGTAGCCATTTGGTCACAAACACTGGCCAACGTTAGCGTTAGTATTTGTTTGTGTGTGAAAAATGCAAAAAACGCCAATTTTGGCCAGTGTTTGTGACTAAGTGGCTACTAAAAAAGACTGGACATACCCCGTTTGCAATACCTTGGGTTGTTTACTATTGCAAATGGTATGCCATCATAGGGGTAATTTTCATTCTTGGGCTACCATAGGGTCACAAAGGCAACGTAAGCAATCTGGCGAATTTTAATGTGAAAAAAATTAAACACAAGCCTTATATTTGACGCTGTAACTTTTGAAAACACGGTAAAACCTGTACATAAGGGGTACTGTTGTACTCGGGAGACTTCGCTGAACACAAATATTTGTGTTTCAAAATAGTGAAACGTATCGCAGCAATAATATCGTCCATGTAAGTGCTGTTTGTGCGTGAAAAATGCAAAAAACGTCACTTTTACTGGCGATATCCTAGTTGTAATACATTTTACTGTTTTGAAACACTAATATTTGTGTTCAGCGAAGTCTCCCGAGTAGAGCAGTACCCACCCCATGTACAGGTTGTATGGTGTCTTGGAAAGTTATAGGGTTAAATATAGTGCTAGCAAATTAAATTCCCTATACTTTCGGCATGGGTTGTCAGGCAGGTCCCGCTAATTGTAATTAATTAAGATACCTAATTATGTAAAAATATTACATAAATATATGTGTAGAATTAATATATGTGTATATATATATATATATATATATATATATATATATACGTATGTGTTTATTTATAAATATATATATATATTTTTTTTAATATTTTTATTTATATATAGGTGTATATATATATATAGTGATATATACGCATATATTTATGTATATAGATATATATATTATTTCGTTCTACGTGTATTTTGATATATATATTAATAGCACAACACAGTTAGAACGAAATAACACACATCTATATATTTTTGAATTCTTTATTTTTAATTTTTTTAATTTTATTTTTTAACGTATTTACATTTTTTTAATATTATATATAAATATATATATAACAATAATTATATATATATATTTAATCAGTATCAGTCTACGTGTAATTTGATATTAATATATATATATAAATATATATATATATATATATATATATATATATATAAAATTATATATATATTAATAGTAAAATACACCCAGACAATGTATGTGTGTGTATGTATATGTGTATATATATATACTTAGATCATATATATATATATAACATATATGATCTAAGTATATAATTGTGTTTTTTTTTACACTGATTTAACTTTTTTTTATTTGAATTCAGCCAGCAGGGGTACTAACTGTAATTACAGTTAGTCCCCCTGCTGGCATTACCTCAGCCAGCTAACCCGGCCATGTGATTGTGAGGTCCTCGCAAGGACCTCACTCTCACATGGCCGGGGGGGCCCGCAGGAGGAAGGACGTGTTGTGGGGGGCCCCTGGGAGTCCCCCCAACCTCGATCGCCGGCGTGGGATTGTCGGCAACCGGGTAAGTTAAAAAAAACGGAGGATGTAGTATTACTCCCGGCGGTGTTTAGAGCCGCTTAAAATAGGGCATAATAGTACGCCCTCCAGTCTTAAAGGGTTAAAGAAAGCTTGACAATAATAATAATTAAGTTCTAGAAAATGAGGGCATGTTATAAAAGTGCCTAATCTTTCAGACACACAGGCAAATGCACATATAGAAAGAGTTGATCCCCATGAGGGTGTCCCAGGAAGGGAAGGTGAATCCCGAAGACACGCAGTAGAGGAAAGAGCTAGGGCACACCAAGTGGTTTCCTAATTAGGCAGTCTTTATTGAAGGAACAAGGTACAGCAACATCTCTGCTCTTGCATTGAGCCTTTATCAAGCCACAGGCATTGCTATACCTTGTTCCTTCAATAAAGACTGCCTAATTAGGAAACCTCTGGTGTGCCCTGGTTCTTTCCTCTATAGAAGTGCTTAGTGTGAGACATAGTAGTAATATAAGGAAATACTCTTTTACAAAAAGAGTAGTGGATACTTGGAATAACATTTCAGTTCAAGCCGTAAAAGTTTACACAGATGAAATCTAGGGTAAGACACAAATAAGCAAAACTAAGTGTTAACAGTCATTGTGAGATTTCGTAATGGGCGTTCAGGTAGGTCAATTTTTTCATCTCTATTATCACAATCTTGTCTTGTCAATTCCATCAATAGGATGTAACCTCCTTGCCATTCAAAGAATATACTGTAATCTTGGGTATAATGTGTAACAGACCTTTTGTTTTTCATGATTATTAAGCACCAACAAAATCCTGTCAAGAAAATTTAGTAACAGACAGATGCAAAGGCAGAAAGGCAGAGACAAAGGCATATAGATTTGAGAGGCAGACAGAGACAGACAGAGACAGCAGACAGACAGAGACAATTGCATAAAGATTTGAGAGGCAGCAAGATGATAGAGAAAGAGAGGTAGAGAGAGAGAGAGGCAGAGAGAGAGACAGACAGACAGACAGACAGACACGTAAATAGATACATATATAGATCAATAGACAATTGTGTTTGTTTTTAGTGCAGAAAGCATCCCCTTTAGAGTAAGTTTGCTTGGTGAACAATCTTGAATTCCTTAATCAGTGGTAAATACATATTAGAAGAGATCCTGAGATTACTGGCATTAAGAAGAGACCTTCTGGGAGAGATTATGTCCTGGTAACCCAATTTCTTATAATCCACTCTGCTAAAACCACAGCAGCATATACCTACTTTCTCAATAGTAAACACTGCAAAGGCATAGCAAATGGGAATAAAGGCAAAATCACCGGTTCGAGTGTGTGTGTATGTATGTGTGTGTGTGTGTGTGTGTGTGTATGTGTGTTTGTACATATAAATATACACATACTCACACATAGAAACACTTTTAATTGATGCCGACAAATAACTTAGCAGAAGAAGAAGAAATTTTGAGCCATACTCCAGGTATCTTCTTGCAAAGATATTTATTTTAGATTCGTTTACAATGTTCCTATTTATAAATTATAGAAGTAAACTGTAACAGCAAAAAAAAAAAATCACAATAATGAAAATGAATAGGCTTTATTGCTAAATATACCTAATATTAAAATGAAACTATGCAAATGTATAAAATCCTAGCTATAGGTCAATACTCCAAAAAGGGACCGATAGCCCAAAATCCTTCTCTAGAACGTCTACATTCATCATTGTGAGACGATATTTGAATGCAATCCTCAATGAGAGTAAATTTGGGGCACAGATGTATCGGCACCTTTAATCAAATTTACGAAGGAATAAGCACGATCCACTTGTGCTTATCAAACCTATAGCCCATATCTCCAGATGTCAGCAACAGATACAGCAGACGTACAATGATCACAGTCACATGTGGTCACATTAAGTAATTCAGATAACCCATAGGAAGTTAAACAAAACTATTGTGTTTAACTGCGTAATCAATAAATACACAAAACCACTTAAAGCCACATTGCCATCAATCACTAAGAGAAAGAGGATTGGGGACTCCTGCATTGTTCTGTCAAAGAACAGGTCCTCCTAGTTAATAGACTTTTCTCCAACTCTGACCTTTGTTGATAAACCTCTTAATGTGTAGGTTCAATTACACAATCACTGCAATAAAACGGACACACTGTGTTCTGCACACTTTGTGATGGTGCTTAATTACAATATATAACTGGACTCGGAAATTTTATACGAATAGACAGGTAGGTGCATTCATCCATCTGCATTGTTTTCACCCTCTGTGGGTCTATGTCACTTTAAGAAGTCAATCTTGGATGACCAAATAAACATATCTGCTTTAATATACTACTTATCAGTATCCGTTCAGTTAATGTTTGGGAATGAGATTGGGTTTCCAGTTGGAATTAACAAAAGCTTTTCTGCTTACTCCCCTACAGAATAATCATAATTGTGGATGTTCTACCTAGAAAACTACCGTAATTTAATTTGCTAACCTATAAAACCATTCAAGTGTGAATCTATCAGTAGTGCGGGATATTTACAATGAAAGTTACTATTTTTCTTGATGCTATTCAAAGAAGATAATGCAAAGTTACCCCTAGAGCAAGACAAGCACAGAAAATAATATTGAACATATAAAATAATATAAAACATAATGGCACAATTTTAAGGTTGTCTTTGTCCTGAAGAAAAACTAAAAAAGAATTAAAACCACCATAAATGTGATATACACATACCATGTGCCTATTGCCTATTATTGTTGTTAACATTTCAGCATACATAAATATTATAGTGGGTAAAGTTATGTACTGGTTCTGCTCATAATATGAACTAACACAAGTCTATTCCCTTTGAAATTGGACAATACACTGAAAGCGTTGGGGGTTTTCCGCTTGGGGAAAAGATTTTGGTGACTACGAATGAAAGAGACTCGATACACTTTGAACATAATCACATATGTTGCCAGAATACTAACCAGCAAAGACCTTATATCAGTGAAACTAACAGAATATGTTAGGAAAGGCCAGTTTTTGACATTTCCTGCCAAACTGATGTGCTTTAGCCTAGACACTCCTGGGCATAACAAAGACTTAGCTGTCAAACTGTATCATCGGGGTCTCCAGATAAGGTTCTATGTCAGCCCTAGCAATAAAATGACTGGACAGTGTTGGAGGACCAATCTTCTTAAATATTCCTTCTTTCTCTCCACTTATCTCCTATTCCCAAGTGCTTACAAAGCATTCTAAATGACGGTTAAGAGGTATGATCTCCAAAGAATACAAATATTTCCCGTATTACCCTTTACATTGTATGGTGCCAGAAGATATTTAATTGCACTGGCCCTGGATGATAGTTTGAAATTTATAATTTATTATATAGCAACTAATTCTTCCCTGCTGTAAAATCTAACAGGTTGATGCTCATTGCATTTCAGATGCCACATAAAGTTTACCTTAAAAGAACACTGTAGCACTAAGAATACATAACTGTATACCTAACGCAACAGTCCTGGTGCCCCTTAAGAACCCCAGCCCCCCCCCCCCCAAAAAAAAAAAAAACATAGAAAAAAATATATATTAATCAAATTACTCACCCTTTCTCTAGTGCCGAGTCTACCTCAACACTGCCATGACCTCCTCCTTGGGTTGCGTCATGTTGGAGGCGTGACTGTAAATCCTGTAAACGGCACTGCCCAAAGAGGCAGACATGCTCCGAAAGGCTGCAGGACTGCTTGAAGAATTGGGAAGTCAGCCTGGCATGAATGCATGTCATGGCTGCCTACTTTAGTCTGGCCAGCTAAGGGCGCACTATGCAGACTGCGGCCAGAGCTTGGTGCAAATGCCTTTATTGAAGCGTTTGCTCTATGCTTTCTGGGGACTCTCCCCTAGTACTCAGTTGTCTACTCCTCTCCTAACCTTCTTACTAGCAGGCAGAAGCTCCTGTTATATAGTCTGCGACAGAGAAAAGGTGGATGTAGTGAGTGTAGAAGAAAGGGAACATGCCATAGTGTTAGAGAGACCGAAGCAGCAAGAGCATTTGCATAGTGCACAAAGTCAGCTTTACCTTAAAGGGATCCTTTAGTGCCAGGAAAACAAACTCATTTTTCTGGAACTATAGGTTTAATAGGTCCCCCTGCCTCGCACCCCCCTTCCCGCCACTTACCTGAATCCAGCGCGGATGTCCCTTGGTGCTGAGTCAGGATTTGACCACACTCCTCAACAATATATGGAAGATACTCCATATATTGTTAAAAACTGTCTTCAATATTGTTTGTTTTTCTATTTTTATGTTCTTGAGGTATTCCTAATTCAGAGAACTGCTGCTAAGTATTTATTAATTTGATATTGGCACAGATATTAAATTGATTGGCACTTTGGTCACAAAAGATACGTTTGTAATGTAGATTTGCACATACATTTACCCATAAGTACACTAAGCACCATAGAAGAGTTTTTATCACACTTTCTAATATTTATTTTTAAGGTTACACTTACATTTGCATATTTTGCACAGGCACATTAAAGAGTGTTTTGTGAAGATTGATACGGGTAACTAGACACTTTAAGAGCAAAATTTTGCCCATTGGTTGGCTTGTTTGCTGTTTGAACTTTATAAGCGCTACACTACAATCTCACTGTTTTTGTATATTTTTAAGTGTTTAAAGGTTTTACACTAAGTAGTGGTCAGCAGCTAAGGAAATTTATTTAATAAAAAAATTGGAGATTTCTTTAAACTTCTGTAAGCACCATTATACACATCGACACTAGATTTGTCAAATATTATACACTTATTCATTTTCCTTGCTATTTAGTTCAATTAATCAGTAAATGGTGAATTATTATTTGTGAAAATGATAGATAATAGATAGTGTTTGGTTGTTGCTTGTCTCTATTTTGGAGGAAGCAAAGTAAGTGGGATTACTGTTGACCTAGATGCATACTTTTTTTTCCAGATTTCACAGATTTACTATAAATCTGCTTCTTTCAATATTTTTGTAGTTTTTCCAATCTGGAACCGGGGGGAGGGGTAAGTAGTATTTCCAGTGAAATTCTACTGCCAAACAGAGAGATGTTTCAGAAAGTAAACCTCTGCTCTACGTCATTAATGCAACATTCACTTGCAGTGCAAAGGAAATCAAGAAATAGAATCTTAGTTATTTGCAATTTAACATGCCCGGTTGCTTTTTTTTAGTTCCTGATCTGTTATATTTACAAAAAACGTAGTTTTAAATGATCGTATTAATTGACAACTGCCTTGGACACGTTTTTTCAAGTACTTTAATATATTTGGATACATTATTAAAATGATTTAATATTTTGAAAAAAATTATTATTATTGTAATTTTTTTATATATTGCTATATTTTGATATATGCTCTTTCAAAATATAAATATTTTTAGTTTTTTTTATAATTTGAAAAGTTTATTAAAAAAAATTATGCCACGGCCTTGGGGCAGCACTGCTGGAACCTGGTATTGCTGGTGCGGTAACCAGCTGGAGTTCTGGGGTGTGAAGGAGAATAGCCCTATCCCTTTCTAGTGGTGGCAGGTCCTCTCTCCCCTGCAGGCAGCCAAAGCAATCTCCTGTACTTCCAGATGCCTGCACTTATTGCTGAAGCCCAAACGCCACTGGACAAGAGTTAAGGAGGTCAAAGAAGAAGAGAAAAACTGAAGAAGGGGGCAGGGGACATAAGAGGAAATCAATTATTGGAAAGGGAGATTAGATGAAAACAGGTTAGGGAATGGTGGAGAAAAGAGGAAAACAATTGTGTGATGCGGGGGGATGGAAGAGTGGAACATGTGTTAAAAGGAGCAGAGGGGTATAAAAGAGGGATGTAGATAAAGAAGAGGTGGTATAAGTAAGAGAGACAGGGGAAGAGGAGGGGAACAAGGAATGGGGTGCGAGAAGAGGGGAACAATTCAAGAAAGGGAGGGTTACATGAATAGAGGGTGATGGAGAGAGAAAACAAGCGGCAGATGGGAATTGGAAACAGTGCACAAACACACATATACATACTTCACACAAATCTGCTCCTGCATGCAATGACTGGCACTGTATACAAATACACCTGTCATTCACATGGGCTCACTGAGTCTACACACAAATATGCTCCTACATACACAATGCCATTTAGCGACCCTACCAGTCACGCACTATGGATTGACCATATTTCCCTATCCACCTAGTTAGATAGTCCAATCTTACCTCTCAGTCATTGACACCCAACCATCCACCTTGTCATATTCACTATATGGTCAAACACCAAACTACTCACATTCATCCATCCAATCATATACCCTAAACTAGACAAAATCATCCATCCAATCACACATCCTAACCTAGTCACATTCATCTATCCAATCACACACCCTAACCTAGTCACATTCATGCATGCCATCACATACCCCAACCTAATTATATTCATCCATCCAATCACATACCCTAACCTAGTCACATTCATTCTTCCAATTACATATCCCAAACTAGTTACATTCATCCATCCAATCACATACCCTAACCTAGTCACATTCATCCATCCAATCACATACCCCAAACTAGTCACATTCATGCATGCCATCACATACATTAACCTAGTTATATTCATCCATCCAATAACATACCCTAACCTAGGTACATCCATCCAATCACATACCCTAACCTAGTCACATTCATTCTTCCAATTACATATCCCAAACTAGTTACATTCATCCATCCAATCACATACCCTAACCTAGTCACATTCATTCTTCCAATTACATATCCCAAACTAGTTACATTCATCCATCCAATCACATACCCCAAACTAGTCACATTCATGCATGCCATCACATACATTAACCTAGTTATATTCATCCATCCAATCACATGCCCTAACCTAGTCACATTCATTCTTCCAATTACATATCCCGAACTAGTTACATTCATCCATCCAATCACATACCCTAACCTAGTCACATTCATTCTTCCAATTACATATCCCAAACTAGTTACATTCATCCATCCAGTCACATACCCTAACCTAGTCACATTCATTCTTCCAATTACATATCCCAAACTAGTTACATTCATCCATCCAATCACATACCCCAAACTAGTCACATTCATGCATGCCATCACATACATTAACCTAGTTATATTCATCCATCCAATCACATACCCTAACCTAGTCACATTCATTCTTCCAATTACATATCCCAAACTAGTTACATTCATCCATCCAATCACATACACCAAGATTCATGTATATGATGGGCTGGGGTGCATTCAAGAAACAGGCCTTGGAGCAGCAGAGAGGGTAAATCCAGATCTGACCCCAGGTACTAACACATTTACAGAAAACAGTTTGCAAGGTCTCAGTATATCGAATAAAGTCATACGAACCTGAAGCACCCAATAAAGTAATGTATTTCATTCTAAGATTTTATGATCAATACTCAATTTGTGCATTGGCTGTTATACCTACATATTAACTGGAAGGGTCTGATGCTTGTTACTCCTCCATTTATTAAACGTCAATGCAGAAATACACACTTGAAAATGCAATAATTATTTGTGGAAAGGAAACTGTCACATCTTTGATGTGTACACAGACCAATAACAAAGTATTGCTATTTTTTTTTTTACTTTTTTAATAAACATTTTTTTTTATTATTTCTTGATTTACATTCTTTGCCAAGGGCATACAATGCATGTTACTTACACCACCACCCTTGTGATGCCTAGCACATGAGTAAGAGCACCAAGAGTATGTATGTCTCTGCAGACGGAATGTCCAAGTGCACATGTGCGGTTACAACGCTTAGTAGGTTGTTGAGCATTCTAAGGGAATAATAATAACTAAGAAACATGACATTGTATCTTTTACAAGCAAATGATATAGTAAAAATGTCATCCGTGGGTATTAACAGATAAGTACCTCGGTTTATTCAGTGGTCTATGACTCAGTTTACAAATTATGTCAAAAAAATCTTTATAGATGAATTGTTTATCCCAACTAGCACAAGTTCTGCATATACTGTGTGTACATCTTTTATGAAGTCTCTACTGAGGTTCACAACACCTTATTAATTTCATTATCCAGTATTTTACTGTAAGCAGCCCACTCTACTACTGTAAGTAAAATTCCCTTTCAACAAGTTTTAATAACTTGTTAAACACAAAAAGGCAAGCACAGCATGGCAAGCATATTACTCAGTTAATGCATTAGTAATTTTCTAAGATACTGGTATACTGAATTTCTCTAAAATGTGTTAAACCATGTTCCATAGATATACTGTAGCCTCCACATATGCAACATATGTTAAAATTATAATGTTATGTAACACAATATGTATTCATCAAGCAATAGCTAAATTTATAATAGTATCTATATACATATGTTTTATGTTGTTTTTTGGTAGGGATTAAACCACTTCAAAACAGAAGATGTGCTATAGATGTCATACCATTGTATTTTCCCAAAGGTATAAAGGAACACTGTGGGAGGGGGACTTGGAGTAACTAATGACCCGAGATTAACTTTATAGTGACTTGTGTGGCATAGTGTCCTACTGGTCCTGTGATTAGATACCCATCTAGCAATATGAAGACAGTAATAAGTCATAATAATGGTTTATCTTTATTTGCATTGAATGTGACAAACTCAACACCCTAAAGATGCAACATTCCTTATTATGACATAAACTCGCACTAAGACTTATAGGTACATTGATACTATAGATACTAGAATAGATACTGTGAGGGTAGTTGCCATCACCAGGTGTTTAAAATATACACTTTCGCTAGGATCATGGAATACTTGATATGTCTAAGTCACCCTGTCCCATTATAGGTGCAGGGTGTTTATAATGTATTTGTGTATTTATAATTTTTTTGTCTGCTCTCCTGTCCTGCTGAGGCTTGCTGCGAGCTAGGTGGATTTGGCTATGGAGCCTGTAGAGCGCCCTCTGTCGGTAGAAACAGCCATATGCACTGCCTGAATAGCAAGGCTTGTTAATTTGCATATTCAGGTAGATTTGTATATTGCTAATTCTGCAGGCAGGAGAGATGGTTTGTGTTAATTATTGTCTTCCCCACCCCTTTATAAATATGTCATTAAGTTATTATAAGTTCCTGTATGTTGTATAATGTGATCTGATTGTTTGTTTTTTTATTGAGTTGTCACAGTAATCCTTATGTAATGAGCATATGGGCTAGTCGATATAGACTGTCGCTCCCCATCCAGCTGCATTTGGATCAGTCTCCCTCTTCAGCAGGAATTTGGTTCATCAGGGAGAGTACAATATCGGCCTCCTTCCTCAGTGACAGTTGGTTGTTCAGGGAGAGGAGAGTATAGGGTGTCTTCCCTAGTGGCAGCCTAAGCTTCTGGGAGAGGTGACGGTCATTCCCTCTCCCCAGCTGCAGTCGAAGTTACCGGGAGTGGAAATATTTAACCTATCTCCCCAGCGGCAGCCTTATCTACCGGACGTGATGATGGTCAGTCCCCCTCTCCTACGGCAGTTGGTTCTTCAGGTAGAGAAGAGTATCGGCCTTCCTTCCCAGCGGCAGTTGTTGTCAACAGGAGCGGAGACAGTGGTTCCTCCTCCCAGCGGCAGAATAAATTACCAAGACCAGAGGCAGCCGGTGTCCCTCCCCAGCAGCAGGTCATACTATCGGGAGTGGAGAGTGCCAGCCTATCTTCCCAGCGGCAGAGTGAGTTACCAGGAGTGGAGACAGCTAGCCTCCCTTCCCAGGGCCATTATACTTAGCAACAATCTCTTGTTTGGAATGGACCTTTTCTTGGATGCATATTGATGATCCATTAAATGTTTGTAGAAAAAAAACTCTCTGCTGTTTTGAAGTGGTTGTGGTGATATAATTCATAATATATTCATAATATATTGCCATTTCCAATATATGCATGTATATGTTACATTATAAACTATGACAAATTTTGACAGGAACAATAGGTTTATGAGGACCCTACTAGAATGCGCTTGCAAACTATGTATATTTGTATATTCAGGTAAGTGCTACCCTACTATATGTATATATACATCAAGGTCTTTGTAAAAGGTCTTTGTATTACAGCATAAAATTCAGATAACATTACAGCTCACACGCAAAAATACACTTTTAAATTCTATAAGGCTACATAAAATTACTTAAAATCTCAGCAAACAAATATGGGAATGCAGTTCCACCATATGGCCATATTGTATTAATCCCACCACTATGCTAGAGTACCTCAATATCGGTGGGTCCAACACAGGGACGTCATCAGAAATTTTGGGACCCCTAACACAGCTCAGTGTCTGGGCCCAGGGGGCCCGTCTACAAGCTCGCCCACAAGGCCAGTCTACAAATCCCGCCCACAGGAATACACACACAGACACAAACACACTCACTGATACAAAGGACACAGATACACACACACACACAAAGATACACACACACATACACACATACTGACATACACACATACTAACAGACACACATACTGAAACAGTCATAGACACATATACTGACACACAGACAAACATAGTGACACACAGACACATACTAACATACTAACATACATACAGACACACACACATACATACTGACATACAGACACTGACATACATACTGACATACATGCTGCTGTCCTCTCTCGCCTTGACTACTGTAATCCACTTCTTTGTGGTCTTACGGGTTTTCAACTTGCTCTATTACAGTCTATAATGATTGCGGCAGCGAGGCTCAGCTTTCTGTCCGCCTGAACCACCCACGCCTCCCCCCTTTATCAGACCCTCTATTGGCTTCCTGTAAGATATAGGGCTCAATTTTAGATCCTGGCACTTGCTTACATATCTCTACACAATGCTGCTCCCACCTACTTATCCTCACTAATACACAAATATGTCCCATCTAGGCCCCTACGCTCTGCCGCAGACGTATGTCTAACCTCTGTTCGTACCCCTACCTCTGATGCTCACCTTAAAGACTTCTCTAGGGCTGCACCATTCCTATGGAACGACCTTCCCCTCTCTGTTAGACTCTCACCCAATCTCCACTCCTTCAAAAAATCTTTGAAAACTTATATCTTTAGAAAAGCATATCAATTAAACTGTGAACAGCTTTCCCTCCCCGCACCGATTCCTCTCCTGAAACTGTCATCAAAACAAAACACTAAGCCCTCAATTAACACTATCCTAGCAACCTACTTTTCTACCCTACCCTTACCTTTTGTCACATTACCCCACTCCCTCTAGCATGTAAACTCATTGAGTAGGGCCCTCAATACTTCTGTTCCTGTGTGTCCAACTTGTCTGGTTACAAATACGTTTCTTTTAGTCCACCCATTGTACAGCGCTACAGGACCTGTTGGCGCTTTATAAATAATAATACATTCATACATACATTAATTCACACAGACAGACATACAGACATACTGACATACACACACACATACTGACATACATACTGACAGACAGACATACTGACACACACAGCTTATTTTTCAGCCAACCTCCTGTTTCTTACCTTTTCCTTGCAGAAGGGTGGCTGGGACTAATGGGAGTTGGCGTGGCTCTCCCTCTTCAAGGCCTCAACGCTGTATTTCCTCCCGTGCGGAGTGAGCTGGGAGGAAGTGACCATCCGTCACTTCCTCCCAGAAGTACTTGCGGCTGCAATTTTTTTAAATTTTTTTTTATCATATTAATTTTACAGTATATATATAGATAATGCTCTTACAACAGATTAATGAAATACACTTTAGTTCATATAGCTCATAGCACTACTCAATTTGTCTCTCATGTTAAAATTACCATAGGACCCACCAATATTGGGGTACCGTGATGTATGGTGGCCTTAAAATGATATGGTCATATTATGGCCCCAATTCCTTTATTTTTCAATTTATTACAGCATAACACTGGGCCAGTGTTATTGAGAAAAGTGCTGTGTTATAGACTGATACATTGACGCTGTATATGTGTATTAAACTCCTATAATAAAAGCAGATCTTCAGCATCTTACAAAGTCCCGTACATGTGCTCTATAATTACTTTCATAGCAATGATTTCATTCTTTTATAAGATTACATATATAGCAAGTGTATATAAATGCACAAACACACACACACACACACACAAAACTGGAGCCCACACTCGCTTCTCTCACATACTTACTCTATATTTAATCTTGTAAAAGAATGGATTCATTGTATTTGTCACATTGTACTGTTTCTTCATAGGAATCTTAGCAAGAACACAGGACTGAGGGATTCCACCTCATGAATTGTTCTACTGACTGACTACTACAAAACCATAGCCACCTAGTGTTCATATATGGTATTACTTTACTGACCAACTCAGCTTTATTATCATACCCAAGGTTATATACTAAAGTTTAATAAAGCTGGAAAAAAATGATTTTGAGTTCAGCTCCTGTGGCCTCAAATTTGAAATTCACTTTGAATTCTCCTTGAATTAGTGAGTAACTCTGACATAATTATATTGAATGTGTCACTTATTATGTTAAAGGGACAGTACTCTGAGAAACACTTCTAAACTATCCATTAAATTTAATGTAATAATAGACTTATACAGCGTTGCAACAAAAATGATTTCCTTTGTTTTTCACAGTGTTATAATGTATTTTATTTTAATTTATTTAGAGTGTTTTTTTTTACTGTTCCTGCTTTTTGAGGTTACAAACATTTAATAAACAGGAAAGATTTGCATGTGTACTGCCATCTGCAGTATACAATGAATATATTTATTATTATTTTATATTTAATACACATTGTGTGGATGTGGGTTTTAATAAGCATTGTGATTTACTCACTAACCCACAAATCACAAACAATCGACCAGTTGGTAAATAGACTAAAACTCAGCTATTGCCCCATCTCAGCTGACATGGTCCTATATGTGCAATTCCTCTGACAAGTTTCCAAAATTCACAGTTGTGGGAAGGAACAGCCATCGTGCTTACAATATATTGTTTAGCATGCTATAGGAAGACTGAAGGGAACGCATTTTGTTCACTTGAACAGTCATAATAAGCAGCGAAAAGATGAATTTTTGTTTGTTTATAATAATGTTTTACAAGAACATAAACGAAGAGATCTGTGACTCATCTCTAGTCTAGCTGTGCTCTCCTAATGTCAAAACCAAGGACAGCTATTATGCACTGATGGTCTGTCTGTGCACAAGTGAGTTACGTTTTACATCTTCAATCTAGCTACGGGTTAAAAGTCCTAAGATGCTTAGCTAGTAGAATCCAATACATGATTTTCACATCAATGTAAACCTTAGCTGTTTAACTGTGGTCCTCTTCAGGGGACACTATAAGCACCAAAACAACTTTAGCTCAATGTAGCAGTTTTGGTGTATAGATCATGTCCCTACTGTCTCACTGCTCAACTCTCTGCTATTTAGGAGTCAATTCACCTTTGTTGTTCATGCAGCTCTAATCACACCTCTCCTGGCAGAGACACGCTGCACACTTCCTGTAAAAATAAATCTCATATTTAAAATTCCTTTACTGCATAGTGTGTTTAATAACAGAATTTCTTATATTTTGCTCTGATAATAGTCTATTAGGGCCTGCAGGAGACCCATGAGTTTGATTAAAGTTAATATTATAATGCAGTAGGTAGACATTTCTCAAGGAAGTAAGATCGGATTGAAATGAAACATCATTTTTTTCATGATGGTTAGTCAAAGCCAGGGGAGGTGTGGCTTGCACTGCATAGACAGAAACACTAGATTTAACTTCTAAATGGCGGGGAATTGAGCAGAGAGACTTCAGGGGCATGATCTATACACCAAAACTGCTTCATTAAGCTAAAGTTGTTTTGATGACTATAATGTCCCTTTAACTTCTATTGCACTACAATCCCAATAAGTCTATAATCAGTTGTGGGCACACTTTATTATTATTATTATTATTGCAATTTATATAGCGCCAACAGATTCCGTAGCGCTTTACAATATTATGAGAAGGGATTTAACTATAAATAGGACAATTACAAATAAACTTACAGGAACAATAGGTTGAAGAGGACCCTGCTCGATCGAGCTTACATTCTATAGGAGGTGGGGTGTAAAACACATTAGGACAGGAATTTGCAATCAAATAAGGTGGGCTGCCATTTAGGAGAGGGCAAGAGACAGGTATGTGAGGTAAGGGTTAGTCTTGGAGGCCATACGCTTTCCTAAAGAGATGGGTTTTAAGGCACTTCTTAAAAGATTCAAGACTAGGGGAGAGTCTGATGGCGGTAGGCAGGCTATTCCATAGGAAGGGAGCCGCCCGCGAGAAGTCCTGCAAGCGCGAGTTGGCCGTACGAGTGCGGACAACGGACAGGAGGTGGTCACGGGCAGAGCGGAGAGACCGAGAAGGGACATATCTATGGATCTGTGAGAAGATATAAGAGGGGCTAGAGTTGTTCAGTGCTTTATAGGTGTGAGTTAGTACCTTGAATTGACTCCTATAGCATACAGGAAGCCAATGTAAGGACTGGCAGAGGGGTGACACCCTTGTGTTTGATTACAACTCCTGTACTTCTTTTCCAGTCTTTGGCTGCCATACAAAATGTGAATTGATTTTTTACAATAGCTGGGGAAGCTGCACATAGAAAAACTTATTTTTTTTATTTTTTCTGGCCACAATGAACAACAAATACAGCCATTCGGCTTTATTTAATTGACTGTGCATGTTCCCTCTTTCTTTTACTACATTTCATGTATGTTTAACACGGAGTGAGTTCTTCAATGTATTCTATCTTCTCTTTTTTAATCTGCTCCATTCTTATCTCCTTTCAGTAGCTGAAACTTTGTTCCACCAGTGAGATGCATAATTATGTTTTCACACATAATGGGAAACGTAGTATAAAATCAGGAAACGGCAACCACTATGTTATAACATATGCATTGCTCTCAGATCTGGTGAGATTTACTAAATGGTTACTGATCTAAATCTTAATAGGAGTGCTGCTCAATTTCCAATGGATTACCTTTGGGTATTCAGTGGATGTGTAGTTAGCTATGGAAGTCTAGGCTTTGTATAATTAGCTTTTGTGCAGTTGTAAGTAGAGGGGAGTGTGACTTTAGAGCAGTTAGATACAATTCTCATCGAGTTATATAAGTATTATAATTGTATTACGAATTGTAGCATCAATACCGATCAGAATACATAGTGAATATAATATCCATTTCCTCATCACTCCAAATAGTGATATGTAAAGAAAGTTTAATATGTTTTCTTATTACCGTGTTCTAGAGAGAGATTCTGGCTGTCTATGTCCTATCCTTTACCATTTTCGTGTTTGATGACCATGTCAACAATATACATACTTGAAGTTAGAGAACCTAAAGGAAATAGAGCGGATCAAATTAACAAGTGGGGTGTTCTAATGATATAGAAACCAAGGACCCCAAAAAGACAAGCCCCAAGTTTGCTGCTGAACATTGTGGATATTAAACCAGAAAAAAAGCAAAACATTTTAAAAAACTATTTACAGTGAAACAAATTTGGTTAAAATCCCCCCCACCCCCCATTTAATTTGTTATATAGATAAAAATGCAAAAAAAAATAAAAATAAAAATAAAAAAAGGATACATACCACTTCAGTTTTCAGATAAATCACTATTTGGAGGGCCTCCCTGCAACAGATTCCTCTCTCACTGGGAAGGTACCCTCAGTCAGTAGCCTGTCATAGAAATCTATATGACCTTATTTTTATACCATAAACCTTTGCACTGCAGAGGATCATGGGATGTAGTTTTCCACCCAAAGATTAGTTACAATCACCACTTGCACTAAAAACAGCCACAATAGCCCTGTCACAGCCATACTGTGTAGTGATCTAGACTGCGTGGGCTGGGGTTTGGTTCTCTCTGGTGGTGGTGGTGGGGAGGCGGGCGGGGAGAGGAAGTCCACTCCAAGTTCTGCATTGACACTGAGCATTCGAGCTGCTTGACTGATGGCTCTGAGATTATTACAAACAAATTTAAAAGTAAAAAGAATCCAGCATGTGCTTCGTGAATCAACGTTCCTTTATTCAAGTGACCAAAGTGTACAGCAATGTTTTGACTGGTAACCCCAGTCTTTGTCAAGCTAATGTGCACCACACAGAGAAACAAAAACCAGTGATTAACTGGAAATTAAGAGTGATCACTCCGTCCATTCTTAAAGTGACATGATCTTTTTATGCAATTTACATAATAAAATCAATAGTTTAGCGATTCTACATATTTACGTCTACCGTGCATAATGAGTAATAAAGTCACAATTTTCACATAAAAAGTGCTTATATAAAATGCATCCAAATTCCCATATATCTATTAAACAGCGTAATACCATACTGAGAGTATAAGGAAATAGCAGACAATAAAAGTGCATTAAAACCTTTTTATATGATAATAATGATAATAATTCTACAAAATCTGTGTAACGTACCATGAAGTGTACTGCAATGGCAAACAATGCACCTCCAATGCAATGCCAACTCAATGCTTTTTATTTAAACTTTGCATAAATATCTTCATATAAAAAAGAAAAATTGCTCTGTACCAATTACCCAAAGAGAAGCAGTGACAACATAGTATACATGTGCATAGCAAAAAATATAATATGTTCGGTTGAATTGATTCGCCTGAGATTCATCCATGCTAACGGTTTGAGAAAAACAATTCAAAGAAACCAAATGGCCATGAAAATGGGCCGGTCAATCCTTGTACTGAAAAATGTATGCAAACTATACAAAATATATGCTATATACATATTTATACTACAGGTATATTCATATTCTCCCACCACATTTTTCACAAATCACACGAGAAGAATAATCAACAGAGGGGAAAAAAGAAGGTTGAAATAATATATATTATGATTTTATTATTTATATAGCACCAGCAAATTCTGTAGCGCTGTACAATGATATATATATATATATATATATATATATATATATGTTTTTTTTTACTGCTTCTTTATTTTTCCTATATTCACTTGTTACTTGAGCTTCCGCACATATGTTTTTGCTGTTGATCCAGGGAGTCTATAATAATCGGCCAAGATCTAATAACTTTATTCTAGCTATTAAAACAGATTGATCATCTTTCATTTCTGAATTGCACATCGTTCTGTACTTTTTGTGTCTGTTTTCTTTTCTGTTTTAAACTTTTAAATGGAAGTAGATTATTAGAAATGTATCAGATGTCAGTTTAAAACACGGTCATGTTTTTTTACCAAAATGTGAAGTCAAGGTGAATTTGAAGTGAATTTCACATTTAACAACAGAGTATCCGTGCTAAATGCTTTATTGTCTTAGCCATTTTGAAACTCACTTTAAATTCATACTTTGGTGAATAACCCTGTGCGACTTAATTACAAAGGTGATCTATTCATTTGTCGATACACATCATTTTAACATATAAGTATCATGAGATCCCTTTGCCACACTGATACATGAATTAGCTCAGAAATCGGAGAAGAGAATATTAACTTTAATATTTTACTTAACTTTATGATTTACCAAAGATATTTCACAGTTTAGCACTTACATGAAGGTAAATAAGCAATACCTGCATACTAAAATATATTATATTGTATATTATATATACAAAAGTTCTCTGCACTAAGCTGAGCCTCATGGTACAGGGCTTAGCTCATTGGCTGAGGGCGATCAGCTGATGCTCTTGGCTCAAGCGTGTAAGCGGAAGCATATACTTCCGGCCTCCAATCCCGAAAGAGAATAGACAGAATCGACATCCAGCAAGCCTTGTGACTACTTACTTGGGAGGGTAGGGCAGAACACTTCAGGCCCATTCACTACTACAGTGAAGTGGTTATGGTGCTTGGAGTGTTCCTTTAAGCTGAGCGCTGAAAACGTTGACACACTAAGGATTACCTGCAGATATTAATAGCAAGGGAGACATGTTTCTTGCTACATGTATTTACTGCAAAATTATTATAAAAAAGTGGAAAAACAAGGGTACATTTAACTGCACAGTGATGGTAACTAAGTTGGAAAAAAATAAATCATGCTATTTGGTCTTTTTCCCAGTTAAACAAACTTCACTTTTAAGAGAATAGTTTAGTGCAGAAGCCCCCCAGCTATCCATGTCTGGAGTTGAAGTTTTACTTGTCTTACTTTTGGTATTTTTTAAAGATAACATGTGAGTTGCCGCATACCTGCATTCAAGGACTTGACCTTAACCAAATGAGCTGTTTTGAACTGCTTTAAAATAAGCTACGTTGAAATGAAACGCTGCCTGATATTTTCAACATTTTCTGTACATTTTCTGTACAACTGCTTCAATTGTGCACTAAATGAATTATTCTGTTTGTCCTTTGCCTTTAATATAAATGAATATGCTTAGAAGCAGGCAAACTGCCAAAACAAAGCAGCACACTCTTTCAGATCACAAGCAAACTTCAAACGGCTTTTATTTATTTATTTATTATTTCTTGCCAAAAATTCTCCTAACCAATCTACTGCAGTTAAGCAATTTGTTACTTGATTGAAAGTTAATATGCAGGGCTTCACAAAGTTTACATACAGTGCAAGCATGTAATACGTACATACGAGCATATTTCAATTCTTATACAGATTGCTATCTGCAATAATTTGCTATTATCCATCCAGGAAATAAATATACAATTATGCACCAATAGAAAGGCTGGCTTTAATAAGAAGGCATTAACACACACAAGAAAACCCACAATCAATCACTGGTGTAGAACATACCAGCTTTAAAGGGACACTATAGTCACCAAAACAACTTCAGAGTAATGAAGCAGTTTTGGTATATAGATCATCATCAAGTCTCTGCCATTAATAGGTAATGCTAAAGAGGCATTGATGTTATATTCAGCAGGTTCATGAGAAAGACTCGTCCCGAAATCCTATGCAACAGATTAATAATGAACACTTAGTAGCGCCTCTTCTTCAGCGAGTGATATTTTAGACGGTTTGTTCAGTTGCTGTTGCTACCACCAGTTGTGTCTCCTCTCCACGATGGCATTTGTAGAATAGAATGTTGGCTGTGAAGACCTCCAGCCCTTTATATAACAGCATTGCATTTACTTTGAAATTAAACTTTACCATGCATTACCAGTAACATTGTACAGTGGTAGCAAGCCCCACCCCCATAAATGCAATATTCCTTGTTCTGCATTGCTGAGGAATTACTTAAGCCTTACTGTTAGTCAGTGGGTTCGAGGTCCATCGGCACTACTGATAGAACCTGGGACGGAGGAATGTTGCAAATCATCTGTTTTGTCATATCTCTGAGCCCATTGAGATTAGTAGCGTGTACCAGAAAGCAAGAAAACTATACCACCCTGAACACAGCAATCAAGTTGCCTTAGACTACTAGCCCACAGGGGTACGGAGCACCTGTATCACCAAAAGGTCAGGGTCAAGGTTGCATTTGAATTCACAATAAAAATGATTGCTATACCAGTATTCATTACTAGTATCCGCCTCTAACCACACATCCCTAGGCACAGGTATAAGGCAAGAACCCTCTGTGTGGGTAATAGTGTTTTGCATATCTTCTTATGAAAGAAACCCTCCAAATACCTGGAGCACTTTACTTGCTGAAGTACTTTATGTGTGAAGAGTGTGTCCTCATTTAACATTTTACAAAAAGTGCATATTTCAACAGAAATTGGAATTTTTATAAATTATTCTGGTCATCTCTCCCCCCCTTCCTCCCGACCATTTTTTAGACAAAAAGAATATGTTACTTCCTGGTTGTTTAGCTCAGTGGAGTTAAACTAAAGTGGCAGCAATTACCCAGAGCACCTGCCTTGCAAAGACTTATTAAGCTGCACTGGGAAGTCTGTGATTGGACAGTCACAGAAAGTTTGGGCGGAGTTGGAAGGGGAGGGCTTGTAATGACATCAGACAAGAGATCTGCAGTTTTTACAAGCCATTTTGAGATATAACCACAATGAGAACAATGAATAATTAAATTCACGCAGGTTTTTATTAGGGGTTAATCTACTAAATTGTGAGCTATTTTAAAATAATTTATTTATATAGGCAGTTATGGGTCCTTTTAATGTGAAACATTTGCACGGGGCTTATTTCACTTGATAACCAATCTGTGGAATTTCTAATTCATGATTTTTAATTTTTCTGAGTTAGGGATTTATGCAGCTCATTCTAAATTGAGTAAGTAGGTTGTCTTACCACTACAACTCACAATTTCTTTTAAAAAAAAATTACTGAGGTGTGAGAAGCAGTATAGATTTGTCGTGAATAAAAAGCCGTGCAATATTCAGAAGCCCACTAAAACTAAGAATTTAAATAGATTTAATGTGAATTCCAAATCTAAAGGGAGACTATAGTCCCCAGAACAACTCCAGCTTAATATAATTGTTATGTTGTGTATAGCATGCCCCTGCAAGATTTTTATTGTAAACACTGCCTTTTCATGGAAAAGGCAGTGCTTACATTACTGCCTAGCAATGCCTCTAGTGGCAGTCACTCAGACGGCAACTAGAGGTGCTTCCTGGGTCAGTGCTAAACAGTGTGCAGCATTGACATTCAGCGTTTCTACTCTTTGCATGGAGAAGTTGAACCTTCCCCATAGCTGCATTGATTTAATACATCTGTATGAGGAGATGCTGAATGGCACAGAGCAGCATTTTGACGCACATGCACAAAAGCCTCCCAATGCTTTCCTATGGGAAAGCATTGGATTGGCTGAGATTGTCAATTTTGATGATCTCAGTCAAGGAGACGGACCCAGCTTGCACGGCGCTGGAATAAAGGTAAGCTTATCTTTTTAAAGAGTGCCAAGGGCATCCAGGGGAATAAACTGCATTTGTGACACTATAGTGGCAGTATTATAGTGTTTCTTTAAGGCCAGATTCGCCAAAGTGAAAGCAAGACTGACTTGGGCAACTATTTTATAGTTCAGCTATTTTAAACTTAAATTTGCAATATACATTGAAATTTCACTTTGGATTTTTCACTTTAGTAATAAACCATTTTTGTGTTTTTTTTTTTTTTTTTTAAAGTGTGTCAATGCTGTAAAAGGGAGAAGTTACCAAAATAATGTTCCTGGTAGCTTCATTGGTTTCCATAGTAATTGCCCCACTTTTAGATATTTGCCCACTTTAATTTTTGTAAATAAAATGTCCTCTATGACTTCGCTGAGTAGCAGCAACTTACCAAATACATACAGTTACTCCAACGCATCAAGTCAGAAGGGCAAATGTCTAACGCCAATTTCAGTTGTAGGGTACATAATTTCATTAAAAGGAAACACCAGATAAAAAAATTAAATATATTTAAAAAAATAAAAAAAAATTTTTAAAGCAACATTTAGATTTTCTACAAAATTACTTTAAATGAACCTGTGCACTAAGCTCAGGAGTGAACACATGCAATATGGTATTCAAACAGGGCTAACTTCGAATTACATTAGAGCAATACAGCTAGCTAGCTTTATTTCCATTGTCTATTTTATTAGAGATTAGAAATCACAAAAGGATTCTGTTTTTCACAGGAAAGAAAGTATAAAGAGATCAGAGCTCTACCTTCTCAGCTTGACATTGGATGGCTGTGAATGATGGGGGGTTATGTCCAGGATCAGATTATCAGTTATTCACTAAAGTGAGACTCCTAGGGAATTTAGAGTAAATTTAAAATGTAAGGCCAGAGTAGCAGACTTGGAAGCATAGCTTCTTGGATAATTTTTCCAGTTCCACTATTTTGGTCTTAAGTCTGAAATTCACTTTTGGATTCCCAACAAGTGTCACTTTCCTGAACAGCCCTGTAAATATCAAAATGTGCTTTATGCCAAGATAGCTGTCCAAAGTTTATATGTAAACAGAAGCTTCAAAGCTCTACAGCACACAGAGCAACTCTGCACATAGGGAAGCAGTAACTGCAAAGTGCAATACTCTAGTGACTCTCTATACTGAGTTGTGATGAGTTGAAAACTGGCTGAAACTTAAGGGGAAAATATTTCAACTTGGAAAAAAGAAATCGCAGGACATACATTTCCTCTGGTTCTGCTGTGTTGCCCTCTATCTTGTAATTGAACTCATTGTTTGGGGTTTGTAAATCAGTTTGTGTGTAGTGTGGTGTCACTGTCACACCATGTCTCCAGTGTACAGACAGTGTTAAAAGGACAGCAACACACTGTTAAAGGGACCTTAGTAAAGCAGGACTTTAAACTAATACTACTCAGTATCCTGGGCATCTATGGGCAGCCAGACACACTGGCATGGAATAGAAGATGATAAGAAACTGGAAAAATGGGTTTTGTAACAATCTGATAGCTGATACAATAATTGTTACTTGTTTTTGATCATCCGTGTTTTTTTAATTAATTTTGTTGTTTTGTTATGCCACTTTTACCAATATATACATATATATAAAATAATATATATATATATATATATATATATATATATATATATAATATGTAATAAAAATATTCAATATAAAAAAATTAAAGAGTCACCCATCATTAGGCAGGCATGTATCATGTAACTGTGCCCATTAACCTGTTGAGTGCCAGACTGGATGTATCACAGACAGTGCCCTGCTCTGGAGTTTTCAGAGGGCCCCCAGTCTGGGTTGCCAGCAGACAAAGGGTACTTACCAATCCTCAGGACCTGCTGGGCTGTGTGTGGGATGAGACTTGCTAGGATGCAGAGGAGGGGGTACCAGAGTCCAGGGCTGGCACAGGGATCCATGCTAGACACTGGAGAGAGGCGGCGGCAGAACAAGCTCTCCATCCCCTGCATTCAGTGCATGCTGCTAGGCAGGATTACTCGCTGGGAAGGGCGAGCACACAGTGGCTGTTTGGGTGATATTTCCACCTCATTATCTGCTTCATCCACCCTACTCTGTCTTCGTCCTCTCGGTTCTGGTTCCCAGCTCGCTAGCCCATCACTGCATCGCTGGGGGTTGCTCTAAAGCAGCCACAAAAATAAGCTGCTTGGCTTCTGATAGCCAGCACCACCAAGTCCACAACTGTTCTCAACCACCACCACAACCAGGGAATGTCCACAACTGGTCCTCCTCCACCACCAGCTATACCAAAGTCCACAACTGGTTCGCCACCTCCACTAGGTAAGGTCCTGGTCCTCCTTCACCACCACCAGCTCTACTAGACAAAGTCCACAACTGGTCCTCAACCAGGTAAGGTCCACAGCGGGTCCTCCTTCACCGCCAGGTAAGGTCCACAACTGATCTTCCCCCGACTGCCACCCAAGCAATGTCCACAGCTGGTCCTTCCTCACCACCTTGCAAGGTCCACAAGAGGTCCTCCTTCGAGGGACTTTCCAGAAGCCAGAGCCTGCTTCACGAGACCAAGTGAGGAGAGAGAGAGAGAAACTGAGCTTCCACCGTCTCAGGAGATCCAGCAGATTAACCTCTCATCTGAGCCACACACACTCCTCTGCAAGTACTTTAGGCATCCCCCCTTTCCAGAGATGATTGGATCTTTGCTGGAAATCTCATGATAAAAGCAAATCTAATCTTCATGTTTGGCTGGGAAGTAAGGGGGAAGCTGGGTGATTAAGTCTGCAAAAACAAGCAGCAGCATATGAGTGTTCTCCTCAGTGATCAGCTTCCCATCCAGTCCACTTCTCTTCTCATTATTAAATGAGCATTTAGGGACCACCCCTTGAATTAATCAGTTTGAAACATCCATCCGTACCAGGAATTGCTACACACCTCCTAGTCTGCAATGAGTGCAATCTATGGCAGTGTTAAAATAACCTGTCACCTGCTAACTGAGCCCGAGCTGGATTTATGGTTACAATGTATCTGTGTATGAACGATCATATCGCAAAGTATCTGTGTACGACCTGTTACCATGTATCTGTGTATGAACTATTATATCATAAAGTATCTGTGTACGACCTGTTACCATGTATCTGTGTGTGAACTATTATATCACAAAGTATCTGTGTACGACCTGTTACCATGTATCTGTGTATGAACTATTATATCACAAAGTATCTGTGTATGACCTGTTACCCTGTATCTGTGTATAAACTATTATATCACAAAGTATCTGTGTATGACCTGTTACAATGTATCTGTGTATGAACTATTATATCACAAGGTATGTATGTATGAACGGTTACAATGTATCTGTATATGAACTAGTATATCACAAGATATGTGTATGAACTATTATATCACAAAGTATCTGTGTATGACCTGTTACAATGTATCTGTGTATGAACTATTATATCACAAAGTATGTATGTATGAACAGTTACAATGTATCTGTATATGAACTATTATATCACAAGATATATGTGTGTGAACTATTATATTACAAAGTGTCTGTGTATGAACTGTTAAATATGTCTGTGTGTGAAAGATTACAGTGTTTGTGTGTGTGTGTGTGTGTGTGTGTGTACTGTTACATTTTATCTGTGTGTGAAAGGTTGCAGAGTGTGTTTGTGTGCATCAACTGTTACCATGTATATGTATATGAACTGGTATAATGCATATGTAAATAAACTGTTACAATGTATCGGTGTATGAACTCTTACAATGTATCTGTATATGATGTCTGTGGGGATCCTCTTTCAGCACCGTAGACAGCTACCCGCATGGTAATAGTTTTGGATAATTCCAGATATTTAATGGAAAAAAAAAAAAAACCCTGCACGATTAAAAAAAAAAAAAAAAAAAAAAAAAAAAAAATGTAACCCACAAAATTGCATGTATGCCAAAAAAGGATTGTTGCCTAAAACTAATTTGCGATCGATCTGACAGCTTAGGAGTTAACATGTTACCATATACAAACTTTAGGGATTTTTCAATGCAATGTAAAAGAAAATTGTTTAGACTGCAAAAAAAAAAAAAAACAACAACGAGTTTTCACTCAGTTGCATAATTATCTTATTATTAAAATTATTATATTTTGAATTGTGAGTTTCAAAAGTGAGCAGAGAGCCTTGTCCTGCAGTTTAAAGGGTTAACTAACTAATGAATATACACACATGAAAAAAACAAGGGATTCTCAATGAATGGTAATCACTATTTGTAATAAAACACTTAACCTTCTAAGTGACAGATGTAGGATATCCACATCTCTCTGACAGTTAATGTGTTAAAAAATTGGCAGAAGTGGAATATTCACATCTCTCTGACCCTCAATGGGTTAAAAAATTGGAAGAAGAGTTAATATCCAAATCCTGCTGACACTCAATGGGTTAAATAATTGACATGAGTGGAATATCCACATTTCTCTTGCACTCAATGGGTTAAATAATCGCACAGTAAGCAGGAAACTGTTAATGGCAGTACAAGTTATGTTTACATCCTATGTAGAGCTATTGGGTGGGTATGCTCCACTTTTCTAGCAATTAAAGGGTTACCTAAGAGTGTTTAACCCTTTGTGCAAACAGAATATACACATAAGAGGTTAAACACCAACTAATAGTGAACTGAAACAGGCAATTGTGCAATTTGGTAAAAATAAAATGGTTTATTTGGAAAAGGTCTCCAGCTCAGCTGTAGTCACAGTTCAGCTATTTAACCTAAATTTGTCTATTTTCAATTCCCTACAACCCCGGGCTAGTTCAGCATGCGTTGAGTCGGTTTGTAATGGAGCTGCATTTAATAAAGCATGTACATACAGCCCTAGTACAAACAGCTCTGCTTTAAATGACACAGCTGAGGCTGAGGTGGGATTCGATTTTATGGTGCTTAGGTTCTGGAGGTGGAGGCGGAGTGCTGGTAGGGTTAGGATTGAAGATTTAGGATGTGTTTAGTGTCAAAGGACACTTCAGCCCCCTAAAGCACTTCAGCACAAAAAGTGACAATTTTCTTTTTAAATGAGCACTTTTATGAAGTGACCTTGCTACACCCCTCTGACTGTCAATCAGACAACTGGTCCTGATCCTGGTTGTTTAGCTCTGTAGAGTTAAAGGAACACTATTGTGTTAGGAATACAAAACTGTATTCCTAATGCTATATACTGTCCCTTACTGGCACCTCCCCCCGAACACCCTGGGATGAATAAAGGGTTAAAAAAACATTTTTTCTACTAATGCTTTCCTATAGGGATTTTAAAGATCCTGGATGTCCTCATGCTAAGCGTGAGCATGTCTAACTTCGTTTCACTGAGTTAAACTTTGTGGAACTGTAGGTCATTCCTCTTGTAGCTGTCTGGGAGATAGCCACTAGAGGCTGTCTTAACCATGCAATGTAAACATTACAGTATCTCAGAAACTGCAATGTTTGCACGTGTAGGATTAAGGGCAAAGGGGCAATGTACCCAGACCACTTCAATAAGATGAAAGCGCTTAGGGTGACAAGGGAAAGACTTCTCACTGAGCTGCAATGGGGAGTCTGTGATTGGACAGCCACAGAAACTCTGGGCAAGGTTAGAAGGGGAGGGATTGCAAATGCTGCTTTTTCAAGCTGGTTTTACTTTTTCTCCAATTAAACAATAATTAAATGTATGTATGTATGTATGTATGTATGTATGTTTTTCAATGGCATGTATCTATAAACATCAATTTCCATTTAATTCATTATTTATTATTTGGGAAGTGGAGTGTTCCGGGAAGTGGAGTGTCCCTTTAAGTGATTAACCCCTTAAGGACCAAACATCTGGAATAAAAGGGAATCATGACATGTCACACATGTCATGTGTCCTTAAGGGGTTAAAAGGTCAATCTAGGCACCAAAAACACTTCTGATTATTGAAGTAGTAATGGTGCCAGGACATTGTCCTTACAGCTTTTCATTTGACAAATTTGTCAAACTGACTTAACAGGGCTTTAACGAGGTACTTTAATGACATGTCAATCAAACACCCAGAAGTTGAATGTCCTAGGAACTTTGACTGACCGTTTTAGGAAGCAAAACTCCCTTTTTAAGGCTTCTTCTACCAGTTTGACAAGTTTGCTAAACAACTGGGTACAGGACTGGATCGTTACACCATAACTTCTTCAAAAAATAGACATCGCTATGGTGCCTAAAATGTGACTTTGGTTAGGGGGCAGTTCAGGTTGGAGGGTACCTTCCTAAAACATGCTTTGGACAATCGGCCAGGACAAGATGTAATTATATGGGATAACAGCATGACACAGCATGTACCCCAGTCATCATAATATTGATATGCACATTAGGATTGGTAAAATGGTTAAATTGATATATGGTATGCAAACTGTGAACACCTTGTTGGTAGACGTATCTTTCTTCTCTTCACAGTTCTTATTTATAAAATGAACGGTGTTAATAATTAATTACTGTGAACATGTTAATTAGAATAGAAGGAATGTTGAAAAATAAGTATAGCTTAGCTGAAAGCCCGGATTTCTGTTTCACTAATCACAGTAAATCTTTCTCGTTTTCTCCTGATTATGCTATAGACATTTCATTATTTACTTGAAACTTACAAATAGAGTGATTAACATTTTATGGAGATATTGTGACTCACTCAATAAAACATCAAACTAACTTTGAATTGTAAGCTAATTATGCCATTTGACCTTCGATTTGGTCCATGAGAATATCTGCAGAGGTACTTATTGTGGACCTCATGATCATTGTGCCTAGTGGGGCATCAACACACCTCGCTAATGGGACCCTAGACCAAAATTATGATTGAGGGTTGTTGAATCCCTCATGACGAGGGATCCGGCTAGTATAACTGTTCTGGACTGCCCCTGATGGTGGCATCGGACCAATAGGTTTCCATGTGGAACATCTCAGCTAAAATGTATTCACGACCAGAATGGGAAGTAGCCAAATGGCAAGCTATCTGAGTTTTTCTTTCTCTATGTTCTCATATATTTACAACGGTTTGTCTGCATTTTCTTAGATTATCACTAGTTCTTTTTAGTTTAATTACGTTATTGATGTTTTTTTTTTTTAAATATAGATTGTGTTGAAGGAAACTGGACAAACAATAAACACAAACAGCAAAACAAGAAGGGAAAAAAAAACGAAAAAAAAAAAACAATTAAAAGAAGCCATAAGTTATCACTGGGTTCCACACTAGATGTGAAGCTATTCAGCCCCAGTTTAAAAATGCTGCACTACTATAGGACATGAAAATAAAGAAATTGAGTGGGGGGAGTATGAAAGTTGGGGGGGTATCATGGTTCCCAGACTTCACCAGGATAGGTTTCCATAATTCAAAGAGTAATCAGGGTATGTGCCTTTTCTTTATTTTGCGAAGAGGGGTGTCATGTCAGAAACTTCATTGACATGGTCATAAGAAGGCCGAACCAATCATCTGGGATTGCCCTCTCTCTTATGCATAGGGGAGCAACTGACATTCTAATTCTGGACTGTTCTTGTAGCTGGGGATCTATCTAAATTTGTATGGTATAAGTTAATTCTGAAATATTACATGTGAGCTAAAATGTTGTTGGTACCTGAGTGGAAACTAACCAAGGGCAAGGGGTATAATAATTGAGTTTTTCCTGTATTGGTGTTCTCATGGAGATCTTATTTGTAAAAGTGCAAACTCCTACACTACGCCACAACCTTTAAATGCTGACTTCTGTCTTCTTCTGAGGTCTATCAGCCTTTTCTTTTGAAACAGTAATATCTATTACAAGTACTGTTAAGTATTTTATGTATCCGTTTTCTTTACTCCTAAATGTGAATAAAGTGTTTCTGCTTTTATGGTAACATTTTCAATCCAGTCAACAAATATTGGAAGATATTTCTACATGGGACAAATTGATATATGTAAAATAATGGGTACATTTACTCTACATCTACCCAGTGTATCAAATAAATGTTTTTGCTATTTTGTTTTGTTTTTTTAAAGGACTTTCATGAAGGGATTGCTTGCTGTGTATTAATGGTCTTGTGCAAAAGCCAAAAGCCACTTAGTTTAGCTGTAAACCGATATTTAAATTACTTTCTCAATGAGCTCATGTAGATTCTTATTGACTGATCTGTTTGTAGAAGTAAATAGATCATCAAGCTCCAAATTTTGAGTATAATGAGACTAGAAGTTTTAATTTGAAAGGGAAATTGTACAAATAGGTGGGCTAGTGAAGTTAGAGAACAATGCAATGCATTGTCATATACTGTAACTAAACCCCCATTATATTTTACCTACGTGAGATGTTTTTAAATAAAACTATTACATTCTGTGAGACTTAAAATTGCTGTTTAGTAAATGAGCATTACTATGCCATTAAAGGTGAGCATTTGATTTGAGCAAATACAATGTGTGCGTGTGAGTGTGTGCGTGTGTGTGTATGTGTTTCCTTAAAGACCGGAGTGCAGCCACCTTTATGGATCTTTATACTTTGGAGTCCCGGCTTGGGCACTCATGCTTTAAATCCCTTAAATTACCAGGTGCCCAAGCCAGGAGGGTTCCAAAGTATAAACATCCATAAAGGTCGCTGCACTCCGGTCTTTAAGTAAAATCCAATACTTTATTAAGAAAAAAAGTTAGAAGATCAGGATCAATGTTTCAGTCCTCCTATGGGACTTTCTTCATTATCAAAACAAACAAAGTCCCACATATATATATAACACACACACACACACACATCATATTTACTTGAATCTAATTTGCACCTTTATTGGCATAATAACGTTTCCAAAATTTGAATGCACATTATATTCGATGGCACATTAGGTTCAACTAAATTTCATAATTTGCCTGTGAATCTTTCATGGGACAATTGTTATACATATATTTTATTTAAAACAAAAAAAATAAATTCTGTAAAGGAATGGACAAGTATGTTAAAATGGTTGGTTTACATGACAGATCAGCATGCAGCAGCCTGGTGACAGATCAGCGTGCAGCAGCCTGGAGTACACCAAATCGGAGATATACTGTACTTACCTGAAATGATGGATTATGTCTTAAGCTCCTGACATTTACTAAATTGTCACAGTCGCCAACTGTACTCACCTGTCCCAGAGCATCCACAACGCCCTGGAGGTCAGTCTGCAGCAGTTATAGTACCTGAGGCTGCTGCATACTCTGTACCTCGATTAACAGCCAGGGAACCTGCAGTGATTGTTCCAGCATTCCAAGACAGCAGCCGCTGCATGAAGAGACTGGTCTGCAGGTCAGAAGTTGGGGAGGTGTGGCTGAGGGCGGAGTCAGGACAATGATGTATCCAAGATGTGTGGGAGTACCGCAGTCAGTCACATTGACTCCTACAGGTGAGACCAGGTCATGTGATTGAGCCACTCCTTTATAAGCAGAGCACACCTTTCAATCAGTGCCTGGTTGTTTTGTTGCCTGCCTCAGAACCCCTAGCGTTTGTTTCCCTATGTTTCCTGCTCTCTAAATGTTGCTGCCTGCTCTGACCTCTGAACCGTCTGACTTACCTGACCCTTCCTCGGATACCTTGCCTTGGATTTTTCTGTTATCTTTTTATTAAAGCCCCCATGCCATCACAGAACCAACATAATCCTGTTCTCAACCTCAGGATATCTGTGGATAGTGCTTGTAAGGGAGATCTGTTACTGCACCTGAGTTCCAGGACTGAACACGACCCCAGTGGTTTGTTACATAATGTTAGAATTTGAAGTGAATTTTAAATTCAAGGCCAAAGTCGACTATTTTGATCTTAAATTCTGAATTCACTTTGCATTTTCAGTCTAGTGAATAACCCTAAGAGACATTTCTCATAGATGCTGTGGGATTTAACATATGTGGATGGCAGAAGTTCCATCTTTTGTCCACTTTCATCAACCTTGTTTTTGTCCCTAATACTAAGCATTCCCTATTTTCTCCTATGGTATATGTTGACTGCCTTAGAATGTCAATAAAATTCCAGTAAGTGTTTCAGCAAAATAATTCTATAACTTTTTCATGATCCGTTCAACATTCAATTTGTGGCACATTCCACATGGAATTTTGGCTGTGCCTGTCAAAGTGAATTGCATTCGATGATCTAAGCTGTGTCCCATAACTTAAAGCTCACAGCAGTTCACTGTATGTGTACAGGATCCCATAACAGAAGTGAATCGAGTGCATGTGTATCATGTCATCAAACAATTTCAGTGGATACATGTATGTGAATTCTACTTAGCTCCATTTAATTTTACCCTCCAAAACTATTTAACCCTTTTTACTTCCAACAACGTGTATACTCACACTAACTTTAATTTTGCATTGCAAAGAAATGCAAAAAAAAAAACCAGTGCTAGGTTTCATACTGCTGAAAAACACGTCTCTGCAGAGCCTCAGTCGACCCTTGAAAATCAAATGTGCCATGAGCCAGGAAATGTAAAGGTCTGAGTATTTCTAACATGCCAAGTGCATATCTGTTCGAGGTTCCTCTGGATTCAGATTGATGGCTAACATTCCATAATTGTATAACCTGATTAGCTATCAGATCCCTGTTTTATCAGTCAGGGTATACAACTGGACCCTTATTCCAGCAATGGTGGATCTTCATGCTTTATTTTATGGCATTTGGTGCGCATCTCTCTTCTTTCCTTTTCTACAGCAACCAAGAATAAGTAGGCTTACAATTTATGACCGCATTAGTTAGCGACTGCATTCAACGTATTGGTAATGTTTACAGTCTAGCATAGAAATGAGGGGTTAATTAGCATCTCCTGTTAATCTCTATGGAAGACATTAAGACATATAAATTCTGCTAAGTGCCAGTGGCAATCATTAGCGCCAGCCATTTTAACAAATACTGACCTGTAAGTAAATAATTGTAACAAATATTGAAATGAGCCCTTAGTTTTTCTGGATCCCACAGTTATGGATGTTCTAATATGTATTCTACCATGGGAATATTGTTTTCTATACAATACATCTCTCTGGTAGATGGGTGTCTGCTGCAACTCTTTGCAGTTGCCTAATTAATTAAGAAATTAAATTGAATAGACCGTCTAATCAGGTGGTCTCATAGAGCCTTGCTGATCGTGAAGAGGGAATTTTAACACAGGTGCCAAGATGTCAGATTTGGAGAAACCATTGTTTATCTATGACACTCGGCAGACTAGGATTGTGTACCTGATCAATAATTATACTGAGAGTGCAGACATTGAATGCATTAAATGTTCATCAGTTAAAGGGTCCAGACCCCTAAACAACTTTATCTTGTTGAAATGCCTTATGTGTGAAGAGTGTGTCCTATTTTTTTCATTTTGCAAAAAGAGCAGATTTTAATAGAAACTGACATTTTTATAAATTTACTTGGTTACAACCCCTTGGCTTTCAAGCAGACAACAAGTAATGTTACATCCTGGTTTTGTCAGCTCAATGCAGCTGACCTCAAGAGGCAGAGCACCTGCCATGCAAAGACTTCTCATTGAGCTGGATTGGGAAGTCTGTGATTGGACAGCCACAAAAGTCTGGGCGTGGTTAGAAGGGGAGAGCTTACAAAGGGTTCAGACCTGCAGGTTATGCAAGCTGATTTTAGATATGAAAAATACATAATTACATGCATGCACGTTTTCATTTGAGATATATCTGCTAAACATTGATTTTTATTTATTTTGTATTTGGGCAGTGGAGTGTCCCTTTAAAGTCATTCAGATTAAGCACAGCTCTGAAACAGACTAGTGGCAACACTTATACAGTTATTTTCTAATGTTAGTATTGTCAGAAATTCACAGTGAATGCAAAGTGAACCTAAAATTTAAGGCCAAAATAGCTATTGGGAAACTATCCAAGTCGGCTATGCTTCCAGTTTGGCTATTTTGGTCTAAACTTGGGATTAAGTATGAATTCACTTTGAATTCGCAACAGTTTTCCGTATAGTAAATAACCCCAAGAGTCTCTTATCTGTATTTGTTTGGAAGGTTCGCCCTTCCTCCTCGCCCGCCAGTTTGCCGTGTACGCAGTACGCAGTTCTTGCGGCTAGTGATGTGCAGGACAAGCCAAGCACTCCCACACTTTCTGTTTGAAATTTGTATTGATGATGCGGTCCTTCTATTTGGCATTCAATATTTACCTATGTAAATAAATGGGGAATAAAGTATCCCTTATTAATGAATTTCATTGGCGTATGCAGGCTATATGTAAGCCATTCTGTAGATTCATCCTGCTTTCTCAATGCCGGGTATTTGGTTTGTACAGATGATTCATGTTGTTAATTAAATGAAGGAACAAAGTTACAATGTTGTGTGTGAAGATGTCTTTCAATAAAGACCACGACCTTACTCTATTGATTTTTTTCTTTTATTTGTTTTATTTAGTTTCCCTTCAATAACACATGCTACATATACCCATTCATTATGACAGCCATGCTCTGCTGCTAACCAAAATCTCCTGCCCAGTTTCTGCACATCATTTGTGTGTTTGCAAGGACAGAATGTCTGCTCCGCATTCAGTGATTTCTGTGTCACTGCTCTGAACTGATAGTGCTTTGTGTCCGACTGCTCCATGTTCAGTGTGTGCTGTGTGACTGTGTTCAATGTGCAGTGCTCTGCATTCACAATACATGGTGTCTGATTGCTCTGCATTTAATATGTGATTGGTTGGAGTTCCCTATACTTAGCATGCACTGTGTCTGATTGCTCTGCATTCAGTGTGCACTCTGGTTGTTTTGCATTCAGTGTGCACCTTCTGATTGCTCTGCATTCATGATGCACAGTGTCTCATAGCTCTATGTGCAATGTATCTGATTGCTCTGCATTCAATGTGCACTTTGACTTACAAATCTGTGTTTACTGTGCTTGATTACATTGAGTTCCATTGTGTCTTACTGCTCAACATCTGGTTAGTGTTATGTCTGACTGCTCCACCTTCTCAGTGCACTGTGTCTGAGTGTTCCATATTCTTAGTGCACTGTGTCTGAGTGTTCCACATTCATAGTGCACAGTGTCTGAGTGTTCCACATTCATAGTGCACAGTGTCTGAGTGTTCCACATTCATAGTGCACAGTGTCTGAGTGTTCCACATTCTTAGTGCACTGTGCCTGAGTGTTCCACATTCTTAGTGCACTGTGTCTGAGTGTTCCACATTCATAGTGCACAGTGTCTGAGTGTTCCACATTCTCAGTGCACTGTGTCTGAGTGTTCCACATTCTTAGTGCACAGTGCCTGAGTGTTCCACATTCATAGTGCACAGTGTCTGAGTGTTCCACATTCATAGTGCACAGTGTCTGAGTGTTCCACATTCATAGTGCACAGTGTCTGAGTGTTCCACATTCTTAGTGCACAGTGTCTGAGTGTTCCACATTCATAGTGCACAGTGTCTGAGTGTTCCACATTCATAGTGCACAGTGTCTGAGTGTTCCACATTCTTAGTGCACTGTGCCTGAGTGTTCCACATTCATAGTGCACAGTGTCTGAGTGTTCCACATTCTCAGTGCACTGTGTCTGAGTGTTCCACATTCTTAGTGCACTGTGTCTGAGTGTTCCACATTCATAGTGCACAGTGTCTGAGTGTTCCACATTCTTAGTGCACTGTGTCTGAGTGTTCCACATTCATAGTGCACTGTGTCTGAGTGTTCCACATTCTTAGTGCACTGTGTCTGAGTGTTCCACATTCATAGTGCACAGTGTCTGAGTGTTCCACATTCATAGTGCACAGTGTCTGAGTGTTCCACATTCTCAGTGCACTGTGTCTGAGTGTTCCTAGTGCACTGTGTCTGAGTGTTCCTAGTGCACTGTGTCTGAGTGTTCCTAGTGCACTGTGTCTGAGTGTTCCACATTCTTAGTGCACTGCGTCTGAGTGTTCCACATTCTTAGTGCACTGTGTCTGAGTGTTCCACATTCATAGTGCACAGTGTCTGAGTGTTCCACATTCATAGTGCACTGTGTCTGAGTGTTCCACATTCATAGTGCACAGTGTCTGAGTGTTCCACATTCTTAGTGCACTGTGCCTGAGTGTTCCACATTCTTAGTGCACTGTGTCTGAGTGTTCCACATTCATAGTGCACAGTGTCTGAGTGTTCCACATTCTCAGTGCACTGTGTCTGAGTGTTCCACATTCTTAGTGCACAGTGCCTGAGTGTTCCACATTCATAGTGCACAGTGTCTGAGTGTTCCACATTCATAGTGCACAGTGTCTGAGTGTTCCACATTCATAGTGCACAGTGTCTGAGTGTTCCACATTCTTAGTGCACAGTGTCTGAGTGTTCCACATTCATAGTGCACAGTGTCTGAGTGTTCCACATTCATAGTGCACAGTGTCTGAGTGTTCCACATTCTTAGTGCACTGTGCTTGAGTGTTCCACATTCATAGTGCACAGTGTCTGAGTGTTCCACATTCTCAGTGCACTGTGTCTGAGTGTTCCACATTCTTAGTGCACTGTGTCTGAGTGTTCCACATTCATAGTGCACAGTGTCTGAGTGTTCCACATTCTTAGTGCACTGTGTCTGAGTGTTCCACATTCATAGTGCACTGTGTCTGAGTGTTCCACATTCTTAGTGCACTGTGTCTGAGTGTTCCACATTCATAGTGCACAGTGTCTGAGTGTTCCACATTCATAGTGCACAGTGTCTGAGTGTTCCACATTCTCAGTGCACTGTGTCTGAGTGTTCCTAGTGCACTGTGTCTGAGTGTTCCTAGTGCACTGTGTCTGAGTGTTCCACATTCTTAGTGCACTGTGTCTGAGTGTTCCACATTCATAGTGCACAGTGTCTGAGTGTTCCACATTCATAGTGCACTGTGTCTGAGTGTTCCACATTCATAGTGCACTGTGTCTGAGTGTTCCACATTCTTAGTGCACTGTGCCTGAGTGTTCCACATTCTTAGTAAACTGTGTCTGACTGCTCCACATTCTTAGTGCACAGTGTCTGAGTGTTCCAAATTCATAGTGCACAGTGTCTGAGTGTTCCACATTCTCAGTGCACTGTGTCTGAGTGTTCCACATTCTTAGTGCACTGTGTCTGAGTGTTCCACATTCATAGTGCACTGTGTCTGAGTGTTCCACATTCTTAGTGCACTGTGTCTGAGTGTTCCACATTCATAGTGCACAGTGTCTGAGTGTTCCACATTCATAGTGCACAGTGTCTGAGTGTTCCACATTCTCAGTGCACTGTGTCTGAGTGTTCCTAGTGCACTGTGTCTGAGTGTTCCACATTCTTAGTGCACTGCGTCTGAGTGTTCCACATTCTCAGTGCACTGTGTCTGAGTGTTCCTAGTGCACTGTGTCTGAGTGTTCCACATTCTTAGTGCACTGCGTCTGAGTGTTCCACATTCTTAGTGCACTGTGTCTGAGTGTTCCACATTCATAGTGCACAGTGTCTGAGTGTTCCACATTCATAGTGCACTGTGTCTGAGTGTTCCACATTCATAGTGCACAGTGTCTGAGTGTTCCACATTCTTAGTGCACTGTGCCTGAGTGTTCCACATTCTTAGTGCACTGTGTCTGAGTGTTCCACATTCATAGTGCACAGTGTCTGAGTGTTCCACATTCTCAGTGCACTGTGTCTGAGTGTTCCACATTCTTAGTGCACAGTGCCTGAGTGTTCCACATTCATAGTGCACAGTGTCTGAGTGTTCCACATTCATCGTGCACAGTGTCTGAGTGTTCCACATTCATAGTGCACAGTGTCTGAGTGTTCCACATTCTTAGTGCACAGTGTCTGAGTGTTCCACATTCATAGTGCACAGTGTCTGAGTGTTCCACATTCATAGTGCACAGTGTCTGAGTGTTCCACATTCTTAGTGCACTGTGCCTGAGTGTTCCGCATTCATAGTGCACAGTGTCTGAGTGTTCCACATTCTCAGTGCACAGTGTCTGAGTGTTCCACATTCTTAGTGCACTGTGTCTGAGTGTTCCACATTCATAGTGCACAGTGTCTGAGTGTTCCACATTCTTAGTGCACTGTGTCTGAGTGTTCCACATTCATAGTGCACTGTGTCTGAGTGTTCCACATTCTTAGTGCACTGTGTCTGAGTGTTCCACATTCATAGTGCACAGTGTCTGAGTGTTCCACATTCATAGTGCACAGTGTCTGAGTGTTCCACATTCTCAGTGCACTGTGTCTGAGTGTTCCTAGTGCACTGTGTCTGAGTGTTCCTAGTGCACTGTGTCTGAGTGTTCCTAGTGCACTGTGTCTGAGTGTTCCACATTCTTAGTGCACTGCGTCTGAGTGTTCCACATTCTTAGTGCACTGTGTCTGAGTGTTCCACATTCATAGTGCACAGTGTCTGAGTGTTCCACATTCATAGTGCACTGTGTCTGAGTGTTCCACATTCTTAGTGCACTGTGCCTGAGTGTTCCACATTCTTAGTAAACTGTGTCTGACTGCTCCACATTCTTAGTGAACTCTGTCTGACTGCTCCACATTCTTAGTGCACAGTGTCTGAGTGTTCCACATTCTTAGTGTGCTACATTTGGTTTCTCTGCAGTCAAAAAATGGGGATTCTAATATTTGGGGGAGGCAGTGTACTGCAGCCAAACTTGAGAACAACTTTGATATTGCATGCTACGTGTAGAATAATTGAATACTTTAAGTGTGTACACATGCAATATACAGATTCATATAAATCCATATTTATTCCCAGCAAGCTATGTGAATGCTCAGTTCTTGGATTGTCAGTCCATTCATAGTTCACTTTAATTCGCCTTAGTCATGGGAACATGACTACCTCAGATATGTAAAGATTTCACTGTGAGCTTGATATCTGAATAATACGTGAAGTATATTTATGAATGGACTGGTAATAAGCACATTTGAAACTAATGCACAACTCACAACATTAGCATAAAAGCTATAAATATACAAACATGAAATTCAAGTAACGTATATAAAATACAAAACAAGGTAAAATGTTACAACTGCTTAAATATATATTTTCTATTCAAAGGAAACTTGGTCAACAGTGATGTCCCGAACGGTTCGCATAGCTTGTTCGCGTTCGCCCCAGATGGCGAACATATGCGATGTTCGGTCCGCCCCCTATTCATCATCATTGAGTAAACTTTGACCCTGTACCTCACAGTCAGCAGACACATTCCAGCCAATCAGCAGCAGACCCTCCCTCCCAGACCCTCCCACCTCCTAGACAGCATACAATTTAGATTAAGTCTGAAGCTGCATTTTTTTTTTGTATTATTATTATTTTTTTTTTTTTTGTGTTTGTGTTTATTATACATTATCCCCCCATAGCCAGTAACCTGTGTTTATTATACATTATCCTCCCATAGCCAGTAACCTGTGTTTATTATACATTATCCTCCCATAGCCAGTAACCTGTGTTTATTATACATTATCCCCCATAGCCAGTAACCTGTGTTTATTATACATTATCCCCCATAGCCAGTAACCTGTGTTTATTATACATTATCCCCCCATAGCCAGTAACCTGTGCTTATTATACATTATCCCCCCCATAGCCAGTAACCTGTGTTTATTATACATTATCCCCCCATAGCCAGTAACCTGTGTTTATAATACATTATCCTCCCCATAGTTAGTAACCTGTGTTTATTATACATTATCCCCCCCATAGCCAGTAACCTGTGTTTATTATACATTATCCCCCCATAGCCAGTAACCTGTGTTTATTATACATTATCCCCCCCATAGCCAGTAACCTGTGCTTATTATACATTATCTCTCCCATAGCCAGTAACCTGTGTTTATTATACATTATCCGCCATAGCCAGTAACCTGTGTTTATTATACATTATCCCCCATAGCCAGTAACCTGTGTTTATTATACATTATCCCCCATAGCTAGTAACCTGTGTTTATTATACATTATCCCCCCATAGCCAGTAAACTGTGTTTATTATACATTATCCCCCATAGCCAGTAACATGTGTTTATTATACATTATCCCCCATAGCCAGTAACCTGTGTTTATTATACATTATCCTCCCATAGCCAGTAACCTGTGTTTATTATACATTATCCCCCATAGCCAGTAACCTGTGTTTATTATACATTATCCCCCATAGCCAGTAACCTGTGTTTATTATACATTAACCTCCCCATCTCCAGTAACCTGTGTTTATTATACATTATCCCCCCATAGCCAGTAACCTGTGCTTATTATACATTATCCTCCCATAGCCAGTAACCTGTGTTTATTATACATTATCCCTCCCATAGCCAGTAACCTGTGTTTATTATACATTATCCCCCCATAGCCAGTAACCTGTGTTTATTATACATTATCCCCCATAGTCATTTATCGTTGTACCTAGGCAGCATGATGTCTTAGGCCGGCCCAGAGAGTGAGTGAGTGAATAATATAATATATATGTTCAGAAACATATTAGTAATATATGTAAATCAGGTTCATGCAAAGAGGGTGAAAAGGTATTAAAGAAAAACACACTTATTGCATCAAATATACAAAGCCAAACTTTTAAAAGCTTTCCTGATTTCTTTCTCGGGATGAGGAATATATCGGTTGTAGACTGAGGATTTCCATCTGCCCAATCTTTTAATAATATGTACTGGAGTGTCAGTGTTGAAGGAGATCGAAGCTGCCCCTATTCTAAATGAAAGACCCGAGACATGGATACAACCCAATCTTAGGAGTAGTGTTCTGATGTAGAAGATGAATTTAGCCGTAGTCAGAGGGATTCAGTGAGAGTAGTGGTGAAATGTGTGTGGCATGACTGAGGGTGGGTAAGTAAGAGTCAAGTATTTTAACTGTGCACTAGTTCTAGGTGGGATTTAGTGGTATAGCGGATGGATGAGTAGTTTGGTTCGTTTTAGAGGTTTGTGGAGAAAGTATATAGTGATCATGATTGTAACGGACCGTTTCAGCAAAAAAGGGGAAAAATCAGTTTAGGCGATAATCCCCTTTTCTAGAGACAGGCACAGCTACTGCAGAACACCAAACTCCCGATCTGGATACGAAATAACACTCCGAACTGGAACAGCTGAACAAGAAAAGCATACAATCCGCTTACACTCTTGGCAGTTAGCTTACAATCCAATTCCCCCCAAGAACGAGACGACACTTCATTTTGAGGGTTAAGCAGGAACTCAAGACTGGGACACCCAGTCTGGCTTTTATTACCAACAAGTACATACAGGACACTCCCAGTGGGAGGATGAAATTAACCAATCACATGGATGTACCTCCCACACATTTCCTCCCCTTAGATTAACACTTAACACAATTATACTGTACACCCTTTTCCCCAATTCCTGGATGCACCCCAAATACATATGATACACCTCCAAAACAGGCATCCCCTGATAGCCCCCATTCAGGGGGACAACATATGCAAGAACCAGCCCATTCGGATAAATGGTTCAGGAGTTATGGGACTTTAAAGTATTGACCGACCGCATGGGTAAAGTATCCGAAAACAGTTCCATGCATTTTGGCCCTGTGGTCGGTCACCAACAGGTGAATGAAACATACGAATTACTTGGGTTATAGAGACTAAGGGGGATTCGCATGAATCCCCTAGTTCGTATGTTTCTTTCTACCGAACGGCGGGCCGTTCGGTAGTTTCCCCACGAAATCCTGGAAGTCTGGAGGTCTCAGCGGTGTTTGCCTAGTCGAGTGTCCAATTTCAGTTCCAGACACTCGACGGCAAAACACCGCTGTTCGGCAGTTAAAGATGGCCGCCGCCACGTGGTTGTTTCCCGAATGGCGGCCACCCAGAGGACACATAATACATTACATGGATTGCCAATTACCTGTTTGCAACATTGTTGCAAACGGTAATTGGAGGCACACTTATTCCTGGGTGGTCTGGTTGTTCGGTAGTCTCATTCAATATAATGAATGGAGTGATTCTACCGAACAATCAGATGAATGCTGCATATATATCACCCAGGTTAAACTTAACACATAATACATATACAATATACAGGCAGTACAATAGGATAGGCTTCACAGTCTTAAAGGGACAGTAGTCCCAAAATGTCCATTGCTGGTTTTAAAGGGCCAGTAGCAGCAATATAAATTAGTACATGCCCAAATATAGTCTTTAGAGTGCAATATGTCCAGGGGCCATAGTCAGCGGGTAGGAGGCTAGCAGCCAGGCTTCTCCAGCCCACAGTGGCGAAGTTGGTTTCGCCACAATGATTTTTAGCGATATCCAATATTTTTAAGGTGGTCTCAAGCAAACATAAAATGCTATATAAAATTTGTGGGAATATCGAATAGTTGTGTACAGTAAATCAGAGAGGGCTCAGAATATCGAACCATCGATCGGTAACCTGGATGAAGTAGGGGGTCTATCTGTTTTATTAAATACGCGGTAATATGCTTTTAATGGGATAGGACGTTAGCGTTAGGAAAGGTGTGTGATTGGGATAAGTGGTTGTGGCTGTATTTACCTTATCCTGGGACTGACCTGGCTCCTAAGCTTGAGCTGCACGTGGCTGGATCACTCCTGCCTCCACACGAGCCGCATGCGGCTTGATCTCCTTGTAACGGACCGTTTCAGCAGAAAAGGGTAAAAATCCGTTTAGGCGATAATCCCCTTTTCTCAGAAAGGCACAGCTACTGTAAAAGCACCAAAACTCACAAATTCGGATATAAATGAATGCACCAAACTCCCGAACAGCATACAAGGGAATAAGGTAGCACTCCAAACTGGAACCTCACGAATAGCTGCTAGCAGACGAACAGGAAAAGCAGACATCAGCTTACACTCCTAGCAATCAATCTCCAGCAGCATACAGTGAATCCCCCCAAGAACGAGACAAGGCTCCGTGTTGAGGGTCAAGCAGTGGTCTGTTTATTGAGGGCTACCTGCCCCTGTATTTATGCAGGTCTCCCACCTGGTGGACACTCCCCTAGGGGACCAGATGGAAGACTGAAACAGCAGACAGACATGTATCACTTTCGTACACACAGCCACAATACTTTCCCACAATGCATCCTGGTTTCCTCCTCTCTGTCCTGGAGATAATTAATGAAGTAATTAAATTATCTCCTAGGACAAAGGCAAGACTCCATTATACACGTGGTGACACAGAAACAGACTATCACTTTAAAATACATAAAGACACATTTTATACATAAAACACAGACATGTAACATATCCCCAGATAGCTCAGGTCTGGGTGCACATTATTAGGTGAATGGCACCCAGACCACCCGAATACAGTTTAAGTGCCATGAAGCTAAAGTCTTTAATTATACGAACAGGCTCCATGGCATAGCTATCTGAGTTAAAACATTCACATAAAACATAAAATACCGAATTTCCCTGCATTCACCAAATCCATACGAATGAGAACCAGGGGCTGGAGGTTCAGCGGTACCTGCACGTAAAAGAGTCCGATTTTGGTGCATGAAAGCCGGGCAGAAAAGCGCTGGCTGCCCGGGGAGCTCCAGAACACTGCCACCTAGCGGCCGCTAAGTGTAACAGCGGCCACCCAGTTAACAAGCAATTAAGCTGCGGTTAACCGCAGCTTCAGGGAGGTAAATAGGAGGCACACTCCAGTTTCTGGGTGGCCAATTAACAACGCCGGCCGGCTTCCCACGGCTCTGGGGAGGTTGGTAAACGGCTGTTTGTTCGGTAGATGAAATCTACCGAACTGCTGTGCAGAAAGGGAGAAATAAATCCTTCTGCACAGTAAAATTAACCCTTTAGCTGCCGGTCCATAATCCAAAGGCAGCAGGCGGGCAACCAGGCTCCTCCAATACAATGTGGCGAGATTGGTTTCGTCACACTCCTCTTCTGACTTAGCCGCGTGCATTGACCGCAGTGATCGGTCACGTGGCCCGCCTGGCACTAGGAGCACGGCTCGAGTCACGAGCTTGCTCTTAAAGGGGCAGTGGGAGCCAAAAGTTGATTCAGGCTCCCATTGGCCCACGTCATTCCAGCACCCCCACACACGAACGTTTTGGGGGCGTAGGCATGATGTGGGCCAATCACTGGTGTAACAGTAGTGTACATTAAAAAAAAAAACTAGAAATTTGACTGTGAAATAATAGCAGTCAGTTTCCTTCACACGTGTGCATTTCAGGGCCTGCCAGGGCACAGAGTCACACCAGTGCAACTCATATCTGGTGTAACAGTAGTGTACATTTAAAAAAAAAAAAAATACAGGGGGCTTGTTGTCACCTTTCGGGGACCCTTGGTGTTGTACGTGGCTGGGTGGAGGAAGAGACCTTCAATGACATCAGTGAGGACAAGGAACGGGACATGGCTAGCTTGGTATCCAACCTTGTGCAAATGGGGAGTTTGCAGTTGTGCAAATGGACTGTTTGCGGTTGTTTGCGGTGCGTTAAACGGGGAGTGAAGTCTGTCACTGTGAAGCGGGCGTAACCCTTACACTACCTGATGTTTTAAAGCACATTATTCCAAACAATTTAGGAATGTTAGGTGATTTATGCCCTTTATGGATTAAAACCAGACTCTGCATCAACTATGTAATTTTCCATGGGAGTTTTGCCATGGATCCCCCTCCGGCATGCCACAGTCCAGGTGTTAGTCCCCTTGAAACAACTTTTCCATCACTATTGTGGTCAGAAAGAGTCCCTGTGGGTTTTAAAATTTGCCTGCCTATTGAAGTCTATGGCGGTTCGCCCAGTTCGCCCGGTTCGCCCATTCGCGAACATTTGCGGAAGTTCGCGTTCGCCGTTCGCGAACGGAAAATTTCATGTTCGCGACATCACTATTGGTCAATAACCTCCGATAGTTTTACACTGTGTCGTTGTAATAAATTGTAGACACAGATTCTAATTTCACGTAACTTTTCACCTATGTGTGTATTGAGATATTTCCTTGTTTTTTCTCTTCTCCGATTATGAAGCGTTGCGGAATATGTTGACCATGGGCGTCCGCAGGAATTTTTCCAGGGGGGGGCATAATTGTAATGACATCTATGCTTGGCCCCTTTTTGACAGTGTCATGAAGGGGAGGAGCATAGTCGTTATCACATAAAGCCAGGGTGAATAGCGTTTTCACAACTATGGTATCAGGAATACATGTTTGTATTCCTGACACTATAGTGTTCCTTTAAGCAAACTAAAGGAACATTCTGGTCACCATAACAACTTCATCTAAATGAAAATGCTATGATTCCAGGAAGCCCCTGGGTGCTCTTTCCTTTAAGGGGTTAAACCGCTCTCAAATGGTTTAACCCCAAAGGCTTCCTCCAGCTCCAGGTCCCTCAGTGGTATTCGGCATCTGAAACTGAGTGTCAGGAAGTGCAGATTGACGTCAGGCATGGGTGCCGCTGATTGGCTAGAGTAGCCAATCGCTAGTTCCCGGTTCATAATTTTTGTAAAACTTTTTTATGATTGGGGAGCTACTGATTGGCTTAGAGTGCCAGCTGACCACTCTAGCCAATCAGCAACACCCCTACCCAGCGGCATTCTGTGCTTCCTGACACTCAGTAAACAAAAGTGAACACATTAACATTGATTTTTTTTTACCTGGGGAGATGAGAAGGTCCAGAGTTTCCCTGCCAGGCCCAGGTACCAAAGCCTTATGATGTGGTGCCAGAATAAAGTGGAGGGTTCACTTCATTTGTCCTTTCTGCTCCAATCTCCTTTTCTTCTCCTTCATTTGACAGTCTTCTTTCTTCTGACACTGTCTTCTATATTTGGCTCCTTATGCTCCTTTACCTTTCTGCTCCTTTCTGCTTATTTTGCGCCCTTCTGCTCCTTTCTCGTTCTGGTTCTTTTCTGCTTCTTGCAGAACCTTTCTGCTCCTTCTCCTACTTTACCTTTGTGCTCCTTCTGATTCTTTCTCCTCCTTTACCTTTGTGCTCCTTCTGTCCCTTTCTGCTCCTTGCAGACCCTTCCTGCCCCTGTTCCTTGCATACCCTTCCTGCTCCTTGCTGCCCCTGCTCCTTGCAGACCCTTCCTGCTCCTTGCTGACTCTTCATTTAGCCCCCCCCCCACACCTCACTTGCCTAATATATAGGCTGCCCCCCATGCTTCACTCCCATAATCTATAGGCTCCCCCCCATGCCTCACTCCCCTAATCTATAGGCTCCCCCCCATGCCTCACTCCCCTAATATATATGCTGCTGCCCCCATGCCATACTCCCCTAATATATAGGCTGCTGCCCCACCATGCCATGCTCCCCTATTATATAGGCTACTGCCCCCCCATGCCTTACTCCCCTAATATATAGGCTGCTGCCCCCCCATGCCATACTCCCCTAATATATAGGCTGCTGCCCCCCCATGCCTTACTCCCCTAATATATAGGCTGCTTCCCCCCATGCCATACTCCCCTAATATATAGGCTGCTGCCCCCCATGCCATACTCCCCTAATATATAGGCTGCTGCCCCCCCATGCCATACTCCCCAAATATATAGGCTGCTGCCCCCCCATGCCTTACTCCTCTAATATATAGGCTGCTGCCCCCCCATGCCATACTCCCCTAATATATAGGCTGCTGCCCCCCCATGCCTTACTCCCCTAATATATAGGCTGCTGCCCCCCCATGCCATACTCCCCTAATATATAGGCTGCTGCCCCCCCATGCCATACTCCCCTGATATATAGGCTGCTGCCCCCCCATGCCATACTCCCCTAATATATAGGCTGCTGCCCCCCCATGCCATACTCCCCTATTATATAGGCTGCTGCCCCCCCATGCCATACTCCCCTAATATATAGGCTGCTGCCCCCCATGCCATACTCCCCTAATATATAGGCTGCTGCCCCCCATGCCATACTCCCCTATTATATAGGCTGCTGCCCCCCATGCCTTACTCCCCTAATATATAGGCTGCTGCCCCCCATGCCATACTCCTCTAATATATAGGCTGCTGCACCCCCCATGCCATACTCCCCTAATATATTGGCTGCTGCCCCCCATGCCATACTCCCCTATTATATAGGCTGCTGCCCCCCATGCCTTACTCCCCTAATATATAGGCTGCTGCCCCCCATGCCATACTCCCCTAATATATAGGCTGCTGCCCCCCATGCCATACTCCCCTATTATATAGGCTGCTGCCCCCCATGCCTTACTCCCCTAATATATAGGCTGCTGCCCCCCATGCCATACTCCTCTAATATATAGGCTGCTGCACCCCCCCCATGCCATACTCCCCTAATATATTGGCTGCTGCCCCCCATGCCATACTCCCCTATTATATAGGCTGCTGCCCCCCATGCCTTACTCCCCTAATATATAGGCTGCTGCCCCCCCCATGCCATACTCCTCTAATATATAGGCTGCTGCCCCCCCCCCCCCCATGCCATACTCCCCTAATATATAGGCTATTTTAACCCCCACCTCATCCCTCACTTACCTGGTCTGTAGGCCGTCTCTGGCTGCATGTGTTGTTCCCCTGCGGTTACACTCAGCAGAGAGAAGCAGGGATAGATGCAGCTTCCTGTCCCTGTCTCTCTCCATACACAGCGCCACCTACTGGCCGGCGCCGGTATTGCAGTCATTTTAAATCTCACGAAAATTAGCAGAACAAGCTGAAAAATCCAGGGGGGGGCAAGTGCCCCCCCTTGCCCCCCCCCTGCGGACGCCCATGATGTTGACGCTATATAAATATTAGTACTAATATTATAGATTTAATGTGAGAGATAGCTGGGTTCCGTTTTATTTTATTTTTTTGACACATAGTATGCAGAATTTGGGGCCATTCTAAAAGAAGTAGATCTTATCACAGAAGCAGCGTGCCAAACGGAAGAGGAACAGATGGAAGGCATGGAAAGAGAGGAATTCCAAGGCCAGAAGGTAAGAACCTAAACAACGTGCCATAATTCAGGTCCTGGTGGTCACTGATTCTTACATGCAATAAGTGGCAGTAGTGATCCCTCCTTATTGCAGGCTGTGCAGGAAAATGAGCAGACCATGCAGGACGCAACCAGCAGCAGCGTTGATCCTCCATATTGCAAGCTTTGCAGGGCAATGCCAGCTGCAGCCATGCACAGGCCATTGAGGGATGACAGACTGCAGCAGCTGTAGGGAAATACCCACAATGCAAGCTGCTCAAGACAATACCAGCTGTGACATTGCATTGCCTACTCAGTAAAACCAATGTCACTAGCAGCAGCAGAGCTCTGTTTGACTGCAACAGTGATGCATGTGATGGCACCAGCAATCAATCTGTAACACAGCAACAGTGGAGGCAGCATTTTTTTTAATTAAAGCAGTAGCAGTGGTCATGACCCATTTAACCATAGTTGCAGTAATTCTCCATCTATCTACTAATAACTGCAGCCATCCAGACAACAGCAGAATTTTATAACATGACAGGAGGCTTCGTATTTGCTTAAGTCTCTCTTTACTAGAACTCCACAGCAGCACAGAAAAAACAACCAATCAGAAAAAAGTTAGGTACTATAAAACTCCCCTCCCCATGCATCATTTCCTCATTCTTTGCTGCTCTGCAGTCAGTACAGGTCAGAGTACCACTGCCTCCTGCTTATAGTGGGTGGCTTTGGGTTTTTATTGCTTATATTCAGTCTTTTAGCCTTATAAATGCAGTATTGTTGTAATCCTTAGGGGATTTTATTCTTATATGCAGTATGTTATATCCTTGTGGGATTCTATTCTTATTATGCAGTATGTTCTATCCATGTGGGATTGTATTCATGTAAATGCAATATTTTTATCCTTATGGCATTCTATGTTTATAATGCAGTATGTTTTATCCTTATGGCATTTTATTTTATAATGCAGTATGTTTTATCCTTCTGGCATTTTATTTTTATATACAGTAGGTTTTTATCCTTATGGCATTTTATTTTTATAATGCAGTATGTTTTATCCTTATGGCATTTTATTTTTATATACAGTGTTTTATCCTTGTGGCATTTTATTTTTATATACAGTAGGTTTTATCCTTATGGCATTTTATCTTTATAATGCAGTGTGTTTTATCCTTATGGCATTTTATTTTTATATACAGTGTTTTATCCTTGTGGCATTTTATTTTTTATAATGCAGTGTGTTTTGTGCTTATGGGATTTTTTCCTGTAAATGCAGTAGGTTATAGGCTTTGTGGCATTTTATTTTTTATAATGCAGTGTGTTTTGTGCTTATGGGATTTTTTCCTGTAAATGCAGTAGGTTATAGGCCTTGTGGCATTTTATTTTTTATAATGCAGTGTGTTTTGTGCTTATGGGATTTTTTCCTGTAAATGCAGTAGGTTATAGGCCTTGTGGCATTTTATTTTTATAATGCATTGTGTTTTGTGCTTATGGGATTTTTTCCTGTAAATGCAGTAGGTTATAGGCCTTGTGGCATTTTATTTTTATAATGCAGTGTGTTTTGTGCTTATGGGATTTTTTCCTGTAAATGCAGTAGGTTATAGGCCTTGTGGCATTTTATTTTTTATAATGCAGTGTGTTTTGTGCTTATGGGATTTTTTTCCTGTAAATGCAGTAGGTTATAGGCCTTGTGGGATTTTTCTTCGGTGTCTGTACTTCGGATCATCGCTGCTTCTACCTCCAAAGCATTTGCCTCCTCTGTCCCCCGAGATCTGGGACCGCGGAGTTAATCTCCGCCAGCCCAGTGTGTTTTTTCCAGCTGCCGGTTTGCTCGCGAGTGAGCACGACCACCCGGCGGCCGGATCTTCTTTCCCACGTGGCTGCTTCGCTGCAGCCGTCCCCCCCCCGTGGGTCCCGTGTGTTTTACCCGGTCGCAGGGGTACTCGCGAGTGAGCACGAGTACCCGGCGACCGGATCTTCTTTCCCACATGGCTGCTTCGCGACAGCCGTCTCCGCCGCGGACCACGTGGGTCCTGTGTGTTCTACGCGGTCGCAGGGGTACTCGCGAGTGAGCGCGAGTACCCGGTGGTCGGATCGTTTCCTCCACGTAGAGGCTTCACTGCGGCCGCCTCCGCCCGCAGACCGCGTGTGTGCGGGGGGGCGGGGGGTGTGCCCACGCGCAGCTCCTTCCCCGCCAGTACCGTTCTTGGCGGAGGTCTGTGGAGGGGCTTTCTCCTCCCCCATCTATAGGCAGGGTGTATTCAGACCCCAACCTAATTCGCTGGCAGTCTGGGAGGACCACCTCCCACCCTGCTCAGGGTGCATATCCATATAGAGACATATAGCAATTATGTGATCAAACATATATATTATATATTTTTACTTCTATATTTCTTCAAGGGCTGGAGATCAGCCTGTAGGCAATACACCCTGTACTTCTGAGTTTTCCTGCAACAGGATATCCTTATTTTTGGCCACAAGCATTAAGGTCTAACAGTTTCCTGTATATCTGTAGACACATTACCTCTGCCTAGGGGGGTTTGCATATTGGAGTTATTTCACCCTAGGTTCCCTGGTTTTCATTACACATATAGGGGGCTCTACACAGATTGACCCCCTGCTATTGTCAGAATACAACACCGGGGTATGCCCTGCTATGTCTGTGCCCCATTGATTGGCCTGCTATGTCTGTGCCCATAAGAACTGCCTGCTATGTCTGTGCCCATAAGATTGGCCTGCTGTGTCTGTGCCCATAAGATTGGCCTGCTGTGTCTGTGCCCATAGATTGGCCTGCTGTGTCTGTGCCCATAAGATTGGCCTGCTGTGTCTGTGCCCATAAGATTGGCCTGCTATGTCTGTGCCCATAAGATTGGCCTGCTGTGTCTGTGCCCATAAGATTGGCCTGCTGTGTCTGTGCCCATAAGATTGGCCTGCTATGTCTGTGCCCATAAGATTGGCCTGCTATGTCTGTGCCCATAAGATTGGCCTGCTATGTCTGTGCCCATAAGATTGGCCTGCTATGTCTGTGCCCATAAGATTGGCCTGCTGTGTCTGTGCCCATAAGATTGGCCTGCTATGTCTGTGCCCATAAGATTGGCCTGCTATGTCTGTGCCCATAAGATTGGCCTGCTATGTCTGTGCCCATAAGATTGGCCTGCTATGTCTGTGCCCATAAGATTGGCCTGCTAGGTCTGGCCCATAAGATTGGCCTGCAATACCTGTGCCCAATAAAATGGCCTGCTATGTCTGTGCCCCATTGGATAGCCTGCTATGTCGGTGCCTACTTGGATGGCCGGCTATGCCTGTGACTATTTGCTTGGCTAACCTTTCTGTGTCCATTCGTTTGACCTGCTGAGACTATGCCCCAAGGACGGGCCTACGCTGTTGGTACCGAACCCCTTTTGGCCGCAGGCCTGGGGTAATATCACTGAGGAAAACCCAGTGCACACCAGTGACATGGAGATAGGCAGGTGTCCGGGCAAACACCATTGCCATAGTGTTCGAGAGGACACCAGTATACGGCCATCTGAATATGGCGGGAAGGGTGAAGGCCCTAAACCTCATGCCTGAAGGGCAAAGTTTCTTATGAAGACCCCGGACACATCCATGGTTTACTCCAAACCGGCGACTGCACGTCTCCAAGGAGAACTTCGCACCGGCAGGGACCGGTATTCAGACTCCTTCAGGAGAAAGCTGTGTTTTTCCCTTGTCTTTACCATCTACTCTGTATATGCCTCCCGGAGTCCCTATAGGTTCGGTAGTTTTTTCCTGCGTTAGGTTAGCTCCTGGCCCTGTCCAGTGGGATTTACTTTTCTTACCTTCCGGCCTGCTGTTTACATTCTATCCGAGATAGAATGGGTGTATTTTCTCTTATCTTCGTTTATTGTTGCTTTTTTGTTTTGTTTTGTTTTTTTCATGACTTCCTTTTCCTATTCGCTCGGGTCGTCGTGAGGCCTGACTTGGTCTCCTCCGACCTCCCGGGCACTCGTGGATTGCGGAGAACGTCTCCAGCTTTCCTCGGACTACCAACAGCCTACCAGGACCCCGCGCGCGTGCACGGGATCCGGATAGTCGGTTGATAGTTTTCCATTCCTTGTTTCCCAGATTGCCCTCAGCCTTATGCTGACATTTGTAATTGGTGCGCCCTACGGTTTTGGTCACCCTTAATCTCTAGGGACTCTAGTTTGCACCACAGGAGGGTGCGGCCCTCCATCACCTCGATCCGAGTATATTTATTTTCAGGAGCAGTGGGCGAATCCTCTCATACGGAACCGGATACTGATTTGTTATTAGAGGGCGCAGTCCCTCACTCGTCATCAACCAGATACTGGGCTGGATACAAAGTACAAGTTGGGTGGACCCATTCTCATAGAGAGAACCGGTCTCGGATGTAGACTCTGCTGTTGGTTACTAATGGGTGCGGCCCGCTCAGGCTAGCACCCGGACGCTCTCACGGTATGCGATCACAGTAGTAGAGAGCGCGGCTCTTTCATGCACTCGACGCTCTACAGTACCGGCCATTTGTTCATCACACAGGCTTGTGCCTGTGCAAGACATTGCTGACTACATAGAGGGGCGTCCCTCCGGAATTCAATTAGAGCTGCCATCCACGTTACTGGCTTCGTCCTAGAGGACTGCCTGGTCATGCAAGTATTACATGTTTGGACTAGATCCCTCTATTCTATCTCCCGTGATGGATCTACTGGATCCGGGCTGCTCTAAAACACGCGAGAAATACTCAGAGGTATAACGGGGGGAGTCTCCCATTTATTTACACACACTCCTGGAAATGGTACACTAACGGATGGTCCTCCGGTATTTTGAGAGTGCAGGTTTTTGGCATATTCGGCACCATATAATACAGAGTTTGCTTTCTGTTTTAGATATCCAGACCATTACTAGCAAACTGAGCAGAAAGTTTCCCCCATGTCAAGATGTCGGGAGATACGGAGACCTTCATGGAGCAAACAGGCACCGCCTTGCTCGGGTAACAACATTAAGGAAGGACTGTTGCCCGGTCTGAAGGTAAAACCGTACGTATGGGTCATATGGTAAATCAGGAATCCTCGTTTGTCTTGACTTCTCCGGTCTTTTGATCTTGGGATAAAATCGGAGCGCATACCTGGTGAACATGGTTCGGAGATGGAGGACCCTTCGTCTATACTCTATTCATCCCTCACGGGAGCCGTCTGTTTTTGGATTCGCGCTACCCCCTTTTTTTTCAACTACCGTCGAGGGGATCTATGAGACTTTACGGAGGTACCTGGTGTACCCCGACTCCTACAGACATCTTTCACTCTTTGACGAGGGATGGAAATCTGCGTTCCGGTTGGCTTTTCCCTTCCTTTGAAGGTTTCCAGGATTCGCTATTCCCAGTATAGTCGACCACCGTCCTTCCACACAAGTTCAGTTCGGAACCCTGAATGGACGTCCTTTGGAGTCTTTCTCTACTGCGTCCAAGGTTTACTCAGTCCATTTGGAATCTTAGAATCACTTAGAATACGGCTAGTTTGGCCACGCTCTTGCCTGCATTATGAAATTATTCTCGGATGAGACATATCACCGGGTAGGACAGGAAGGAACGAAAGTTCCTCCTCGGTTTCTAATACGATTTTGGTAGTGGACTTGGGCGCATTCCTTGAAATTGGAGATCTACCTGCAAGACCGCATCGCCGAATATCCCTGGCACGATCGGAGGAACCGCCTTACGGATCATGAGTTGAGACGGTGACAGTTTCTTCTCGCGTCCCCAAGTCCGAACTTGACCTTTGATATTAAAACTACAGGAAGGTGGCTGATAGGTCAGCTTGCCAGCTCATGGACCGGCTGCTAGGAAACAAGTCGCAACCACATACAATGGATTTACCAGCGGATGGTACTTTTTTCCGTAATTGAGATGCTTCGTCGGCTGGCATTTTCTTTTATCCGTCTACTGTCAATTATCGAACTTGGAATGTCCAATTAGGATTACTCTGATATTTCCTGCAATAGATACCAGCGACACAAACAGCGTTGGATTGGTGAATTGAGCGTTGAAACAGCAAATACGAAGCCTCCTGTCATGTTATAAAATTGTAGATTATGCTAGCTTTAGTGTACCTATAATCTTAATTTTATTAATGACAGGAGGCGAGTATTTCCCACCCATTCTTGTCCCTCCCTTGTTTAATGTTATAGTTTAGATTATCAGGTACGTATGCAACTCTGTTTGTTGTCTCTGATACCTGTCGCTTGTTCATTATGTCTGTGTTTCTTTTCATAAGTAGGGTTGGGATATCTACATATTAAGGTTAATTTTGGTTGCTACATTGGGTACCTACATGTTTATTCTGAGTACATTTAATTGGATAATCAACCTGTTCGATTCTGTTTTTCTCTCGTTTCAGTTTACAGTCCATCAACACTATCTAGTTTGACGGTTACTCTCGGATGGTGGACATCGTTATATTCATCGTATCTAGGACTTCGTTTCTTCCCCATGATGTTCTCTGCCTTTTATTCTGTTTTGTCGCAGCTTGAAAGAGGAAATGATGCATGGGGAGGGGAGTTTTATAGTACCTAACTTTTTTCTGATTGGTTGTTTTTTCTGTGCTGCTGTGGAGTTCTAGTAAAGAGAGACTTAAGCAAATACTCGCCTCCTGTCATTAATAAAATTAAGATTATAGGTACACTAAAGCTAGCATAATCTACAATTAGCAGCAGCGATTCGTACGACAACAGCTGCAATAAAAAAAATACAGAGAAATAAGTAGCAACAGTGACCCAAACACTATACAGTAAGGCCCATACTGCTGCTGTGGATCATCTGTGGCCAATTCCCCAAAATACTTCTAAAAAAATACTGAAAATTAATAGTGGAGACCCAGCCTGCAGGAACAGTTATTGTCAGCAAAACAGCAACTAATTCGGAAGCAGACAATATAACAGACATATTATTTATGAGCCGTCAGTGGAAAAAAAAAAAAGATTAATGACAGACTCATTAATTTGTCACAGGTTCATTTTCATTATACGTAAGACCTGGTCAAAACAATAACTACCGACAGGAAAGGGAAGTAGGCTTTATGAAATTGTACCGTTCATTGTTCGAACATAAAAGTCTTAAATAATGGCATTAAATAATATTGGTATCTGTAGCACATACTGTACAACCTACACACGGTGTATGTGTTAATGGGTCACTATGGGTAACAAAACTAATGTAGCCCTCTGTAGTGGTTGTGGTGATAGAAGATCTTTATAGGATTAGCGGATTAAAAAGGAAAATATTTACGCCCAGACTGTGCAAATAAGTATATATATATATGTGAGAAAAAAACCTGACCTTAATTTCTTCATTTAAGATATTTGACTGAGACTTTATAGCAGTAGAAGGAATAAGAACAACAATCCTTACGCATTTTGTGCCTCACACGTACTTCATCGTAGATAATATTTACACTTGCCCAACCTAGCAACGACATCTTCGTTTCTGTATTAATAGTTTTATATAGAGAAAAAGAACGTTTGTTCGGAGCAGATTGTGAGTGAATTTGAGAATCAGTGAAAGTTTACACCTTCCACTGGCGCTCGGAGAGCATCACGGACCAAAAGTAGTTAATTGTGTATTCTACTGGATTTCCCTTAATCTCCATAATTATAATAAACGCTGGGGTTTTCAGCGCTATGTAAAAAGCTCTTTAGTGCATCATGTAAGCTTTTTATCATTCATCACATGTAACCCATAATAAAATGCATCGGAATAAGGATAATAATGGATAATAATGAAAATGTACCAATATCGCAGCCTATCAATTTGAAGCAGGAGCTACGTTTTAATATATCAACAAATTTCTCAGATATTTTCCATTTGAGATATAATAAGAGGGGAGGGAGAAGGTATAAAAAGGTTTATCTGAACAGTGATAGATGTATTCATACACACAATCCTAGTATATACACATTCACAGAACTTTTATTATCTCATACCTCACACTCACCACACTCATCATTTACAGCAAGCATCCACTAAGGGCACAAACAAAACTGGCTCTCATTAGATAACAGAACTACAAACCTCTCATGTACCACATGTTACAAATGCATAGTCACAAATAGTGATGTCGCGAACGTAACATTTTCGGTTCACGAACGGCGAACGCGAACTTCCGCAAAAGTTCGCGAACCGGCGAACCCGGCGAACCGCCATAGACTTCAATTGGCAGGCGAATTTTAAAACCCACAGGGACTCTTTCTGGCCACAATAGTGATGGAAAAGTTGTTTCAAGGGGACTAACAACTGGACTGTGGCATGCCGGAAGGGGATCCATGGCAAAACTCCCATGGAAAATTACACAGTTGATGCAGAGTCTGGTTTTAATCCATAAAGGGCATAAATCACCTAACATTCCTAAATCACAATGGATATGGATTGACACCTGACATATGACATATTGACACCTTGACATATGGATTGACACCTGTCCTCAGAGACCCTGATACACACTGACACAGAGCAGAATAGGGACTGTTCCCCATACATAGGGTCACTTGGCAGATATGTATTGACACCTGTCCTCAGAGACCCTGATACACACTGACACTGAGCAGAATAGAGACTGTTCCCCCTACATAGGGTCACTTGGCAGATATGGATTGACACCTGTCCTCAGAGACCCTGATACACACTGACACAGAGCAGAATAGGGAATATTCACTAAATGCCAAACATTGTTATACAGGGGAATATTCAGTAAATAAGGATAAGGGGGGGACCTACTGTCCTCCCCCCCGGCCCCACCCCTGCGCGGTGAGTGGGGGCCATAAAAATAATGAGGGGGGACCTACTGTATGATGTTGTGTCGATCAGGTAGTGTAAGGGTTACGCCCGCTTCACAGTGACAGACCAAACTGTTTAACGCACCGCAAACAGTCCATTTGCACAACTGCAAACTCCCCATTTTCACAAGGTTGGATACCAAGCTAGCCATGTCCCGTTCCTTGTCCTCACTGATGTCATTGAAGGTCTCTTCCTCCACCCAGCCACGTACAACACCAAGGCTCCCCGAAAGGTGACAACAAGCCCCCTGGGACGCCTGCTGTGTTTGGTCTTCCACGTCCTCAAAGCCACCTTCCTCCTCTGACTCGTCTTCTTCAGACTCCTCTCTCTGCGTTTCCTGTCTCTGCGTTATTATAAGGTGTGTTAAGTAGTACTATTCTTATCAGTTTAATCCCTGTTACGAGTAGAGGACTATTTTCTTGTTTCGCCAAACCCCTTCAAAGATAGAAAAAGCGGTATGAGTGGAAGAAACGAGGAAATGTGGTCAGGTGGTGGTGCCAGCCCCACCGAGGGCTTGTACCCAGGTATGCTAATAAACTGAAAAAAGAAAAAAAATCTCCCAAGAAGGAGATCTAAAACTGGCATAGGAAAAGGTTAGACAACTATAATAAAGTGATACCTACAAATCCTAGTGAGCATAGGTGTATAATAGAGGGAGAAAGGGAAAGCAGAGTAATGCTTCCTAATACTGTGGTTAGTACCCTTTGTTAAAGTAATTTGAGTAATGGGCAAAAGTCTTTATTGTATCATTTATAAATAACAAAGGGATACTATACTAATTCCCCTATAGTGGCTAACTGTGTAATAATGGTAATACTATTACCTATTATATAATATTGCCAGGGGCAAGGAAATTCCCTCTAAATAGATAGGTATATGCAGAGAGTATGGAGACCGGAGTGATGCTGTCATAAAAAGTGTCAATAAGGTGATATAAAGTTAAATGTATCACAGACACACAGCCACCCTTTCTCTTAACTAGTTTCCAGAAATGCTGGATAGGTAGAAGGGCTATAAAGACTCAGAGAGGTCTAAGAAGAATCCTCTAAACTAGCCCTAATCTCCATAAACACCTTCAAGGGTGTTCTAAGCTAAAGCTCAATCTAAACGATTAGATGACTGCCTGATTTCCCATCACAGATGCTGGCTAGGAATAACACTGTGCACGACAAAGAGTGGGTCTAAGGTGCGCAAAGGTGCGACTGACTAGGTTTGTCACCTCCTCAAAAGGACGCATGAGCCTACAGGTATTGCGCATGAGCGTCCAGTAAAAATTCCCAACTCCCCAGAGGCTGTCCTAGCACCCAGGTCATACAAATATTCATTAACGGCTTTTTCTTGTTGGAGCAGGCGGTCGAACATTAGGAGTGTTGAATTCCAACATGTTGGGCTGTTGCAAATCAAGCGCCTCACTGGCATGTTGTTTCGCCGCTGGATATCTGCAAAGTGCGCCATGGCCGTGTAGGAATGCCTGAAATGACCACACACCTTCCTAGCCTGCTTCAGGATGTCCTGTAAGCCTGTGTACTTATGCACAAAGCGTTGTACGATCAGATTACACACATGTGCCATGCACGGCACATGTGTCAACTTGCCCAACTTCAATGCCGCCAACAAATTTGTTCCGTTGTCACAAACCACTTTGCCGATCTCAAGTTGCTGCGGAGTCAGCCACTTTTCCACCTGTGCGTTCAGGGCGGACAGGAGTGCTTGTCCGGTGTGACTCTCTGCTTTCAAGCAAGTCAAACCCAAGACGGCGTGACACTGCCATATTCGGGATGTGGAATAGTACCTGGGGAGCTGGGGGGGTGCCGCTGATGTGGAGCAAGACGCAGCAGCAGAAGAGGACTCAGCCGAGGAGGTTATGGAAGAGGATGGAGTAGGAGGAGTAGAGGAGGTGGCAGCAGGCCTGCCTGCAAGTCGTGGCGGTGTCACCAACTCCTCTGCAGAGCCACGCATTCCATGCTTGGCAGCCGTCAGCAGGTTTACCCAAAGCGCAGTGTAGGTGATATACCTGCCCTGACCATGCTTTGCAGACCAGGTATCAGTGGTCAGATGGACCCTTGCCCCAACACTGTGTGCCAGACATGCCATTACTTCCTTTTGCACAATCGAGTACAGGTTGGGAAATGCCTTTTATGAAAATAAATTTTGTCCGGGTACCTTCCACTGCGGTGTCCCAATAGCTACAAATTTTTTGAACGCCTCAGACTCCACCAGCTTGTATGGTAAAAGCTGGCGGGCTAATAGTTCAGACAAGCCTTCTTACGCTCAAACATGTCCTTGACAGACACATGACTGTGGGCAGATGAGCAGGAACTGCTCAAGGTTAGAGACGGAGTGGCGGATGGTTGAGAGGGGGCAAGGAGGACAGCAGTGGTTGATGTGGCTGAAGATGCTGGACCAGGAGGAGGATGGCGGCTTCGAGTTTGTGTGCTGCTTGTACTCATGTGTTGATCCCATAGGCGTTTGTGATGTGCGATCATGTGCCTACGCAAAGCAGTTGTACCTGGGTGGGTGTTGAACTTCCCACGACTCAGTTTCTTTTGGCACAGGTTGCAAATGGCATCGCTGTTGTCAGAGGCAGACACACAAAAAAAATTCCACACTGCTGAGCTCTGCAAAGATGGCATTCTGGTGATGGACACAGCCTGCGTTGATTAGCGTGCTGTTGGGCTGATCCCGGGTGCTGATGCATGCTATCTGACTGTGCCACTAGCTCCTTGCGACAACCTCCCCCTGCTTCCAACTCGTCTCCTCCTCCTCTCTGTCTCCCCATGTGAACTTTCGCCCTGTTCTTCTTATTGCCGAGCGGGCACCCACGTGACATCCATGGACGCATCGTCATCATCAACCGCTTCACTTGTATCTGACAACTCAGCAAGGAAGCAGCAGCGGGTACAACATCATCATCATCACACCGTACGTCCATGTGTGTAATGCTGCCTGACTGAGACATATCCCTGTTATCTACATCCTTTGGCAATAATGGTTGCTCATCACTCATTTCTTCAAACGGATGTGTAAATAACTCCTCTGACAGAATGCTTGCTATTGTGACACCAGATATGAGTGGCACTGTGCACTGGCAGAGGTTGGCAGAGTACACGCTGTAGGCCTGACACACACTTATGAAGGACACTGACTGCTATTATATTACAGTCAAACACTTTTTTTGTTTTTAAATGCACGCTATTGTGACACCAGAGATTAGTGGCACTGTGCACTGGCAGAGGTTGGCAGAGTACATGCTGTAGGCCTGACACACACTTATGAAGGACACTGACTGCTATTATATTACAGTCAAAACCTTTTTTGTTTTTAAATGCAAGCTATTGTGACACCAGATATGAGTGGCACTGTGCACTGGCAGAGGTTGGCAGAGTAGATGCTGTAGTTCTGACACACCCGCTTGAAGACAACTAACTGCTATTCAATCTATAACAGTGAATTTTTTTTTTTTTTAAATGCACACTATTGTGACAAAAGATATGAGTGGCACTGTGCACTGGCAGAGGTTGGCAGAGTACACGCTGTTGGACTGACACACAGACGCTTGCAGACAACTAACTGCTATTCAATCTATTACAGTGAAAAAAAAAATTTTGTTTTTAAATGCAAGCTATTGTGACACCAGATATGAGTGGTGGCCCTGGGCAAGTGGGCACAGTATCCACTGTGAGCCTGACACAGAAGCTGGCAGGCAGGCAACTGCAATTAGATTACACAGGGAAAAAAGCAGACTGATGTTCTAGCCCTAAAAAGGGCTTTTTGGGGTGCTGTCCTTACAGCAGAGATCAGATGAGTCCTTCAGGACTGTAGTGGACACTGAATACACTAGCCTAGCTATCAAATCAGCAGCAGCTACACTTTCCCTCCTCTCACTAAGATTGCAGCTTCAGAATGAATCTAAAATGGATGCTGTACAGGAGGTGGGAGGGTCTGGAAGGGAGGGTCTGCTGCTGATTGGCTGGAATGTGTCTGCTGACTGTGAGGCACAGGGTCAAAGTTTACTCAATAATGACGAATAGGGGCGGATCGAACCGCGCATATGTTCGCCCGCCGTGGCGAACGCGAACACGCTATGTTCGCCAGGAACTATTCGCCAGCGAACCGTTCGGTACATCACTAGTCACAAACAATGCATGTAGGAAGGATCAAGAATTCATACAACTGGTTTAAATAAAAAGATCCAATTGGTGCAATATGTAAGAGATATGCCATCCAGCTTACCATAAATACACAAAAACAAGCTATTTGACCCTTTTAATTATCAGACACAATTTGTATATTTGCAACATAAGAAATATTGTATAGTCCCTTTAATTGTTTTAGCCCTGTATTTATTTCTGCAAACATTGAATAAAAGTATAGGGGAAATAAGCCCCTATTTTACTGTATCGCCCAGCAGTCATGAAAAGATAAAATAGAGCTTAGAGGTTTTTTTTAAGGTTAATAATGTTTATTCAAAATTACATGACATATCTGACTGACTGCCTGTCTGTCTGTGAGATTCTTGAGATATCAAAATAAATCACAATACCAACGGTCAAATGGTTCGCAAATCTCTTCAGAACCCCAAGATAGCATCATTTCCACCTACTGCATACTTAACCATTACACTTTATATCATATTACATGATTTAAATGAACACTTCACACTTATAAAGCACGTCAGCTCATCCACAGACCTCAGACAAGCAACCTTTAGCTCCTACAGAGACCTTAGACCTCCTCCACAGATCTCAGACCAACAACCTTCAGCTCCTCCACAGATGTCAGACCAAAAACCTTCAGCTCCTCCACATACCTCAGACATGTAACCTTCAGCTCCTCCACAAACATCAGTCCAACAACTTTCAGCTCCTCCACAGATCTTAGATTAACAACCTTCATTTCCTCCACAAACCTCAGACCAGCAACCTTCATTTCCTCCACAGATCTCAGTCCAACAACTTTCAGCTCCTCCACAGACCTCAGAGCAACAACCTTCAGCTCCTCCACAAACCTCAGACCAACAACTTTGAGCTCCTCCACAGACCTCAGACCAACAACCTCCAGCTGTGTGTGTGTGTGCATACATAGGGCACAGTTTAAGAGACTTGTCAATGAGATGTCCTGATAGGGTTAGAGTTAGGGCAAGTACATGGTTTTTAGTAGGGTTTCTTTAACTTTAGGGCAGTGCTTAGACACCCATTACTTTGTCTGTGTAAGATTGGTAACCTCTGCTAATCTCTGGGGGCCACGTATATCTAGGAGGTGCCCTGCAGTTTGAGACCACAGCATTGCATAGTGACAGTAAAACCATACAACAATGCATGGATAAAATCCCCCATCGAGAATTAAAATGCAACAATATAAGAATGTGACAAGTAAACAGCTGTATCGTCTCCACACCCTCTATGGTCCATATTTGAATAAGGTTCCCCTTCTCTCTTCATTTAATTCAGCTGTGCCTTTTATCTCATGTGGTCCTTGTAGAGATAGTAATTATTTTCATCAGTGTTCAAGTGCAGAACTGACGATAAAGACTTGATTGCCCTATAATCTGCTCAAATAATCATCTCATTTTCATTCATGTTCATTCATGAAGTTCATTCGTTACATAGTATTTTAATGAAAACACTTTCTTTAAGGAAAAGTGGTTTCTATACCTTATACATATGTAGAACACATGTTTACAAAGAGCAAAGAAGCACTGTTTTGAATACAAAGATATTAATATATTTGCTACAATCTTTATTTTTGAAAGGGGCAGTTTAAGCATTAAAGGGACACTCCAGGTACCAAAACAACTTCATCTACATGAAGTTGTCATGGTGGCAGAAGGCACCTGAAGGCACCTTTACCTCAATGGGCTAAATCGTTCTCGAACAGTTTAATCCCAAAGTTGCCTTTAGCGGTGATGACCACTTTCCCCCAGGTGGCATCTGGCTTTTGAATTTTCAGATTCAGGATATGCTGCCGGGCAGGGACGCCGCTGATTGTCTGACTCTAGCCAATCAGTGACTCCTCATTTACTAAACTGGCTTGGAAAAGGTACGTTACTCTCCAAGCCAGTTTAGTGAATGCGGAGTCAATGAATGGCTGTGAGCATCAGCTGACCACTCTCATTCAATCAGCGGAGCCTCTGCCCTGTGGCACTTCGCACTTCCTGTAAGTGAAAATTCAAAAGCCGGATGCTGCCTGGAGGGAAGCGAACATCTCCACTGAAGACCATTTTGGGGTTAAACAAGAATGGTTTAACTCCTTGAGGTAAGAGTGCTGCCAGGGACCTCCTGGCACCATTACGACTTCATTTAGATGAAGTTGTTTTGGTTCCTGGAGTGTCACCTTAAGATATAGTGGTCTTGGTGCATAGGCCTTTTGTCCTTTTCTGAGAAACAGCAATGTTTACATTTGTCTGAAAATACCCTAAAATATAGCAAAGGTAGAGCTAATACAATAAACACAAATTTATTACAGCAAGTATTAAAAACAAAGATAAGAATTAGCTGCCAATAAAAACAAGATAACTGCCACTAGCGCCATTTCTTCATCAATTTCTTCAAATTGGTCTTAATATTCGCCATCAAGGAAATAGTGCCCACAGATGACTGGCAGCATACTAATTACACAGAGCCGTAGTGGTTATGGTACATAGGCTGCCTTTCTTTCTGTGTGAAAGTTTAAATTTGTTATAACCTGTATCTGTGTGCATAAATGCCATAAAACGTAAAGCATTCTGGGTCCCTAATAGCCCCCTGAGTGAGGAGGTATAGCAATCATGGACTAGAAAGTACTTATTATCCCTTAAGTAGGTGTTTAAACTTGTTGAACATGTTTTATATATAGCAAAGAAGCTCTGTCTTAAGTGGGAGGAATATATTAAATATTAGTCAAAAATATTCCACGAAAAAAAGGTGTAAATCACATCAGAAATGCGCAGCACTGATCTTCCAACTCCCAGTATTACTAAATGCTACATAATATAAATGTTAGTAAAGGAAAAAGACTAAAGTAAAATAGTAGCACCAATACAGATGAAAAAATTGGGCGTCTATTCCACAAAATGATATCTCGAGTTTTTAAAAAATAATTATGGGGTATACCCTTTATTAAGCCGCTTACGGACAAAACAAAAACACAGTGTAATAATCGTGAAACACTCGTGAAACTATAGGTGAATTAAAAACTGGGTGGATACAGTTTGGATATTCTACAACAGTAGTGAGGGTGGCCGAAAAATAATATATTTTTCGGCCACCCTCACTACTGTTGTCCGTAAGCGGCTTAATAAAGGGTATACCCCATAATTATTTTTTAAAAACTCGAGATATCATTTTGTGGAATAGACGCCCAATTTTTTCATCTGTATTGGTGCTACTATTTCACTTTAGTCTTTTTCCTTTACTAGTGTTTGGGATTCATGCCCCCTGATATCTCTGTAACCCCTCAGGAATCTTGATGTGGGCTTAGTCCACTACATAGTGTTCCTTTCTTGTTTCTGTAATATAAATGTTTTTCATGAAAAATTTGCATTCTTTTGAATTTTATTTATATTGCGCTAATCTTAATTGTGATGTGTATCCCTTGAATTCAATGGGTAATTGGCCAGAGATTTGGATGAGAGGGAAAGACTCAGTAAAGCAATGCATGGGAGTGATGCTACACATATTCCGAAAATGTCATGTGCCAGTTTGGCATGCCAACAGCACTGCCCATGCATACTTAAATATTGTATGAATTATTGTGACTTAGGATACAGCTCTTATTATTTATTTGTTTATTTTATTTGGACATTTTTATTTCTACATTTGTACTCACATAGTCTTAGTGGCACCTTCTACAATTACAAATATACAATTAATTAGATACCGCCAACATATTTCACAACGCTGCACAATAAGTAAACAGACACTAAATTCTAACAAAAAACGATTGACATACTAGAACAGTAGGTGAATGGGACCCTGCCCTAATGATACAGGATGCATACCTAGATACTGTCTACTCTTCATAAGTATTAGGGCTCCTGAAGTTAGTTACCGATCTCTGGAGGTCACCAATTGTTTAATACAATGCAAAGCCCTTTCAAAAAGATTTAAAAGTTACATTGCTCTGTAGGTGAGCTGCCAGATTATATTTTGTAATGCGATAAATGGAGGGTCCTTTACATATTGTTTTATCAAAGCCTACAAGCACAAATCCTTCTTTTCAGCTGTGTGTCCTATTACCACAATAATGAGCAGTTCGTAGTTGCGCCATAATGCCTCATGTTTTAATTAGATGTAATTAAACAGGACAGCAAGTATCGGGTGCATGTGTTATCCTTGTGTTGGACTTACAAAGGACTTATAAAGTGAATAGAAACATCAGTTCGACTAATTGAACAATGTGACGTTACAAAAAAAAAAAAAGAAAGAAGGGAAGATTAACTTACTTTATAAATGTCCAATGTTCCAAATGAACACTTACAATTTCTTTATCTCACATTGAGTTGCGACACGCAATAAAACAGCCAACGTGATACAATTTAACTTATTTTATTATTCTGTTGTAACTGAGAAAATAATTTATCACATGCATTATATAATTATCGGCTGCGGTTTATTGCGTCTAATTCTTCCCCATAGAAAACTAAGAGTAAGTGCAGTAAATGAAACAATGAATTTTTGTTTGGGTGTGAATGTGTTAAACCCTTATTTGTTACAGATATTGAGAGAGCTGCATTGCTCTAGCCAATCAGAATCGTCCCTTTTCCGAGTCGTTGGCCAGCTGTATAAAGTAACGGCAGTGTGTTAGCAATTTATTGTGACGGTAGCTTGGTTCGACTGAAACCGTGTTTTTCTTTTTGTGGATTAATGATACTGTCTCACATCCCCGTTTTAAGGAATTTTATTTTTGTAGATTCCCATTTGAGAATTAATTGGCATCGGTTAACAACACTGGATTAGGCAAGTCAAAAATATATATTTCATTTACAGCAAGGGTAGCTGAACGATATCCCCCCAGCTGTAGCAAAAATCCAAACTATCAAGGTTTCTACCAAAGTGAGAATTCAAATATAACTCAAAGGGAATTTCAAATTTAATGCCAAAGTATAGCTGTCTTACAGAATGTTTCCAGATCCACTATTTATACCTTGAATTTTAAATTAACTTAAAGTCCAACTTTAATGAATAATCCTGTATGTTGCTCTGCCAGAGATGAGACTTCAAGTTTCAGTACATCTAATGCGCCATTCAACTGCACCATTTTAAAGGTTAAGAAACACACATTCCTGCCAATCAGACAACAGGTCCTGATACTTCCTGGTTTGGTTAGCTCGGTGGAGTTAAACTTAAGAGGCAGCAAATGCCCAGAGCACCTGCCTTGCAAAGGCTTCTCATTGAGCTGCATTTGGAAAGTCTGTGATTGGACAGCTGGGGAAGTTTGGTCTAGGGAAAAAGGGGAGGTTGTACAATGGTAGCAGACAAGAAAATTGCAGCTTTTGCAAACTGTTTTAGATGTACCTCCAATGAAACAAAAATGCATAATTAAATGCAGACATATTTTCATTAGTGGTAAATAGTGTTTGTTTTTCTTTGTATTTGGGTAATGGAGTGTCCCTTTAAGTGTTAATTCCACACTATCAGTGTTGTTAAAAAAGGCATGTTCTCCAGGCATCAAAAGCCCCAGTTTATGTCACATAATGGTTTTCCATTGAACCGAGGTATGGTGTCTACAGACAATTAGCAACACAACTTCTACACTCAATAAATGTACTCTCAAACACAGTGCAGATTAAACGAGTGGCATCCCACCTCCCCTTCCCACTTAGTACATTTTTTTTTTTACTTAGAAGTACAAGACTGCCTTCAAGTAAAAGTAAGGTAGTGACAGAAGAAAAAAGGCTCACAGTATAACATTGAGCTTCTGTGTAAGTTCCATTAAGGCTTTATAGATGCTTTCTACTGTTGAAAGATAAAAGCAGAACTATAACTCTTTGTAAGTCCTGCTATGCAGCTGTTCAACATAATACATCTATAGGTGATGACATCACATATAACTTTATTATTTTTGTTGTTATTGGGGGGGGGGAGGGGGATACACTAGCAAGCAACATTACTAAAATAAATAAATACATAATTGGGAAAAAATAATTGCTTTTCTTAATTTTGATCTTTCATCTGTATAGTAGATATCTCCCTTAATAGAATTTGTACCCTTATGTGGGATTACCCTACTTAATGGTACCAAATTAGGGAGCTGTTTAGTAGATAGCTCCAGAATTTGTTACCCTTACATGGTATTTACATATTTAAGGATACTAACTTAGGAAGCTGTCTACTAAGCACCACTCCCTTATTTGGTACCATTAAATAGGGTAATCCCACATAAGGGTACCAATTTAATGAATTTACAAGAATGAATTAATGAGCAAATCACACATCAAAGAATATCAGTCATTTGCGACTCGTTCATTAGTCCACTCTTCTATTGTGCCATTTGTCGGAATTCAGAAAATTAGCCAAATTAGTAGATTTTTTTTGTTTGAATTGTGATTCTTCTGAACTGGAATGCCCAATACTATTTACAATTAACAAAACTGTGTTTGAAACCTGAAGCCAAAGGGATTCTACGTTTTTGTCCATTCTCTGTGTTCTCCTAAATTGTGTTTTTACTTATTAGCGTATGACTATGGTCTTCTGTGGACCTCTTGTTCATTGTGCTAAAGGGGTTTCAGCTACACTTCGCTGTTGAGGTGCAAAGAAGACTGAAATTATAATCTGGGGTTGCTGTATCTCTGAGGAATTTTAGGAATTTTTTTAGCAAGCCTTTTGGTTGAGCACTTCTCTTGTTGGTGGGATCAGTCTAATATGTAAATTAATAAGTTTACTTCTGTAATGGCAAGTGAGCTGAAGCTTGTTTGATCTGAGTAGATTAAACAGAGCATACAATACTTAAATTTTGTCATTTCTCATAACTGCTGTTTGGGCATATTTGCAGTTCCACAGTACATTCCTTATCAAATTTGTAATTAAACCCTCATTACACAGTTTACAATCATTGTAACAGATTTTATAATGTTAAATTCATTTTTATGTGTATTTTGTTTTTTTTTTGCTGACCTTGACTATCGTTCAATAATGTTTTACAACACACACTACTGTGGAGATGGGATACTTTGGTTCAATGTCTACAGATGTCTCTATGTTCTATAATAGGCTCTCGATGAATGCTTAGTTTTTCATTCTAATATGTTGCAGGTTTAAAACTATAGCAGTGCTCTGTGATGCCAAGTGTTGCTTTAAGCCACGCATGTCAAACTCAAAGGCTAACACGGGCCCTATAAACAAGGTCTAAGTTAATGTGGGACACAAAAAAATATAAAACTTAGTTTTTTATAGAAACTTAGGTTTATTTAGAAAAGTACAGTATAAAAAAGTTGTCTAACTGACACTGGATGTCCTCACGTAAACAAAATAGCTAATTTATTTTAAGGAGATGTGCATTTGCATATAACATATGTTTCAGTCCAACTACCTTGACATTTAAAGAAAAGTTTGGTAATATGACTGAAATGGTCCACTCTAATTGAAAACACCAGGGCGGGAGAGGAATGGGATGGCCGGCTAGCTCATGGAGAGGTGAGGGAGGGAGGCGGGCAGTAAGCATTCTATTTCATGAAGAGCTAAAGGAGGGATGGAGGCCAGGTTATGGAGAGCTGAGTGATGATGGGGGCGTCCGGCTGGCTATTGGAAAGCTGAGGGAGGAAGGAGGGCGGGTGACTTACTGCCACGGCGAGGGAGCTGTAATCTCCCTGCTCTGCTCCCTCGCGCGGCTTGCAATGCCGGGAGCTGGGCTATGATATCACTCCTGCTCTCCAAAGGTAGAGAGACTGGGTGGTTTCAAATTAAAATAAAAAAGTAATTATTTGTTAGTGACTGTGTGTGTGTGTCTGTGAGTGTGTCTGTCTGTGAGTGTCTGTCTCTGTCTGTGAGTGTGTCTGTCTCTGTCTGTTAATGTGTGTCTGTCTCTGTCTGTGAGTGTGTGTCTGTCTTTGTCTGTGTGTCTGTCTGTGAGTGTGTGTCTGTCTGTGAGCGTGTGTTTGTGTATGTCTGTCTGTCTGTCTGTCTCTGAGGGTGTTTGTCTGTATGTATGTGAGTTTGTGTCTGCCTGTATTTGAGTGTGTGTGTCTGTTTGTCTGTGAGTGAGTGAGATCATGTATGTCTGTAAGTGTGTATGTCTGTGTGTGTGTCGGTCAGTGAGTAACCTTTTTTCCCACGCCGTGCTGGTGATACCACGACTGGCCCCACCTCCATGGCTGAGATCATCTATCATGACGATCCCACAGGAAAGCATTGGGAGACTATTGCTCATGCACAGCAAAATGCCACTGCGCCAATTTAACTTTTCAGAGATGCATTGAATCAATGCATCCCTGTATGGAACATTAACGTAGGTGCTGCACAGTGTGAAGCACCTATAGAGGCCATCTGAGTGACTGGCCCTGGAGGTGTCACCAGGCAGCAGCAAAGTAAACACTGCCTTTTGTCTGAATTGAAAAGCATTCAAGGACAGGATGTAGACTTCACAACAACTACACTAAGCTGTAGTGGTTCTGGTGACTATAGTGTCCTTTTAAGAATTGCATTTTTGATGTTCATTTCTCCTAACTTTTCAAACAAATTTATCAAGCCCCTTCCCTCCACTCTAATGTGCTGCCCACAAATCCAATACATTGCCCCCAAATCCAATACACTGTCCCCCTCCTTCCACTCTTATACACTGCCCCCTCCACCCAATCTAATACACTGTCTCCCCCTCCTCCACTTGAATACACTGCTGAATCCTCTTAGAACTAGCGTTATTAAAGATCTCCCATTGGTTTGAGTGACAGCAACTTATCCAGCGATTATCTGGTGTGTGAATAAATCTGTCACTAGCACTTCTGTCTATCTACAGGTATAATTCGCTGAGAATTGTTGAGTTTTATTTTGCTATTAGTCAATCAATAGGGGAAGTCTGACTAGTGAGGGCATACATGCTTCTTAGTTTTAAACAAATATTTTTTTATGAACATTTTCCATTGACCTTCGAAGGGACATGACAGGTATATAAATCCCTTTCTGTATTCCGTTTTCAAAAGCTGTATCCGAATATGTGCCACATTGTACTGGGAATATACTGTGAGAAAAATGCAAATACAAACATGTCTTTATGCTTTTTCTGCAAATCAAGAAACACTATGTGCTTTACCTTTGCATAGAAACTTTCCATATAATAATATAGTTTACATTTCCATAAAACCTCTAGTGTTTTCATCGTGGAGACCGATATAATACCCAGAGACACACACTGCCAGAAAGGACAGAATTTGAATTATCCCTCCGTGTTACCTGTAACTACATATGTCAGTATATCCTTCAGAATGACAAAGACTGTCTCAAAGAAGAGATCATTACGAAACCACTAATATTGCCAAATATCTATTTACATTTAAAAAATTGAAAAAAAGCTTTTAAAGAGAAAATGTATTTTCATTATTTTTAGTAGTAATTATACAAATATACAATAGGTGTATTCACTAAAGATGTAATTTTAAAAAGTTGGCAGAATAATTTGACATTTTAGGCTAAACCCTTCAATTAAATTGCTGCGTTGGAACATTTGTATAGTCTGTTGTACTCTAAGATATTCCATGCTGTTCTTGTCTCCACTATTTCTGGTTTCTTAAATAAATCTTAGATATTTTTCAGTTTAGTTTTCAATTTGCGATAATTCACTGCTGGTGAATAAACCATACTAGGTTATTCACTTAAAGTGACACTATAGGTACACAGACCACTTCATCTCAATGAAGTGGTGTAGGTACCATGCCACCCTCCCACCCTCCCACCCCTCCTCTTTTAATCCTACAGAGCTATTTCTATATGGTCTAAAAATTATATTTTTGCAGTGCATACACACTAGTCTTTCAATGTTTTCCTGTGGGAAAGTATTTGATTGGCTGAGATCATTGATTTAGATGATCTCAGTCAAGGAGGTGGAACCAGTCGAGGGGACCAGTGTTGTGAGGGAGAAAGAGTTAGTAAAAAGTACCTGCAGGAGGGGGCCAGTCATAATCAAAATAATTCAACCCCATTAAAAATCAAGTTTATTGTCAAAATGTACAGACCATCAGCTGTTTGCAATAAACAAATCTAACAAAGGCAATTAAAATAGCTCAACAAAATGAGTCTCCAAGTGGTTTCCCTAAATTCAACTTAAAATCCAACTTTTAAAGGAACACTATAGTCACCTAAATGACTTTAGCTAAATAAAGCAGTTTTAGTGTATAGATCATTCCCCTACAATTTCACTGCTCAATTCACTGCCATTTAGGAGTTAAATCACTTTGTTTCTGTTTATGCAGCCCTAGCCACACCTTCCCTGGCTATGATTGACAGAGCCTGCATGAGAAAAAAAACTGGTTTCACTTTCAAACAGATGTAATTTACCTTAAATAATTGTATCTCAATCTCTAAATTGAACTTTAATCACATACAGGAGGCTCTAGCAAGCTATTAACATAGCAGGGGATAAGAAAATCTTAATTAAACAGAACTTGCAATAAAGAAAGCCTAAATAGGACTCTCTTTACAGGAAGTGTTTATGGAAGGCTGTGCAAGTCACATGCAGGGAGGTGTGACTAGGGTTCATAAACAAAGGGATTTAACTCCTAAATGGCAGAGGATTGAGCAGTGAGGCTGCAGGGGCATGTTCTATACACCAAAACTGCTTCATTAAGCTAAAGTTGTTCAGGTGACTATAGTGTCCCTTTAATGACTTCTCCAGTCTCAAAATTACTCAACCCATGAACATAATCCCCCATGACAGCACAAATATGCAAAACAGGTGTTGCTTACCTGATTTTCAATTGGGTGAAACATTTTGATTACAGCTGTAAATAGTACAAGGGTACTAAAATTTTAGGAATACACTTTTGTTCGCTTAAGTGTGAATTGTAATTGCAAAATTTGGTCCTATATAACCAAATTGAAAACAAAGCTGATGCTAAATTTGTAATGGCCAATAACTTAAAATTCACTTTGCATTTACTTTCTAATTTCTAGCAATTCATAACTTATGAATTTAAACTAATTTAACCCCTTAAGGACCGGCCTGTTTTTGTGATGTTTGTACGTTAAGGACCAGAGCAGTTTTAACACTTTTGTGGTGTTTGTGTTTAGCTGTAATTTTCCGCTCTCTCATTTACGGTTCCCATACAAGTTATATATTGTTTTTTTCAAGACAAGAAGGGCTTTCTTTACATACCATTATTTGTATTATGTAATATATTGTATTTAAAAAAAATAATAAAATATGGTGAAAATCTTAAAAAAAAAACATGTTTTTGGACTTTTACTTGAAAAATCTTTTACTTATCTACAAAAGCTAATGAAAAAAACTGCTAAATAGATTCAAAATGTTGTCCCGAGTTTAAAAACACCTAGTGTTTACATGCTTTATTGCTTTTTTTTGCAAGTTATAGGCCTATAAATACAAGTAGGAAATTGCTGTTTCAATATATATATATATTTTAAATGTATCAATAGTGACATTGTAACACCGTTATCTGTCATAAATCCCCGAAACACACCTAACATGTACATATTTTTTTAAAGTAGACAACCCAGGGTATTCAAAATGGGGTATGTCCAGTCTTTTTTAGTAGCCACCTAGTCACAAACACTGGCCAAAGTTAGCATTTATATTTGTTTGTGTGTTAAAAATGCAAAAAACGCTAACTTTGGCCGGTGTTTGTGACTAAGTGGCTACTAAAAAAGGCTGAACATACCCCATTTGCAATACCTTGGGTTGTCTTCTTTTGCAAATGGTATGCCATCATGGGGCTAATTCTCATTCCTTGGCTACCATACGCTCTCAAAGGCAACCTAACCAATCTGACAAATTTCAATAAAAAAAAAAAAAGTAAAATCAAGCCTTATATTTGACCCTGTAACTTTCACAAACACTATAAAACCTCTACATGTGGGGTACTGTTATACTCAGGAGACTTCGCTGAACACAAATATTAGTGTATCAGAACAGTAAAATGTATCACAGCAATAATATCCTTAGTGAAAGTGCTGTTTGTGTGTGAAAAATGCAAAAAACTTCACTTTCACTGACAATATCATCGTTGTGATATGTTTTACTGTTTTGAAACATTAATATTTGTGTTCAGCGATATCTCCCGAGTAAAACAGTACCCCCATGTACAGGTTTTAGGGTGTCATAGAAAGTTACAGGGTTAAACACAGTGCTAGCAAATTAAATTATCTGGACTTTCGGCCTGGGTTGGCAGGCAGGTCCCTCAAATTGCAATCATTAAAATTACTTAATTAGGTAAAAATCTTACATAAATACGCACGTAGAATTTTAATATATATACATATTTATATATTTGACGTCTACGTGAATATTTATGAAATTATTTATGTAATTATGTATATGGACATATGTATATTTCGTATTAATTTTATTTATTTATTTATACATAGATATATATATCATTACATTCTAAGTGTATTTTTATATAAATATATATATATAGCAATATCAAAATACTGTTAGAATAAAATTGCATATATATATATATTTTTTTTTTAATTATTAGAAATTATTTTTATTTTTTGTTATTTATTTTTATTAACATATTATTTGTATTTTATAATATATATATACCATATATATAGTAATTATATATGTGGCGAAACCAACTTCGCCACTGTGAACTGGAGAAGCCTGGTTGCTAGCCTCCTGCCCTGCGACTATGGCCCCTGGACATATTGTACTGTAAAAACTATATTTGGGCATGTAATAGTTTATATTACTGCTACTGGGCCTTTAAGGGCCATCTGTGGACATATTGGGACTTTTGGGACTACTGTACCTTTAAGACTGTGGAGCATATTCCAGTATACTGCCTTTAATATTACATATGTATTTATGTATTGAGTGTAACCTGGGATATGTATGCAGCATTCAGCTGATTGTTCGGTAGAATCACTCCCTTCAGTATATTGAGTGAAACTACCGAACAACCAGACCACCCAGGAATAAGTGTGCCTCCAATTACCGGTTGCAACAATGTTGCAAACGGGTAATTGGCAATCAGTGTAATATATTCTTTGTCCTCTGGGTGGCCGCCATTCGGGAAACTAACATGTGGCGGCGGCCATCTTAAACTACCGAACAGCTGTGTTTTGCCGTCGAGTGTCTGGAACTAAAATCGGACACTCGACTAGGCAAACACCGCTGAGACCTCCATACTTCCAGAAATTCGTATAGAAACTACCGAATGGCCCGCCGTTCGGTAGAAAGAACCCCACAAACAAGGGAATTCATTCAAACCCTCTCCAGGCTCTATAACACAGGCAATTCGCCTGTTTTCATTCCCTTGTCTGTGACCGACCGCAGGGCCAAAATGCATGGAACTGTTTTCGGATACTTTACCCATGCGGTCGGTCAATACTTTAAAGTCCCATAACTCCCGAACCCTTTATCCGAATGGGCTGATTTTAACATATGTTGTTCCTCCAGACTAGGGATATCTGGAGATATTGGATTTGTGGATGTACCCCAAGTATTTAGGGTACATCCAAAACTTGGGTAAAACTATGTCCATGTTAATTGTGTTAACAGATAAGTTAGAGGGAGGAGATGTGTGGGTTGTACCTTAAACTGGATTGGTGTATTGTAAATCCCTCCCTTGCATGGGAGAATCTCATATAAGCCTGTGTGTGAATAAATCGTTGTTGTTGCTGTTTAACCCTGAAGCTGGAGTGTGTCTCTTTCTTGGGGGGAAAGGGGATTGTATGCCGACTGCCAGGAGTGTAAGCTGTTCGTATTGCTTTTCCTGTTCGGCTGCTTCCAGGGTTCGTGTGTCTGCTGTTCGAGAGTTGGTGAATTCGTGCAGTTTGGGAGTTCGGGAAGTTGGTGCTTATAGTAGCTGCTGGTCTATCTAAAGGGGATTATCGCCTAAACGGATTTTTCCCCTTTTATGCTGAAACGGTCCGTTACAATATATATTGTATATATTCGTGTGTAATTTAAATAGAAGTGTATTTTTATATTAATATACGTATATATAAATATAAAAATACACTTAGTATGACATTATATATAAGATACATATACATATATTATATATAGATATAATACATGTATATATATCATATATATATATATATATATATATACATATTATTATTTTTTACACTGATTGCTTTATTTTGCAACTTTATTTTATGATTTTCCACTTGCAGGCAGCCCCCCTGCAGGCAGGCATGGACACCTATTGCGGTCATGTGATCGAGTGATCACGTGGCCGTGGGGGTCTTGATCTGCCGAGGGGGGACTGCCCGGGCAGACAGGAAGTCCCCCTGGACCGGGAGGAGCGCTGATCGCCGCTGGGGGACCGACGGCGATCAGGTAAGTAGCCCCAGAACGTTATGACGGTTCAGGACCGTCAGCGGTCCAAACGCACGTTTTACCGCTGACGGTCCTGAACCGTCAGCGGTCCTGAAGGGGTTAAAGGAACATTGAAATGGAATGATTAATTATATAACAATGATTATTTGCAGTTTGTCAAGTACATGTACAATGATATCATTACATGAACAGAGTTTATGTCACAATTATGTCCTTCAACAATATCATTACATTATTTCTCCTGCAAGAGAATCATGTAAATGGCAGTGCCAAATGTTACAGGACTTAACACTTTTCCTTTAAATATGCAAAAACAAATGTCTAAAACAAATTTCCATTTTGCTTTTTTAAAAGGTTAAATATGTCTGATCAAATACATTTGTTATACTGTTACCTGGCAGATGACCCATGTATCCAGTAAGAATTTGTTCCCAAATGTCCCCCCTTCCTATTTGGGGGAAATGATACTGTTTTCAGCATTTAACACATATTGTTTTGAATAAACAAAACTCAATAGTTGATTGTGTTTAGACTATTGGATTTTGCCTTTGATTCTTCATGTTGTTGTTTTTTGTTTGATTGTTTTTTGGTTTTTCATTTTCTATACTAAACAGAACTTCCTTGCAGCTTTCCTTACTCATTGCCAACATCTGTAATCCTATGTAAATAGACCTATTCAATAGCCACAAGACATCTCAAAGGAAGGATAATACGTTAATTCATAAATTGTAGCTGCATTATAAAAAATTTTATTTTTTAAATGTTTATTTCTAAATCGTATAAGCTGAAGGGAAGCATTTCCGTTTTCTCTGCTTACATCCAGAGAATTTTTTGGAGCGTCATTTGACTTTAACAGCTGTTCGTGCAGAACAAAAAAAAAAATCCCCGAAAGGTCTGGGAGAAGAGAAGAATGGGTTTTAAAATTGAATGTAACTGTCCAAATCTCTTCCAATTTAAAGTTTCATCATCCCAAATATTAGCTTAATTTTCAACGAAGTAATTTAATTTCAACTACTTTTTATGGGAACCTCCCCCCCACCCCCACCCCCAGCTGTCACATGTAATCAAGAGACATGATTGTTGTATGTTTTGTCACTCATGGGCTTATCAGCCATTTCAAACATTTTTATGAAATGTTATTATACTAAAAACCCTACAAGAGAAAAAAATATGAGGACTATTGTTATCAAGAAATCTAAGGTTTTACTGTAAAAGCTGATTTCAAAGTAATGTAAATAAGTGACTACTTTGTGTACAGCATTATTATAAGAAAATTCCAGCTGTGTACAAAATCTAGCAAAGGAAATATAATTCTAGTTGTATTTTTCTGTGCTTTACCAGAGCCATCAGCATGAGTATCCTCAATCATGGCTCCAAAACTGAATGCATCATCTTCAGTAACCAGGAGGTGAATAGTATCTTTCCCTCATGGCCGGACTCGTTTTCTCCATCTCCGAGTCCTGCCACTAAGGTCAGAGATCTGAGAGTCATGATTTAGCCTTATTGAAGATTCCAAATTTTAAAAAGAAAAAGTGCGGAGGGAGAACGAGTGATGTTATGGGAGCGCAATTTTGGAACTCCCTGCCTCTGACATTAAGACTTGAGAATGATCTACTGAAGTTTCGCCGGAGCTTAAAAACAGTTTTATTTGCTCAGGCGTATGGGATGACATGAAACTTTTAACCTGGTTCAAATGCATGTGATTATAATGCTGTTGTTTGCTGGATATTGTTTTGTCTGTTTTATTGCTGGTATGCGCATCGAGACCCTATGGGTAATAAGACTGCGTTTCTTAAGAATTTTTAATAAATAAATAATAAATAAATCATCTTTGATACTCTGGCTGCAATCCTATTGCATCATACTCTTATCATAATCAGAAAATGTATACAATTCCATAGTCCTATGACTTCTCAATGCAACAAAAGAAGTGATGCTCTTGGCATGGCATAAAGATAAGGGCCAATAACTAAGGGGGTGAATGAGGCGGTAAAGGAAGTTACAGTTTGTGAATCTAACATCCTCCATACATATTGAGGAAACTCTGTCTTTCCATGAATTCTTGAGTACTTGCATCCAATACGGTAACAGTTTAATTGATATTACACATGGGGTGTTATCATTGCTCACAGATATACACATGGGGCATTATCAATTATCATTGTTCAAAGTATGCCCTTTGTTTTAAACCACAATACATACATAATGAGCTTTTGAGAAGGACCACCATCTGTGGGGCTTTTCTTTTGACTTTACTGGTTATGATCTCCCTTACTCCCTACCCTAATCTTCACTATTTCCCCTCATGTATCCACCCATTCTACATCCTAATGTTTCTCATTCTTTGCTTCCCTCTCCACTTTTATGTTTTCTCACACTCAGAGCAGCAAATCATGCAATACAGAATCAAGCCATCAATAAGAGTCAAAATATCTTCTAAGTCAAGGTTGGGCAACCTTCGGCACTCCAGTCCATGTTGTGACTACATGTCCCCTGATTCTTTGCCAGTATTATCTCTGTAAAAGCATAATGGGAGATGATGTCCACACCATTTGGAATGTCGAAGTTTGCTTACCCCTGTTTAGTTGTGTACTGACATACCAGATATTTCATTATAACTTACAAGAAAGATTGTAACTTATTTTCTTAATCTTCTGTCCATGTCTTTATAATAAAAATCAAATTCACAGCAAAATCTTTGACAGCTATGAGTTCTTTCAATCCGTATGCAATAAAAGTAAAAAAGTCTTATTACTGAGCGATCTTTAAAATTCTTTAGATGAATTATTAGTTGTATAATGATTACTATTGCCTAATTTTGCTGGTTTACAGCACAATTCCCATGATTCCGAGAACATTATGTGAAACAACAAAAGGTACTGCGGTTGGTTATTGGAAGAAATATAAAGTGGTTGTAAAAGCTGATACTTTCCGAATCTCCCAGCTGTTTAACAAACATGCCACAGACATATCACACATCTATTCCCGAAGGTTCCAATTAGAACACGTTTCTATGGCACAAGCAGAATAGTTACTGTGTCCTAGATTTCTTATTCAGAGACTTTGATAAATGATCAACAATAAGGACCTTCGATGATTTATGTTCTGCTAGAGATTTATGCTTTTAATTCATCATCTTTTTGTTGTATTTGGTTATCTGAACGAAGGCAACAAATGACAAGACGAACCAGTCATTTAATTAGTGAAGCATCCTGATATTATCTTCTTCTAAGGATAAAAGTTATCTGGGCACTATTGCAAAATTATTAAAATGATTTCAAACCAGATATTCTAAGGTAGGTGGGAACCATGCTACTATATATAATGGAAAACATAATATATATTTTATGTGTTTCAAATGCTTTATAATATTTTTGACAAAATCAGATAATTTCTGGTGAAGTGCTGCCTAACTAGTTAAATGGTTGGTCTTCAGTTCTATAAGATTTTTATGTTATATTATGTTTTTAAAGCAATCTGGAATGCAGCACAAAACAGGATAAAACAGGAGAGACATTTTGTCCACGTTCAATTTCAGATAATATGGGACTGTGAGTCTTGGGGAAAGAGAAGTAATTTCTGTTACTCTTTCAAACGGTGAGATTTAAGGGATCATTTGTAGATCATGAGGCAGAGAGTGAAAGCTCATGTGGTGGGGAACTTCAGAGCTATAAGGCAGCTTTTAACATATCTGAGCCTCCCGCTTGAGACATGTTTTGATAGCAGTATAACGTAGAATTTGGTAAGAAAGAAGAAAAGCAATGGTTCTTAAAGGGACTCTATAGTCAGCAGAACAACTACAGCTTATTGTCTAATCATTCCCTTTAGGTTTTTTTTGCAGTATACACTGCCTTTTTAGATTAAGTGCAGTGTTTACATTACAGCAGCCTAAGGATAATTCCACTGGCCACTACCTAGATGGCTGCTAGAGTTGCTTCCTGGGGCAGTGCTGCACACTGTGCTGTATTGCCATTCAGTGTCTCCACCCTCTACATGCAGACACTGAACTTTCCTCATAGAGATGCATTGATTCAATGCATCTCTATGAGGAGAAGCTGATTGACCAGGGCTGCGTTTGGCATGTACTGCCTCTGCCCCTGATCTGACTCCTTGACAAGATCAGCCAATCCAATGCTTTCCTGTGGGAAAGCATTGTGATTGGCTCAGATCAACACTTCTGATTATGTCAGCTAAGCAGGCAGATCAAGGACAGAGCTAACAGCTGCAGACTGGATTGAAAGTAAGATATTATTAAATTTAGATGGGCAAAGGGGGCCATATGGTGTTTTTAACCCCTTAAGGACTGAGCCAAATGTACTCGTTGTGAACAGAACAAAACGTAAACAAAACCTGGCATTTGCGCTATATGTCTGTCCAACCGTAATTCACCTCTTTCATATTAAATGCACCCCCCTTATTATATATAATTTTATTCAGGGGAAACAGGGCTTTCATTTAATATCAAATATTTAGCTAGGAAACATAATTTAATATGAAAAAAAAATGGGAGAAAATATGAAATTTGTGTATTTTTCTTGTTCTACATGACATTTTAACTGTGAATGTCATAATACTGTTTGCTTTTACTGCAATAAAATACACATATTTGTATTCAGCAAAGTCTCACGTGTAAAACAGTACCCCCTATGTACAGGTTTTATGGTGTTTTGGGAAGTTACAGGGTCAAATATAGCACGTAACATTTGAAATTGAAATTTGCCAGATTGGTTACGTTGCCTTTGAGACTGTATAGTATCCCAGGAAATAAATTTACACCCATAATGGCACACTATTTGTAATAGTAGACAACCCAGGTATTGCAAATGGGGTATGTCCAGTCTTTTTTAGTAGCCATTTGGTCACAGACACTGGCCAAAGTTAGCGTTAGTATTTGTTTGTGTGGAAAATGCAAAAAATGCCAATTTTGCCCAGTGTTTGTAACTAAGTGGCTACTAAAAAAGACTAGACATACTCCATTTGCAATACCTTGGGTTGTCTACTATTGCAAATGGTATGCCATCATAGGGGTAATTTTCATTCTTGGGCTACCATAGGGTCACAAAGGCAACGTAAGCAATCTGGCGAATTTTAATGTGAAAAAAATGAAACACAAGCCTTATATTTGACGCTGTAACTTTTGAAAACACCATAAAACCTGTACATGAGGGGTACTGTTGTACTCGGAAGACTTCGCTGAACACAAATATGTGTGTTTCAAAACAGTAAAAAGTATCACAGCAATAATATCGTCCGTGTAAGTGCTGTTTGTGCGTGAAAAATGCAAAAAACGTCACTTTTACTGGCAATATCATCATTGTAATATATTTTACGGTTTGCAGCAGGCAGCTATCCCGGCCATGTGATTGTGAGGTCCTCGCAAGGACCTCACTCTCACATGGCCGGGGGGGCTGCTGGAGGGCGGACGTGCCGCGGGGGGCTCCCTGGGAGTTCCCCCAACCGCGATCGCCGGCGTGGCAGCGAAACGGCGGAGGTCTTCTCCCAGTCAAATAGATCTCGGGCCCTGTAACATCTCACCTCGGTAATGCAAGATAGCCTAGTACCGTGATTCTGCTGGACTGCCAAAGTCGACATCTTCCGCTAAGGCCTTCCACAACAGGCCAGGGCTAGTGTAGTTATCCCCCTCCGGCTGGATGCCCTCTGCCCTCCACGTCTCTGGCTGGACAGTGCACCACCACAGTGCCCGGTATGAGGCGTCCAGGCTCAGTTCCCTTTCAACAAGGTACTCAAGTTGTCTTACCTGCTCCCCTCCGGGTTGGTCTCCCAGAAGCGGCATCCGCCAGGCCATTTGTTCCTCCAACTGGTATGCGACACCAGGAAGGCGCTGCTGCCGTTGATACTGGACTTCCTCCAGGGTGTCGTGCCATAATTCTTTCCGGGCATTATCTCTCCATTCCAATTCACTCTCTTCCTCAGGTTTGTGTGCTGCCCAGGGGTCCACAAACCCCATTTTCCCAAATCTTTCTGTAGACAGGGACGCTGTATGAACACTAGCGTCGCCCTCAATTCGTAAATACATGAACGGTGTCTCTGAGCTGCTTTACCTCGCACTAGGACGCCATCCCACCGCTTGCCACCAATGTAACGGATCGACGGGCACCCCGACTGGGTACCTCCATTGAAGGATGCTCCTAGCGCTTCCTGAGGACTCCAAGCACTGCAGCAGACACCATAACCACCGTAGACTCCTCCAGAGAGCAAAACAGGAACCAGCTATTCCAAAAGCTTAACAGTGATGTAGCAAGGGAATATGACAAGCATAGCAATCCCTTGTAGCAGATTCCCCCAATAAGAGACGACACTCCAAATTGAGGGTAATCTGTGGACTGTGCTGGCACACCCAGCCTGGTTTTTATTACGGTCTTGCACATACAGGACCGCCCACAGGGAGGTATAAAATAACCAATAAAATAACAGTTATAACCCACAGTAAAGTCCTTCCATCTGCCTGTGATACAATTATTTTACACAATGGGAAATTCAATTATCACAGGCAGAGAAATACAGTTTTTACAAATATACTATAACTTTAAAACTATACATCACATTCACATAAAAATGCATACATATTCACAATCAATCCATCCAGGGGAACAACATATTAAAAAATGGCACAAATCAGACCAGGGGTTCAAAAGTTAGCAAAACTATTAATAAAACCCACTGCCAGCATGGCTTTCCGTCCCAAACCAGTTTCACAAGAGTCCTCTATCCTGGAGACAATGGAGAGGTAATCCAATTATATCCAGGGATAAAGGCAGACTCCATTGAGCACATGTTAGCAAAATACACAAAAAGACACAAAAATACATAACTCCTATCATACTGAACAGAACCCCCACATTCAACCCATCCCCAGATGGCTTGGATCTGAGCGCTCAATATATCCGAACAGCGCTCAGATGCCACAAACACAGTCAAATCACCATGGAGTTTAAGTTTAGCATGGGCTAATGAGAGGGCCATAGTCTGAAAGGGACATACACAGTCCAATAGAATTCCATATGCTGCTTAAAGGGCCAGTGGCAGTATAATAAAATACAGTACGCCCAAATGTTGCACTTGAAGGGCCAAATCTCCCAGGGACCATAATCACAGGGCAGGAGGTGGGCAAGCAGCCCCCTCCAAAAGCTCATGGCAAACTCTTTTAAAGGGGTGAGTTTGCTACAGTAGGAATTTTAACAACACTTTTTATTAATTCCAGTTATTGCCTCTTATTTACATAATTCTAAAATAAAATAATACTCAGTTATTCTAGGGTCTTTGTATAGTTGTTTCTCCTAATCCCTTAACATTAGACCTATATTCTAACAAAGGCCTCCATATTACAGTAAACTGAAGATTCCTATTAGAAGCGTACGCGGATAATTCTTCCATATGTTTTATATTCTCTACTCTATTTATCCATTAAGCTATAGTCGGAATATGAGTTGTTGGAATAAGGGTATCAATGTTTTAGCATCTAATAAAATGTATGGTAAGCATGTCTTCCTTAGTTCATTAATTAATATATAGGGGTATGTAATAATAACAATTCCTCTGGATTCAAGGAGATGGGTAACTCAGAGATTGTACGACTTAACAATACTATAATTTCCCAAAATGTTTGTATCTGCGGACAGTACCACCAAATGTAAAGGAGTTTACCGACGGCTATTCCGTACATCCAACACATTTTGGAGGTTTCGGGATTCCAGGCATGCAGTTTTACCGGGGTGTGATACCAATGGGTGATACGTGATATTTAGAGCATGCTATTGAAGAGTGAATTAATGTGAATACTTCCCCCCATTGTTAATCATCTAAATTAATATTGAGTTCAGCCTCCCACTTTTCATGAATTTTAATCTACCATAGTATCTAGTGTTATTCAATTATTTATACATATAAGAGAGCTCATGTTTCAATGGTTTATATGTATGGCACAAATGTTCAAAATGTGTTAATGGTCGAGAAGCTCCCTCTTTGCCAACTAAAGAACGTAAATATTGTATCAATCTATAATGAAAAAAAAATGATCAAGAAAGGGAGGAATTTGTGATGTCAGATAATCACTAATGTTAGGTAATGTATATCTTTGAAGATTATCAACCACTACTACATGTTCTTTATAAAGGCATCTGATAGATAGCTAGTCAGCTATATCTTTAGGTAATTTGGGGTTATATGTCAATGGATGTAGTGGTGAATCTATTGTAGAGAGTTTACTGCTTATCATTATCTTATGCCATATCAATGAGGTGGGGTATATTGTGGGATGCTGGCAGTCTGCCAAGGCAATGTTCCCACAGGCATTGTTACAAAACTAGCCTCAATTTCTTTTCAAGGTTTATTCAAATTAAGTAATGACCATTCTCTAATTCTAATCAAAACATTAGCCATATAATATTGTTGAATATTTGGCATTCCTAGTCCTCCCTTCTCTTTAGATCTACATAATATCAATTTACTAAGGTGAGGGACGTTTATTCATCCACACATATTTAGAACAAACAGAGTCAAATTCTCGAAAGAAAACTCTCGAAGGAATGTGTATAGGTAATGCTACTATCAAATATAAAAGTCTAGGATATTATATAGTATGGTATGCAATGTATGGAATTCCCTTGCTATAGCCTCAGATTTGTACACTGTGTGACCGGTTGAGGTTTTAATCTTAGAAACAAAGGTCTGTTATCGACGTTGCTTTAATGCTTTTGCTAAATATAAACCACATTTGTTGCCATGTCTGTAGAAATGACATGTTTTGTTAAGGAAATAGAATGTTTCACTTGGGAGTCTATAAGGTCATTAAGCTTCCTTCAAACATCAGTTAGCTCTACAAGGGTATCTATCCTCAAATAGTTTTTATGTGTTATTCAAGTATATGTCATTGGTCACTAAGAGAGATTATTTCTGCCTGTCTGCATTTCTTATACATAGAGCCTAACTTTATAAACTCTCTCCTGACCACACATTTGTGTGCATCCCACACTACTATGGGTGATATATCTTCTGTAATATTTTCTTTAAAATAATTATTGATGGTTGCCTGTATCTTAAGTTGTACCTCTAGTTTTAAATGTGACTCATTCAGCTTCCATAGATTTTGATAAGGCTTATAATCTGATGGTCCTAGCGTGAGCATTATCGTAGCATTGTCTGACCATGTGGTGGGTAAAGTAGTCGTATTTTTTAACAGATGTAAATGTCTATGGGGCATTAATAATAGATCTATCCTCGGATAAGATTGTCTGGCATATGAATAGAAAGTATTATCTCTCACAGTTGGTGTTGTCTTTCAATTGATGGTTGAGTAATAAAGTTTTTATCCTGCGTCTGAGTTTCATATTATAATGGAAAGGTTCAGCTGTATTAACCAGTCGCGGATCTAATGTGACATTAAAATCTCCCCCCACAATTATAATTCCTTCTAAGAAATCCTCCAGTTTGTTTAAAATTTTAGCTAAATATCGGTCTTGTTTATGATTAGGGAGATATAAGTTGACCAAAGGATATACCTGGTTATTAATGTGTCCCTTAACCAATATACATCTCCCTTGATCATCTGTTAGATTTGCAACAGGTATAAAGCCCAATAATCCCAAAAATAAAATCGCTGTGCCTCTGGCTTTAGCATGACTGAAATTACTATAAAAGGCCAATGGGTACCTAGAGTCCTTTAATTGAGGTGCCTTGTTCCCTCTGAAGTTGTTTCTTGCACAAATACTACTGTAGCGCCAGCTAGGTAGAATTCTATAAGGGCTCATTTTCTTCTCTCTGGTATATTACGTCCCCTAGCGTTAACTGATAATAGCTTTACCTGTGTCATGAGTATATTATTTTATATGCAATTCTGTAAATGTCATCCAATTCCTTCTCCCCGATACAAAATAACTAACACAAAAGAAACAAAGGCTACCAGGCTTAAACTGAAATAACATTGTAAGCATGCTTATTTGATATAAAGTAGCATAAGAAAGCAAAAACAGTATCATAACTGTTCGGGGGCATTTATAGAGCATTCTAAAATTAGATATGATAGAAAAACCTATTCTCCGCATATTACAGAGGCGTTATTTCAGAAACTAAGACAAAGTAACATCTTATAAGTAAGTACCCTCATTTATTAATATTCTTCCGGCTACCAACATTATCTATATCAAGAATATCATATATATATATATATATATATATATATATATATATATTTTTTTTTTTATTATTAATTTATTTATTTTTCCCAATATATATATAATTTTCATAGTTTCTCCACCCCCTACCCCTACTTCCTTTTACAATTCAGTTAATAAGCCGCTTAGATTAGATATGTTGAAAAGTCCGTTATAATTCCCCCACTTACATCTTAATATTTCTATTTCCGTGTAGGATTCTCTAGTCCCATAACGTAACCATAAGGCATATTCCAGTCCATAGTGTCCCGGTATGTTCCTCAGGATACAACAGAAGTCCCAGCATACAATTTCATATGGATTCATTGTGTTATCTAAATTCCAGCTCCTCTAGAAGGTATTGTGGTTACCATGGGCAGTTATAATGTGTTTATCATAACGATTTAAGTTGGGACGTGTCATAGAATAAAAATATAGGGTGAAATATCTATACGGTGGAGTCGAAGGGAGTGGAGTAGGATTGATAAATGTGAATATATGATTTACCTATAAATCAGTCAGGTGTATGTGGTATTATTCTTGAGATATTTGAAGAATTTGAGCTCTGTTTCCATCTATGTTGTACAGTAGACAAGCGCTGGTTCTGTGATGATTTCATAGGGGCCAGAAGATCTCCATGCCATGCCTGGATCTCTCGTATCTGTAATTGGAGCTGTGTGGCAATCTCTGGTATATCATGAGGGCATGTAACAGTATACACTGTACCTTCATGTGTAACTGTAAAAGCTAAGAGGAAAACCCCATCTATATCTAAGCCCTTTAGCAGTAAGAGGCTTCATCTCTGTTCATGCTTGTAACGTAGACCAAGAAAGATCTTGAAAAATAGCAATAGGTTGGTTGCAATACATTGACGGTGAGCCTACCCTGGCTTTCCTTAGAAAATCTTTTTTAACAGAGGAAGAATGCGACCTGCACACAATATCCCGTGGTTTATTTTTAGCGACTGCTCTTGTTGTCTGCACTCTATGAGCGCAATCAAATACTATCGTAGAATCTTCCGGTCTGCCCATAATTCCGAATTCAGAATCTGAGTGATATTTTCAGGGCTTTCTTTTTCTACTACACCTCTCACTCACTCTGATGTTATTACGTCTGCTTCTGTTATCAAGGTCTTGCATGTACCTATGGAGTAGTGCTATTTGCTTCTCTTGATGTGTAACTTGTTATTCTAAATCAGCCACTCTACTTCAAAGTTTGACCAGTTCTCTGCTAAAGGGACACTATAATCACCAGAACAACTACAGCTTTATGTAGTTGTTCTGGTGAGTATAAATGCTCCCTTCAGGAATTTTCATGTAAACACTGCCTTTTTAAAAAAAAAAAAAAAAAAAAAAAAGCTGTATTAACATTGCCTCTAGAGACACCTCTAAGTGGCCATTCCTTAGATTGATTCAATGCATCTCTCTGAGAAAGGGTCCTGATTTGCCGCTATGGCTATGGCCCCGCCCCCGTACCTGTTGATTGTCTTAAAATCTGCCATTTTGATGATGTCACAAAGGGGGCAGATCCATCATCATGTTTGTGTTCCTGACCCTATAGTGATCCTTTAATTGAAATAATATCACTGTGTATCTTTACTTCCAGAGCATATCCGTAATATCTGTTTTCGTTGGTAATTGTTGTAGTATTGAGCAAAAGTCGCTGATCGCTTCATTTTCTTGTACCTCTTGTACTTCTTTATTATGACTAGTGCCCTGTGAGCCTTGATCATATGCCAGAGCTTCAAAATCTCCCGGAACCATTTTTCCTTTTTGAGCAGAGCCCGTTATTTCGGTCAGGTATCACTTCATCTGTGCCAGAGTACTGTCTGTGCCGCTGGATTATCAGCATGTAGTGTTGTCGCGAACCCGGAATTTTCAGTTCGCGAACGGCGAACGCGAACTTCCGCAAATGTTCGCGAACCGGCGAACCGCGCGAACCGCCATTGACTTCAATGGGCAGGCGAATTTTAAAAACAACAGGGACTCTTTCTGGCCACAAAAATGATGGAAAAGTTGTTTCAAGGGGACTAACACCTGGACTGTGGCATGCCGGAGGGGGATCCATGGCAAAACTCCCACGGAAAATTACATAGTTGATGCAGAGTCTGGTTTTAATCCATAAAGGGCATAAATCACCTAACATTGACACCTGTCCTCAAAGCCCAGCCCTGATACACACTGACACAGAGCAGAATAGAGACTGTTCCCCCTACATAGGGTCACTTGGCAGATATGGATTGACACCTATCCTAATGATCCCTGATACACACTGACACAGAGCAGAATAGAGACTGTTCCTCCTACATAGGGTCACTTGGCAGATATGGATTGACACCTATCCTAATGATCCCTGATACACACTGACACAGAGCAGAATAGAGACTGTTCCCCCTACATAGGGTCACTTGGCAGATATGGATTGACACCTATCCTAATGATCCCTGATACACACTGACACAGAGCAGAATAGGGACTGTTCCTCCTACATAGGGTCACTTGGCAGATATGGATTGACACCTGTCCTAATGATCCCTGATACACACTGACACAGAGCAGAATAGGGACTGTTCCTCCTACATAGGGTCACTTGGCAGATATGGATTGACACCTATCCTAATGATCCCTGATACACACTGACACAGAGCAGAATAGAGACTGTTCCTCCTACATAGGGTCACTTGGCAGATATGGATTGACACCTGTCCTAATGATCCCTGATACACAATGACACAGAGCAGAATAGAGACTGTTCCCCCTGCGGGGTGGCCTGCCTCTGCCTGTCATTTTTTGGGGGATTTGTGGTACTATGCGTGCAAGCTACTGTGAGACCAGATATGATTGGCAATGTGCACTGGAACAGTGCTGCAGAGCACACACTGTAGGCCTGAGACACCCGCTTGAAGACAAGTAACTGCTATTCAATCTATAACAGTGAAAAACAAATTTTGGTTGTAAAAGCACGCTATAGAGACACAAGATATGAGTGGCAACTGTCAAAGCACACTGGCACAGGTCTGCAGAGCACACGCTGAAGTAGGCCTGAGACACCCGCTTGAAGACAAGTAACTGCTATTCAATCTATAACAGTGAAAAAAAAATTTGTTTTTAAAAGCACGCTATAGAGACACCAGATATGATTGGCAATGTGCACTGGAACAGTGCTGCAGAGCACACGCTGAAGTAGGCCTGAGACACCCGCTTGAAGACAAGTAACTGCTATTCAATCTATAACAGTGAAAAACAAATTTTGGTTGTAAAAGCACGCTATAGAGACACAAGATATGAGTGGCAACTGTCAAAGCACACTGGCACAGGTCTGCAGAGCACACGCTGAAGTAGGCCTGAAACACAGACGCTTGCAGACAACTAACTGCTCTTCTATTACAGTGAAAAAAAATTATTTCTTTTAAATCGAAAGCTTAACCAATTGTTAAAACAGATATGAGTGGTGGCACTGGGCTAATAGGCACAGTATCCAATGTGAACCTCACTCAGAAGCTGGAGGGCAGGCAACTGCTCTTCTATTACAGTGGAAACAAAATTTTGGTTGTAAAAGCACGCTAAAGAGACACCAGATATGATTGGCAACTGTTAAAGCACGCTGGCACAGGTCTGCAGAGCACAAGCTGAAGTAGGCCTGAAACACAGACGCTTGCAGACAACTAACTGCTCTTCTATTACAGTGAAAAATAATTATTTATTTTAAATCGAAAGCTTAACCAATTATTAAAACAGATATGAGTGGTGGCACTGACTGTGCAAATGGGCAAGGCATCCAACCTCACACAGAAGCTGGCAGGCAGGCAACTGCTCTTCTATTACAGTGAAAAAAAATTATTTATTTTAAATCTAAAGCTTAACCAATTGTTAAAACAGATATGAGTGGTGGCACTGGGCTAATAGGCACAGTATCCAATGTGAACCTCACACAGAAGCTGGCAGGCAGGCAACTGCTCTTCTATTACAGTGGAAACAAAATTTTGGTTGTAAAAGCACGCTAAAGAGACACCAGATATGATTGGCAACTGTCAAAGCACGCTGGCACAGGTCTGCAGAGCACACGCTGAAGTAGGCCTGAAACACAAACGCTTGCAGACAACTAACTGCTCTTCTATTACAGTGAAAAAAAATTATTTCTTTTAAATCGAAAGCTTAACCAATTGTTAAAACAGATATGAGTGGTGGCACTGACTGTGCAAATGGGCAAGGCATCCAACCTCACACAGAAGCTGGCAGGCAGGCAACTGCTCTTTTATTACAGTGAAAAAAAATTATTTATTTTAAATCGAAAGCTTAACCAATTGTTAAAACAGATATGAGTGGTGGCACTGGGCTAATAGGCACAGTATCCAATGTGAACCTCACACAGAAGCTGGCAGGCAGGCAACTGCTCTTCTATTACAGTGGAAACAAAATTTTGGTTGTAAAAGCACGCTAAAGAGACACCAGATATGATTGGCAACTGTCAAAGCACGCTGGCACAGGTCTGCAGAGCACACGCTGAAGTAGGCCTGAAACACAGACGCTTGCAGACAACTAACTGCTCTTCTATTACAGTGAAAAAAAAATATTTATTTTAAATCGAAAGCTTAACCAATTGTTAAAACAGATATGAGTGGTGACACTGAATGTGCAAATGGGCAAGGCATCCAACCTCACACAGAAGCTGGCAGGCAGGCAACTGCTCTTCTATTACAGTGAAAAAAAATTATTTATTTTAAATCGAAAGCTTAACCAATTGTTAAAACAGATATGAGTGGTGGCACTGACTGTGCAAATGGGCAAGGCATCCAACCTCACACAGAAGCTGGCAGGCAGGCAGGCAACTGCTCTTCTATTACAGTGAAAAAAAATTATTTATTTTAAATCGAAAGCTTAACCGATTGTTAAAACAGATATGAGTGGTGGCACTGACTGTGCAAATGGGCAAGGCATCCAACCTCACACAGAAACTGGCAGGCAGGCAACTGCTCTTCTATTACAGTGAAACATTTTTATTTATTATAAATCTAAAGCTTAACCAATTGTTAAAACAGATATGAGTGGTGGCACTGGGCTAATAGGCACAGTATCCAATGTGAACCTCACACAGAAGCTGGCAGGCAGGCAACTGCTCTTCTATTACAGTGGAAACAAAATTTTGGTTGTAAAAGCACGCTAAAGAGACACCAGATATGATTGGCAACTGTCAAAGCACGCTGGCACAGGTCTGCAGAGCACACGCTGAAGTAGGCCTGAAACACAGACGCTTGCAGACAACTAACTGCTCTTCTATTACAGTGAAAAAAAATAATTTCTTTTAAATCGAAAGCTTAACCAATTGTTAAAACAGATATGAGTGGTGGCACTGACTGTGCAAATGGGCAAGGCATCCAACCTCACACAGAAGCTGGCAGGCAGGCAACTGCTCTTCTATTACAGTGAAAAAAATTAATTTATTTTAAATCTAAAGCTTAACCGATTGTTAAAACAGATATGAGTGGTGGCACTGACTGTGCAAATGGGCAAGGCATCCAACCTCACACAGAAGCTGGCAGGCAGGCAACTGCTCTTCTATTACAGTGAATTTTTTTTATTTATTTTAAATCTAAAGCTTAACCAATTGTAAAAACAGATATGAGTGGTGGCACTGGGCTAATAGGCACAGTATCCAATGTGAACCTCACACAGAAGCTGGCAGGCAGGCAACTGCTCTTCTATTACAGTGGAAACAAAATTTTGGTTGTAAAAGCACGCTAAAGAGACACCAGATATGATTGGCAACTGTCAAAGCACGCTGGCACAGGTCTGCAGAGCACACGCTGAAGTAGGCCTGAAACACAGACGCTTGCAGACAACTAACTGCTCTTCTATTACAGTGAAAAAAATTATTTATTTTAAATCGAAAGCTTAACCAATTGTTAAAACAGATATGAGTGGTGGCACTGACTGTGCAAATGGGCAAGGCATCCAACCTCACACAGAAGCTGGCAGGCAGGCAACTGCTCTTCTATTACAGTGAAAAAATATTATTTATTTTAAATCTAAAGCTTAACCAATTGTTAAAACAGATATGAGTGGTGGCACTGGGCTAATAGGCACAGTATCCAATGTGAACCTCACACAGAAGCTGGCAGGCAGGCAACTGCTCTTCTATTACAGTAGAAACAAAATTTTGGTTGTAAAAGCACGCTAAAGAGACACCAGATATGATTGGCAACTGTCAAAGCACGCTGGCACAGGTCTGCAGAGCACACACTGAAGTAGGCCTGAAACACAGACGCTTGCAGACAACTAACTGCTCTTCTATTACAGTGAAAAAAAAATATTTCTTTTAAATCGAAAGCTTAACCAATTGTTAAAACAGATATGAGTGGTGGCACTGACTGTGCAAATGGGCAAGGCATCCAACCTCACACAGAAGCTGGCAGGCAGGCAACTGCTCTTCTATTACAGTGAAAAAAATTAATTTATTTTAAATCTAAAGCTTAACCGATTGTTAAAACAGATATGAGTGGTGGCACTGACTGTGCAAATGGGCAAGGCATCCAACCTCACACAGAAGCTGGCAGGCAGGCAACTGCTCTTCTATTACAGTGAATTTTTTTTATTTATTTTAAATCTAAAGCTTAACCAATTGTAAAAACAGATATGAGTGGTGGCACTGGGCTAATAGGCACAGTATCCAATGTGAACCTCACACAGAAGCTGGCAGGCAGGCAACTGCTCTTCTATTACAGTGGAAACAAAATTTTGGTTGTAAAAGCACGCTAAAGAGACACCAGATATGATTGGCAACTGTCAAAGCACGCTGGCACAGGTCTGCAGAGCACACGCTGAAGTAGGCCTGAAACACAGACGCTTGCAGACAACTAACTGCTCTTCTATTACAGTGAAAAAAATTATTTATTTTAAATCGAAAGCTTAACCAATTGTTAAAACAGATATGAGTGGTGGCACTGACTGTGCAAATGGGCAAGGCATCCAACCTCACACAGAAGCTGGCAGGCAGGCAACTGCTCTTCTATTACAGTGAAACATTTTTATTTATTTTAAATCTAAAGCTTAACCAATTGTTAAAACAGATATGAGTGGTGGCACTGGGCTAATAGGCACAGTATCCAATGTGAACCTCACACAGAAGCTGGCAGGCAGGCAACTGCTCTTCTATTACAGTGGAAACAAAATTTTGGTTGTAAAAGCACGCTAAAGAGACACCAGATATGATTGGCAACTGTCAAAGCACGCCTGCACAGGTCTGCAGAGCACACGCTGAAGTAGGCCTGAAACACAGACGCTTGCAGACAACTAACTGCTCTTCTATTACAGTGAAAAAAAATAATTTCTTTTAAATCGAAAGCTTAACCAATTGTTAAAACAGATATGAGTGGTGGCACTGACTGTGCAAATGGGCAAGGCATCCAACCTCACACAGAAGCTGGCAGGCAGGCAACTGCTCTTCTATTACAGTGAAAAAAATTAATTTATTTTAAATCTAAAGCTTAACCGATTGTTAAAACAGATATGAGTGGTGGCACTGACTGTGCAAATGGGCAAGGCATCCAACCTCACACAGAAGCTGGCAGGCAGGCAACTGCTCTTCTATTACAGTGAAAATTTTTTATTTATTTTAAATCGAAAGCTTAACCGATTGTTAAAACAGATATGAGTGGTGGCACTGACTGTGCAAATGGGCAAGGCATCCAACCTCACACAGAAGCTGGCAGGCAGGCAACTGCTCTTCTATTACAGTGAAAAAAAATTATTTATTTTAAATCGAAAGCTTAAAGCGGCACTGTCATGCCGAACTTACCTTTCCTCAATCTCTTCCTCTTCTCCCCCTCTCTCAGGATCTGTTCTTCTTTTCTTCCTGTCTTCTTTAGTTTTCTTTAAAACCATAAGACAAAGTAGGGACTCTTTGTCTTATGGGATTCCTCCGCTTGACCAGCTCTGACCAGCGGAGGAGCAAAGTGTGCTTCATTTCCGCTGGTCAGAGCAATTTTCCCATGATCCCTAGCTTTCCTCCCTGTTCCCACAATGCTTCCTGTCAGTATTGCCGAAAGTCCTGTCACTTAGACAGAACGCCGGCAAAACTGCCGAATTGCATCCTAACAGAATGAGAAGAGTTTCTCCATTGGTGTTAGGATGCAATTCGGTACTTTGTTTGTATCGGAATTTCATTCTAATGAATGAAACTCCGATCCTATTCATTGCCGCGGCTGCATCTTGCAGCCGCTTAGTAGATAACTCCCTAATTCCCACGGTATCAGGGAGCTATCTACTAAAAGGCTGAAATACCTGAATTGGTCTTTCAGCCAACTTTACTAATACTAACTGACTGTGCAAATGGGCAAGGCATCCAACCTCACACAGAAGCTGGCAGGCAGGCAACTGCTCTTCTATTACAGTGAAAAAAAAATATTTATTTTAAATCGAAAGCTTAACCGATTGTTAAAACAGATATGAGTAGTGGCACTGACTGTGCAAATGGGCAAGGCATCCAACCTCACACAGACGCTTGCAGACAACTAACTGCTCTTCTATTACAGTGAAAAAAATTATTTATTTTAAATCGAAAGCTTAACCGATTGTTAAAACAGATATGAGTGGTGGCACTGGGCTAATAGGCACAGTATCCAATGTGAACCTCACACAGAAGCTGGCAGGCAGGCAACTGCTCTTCTATTACAGTGGAAACAAAATTTTGGTTGTAAAAGCACGCTAAAGAGACACCAGATATGATTGGCAACTGTCAAAGCATGCTGGCACAGGTCTGCAGAGCACACGCTGAAGTAGGCCTGAAACACAGACGCTTGCAGACAACTAACTGCTCTTCTATTACAGTGAAAAAAAATTATTTATTTTAAATCGAAAGCTTAACCAATTGTTAAAACAGATATGAGTGGTGGCACTGACTGTGCAAATGGGCAAGGCATCCAACCTCACACAGAAGCTGGCAGGCAGGCAACTGCTCTTCTATTACAGTGAAAAATAAATATTTATTTTAAATCGAAAGCTTAACCGATTGTTAAAACAGATATGAGTAGTGGCACTGACTGTGCAAATGGGCAAGGCATCCAACCTCACACAGAAGCTGGCAGGCAGGCAACTGCTATTCTATTACAGTGAAAAAAAAAATATTTATTTTAAATCGAAAGCTTAACCGATTGTTAAAACAGATATGAGTGGTGGCACTGACTGTGCAAATGGGCAAGGCATCCAACCTCACACAGAAGCTGGCAGGCAGGCAACTGCTCTTCTATTACAGTGAAAAAAAATCATTTATTTTAAATCTAAAGCTTAACCAATTGTTAAAACAGATATGAGTGGTGGCACTGGGCTAATAGGCACAGTATCCAATGTGAACCTCACACAGAAGCTGGCAGGCAGGCAACTGCTCTTCTATTACAGTGGAAACAAAATTTTGGTTGTAAAAGCACGCTAAAGAGACACCAGATATGATTGGCAACTGTCAAAGCACGCTGGCACAGGTCTGCAGAGCACACGCTGAAGTAGGCCTGAAACACAGACGCTTGCAGACAACTAACTGCTCTTCTATTACAGTGAAAAAAAAATATTTATTTTAAATCGAAAGCTTAACCAATTGTTAAAACAGATATGAGTGGTGGCACTGACTGTGCAAATGGGCAAGGCATCCAACCTCACACAGAAGCTGGCAGGCAGGCAACTGCTCTTCTATTACAGTGAAAAAAAATTATTTATTTTAAATCGAAAGCTTAACCAATTGTTAAAACAGATATGAGTGGTGGCACTGACTGTGCAAATGGGCAAGGCATCCAACCTCACACAGAAGCTGGCAGGCAGGCAGGCAACTGCTCTTCTATTACAGTGAAAAAAAATTATTTATTTTAAATCGAAAGCTTAACCGATTGTTAAAACAGATATGAGTGGTGGCACTGACTGTGCAAATGGGCAAGGCATCCAACCTCACACAGAAACTGGCAGGCAGGCAACTGCTCTTCTATTACAGTGAAACATTTTTATTTATTATAAATCTAAAGCTTAACCAATTGTTAAAACAGATATGAGTGGTGGCACTGGGCTAATAGGCACAGTATCCAATGTGAACCTCACACAGAAGCTGGCAGGCAGGCAACTGCTCTTCTATTACAGTGGAAACTAAATTTTGGTTGTAAAAGCACGCTAAAGAGACACCAGATATGATTGGCAACTGTCAAAGCACGCTGGCACAGGTCTGCAGAGCACACGCTGAAGTAGGCCTGAAACACAGACGCTTGCAGACAACTAACTGCTCTTCTATTACAGTGAATTTTTTATTTTTATTTTAAATCGAAAGCTTAACCAATTGTTAAAACAGATATGAGTGGTGGCACTGGGCTAATAGGCACAGTATCCAATGTGAACCTCACACAGAAGCTGGCAGGCAGGCAACTGCTCTTCTATTACAGTGAAAAAAAAATATTTCTTTTAAATCGAAAGCTTAACCAATTGTTAAAACAGATATGAGTGGTGGCACTGACTGTGCAAATGGGCAAGGCATCCAACCTCACACAGAAGCTGGCAGGCAGGCAACTGCTCTTCTATTACAGTGAAAAAAAAATATTTATTTTAAATCGAAAGCTTAACCAATTGTTAAAACAGATATGAGTGGTGGCACTGACTGTGCAAATGGGCAAGGCATCCAACCTCACACAGAAGCTGGCAGGCAGGCAACTGCTCTTCTATTACAGTGAAAAAAAATTATTTATTTTAAATCGAAAGCTTAACCGATTGTTAAAACAGATATGAGTGGTGGCACTGACTGTGCAAATGGGCAAGGCATCCAACCTCACACAGAAGCTGGCAGGCAGGCAACTGCTCTTCTATTACAGTGAAAAAAAAATATTTATTTTAAATGTAAAGCTTAACCTATTGTTAAAACAGATATGAGTGGTGGCACTGGGCAAATAGACACAGTATCCAATGTGAACCTCACACAGAAGCTGGCAGGCAGGCACCTGCAATTACATTACACAGGAAAAAAAAAAAAAAAAAAGCAGCCTAATGTTATAGCCCTAAAAAGGGCTTTTTGGGGTGCTGTCCTTACAGCAGAGATCAGATGAGTCCTTCAGGATTGTAGTGGACACTGAATACCCTAGCCATCAATTTCCCTATGTAATCAGCAGCAGCTAAACTTTCCCTCCTCTCACTAAGCATGCATCTTCCGAATGAATCGAAAATGGATGCTGGGAGGGAGGTTGGAGGGTGTGGAAGGGAGGGAGTGCTGCTGATTGGCTGTAATGTGTCTGCTGACCGAGAGGCACATGGTCAAAGTTTGCCCAATGATGACGAATAGGGGGCAGATCGAACTGCGCATGTGTCCGCCCGCCGCAGCGAACGCGAACAAGCTAATTTCGCCGGGAACAGTCCACCGGCGGACAGTTCGGTACATCACTATCAGCATGTTTTGGGTTTCTCTTGCTTGGCATTACTCATACTGCCGCTATTGATAATTGGTACTTGGTATTTGGTGAAACTCTAGCCGCTGTTCAGGCTATTTAGTTTGTTCAACTTATTACAAACTTGTTTCACAGTTATCACCAACTTCACAGCAGATATCTCTGTTATGGTTATCACTCACCAGTTACTGTAGCTATAGCTACAGCTGCTAAAACTGTGGCTCTCGCGGTTGACTTGGCTATAGTACTATTATAGTACTGTTATAGCTGGTTATAGTACTGTTCAGATTATTTCAGGTAATAATTCAATTAAATTCAATTTAATTCTTATCGTTGTTAGCGTTATTGATATTGGTAAAGTTATTAAAATCACACTGGAAGTGAGAGTGGAAAGTGGAGGGGAGCTGATGTGTTAGAACAGCACTGAAATCAATAATAAAAGCGATGTATATGAAAAGAGAAACTAATGAGACGAAGCAAAAGCTGTTGCTTTACTGCCTCACTGAATCGCTCACTGAATCGCTGGGTCGTCGGCAGATCAAGCGTGTCATCAGCTGGAACATTAGTTGGCTTGCTCGTTTGCTGGGAAACTTAACCGGTACGTTGGTAAGTTGTCCTGCTATTCATTAGCTTGCCGCCTCTCCCACACACGGGTGGCCACCTCACACCACCATCTCAGCGCTTGTCCGGCTTCCGGCTTCCAGCACCCGGCGTTATGACATCCGACACCCCCCCTTAGAATTTAATTAAATATATATATATATATATATATATAAATTAATAAAAATAATATGAAATATATTAGTATATATCTATATATATAATTACATAAATAATTTCATACATATACACGTAGACTTCAAATATATAAATATGTATATATATTTAAATTCTACGTGCATATTTATGTAATATTTTTACATAATTAAGTAATTTTATTGATCGCAATTTGAGGGACCTGCCTGACAACCCAGGCCGAAAGTCCAGAGAATTTATTTTGCTAGCACTGTATTTAACCCTGTAACTTTCTATGACAGCCTAAAACCTGTACGTGGGGGGCACTGTTTTACTCTGGAGACTAAAACAGTAAAACATATCACAGCGATGATATTGTCAGTTAAAGTGACATGTTTTGCATTTTTCACACACAAACGCCACTTTCACTGATGATATCATTGTTCTGATAAATTTTACTGTTTTGAAACTAATATTTGTATGTACAGGTTTTATAGTGTTTTTGAAAGTTACAGGGTCAGATTGATTCTCCATTTTTTCACATTGAAATTTGCCAGATTGGTTATGTTGCCAATGAGGGCATATGGTAGCCCCATGAATGAGAATTACCCCCATGATGGCATACCATTTGCAAAAGAAGACAACCCAAGGTATTGCAAATGGGGTATGTTCAGTCATTTTTGTAGTCACAAACACCTGCCATAGTTTGCGTTCATAATAGTTTTTTGCATTTTTAACACAAAACAAATATAAATGCTAACTTTGGCCAGTGTTTGTGACTAAGTGGCTACTAAAAAAGACAGGACATATCCCACATTGAATACCCTGGGTTGTCTACTTTAAAAAATATGTACATGTGGAGTGTGATTCAGATATTTATGACAGATAACAGTGTTACAATGTCACTATTGATACATTTTAAAAATATATATTTTGAAACAGCAATATCTTACTTGTACTTATAGCCCTATAAGAACATGCTAACATTGGGTATTTCTAAACCCAGGACAAAATTTAGAAATTATATAGCATAGGTGTTATTTGGTGGTTGTAGATGCGTAACAGATTTTGGGAGTCAAATTTAGAAAAAGTGTGTTTTTTAAAATTATTTCATCATATTTTATAATTCTCTTTACAGTAAAATATATATGATATGATAAAAATAATGGTATCTTTAGAAAGACCATTTAATGACGAGAAACTGTATATAATATGTATGGGTACAGTAAATGAGTAAGAGGAAAAGTACAGCTAAACACAAACACCGCAGAAATTTAAAAATAGCCCCGGTCCTTAACGGTAAGAAAATTGAAAAACAGTCTGGTCATTAAGGGGTTAAAATCACTAAATAAATATGGGGATTCAGTTCCACCAAATGGCCATATCGTGCTAAGCCCACTACTTCATCACACTACCCCAATATCGGTGGGTCCTATACTAAATTTAACATGGGAGATTTACATGCTAAACTGCAATACTTACTTGCAGGTTAAACTGCTTCCCGGTACTCCTCAATTTCTGCTTTCCTTGGGTAACCTCCAAAGGGGCACCTATAGTGGAGGGGCAGGTGCTCAGCCCAATAGGAATATAGTCTGGTATAGGAGCCACTGACATTGAGGTGCTGTGAAGTAGTGGTGGGCTTAGCACGATATGCTAAGATAGGCAATTTTAAGTAGCCTTGTAAAATGTAACACTGTATTTCTGATTGTGTGTATGCTCTGTTCCTTTAACTGTATTTTTTATAGATTTTGGTCTTTACGGGAGAACCACTACTAAGGAATGCATGTTCTGGGTGTGCCCACAATTAAAAAAAAATTCTAAACTAAAAATTGCAGTTGAACAATACATTGTATAACAGAGAAGCAGCATAGTCCATAATTTAGATCTTCCTCTTTAATTCTGCCATGACTTTCCTGTAAGGTGAGTTATATAAATTTGAATAAACTAATTAAACAAGAAGAATGCACTTCCCAATCAGAAGATTCCGTTATAGAACTTTAGAGCATTATGCTTTCCACGGAGCAATTTAAATAACAGATATCGGGGACGGGTTAGAAGAGGGATAGCACTAGTCTGCAAGCTTTAATACGTTTTTTAAATTTTCCATCACCAAACAGGTTTAAAGGTTTAAAACTCAAGCAGTATAAAAAACCATCATGACGCCTGCTTATTGAGTTAAATAGAAAAGCTCTTCAAAGTAGTTCATGAGTAAAATTCGGAAGCTTTTAACATACCTGAGCCTCACTCTTGAAAAACATTAGGTGACATGGCTCCTCTTGAAGAGTGAACTTCAGAATTCAATATAAATGTTTAACTCACTTGGTTGAGTGGGTATAGACACAAGTAAAACAAGATTTCAGTAAGCGAAGAGCAGCTGTGAACTGACTTTTAAACAGAAACCATACACAGATTAGAATGGTCTGCAAAGTGGGGACAAACACCAATATAAAAGGCAGGTCTTTGGCCAGTGTCTCTTTTTCAAGAAAAAGGTTGTTCACAAAAGCTAAGAAGGTTAAGTTGATGTAAACAATGGCTTTTTTGTGTCTATTAGATCTGAAACCTCTAGATTTATAAACGTTTGGGCCTAGGCATTGTATTCACTTATCCAATTCCAGCACTAGGTTGCGTTGGGTCACAGTCTATCTACTACAACGTCATCCATAGGGGGGACCTAATGCGCAATCATGGCGAGCACATTAGTCCTGCCCATCAATGCTTTCCTATGGGTTTTTCACTAATACTGGATGTCCTCATGCACAGTATAAGGACGCCCAGTGTCGTTTAATAGTGTCAAACTGGTTTAGAATCCAGAAAGCTCCTCTAGTGGCTGTCCGATAGACAACCACTAAAGTGGGAAAATGATTTACATTGGTGGGCTAAGGGGGGCAGGGACACTGCAACCAGAGACCACTTCAAGATGACGTTGTCTGGGTGCCTATAGTGTTCCTGTAAGTGTGTGCTATACCCCATACTTTAAAGGAGTTAGTGAGGCTCCATTAGAAAAACAGTGTTCTAATATTCAAAATAAAGAAAACACATCAAATTTAAATCAACATTAAGGCCCTCGGGTTCTAAAGTACTGAGCTTATAAATTCAGTACTAAAGGATTAGCCTCTGTACTTTCATAATAATAATTTAGTAAATTCATTTTTTTAATTCATCACAAATTAGCTGGCACAAAATGTACTACTTTACATCTTTATATATTTATACATTTATACTTTATTATATACATTTTATATATACCTGGAATTATCAGAGTAACTATTATACAACTCCAGGAGTATTTACTGCAAGTGATGAATGCAAGCACTTGTCAGAAGCTTCCCTGACATAATGTCTGCGTCCCTTTGAAGGATTGGTCCTATTTTGATGGATATACTGTTCGCTTATCGTGTTTCTAGCTTATCAGCTGTTCCTAGTCTTTAGCAGAGGGAATTTTGTTAATAAAATGCATATTTAATGGATATGACCTTCACCATCATTGGCTATGACACATTCCTGTTTCAGTCTGATTAAAATTAATTATCCAATAGGGTACCTTTTAATCTATCTGTAAAACAAAGCTGTCATTTACTGTACAGCAGTCCTTGGATGGGTTATGATGTTGTATCAAGTGTTCTTTTGAATCAGAAGTGGAATGGTAAATACAAAAATATAGAACGTTCTTATTTCCTATAAAATGTTCTCTTTCAAGATTGAAAGATTGTTAATATAGAATTTTATATACATACAGTATATATTGTTTTCAGAATAGTGTCATTTTTTCCCTTGTCTAATTGAAAAATGTCAGAAATTGACATAAATCCAACAAGCAGAACATTTTTTTTGTTTTTGTTTTAATTATTTAAACAGGCAATAATAGTTCAAAATAAAAAAGGGCTTAAAGGAACACTCCATGCAGCATAACCACTACAGCTCACCATTCATAAATGGTTTGACTACTATAACACTGACAGACTAAGACTCTCAGATAAATTTAAGCAGACATACACTCACTAACAGACACACAGTGACATGCACGCATGCACTCATTGACAGACATACACTCACACTGACAGACACACTGACAAGATATACACACACAGACTCACATACACACACACACACTCACTAACACACACTGACAGTCACACACACACACATTGACAGACACACGCTGATAGAAACACACACTTACGGGGAGGGCGGAGCAATGACGTGACCACGCACATAGGTCGCGTCTCATGGTTGATGTAGGACACTGGTGAAATTTTAGACCCTGCTTGAGAGAGGAGCTGTAGGGAGTGGTATCGAACAGAAGTTGTGTGCAGAACGTTGCAGTGCAGGTCACGGTCATTGAGACCACTCTAGAAAATCTGACAGGTGTTGGGGGTGTTAGAGGGCGCAGTGAGAATCCTGTCACCACGGAGATTCAAGTGAAATTTGATACTCACCGCGGCCGACAAAGCACCTGATAAATACCTGATAAGTACCTGCTATTTCTTATATTCAAAGGGGCTTTGCACTGTATTATTAAAGCAGAGTAAGATAGGAGGTAGTGGAGAGGAAAGGGTACCAAAAAAGGAAATATTTTGTGGGCAGGAAGCTCCACGTGGGGACTGTCTGCTAAACCTCTTTGGGATAGTTACCAACGTTTCTCTTCTCCCATACTCCAAGATCTTAGTCTAATATTCTTTTAATATTCCTGATTTAACCTTGAAAGATTCTACGCATTCTAAATAAGAGTAAAAAGGGGAAAGAAGAAAAAGGGAAATAAAGGGAAAGTTCAAGAAAGGAAGAGCCTAATGATTAAAAAATAATTGTATTTGCAATTCCTTCTCCCCATATAAGGATATTTAAAGTTCTTAACATCTAAGGATTTAAAGAAGCTTATCTAATTGCACAACCAGCTAACTGTGGCGATTAAAACTCGAGTCCCAACACAGACCCTATTTATTCCCTTAACTCTGTCCTTTGTTAACCCCTTAAGAACCAAACTTCTGGAATAAAAGGGAATCATGACATGTCACACATGTCATGTGTCCTTAAGGGGTTAAAGGGTTAAAGGAGGAGTGAGGGAAGGAAGAAATAAGTTAACTACCAACAAGTTGCTGTGGTTTTTTTTCCATATTGGAAAATACTGATATTCTCTCTCTATAATGGCATCTAAAAAAAAACGCCTATCACATTTATTTCCCCCCCCCTACAAGAAAGAATGGAAAGAAGAGCTAGTCAGTATGATTTGACCCGTAATAGCAATGAAGAGAGTTCTACAAATAAAGGGAGAAACCAAGATAAAGAAATTCCAAAAGCTTATAAACAAATTCCTCAAAATCCTGAACAAAATTATCTTAATAAATGTTTTGAAACTCAGTTTGATAAAATTAAACAGGAGATTCATACAATAGCAGGCGACCTGAAAGAAGAGTTAACCAAAATGATGTCTAAGATCCAGACACTAGAGGAAAAAATTGAGCTCTCAGTTAAGCATCATACTACACAACAAGCCCCGATATTACAGATGGAATCCAAGATTGAAAGCCTGGAAACTAAGGTTGCAGACCTTCAAGATAGGGCACGGGGGAACAATATTAGATTAAGAGGCATCCCCAAAAGTATACAGTTGACCTTGTCAACAAGGTATACAGTTGACCTTGTTTTTGTTCATTTTTTTTCTCTCTTGTTTGCACATTTTAAAACACCTTATTAATAGTATCTCTATATTCGATAATCACAAAAGAAATTATTACATAGCACTTCTAAAGCTGAATATACATTGATTTTTTAGGACAATCTATAATTGAGGAATGCAGAAATTGTCTTTATATATAACCTTATGGCTGAATGCACAGTGTTTATTTAATCTTGACGAATCACTTCTAACAAAATTTTCAAATATAATGGGAAATATGGAAAAAGTATTATATAAATGAAAATGGTCTCACATATCTAAAAGTAAAGCACTAGTGGTTGTACTAACAATCTAAGTTATTTTTAGCTCACTAGATAGGAATTATAATTAAGCTTACCGGAAACTGAGTCGTATAGGTTTTCTTTGTTGTTGTAGTTTTTGTTCTCTTCTCTCTCTCTCTTATCTTCCGTGAGGAAGACAAAAAAGAAGAAAAAAGAAAAGAAGGGATAACAACAGAGTGATAATGGAAGCATGATAAATAATTTTTTTAAAATGTATTATTATTTTTAAAAAAAATGTTTTCCATATATCGGTGAATAATCCAGTCGAGTACTTAAACGTTTTCGCTTGGTTTCTCTATAATGTAGCAAATAATATAAAGATAATTGTACACTTACATCTCAACCTCCCATATACACGGACATTTTTACCTGTTCATTTTTTTTTTCTGTTGGTAACTTACGAATAAGGGTCATATACTGTATTGATTTGATATTATTATTGTGCTGGCATAATCCTGCAACTTAGTATTAAGTGCGGTTAGTATTTTTTAAGTCTTGTAGGTATTTGTCTACACATAGGCATTTAGTTTCCAGGGGAAAAAATGTGTTTATTTTTCCATTGGGACCTTTGGCATGGGTTTATTTGTGTTTTCTGTTTACGTGCATTGTATGTTATGTATTAGTATTGACATTAATGTCTATCTGTTAATTCTCTGTGTGGTATGGCTCAGTGAGATGTAGAAGCTCTTTTTTGGGTTTGCTACCTTAATGTCAGAGGGTTGAATTCTCCACAAAAAATAATTATCCTTCTTGATTCTATGAAAAAGGAAAACATATGCAGGTTACAAGAAACTCATTGGCGGTCTATGGATAAAGAATGAATCAAATCCAGAGTTCCCCTTTGTTTTTAAGTCTTCTGTGCATAGTAAGAAAAAAAGGTGAGTCACCACATTGATCTATAATAAACTTGCTTTTAAGATGATCTATGAAATTATAGAGGATGAAGGCTGATTTCAAATTCTGGTCTGCGAGATTACTAATCAAATGTATACCATCATTAATATATATGCCCCTAATCTTTTACCAACTAGATTTCTGTGAAGGATTGTCTCTCAAGTAGAAAAAGTTAGACAGGGAAGAATAATTTACTTGGGGGATTTCAATTATATTTTGGATCCCTCAATGGATAGGAATAGACCAATTAAGAAAGATAATACAAGTCACACTAAGATTCTCTCTAGACAGTTAAATGAGATTTTGAGAACAAATTGGTTGGTCGATGTATGGCTTATACTGTATCCTCAAGAGAGGGACTATTCCTGTTTTTCTTCCCTCCCCCTTTTTCATCCCCATCAAGTGTACTCTAGACTGGACTAATTTTTTGCATAAATAATAATGATAATTGGCGTTCCTTGGTCTGACCATAACGCAGTTATCATGGTTCTTAATGATAAACCTGTCAAAACTCAATCTAATTGGAGACTTAACAAAATCTTATTGTATAAGAAGCAAAATCTGAATATAATGAAAGAAGCTACTGATAATTTCTTTAAGGAGAATGCCTCTGCAGATATTTCCATTCCAATGATCAGAGGTCTATTAATTAAAATAGGTACCGAAGAGAAAAGGCTTAGAGGTAAGAGCTTGGCTGAGCTTTATGTAAAATTAGAAACTCTGGAAAGGGAATATAGGAGTCATCCCTTAAAAGAAACAGCCGAGAGGCTGATGGAAATCATGAATCAGATAAATAATTAATCAATGCAAATAGCAAACAATACTCTTGATAAAATTAAAAGAAAGTAGTATTATAAAGGAAACAGAGCAGATAAACTAATGACAACAAATTAAAAAATGATAGAGCTAAAAAGATGATTGCCAAGATTAAGCAAGGGGAAAATTTTGACTTAATCCTGGGGAAATTGGCCAGGCATTCCAAGACTTTTATCATGAATTATATAATCTTCCTGAGAGACAACCCCCTGTAGATATGGAGCACTTTTTTCAAAAATATAATTTTCCTAAAATGACAATAGATCATTTGACCAAGTTATATGAACCCATAGTGGATAGTGAGGTGAAACAGGGCATACAAAATCTTAAGGCAAACAAAGCTCCTGGACCAGACGGTTTTAAGAACTTTTTTTACTCCATGTTAAATATTAACATCAGAGGTTCTCTTACAAAGTTATTTAATCACTTCAGTCAAGCTTGTCAAGTACAAAAAGAAAAGTCCTGTGCTCACTCCCATCACTCCTGGGTGGCAGCAACGACCATAGGCGTGCGCACGGGGTGTGCCGGGTGTGCCTGGGCACACCCTAATCCCCGTGGCACGCCTATGTATAGAGTCCTGCAGGAACAGCGTTCCTGCACTTTTATTTGAGCAGGAACGCTGTTCCTGCAGGCACTCAGCTCCCCCTTCATCACCCTATGTTCCCCCTGTCATGGGGGGGGCAGGTGATGAAGGACCCCCACCCCCCGGTCAGGTGCCGGTCTCCACTCAGCCGCGGCGAGGGAGCTGTGTGCTCTCTGCTTCCTCTCGCCGCGCGCTGTTTGCTGATGCTGGGAGCCGGAATATGACGTCATATTCCGGCTCCCAGCTACAGCAGACAGCCCGCGCGGTGAGAGGAAGCAGAGAGCACACAGCTCCCTCGCCGCGGCTGAGTGGAGACCGGCGCCTGACCGACCCACTGGACCCCAGGGACAAGTCCACCAGCACTCCAGGTAGGGAGGCTGGGTGGACATTTTTTAATTAAAAAATACTAATTTGTATGTATGTGTCTGTGAGTGATTGTGTCTGTGAATGTATGTATGTGTGTGTGTGTGTCTGTGTGTATGTGTCTGTGAGTGATTGTGTCTGTGAATGTATGTATGTGTGTGTGTGTCTGTGTGTATATGTCTGTGAGTGAGTGTGTCTGTGAATGTGTGTGTGTCTGTGTGTATGTGTCTGTGAGTGAATGTGTGTATGTGTCTGTGTGTCTGTGAGTGAGTGTGTCTTTGAATGTATGTATGTGTGTGTGTCTTTGTGTGTGTGTCTGTGAGTGAGTGTGTATGTGAATGTAGGTGTGTATCTGAGAGTGTGTGTGTCTGAATGTGTGTGTGTGTCTGTGAGTGTGTGTGTGTATGGGTGTGTGTCTGTAGGTGTGTGGGTGTCTATGAATGTGTGTGTGTGCACGCGCATATATGTGTGTCTGTGTATGTGTCAGTCTGTGTGTGCACGCATATATATATATATATATATATATATATATATATATATATATATATATATACACACACACACACGTGTATATTATTTTTTTTGGGAGGTGGGAAAAGAGTTCCCACACTTTATTCCCCAGGACTTCACCGGAGATCTCCGGATCTCCCCTGTCGGCTCACGCAGAGTCGGCGCTATCTGAGTGCCGGCTCTGCTCTAAGCCTCCATGGGCTGGCGGGGAGATCAAAGATCTACCTCACCAGCCCACAGCAACATGGAAGGAGGCAGTAGAGGACCCGGGGAGCTCTAGACAGCAGCTCCGCCAGGTTCCTCTCACGAGATCTGAGCATTGCCACGGCAACACTCAGATCTCGCGAGAGTTAACTCTAGCCCCGCAGGCTAGAGTTCACTCTCCACTGGACCACCAGGGATGGCACATGGCAGCAAGGATCCCCCCTCCCTATATAAGGTAGGGAGGGGGGATATTTACTAATCTGCCCCCACCTCCACAATCCCTCCAAACATACAGCCCGCACGCTCACACACACAGTACACTAACCGCACCCTCACAAACACACAACACCCTCACACACAGCACACTAACAGCACCCTCACAAACACACACAAACAGCACCCTCACAAATACACGACACCCACACACATCACACAAACGGCACCATCACACGCACACATCACACAAACAGCACCCTCACACACACAGCACCCTCACACAGCACAGTAACAGGACCCTAACAAACACACACACAAACACCCTCACCCACATAGCACACTACCAGCACCCTCACACCACCCTCACACAGCACACGAGCCTCACACCACCCTCACACAGCACACGAGCAGCACACACATACACAGCAGTGTATGTGTGTGTGTGTATATGTGTGTATGTATGTATGTATGTATGTATGTATGTATGTATATATATATATATATATATATATATATAAATATATATTACATATATACACATGCGCCGTGGTTTTGTGCTTTAGGGTGCACACCCTAATGCAATAGGCTGCGCACGCCTATGGCAACGACTACAGTACACATCAGCTAATACATATAGTAAAAACCAAAGAAAAAAGTTACCTGCGCTCTCTCCTTAATCCCTATGTATATTTAAACAAATGGAGGTAATTTAGTTACTCCAATGGCCACTGGAGGGAATGCCCGCCTGCCAACGTCAAGGCAGACCCCCCCTAGATGGATTCTACTCTGAGCCTTCTCCTTGCTTCCTTGAGCTGCTGGCAAAGATCTCTAATGAGACAGAAAGGGGTATTTTTTATATACACCCCTATATACAAGTGAGCGCAGGACTTCCTTTTTTTTGTATTCACTTTTTGTATCACACAGCTAGGTTACAATGCTGCCGCCCATCCCATGTGTGACAGATCCATCTGTACAGCCTAAGATTGCTGGTTTGTCTGTTTGCCTTTATTTCGTTTGATTTCCTGTCCGTATGCCCCTGTTCGTGTGTTTCTCTAAATACCGATTTAAACTACCGAACAGACGGCCACCCAGGAGAGGAGTGTGCTGCTGGTTAACCTCTTTGCCCCAATTAGAACGTTGTGGTTAACCGCAGACACCTCTCTATTCCATTCATATGGGTGGTCGTCGTTCGTATGCCGACCACGAGGCGGTGGCCATTTTGGAACACGAGAAGGATCAGCGGTGTTCGGCGAGTATTCTATGGAACTAAAAGCGGACACTTTGTCTACCGAACACTGCTGAAAACTACCGCCCGCCTTCTATTTCGTCGAGGCATACGAACACCGGTCCGTTCGGGAGTTTGTAACGTACGTATGGACTTTGCCCAGATAGCCATCCCATGGAGTCAATTGTATACCGAAAGACTTGTAAGAGACTTTGACTCCATGGCGATTGAACTGTGTATGGATCTGAGCGCTATTCGGTAGAAATGTTCGGTATATATATTCGGTATTTTCACATTTATGTATTTTATTGTATTTTTACTACTGTATTTAAAATGGCAATTTGCCTCTATCCCTGGAGAAAATTAGGTTTCTTCACAATTATCTCCAGGATAGAGAGGAGGTATTTATGTGTGTAATGGGGAGGGCTTACACCTAAGCCACGGCGATTGGCTACTGTCCAATATGTGTTACAGTCTTCCATCTGGTCCCCTAGAGTGTCCACCAGGTGGGAGACCTGCATAAATACTGGGCAGGTAGCCCCCATTAAACAGAATCCTGTTTTACCCTCAAGACGGAGCTTGGTCTCGTTTGAGGGGGGAATTATTACTTGAAAGCGCATTTCGTTTATTTTAGCCGTGAAAGGAGTTCGGCTGATTTTATGGTTGGGAGTTACCGAGTTCCCTTATACTCCATTCAGGAGTTTGGCGGTCAGCCGTGCAGAACCTGCATTTCCAGAAAAGGGGATTATTAACTAAATGGCGGCTTCATCTAATTTGGCGGTGAGTGTCGTAACACCATGTGTTCCCTATTAAGGGTTAACAAGTATATAGGGGTACATATGGTTAGCCTGTAGCCTATCCTATGCCATTATCACCCAATTAGACTGGGTAAAAAATTAAGCTTGGTATAGGATCAAGGCATTTTTGTCTAGATCCACAAGGCTACATTCGTTGGGGGCCAGCTTCTGGCTGACGGATCAAAAGGGTAAAAAATACCCAGAAAGGGGGTCCCCAGATAGTATAATAATTAAAAATCTTTTTAAGATCTAGGATAAATTTAAGGTCTATTGTCATCTCAAAAATAAAATTATTGCTGAACTGCCTCTTACCTATCTAGCACACAATATAGAATACCTAAATATAATTTGGATTTCTTTGGCCATATTAAAAATTGATAATTTATTGAGGTACAATAAAATCCAAGATTTCACATCCTTAGTTAGAATGTATCAACTCCAGAAGAGTGAAATATTTAACTACCTTAGAATAAAGAGTTATACCTGAGCACAGAGAAGTCATCAAAGATACTACTTTTAGAGAAAATCCTTTAAAAACTATGATTGAAGGGTATAATGACTGACTCCATAAAGCTGTTAACCAGTGAAGTAGACCCATTTCTTCAACCAGTGATAAAAAAATGGGAACATGATCTAAATATTAGAATTGAAACGAGGGATTGGACTGAATCGTTAAGATGGGTTAATAAGAAAGTTTATTGTTTAAATCTAACCGAAACTCACTTTAAACTTTTAAACAAGTGGTACTTGATTCCCAGCAGATTGTCAAAGATTTATCCCAGTTACTTGTTTATTTTTATCCATCTTCTGACTGCTGCTAAACTACTGGTAGACAGAATTTGGAAGACGGTTATAGTCCCGTGCTGGCTAACAGTTAGGGAGCAGTTAGTTTTCCATATCAAAATGGAGATTGGGTATATATAGACTGAATCAAGAGGAACTTGAGCAGTGGATTAGACAAATAGTTATGATATAATGGTTGATCTCATTTGCATAAGATAAATGTAGCCATCCGACATCTAACTCCTTTTATCTTCTATCAGCATATTAAGCCAAGGCCTCTTCTATCTCCCCTTGATCCATACCACAGGGACATGTTTAATGTTCTTTGTTACATGTTGTGCCTTTTTTTTTTATTAATTTCCGCTTATATATGATATGAGATGATCTACACAGGGACTTTATGTAATGTATGTATGTTATAAAAATAATAAAAGATTATATATATAAAAAGAAAAAAATGTGACTTACCATGATTATTTCAATCTTGCTAACACTATCTGGTAATTTTTTTTTTAAATAAATCTAGTTCTGGTAAAAATATTACAATTGATGAAACAATCTATTTGACTAATTAATTTATTCTTTTCCCAAGTGTTTGAATTTTAGTGCAATGCCATGAGACATGAGATAAAGATCAAAGGCCCCAAGGTATTGGCTGAAAGTGAGTGATCTCCTTCCAGGAATGGGACATTTAGATATGGATTTCGGATTTCTGGCACACAGAATACCTATCTACAAAGCTGATTCTTGCATTCTTACTGAACGAAATATAAAGATTATCAAAATAAAATATTCATCAAATGCCAGAAAAATATAGTACTATTAAAAAAAATAAAAAAGAGAGACACACACTTACAGAGATACACACATTCACTGACAGACACACACTGATAGACACACAATTACTGACAGACAGACACACTCACTGATTTGACACAGATAGACACAGTCATTGGCAGACACACACACTCATTAATTTGACACAGCGACAGACACAGTTACAGACATACACACATTCACTGACAGAAACACACTGACAGACACACGCTCATTGTCAGACACAGACATACACACAATGACAGACAAACACACTGACAGACAGGCACACACTGACTGATTTGACATACACATTCACAGATGCACACAAACACACACACACTCTCTCACTGATTTAACACATGCTGGCAGACACCCAAACTGACAGACACACACTGACAGACAAACACACACAGACAGACACAAACACACTCATTTATTTGACACATACAGATATATGCACACACTGACAGATACACACTCACTGACAGACACACACACAACCCTTTTCTTTTAGTCACTTACCAGGCAGGTGTCAGTAACACAAAGTATCTCTACTGCCCCATCTCCCCCCTGGCCTATGAGTAAGGGTAGGGGGACAGAATATATCACAACAACTACAAACCATGTTGCAGAGCATGTGTGTGACTCCTATCAATCTTGGGAAGCTGTGCATGCCTCAGTGCTTCACTGAGTTTCAGGGTCCCCTACGATTCATACTGCGGAGTGTCAGTATCACGGTTATTTGCTAATCTCCAAACTAATTAAAATCCAAAATGAAAAATCTCCAATCTCTGATCAGAGTTTTTTTTTTTCATATCAGCTACATGTAGAATTTTTAACACGTCTTGGTAACAGTTACATATTTTTTCCCCTTAGTTGTCTTGCAGCTGTACAAACCGCACAGCGTACTACTGCTTAAGATAAGCAATCATTTATTTTCTAAAGGTAACTCTTATTATTATTTTTATATAATAACCTTTTAAATTATTATATTTTCCTAGATTAAACGGAGAAGTTAGAATTTTTTCCTCTTATCAGAAACCACAGCCCTTTAGTCAATGTCACAATGTATAGGCAACTCAAAGCCACGTCTCCTGATATCCCACACTCACAGTACATCTCTGCACGGTTTTTGCACGTGCTCAGCGCTCCAGGTAGTTTAACAATACAGTGTATCCTTTTGCTCCTTTCTACTCGCAATCACACTATAATAGCTCATGCATTCTGTCGCTTCCTCATAAAATGACAATTGCGGCTAACTCTCAGACTTCCTCATAATTACTTTAACTTTTCTGAGCTGTTGTTGGCAGCAACCTCAATCACAATCATTTTTCTTTCATATGCCGGGAGTTGTTCCTGCTTTAGAAATGTTAAATTATAGATTCACTTCCCAGCAAAAAAAGAATTCATTCTTAAAGCAATGGCTGTATGAAAAGGATAAGTAAGAGTGTGATGTAGATACATTTTTCTACTTTATATCGATATGTATGTCTGTGTTGATATGGTTGCAATGTAGAAATATGAGATTCAAGACACAAAACTGTTTTCCTTCAGTCAACCCAACTATTTTAAGATAAATTGGTGTTTTAACTAAACTCAAATTGTGGGAGATTGGCAAGGAAATTGCAAATAATCTAAACTAAACTAAACTTCCTGAGTTGTGTTTCAAAGCTGTTGTATACAGCAAACACATACTCCAAGGAATCCATGAACAAAGTGGAATTATGAGGCAAAAATGTGGGTCTTTGTTGAGCTCATTTGCACATGCCTACCCAGAATCCCTTGCCGTAGTGAGAGCACTGTTAAAGTGAGATTTCTGTGGTAAAAGCAAGTCTTATGGCTTGCCTGGTGTGTGTATCTGTGTTTAACATCGCATTAATTATCCACTTGTTTCAGGTGGAAGGGGTTTTCATCGACACTTTTTCCCCCCACCACAACTTATTTGAGAAATATATATATATATATATATCTGTGCTTATTCTAACTATATGAGTGTTCCTGATATACTAAGTTGCAGAGGACAAATACAATCCTGTAGCATTCAAAGTAGCTTAAGACCACATATCTCCAATACAGATGGATTTATAGAGCAGAACTGTTCAGTTGAATGTGTAAACATTTTTCCCATCCTGTCTGTAGTCTTTTTATATTGAGTTTCAGACACTTAATTTGTATGATCTTTTGCACTTCACACTAATGGCCAGATTGACCTAATATGGTGGCCACTAAGTGTGAATAAGACTCGTGGAGATTATTGCTTTCAAGCTCAAGAATGCTTACACATATAGCTTTCTCATACTGAATTCATACTTATAGCAGGCAACAGATATTTAGCTCTGTTACTATATATCCCATTAAAGGGATCCTATAGTGCCAGGAAAACACTATAGGTTTCTAAGAGTACTATAGGGTTCTAAGGAGCCCTCCTCCAGCAGGGCTGTCCCTTGCTCCTCCCCCTCTGACGTCAGCAATGCCCATGCTCGTATTAGGAATTCCCAAAAATAAACGCTTTACTATGGGGAAAATCTAAAGCTGGAGGTCCTCATGCAGAGCGTGAGGACGTTCAGCATCAGTCAATGGACCAAAGGTCCGTTTTGATTCTGGAAATGCTCCCCCCCTCCCCTCCCAGTGGCTAGACAGTCACTGAGAGCAGACTTAGAGCTGCAATGTAAACATTGCAGTTTACAGTGAAACTGCAATGTTTTACATTGCAGCACTAAGTGCAATAGGGACACAGCACTCAGACCACTTCAATTAGCTGAAGTGATCTGGGTGCCTACAGTGTCCCTTTAAATATAACACTCATTTAAAGGAAACTTAGAGTGGATTTGCAAGACATTTTATGCACCCTTAAAACGCTGCAGAGAAAATACATAAATGATTACAATTACAATTATTTTAGTAGATACATTCTCTAAAGTGTATTTAGGGAAAAGGTTTTTTCCTCTTACTCAAGAATTAATTTTAAAAGTGTGTTAAAAAGAAGTTTTTAAAAAAAGTGTATTATTTTAAGCGTGTATTATAGCCGGTTCCTTACAAAACTTTCACAGAAGTTATTTTACAAAGGTAGGTTCAATAGTTGGCAGAGAAAATTACATTGTGTCGCAAGATTCAGTTCCTGGCGGGGTCTGCTCAGTCTTTTAATCTTTTACGAGTTCGATGAAATAAGCAGAATTGAGTTAAAAGCAGTAAAACTTCGGCTAAGCAAAACCAAGAAAAATGTAAATGTTTGGATCAAACTTCCAAAGTGTCAAAAGTAGTCTTCCAAGAAGAAAATAATAAAGACTCGGTGACATATTTGGAACAAATCCTGAAAAGGTCATGACTGAAACAAAATGACATTTTTTTTTTCATTAAACTTTTTTTTGAAAAGTTCATCCTTGTCTTTGGCGCTATTATAAAATGTGAACTTTTTAAAAATTCCCAGACCTGATCAATGCTACTACAATAAATGAATTCTTCAGAACTTGATTAATATTATAAACAAATCAATAAATATTGTATGTAGCTTCTCATTCTCTTAAACAATGCGTAGGACTGCCTTTCCACAAATAAGGCTTACGTGTATTGCATACTACAGAGATAGGGGTGTATTCAATTCAGTATTGATAGCTAAACTGATTATTTTATTTGACTAGAATTTGCATAACAGCTTTCACGGCAATCACAATCCAAAATTAATGGACGGTTTCACTGCTGGCAATGTTTCCTATACCAGAAATTATTGAAACGGTGATGACTTGTTATTACTTGTTAATCATGCAATGTCAAACTTGGTAAGTTAATGATTAATTACTGAAAAACCAGGCACCATGCCGGTTCTTTATTTATATCACGTGTTGAATGTTATGGAGAAGCAATCTAAGAAGATGGCATTATTTGCATCCTGAAAGCAATAGACGGCACTATGTAAACATCACCTACAGGGAGCCGTCTTAGATTTGCACTAGCCATCAACTGTAAAGAGGTAAAAAAATCTTTAGATTATGAAATGTATATGAAATGTAATGCAAAATCATTTTTGTTCACCTGTGGTGGCAACAGATGCAAACTTGTACAATCGCTGTCAGATTCTGAAGATTCCAATCAATCTGTTACCAGTGTCTTTAAAAACACCTTTGAAATGTTGCACATGCTGAGTTTAACCTCTTTGCTGCCGGAGGTGCAACTCCGCATTCTGCAGTGTCATTGATACTTCATTAGCCAGCCGGGAACTAATGTCAGTTTTGTTCGTATTTGGATGCAGAGTTGCATTCATCGGCTGAGAGTGATCAGCAGACATTCTTAGCCAATGAATGGCTGCCAGGATCTGTATCTGGATTCTGCAGGTCTACAGAAGCTTGATGCATGTCACGCGCCATTGAGGACCCTTGACACCCGGCAGGGAGCCAGGCAAGAAGAAAAACCATAGCAAAACAGTTTGCCCCATTACAAGGAAATGGCACCAGGATGCACCTGGCATCAGAACCACTGCTTTTGATGTTTGGAATAACCCTTAAGCATGTGATTCATGCACGTCTAATACCTACATTGTGTTTGACATGGTTCCCGATGTGTCTATACATATACTTCATGAAGAAGGGCTTATAACACTCACAACACATGCTGGTTTGATACCAATGGAGTCATAGGAAACAGAGCTTGTGTCTCATACAAAGTTCTCCATAAATGCTCCTTTATGTTGTGCAAGTCATTATGATGAAGGAATATTTGATGGTACAATTCGAGCAGCCACCATCTGTTAAATACATATATTGTATGTTCTGCATGTGAGATTTATGAAGAAAAGAAAGCCATTAGTTTGTATTTTCCTCCCAGGGCACATGTTATCAGCACTTCTCTGCATTGAACAATCACAGAAAGCTGTCTGTTCACCTATGGAGCTCCAGCCTCAAGAAACATGGGATGAACACAGGAATAAGTCAATACAACGACACACAACTACAGCAAGTGTACATTTTAATCATGAAGCATGAAAAGAGATAAATAGATAGATAGCGATAGATAGCGATCGACAATTGTAGGTACTTTTGGAGATCCAGCACTCCTAGGAGGTAGCTTACAAGGCTCACAAGGATACCCACCAAATAAAACATTCATAATTCAAAATAAACCTTCAAAAAAACATTCAAAATGCAAAAAAAAAACATATATCTATAAACATTTATCTGTCTGTCTATCGATATCTAAAAAATAAAGTAAAATGAGCCCCAGCACTACAAAGTATACCAGTAAAGATTTATTCCACCACTTAGTGGATTCAATCCTTGACTAAGACACTGTGTGTGTCGAAACATGGCCGAGTCCACTAAGTGGTGGAATAACTCTCCATTTACCTACTTTGTAGTGCTGCAGCTCATTTCATTTTATTTTTTAGATATCGATAGACAGACAGATATATGATGTATGATATATGATGATTTACATCAATGTTCAGTCCATCTACAAAGGTATATTATAAAGATAACATCACTACATTATTGTAAATTCCTCTAGTAAAGCACAAGGTGCACTGGCCAGAGAAGTAATCCGAGCAACTAGTTATTGTAAATCAGATCAGAGGAACCACATGTACAAGGATTGTCCTACTCTCCCATCTTAGCATAGCCCTGTATGTCAAGTACTGATTGATAGAAGGTAGGAAGGACCATATATTCCATATATTTAATTTAATCTATACACTTGCATACATGGAATTTTCTCAACCTTTATTTAAAACCAACTTGTGTGTACAATGACTAGGGCTTCAAGAACTAATGTATCTTCCTGGATACATATCACTTAGTCATGTTAACCGGCAGAAAATGGTAAACACTTACTTACTTCTAATGCACTTCCATGTTTTAGGTGCTTTACCTTCTCATAATGAATCAGGCATGCGCATGCACACTTGGGCATCTCTCAGATAGATTCTATAGTGTGCGTTACGGCTAGAGTTAACTAACTGATATACTTTGCAAAGTACGTATGTTAAAAAAAGAAAGAAAGAACAATTAAAAAAAAAAAAAAGACTATTGGCACAACCAATATCTAACTTTTAGTAAACTATTTGGTACCAAGACTGGTACACTTTAAGGTTCGGAGTGAAAGTAAAGGAAAAATAGTTTTCTCTGACTGTTGAGAAAGCACTCCAATTTATCATACTTTAAAATATCTCCCCCCCCCCGGGTAATTAACTTGGTTCAAATGATGATTAATTTCATGAGCCCATGTAATTAGCCACTATTTACACATCTGTAAAATACTTTTCAATATCATTATTCAGCGCATGACATTTGATTATATCATTAGGCGACACAAGATATTTGCATACACATCACACAGTAGGTATTGCATTTAACGGGAATTGATTACAGCAATAAAATATTCAGGATTATGCTGCATTATCTAAACATTGAAGGTTTAGAGAACATAAAAATACCTATGAACTATTTTCGGCCTAAGGTACTATTTTAGGCAATTGTAGTACAGAACAGAAAGCGTATTCTCATTGGAAAATAATTTTAAATTACATTTCAACTAAGCAATTTAAAAAAAAAAGATAATAATTAACTTAGTACTAACCATGCCATTTTCGTAGGTAAATTTCAAAAATCTTTTAACATCATATAATGGCTCTTCATGACTTTTGTGACTTCATGACTTTTCTTATGCGTATAATGTATTCTTTACATCCTACATTAACTAGGAATTGAACCAATAAAGAAAAAAAACATCTTAATGCAGCAGGCATGTAAGCTTTTTTATCAGCCAGGCGTGTAGACTCCAGGGAAAATGGCAGGATAAACTTAGTTGTTTTCCTGGCACTATAGCTCTCTACATCACCCCTTATCTGGCACCCACCCATTGTGCAGAAGTGGTTAAAAAAAACTTCTGTCACTTACCTGAGTCCAGCACCGATGTCCCTTGGTGCTTGATCCGCCTACGCTCCTCCTCCGAGACCTAATGCACATGTGTGGCAATGGCCACGCTCTTATTAGGTTTTACCCCCAAAGGAAATCATGTATAATGTTTTCCTATGGGGGCTGGATGTCCTCATGCATAACGCAAGTTAACAAAAGTCACCTAACGATCCGGAGGTCCCTTTAGTAGCTGCCTGGTATAAAACCAATAAAGGTGGAGTTAACGTCTAATACAATTATTGCAGCTTATCAATAACTGCAGTAATTAGCTTTGCATGGTTAAGGGACCTGGGACTATGCACCCAGACCCCTTCAATGAGCTGAAGTGGTCTGGGTGCTTATAGTGCCCCTTTAAGGGACATACTGGACATTTGTGAATTCTAGATCAATATTCCCTAACTGGATTTTTATTTAATAATTTTTCAAACGGAAAAAAAATATATGCTCCCCTACCTGCTCACTTCTGTCCCTAACTGCAACAGTTCCCTATTTTGGCAGTAAAAAGTCCAGGAGCTTCAGCACAAAGGTATATTTTATACTGTCATTGACTGAATTAAGACTGAATTAAAATTCTGCTCTATACAGTAAAATCAGAGATATTTACTAAAATGAGACTTGTTGGGAATGCAAGGTGAATTCAAATCGAATTTCAAATTTAAGGCCAAAATTGCTGAATTAGAAACATTTTCCAAGTCAGCTATGCTTCCAGTTCGACTAGTTTAAGCAAAACATTTTAATTCACTTTGAATTCCCGATAAGTCTTATTTTAGTAAAAAACCTTGACCATAAAATCTAACATATTCTCTGAATCGCATTATGACCCTACATCTTTGAATTCAGTGTTATCCCCGCACCATGCTACATTTCCCCCAAATAAACACCATTAATACTTTGCACCACCACACTTTTGCAAGCCAGTTGTCAACTCATCACAGCCCGCAGAAAATTCATTCATCATTTTAATAATGTGCCTTCACGTTTGATCTCTAAGGGGTTATTTCACTAAACAATAATATTTGTTTCACTAAACTACAAATTGCAGTGGATTCTAAAATGCAGTCCAACACAGATGATTTGGAAACATTCTTCAGGTCAGATGAAGTTACTGTTTGACTATTTCCAGCTCTTTGGATATCATTACAGGGGCTTGTTATTGGGATTAACCTAAAGCCCATCACCTACCCCGAACTCCTTCAAACATACAATGTACCCTGGTGGAGATATATTTATTTATGGTCAGTTCATATTAACTCTGCATCATTAGAACATCTCTTTATTTAACTGCAACTATATTAACTCAATGTAAAGCATTTCAAAATGCTTAGGGCAGTCGTTCTCAAACCAGTCCTCGTGACCCACCAGCAGATCCATTGGAATAGAAAATGAGAATATTTAAATCCTGGACAGTTGGTAGCCATGAGGACTGATTTGGGAACCAATGGAAAAAGGACAAAATATCTAAGAGGCAGAAATGACACACACCACTAGAATAAATGTTAAAGAGATACTGAAAGGCAAATCAGTTTTAAACCTTTGTAGCACTGTCCATGAACATTCTGGGTTCGTGAGAGACACTCGTGTTCTGACATGGAGTCTGGTTTTCTTGATTAGAAAAAAAGAAGAAAAAAAAAAAAAAGGATAATAAAAGAAAACGCAAGCTTTGTGAGATGACTGCTGTGATATTACATCTGCTTTCCGAGCATTTTACAGCCATGAATTCATCACAAGCAGGCAAATGACTAACATAAACAATTTATAAATATAGGCGTAGTGCAGTGATTGCTGAGTTACAATGTCTGCTATATTTTACCAATGCAATTATTGCATTTTATAGAATTTCGCTTGACACTGAAGGATAAATGGGAAATATTGCACCAGATGGCATCTGTAAAAGACCGAGAAGCATGGAATATTTCAGCTATAATTCCAGATTATTACAGAAAAGTAAACTGACATATAAAGCATACTGAGTTTTAGGGATATGTAGTATTATTTTTGCTGCATTTCCTAAAAAAAAAGGACAACATGAACATGGATGTTTGTCACATGGCAGCACAGCTGATGGTAATTGTACCAGACTCATTCCCTTTTGTTTGGTTGTCCTTAGCCCGCTTGTTCGTTTCCCGAATGGATGGTGTGTGGTCCCCCTTTTATACCTCCCTGAACACTGACCTCCCCTGGCTGTTAACCACAAATTGAGTGCTTTCCCTGGGTGGCCGCCATTCGTACCATGGGCATTTTGTCTCCTGAACACAGGCAGCGGTACACGGTCATTGAACGCCTTTAACTATTTTCGTCCACGCGAGTACGTACCGCTGCCCGTTCCACTTCTCGACCAAGTAGACGAACGACGTTGGGGCAATATGAACTATCGACCGGGGAGTAGCATCCGCTCCCTAAAAGCCAGGGGAAGCGCTCATCGGTGTTTGCACAGGAACCCCCGAAAGCTGACCAGTCGTCACCCTCATTTCACTGGAACTAGTGTGGGCCATCAACGGGCGGTCAGAACTTTACCCAATGGCGATTCCGTTCTACTGAACCAATCTGAGCGCTATTTGGATATGTTGGGCAGTCAGATCCGAGCTATTCGGGGATATAAGAATTGTGAAAATCTGTTTTGACTCAATTATTTCTCAGACAATGGTATGCTTGGGAGGGACTTGTGTATATTTTGAATGGAGACCCTGTGCTGGGGGTCTGTGCATAAAAGGCTAAGTTTGTGTGGAATAAAGCAGTTGTGCTCCCAGAACTGTGTGGCATCCAGTTATTGGGGAGGGATATAGTTATTCACTTTTCAGAGCCTTGTTCCTGAGTTCCTGTCTTCACGGATCCAGTGGAGGAAAAGTCCTTGTCAGGACTAGCGCTCTGCTACAGTAATCATGTGAAAGGTTTGCGGTCTTTAGAATGTAAAAGGGCTTTTTCTGCCTTTCTTTCTCTTAATCTTCTGTCAATGCTGATTGATAAGTGAATTGGAGCGTTCAAAGTAGTAGGAAGTTCTGTTCTAGATAGTTCGTCTTTTACAGCTTCAGATAACCCAATTCGAAATTGATTGCGCAATGTGATGTCATTCCATTGCGTTTCTACAGCCCATCTTTTGAATTCAGCAATATAATCTTCAACGGGTCTATTTCTTTGTTGTAGTGTTCTGATTGTTAAATCAGCTGTAGCTTGTTTGTTAGGATCTTCATAGAGGAGAGACATGGCTTCAAAAAATTCATCCAGTGAGTCTAAGATGGGGTCATCGTTTTCCAGAAAGGAATGGGCCCATGACATAGGTTATCTCCTTTCTAAGAGGTGAACCTAACAAACTTTAGTTCTTTCTGTAGGGTAGGATTAGGATCGAGGTTTCAAAGCAATTAATAATTTGCAGGAGTTGAGGAACTCCCTGTATTTTGAACGATCTCCAGAGAACTTTTCTGGGTTACATACAGCAGGATCACTAGCCGAGTGCAGAGTAGTATGAGGAGTATGAGTTTGTAAATCTCTGATATAGGTGAAAAGTCTTTCGTTAGTATCCTGCAGTTCTTGCACACCTTGGGCTAGTGCATTAACTCTTTGATTCAGCGTAGTTATAGTAGAATCGAAATCTGCTGGATCCATTACAATGGCTGGATTAATCTGTCACGTTTAAACAATTGTTATGAAGGAACACAACTGCAGATTTCTTATAGTTTGAATATTTATTATAGAAGGTAAATGGTATTGACTTTAATTCCAATTTACAGGTACTGTAGCTTTAAGTAATAAACGATAACTGAAGTCCACAATTATATGCACTGTAGCTTTAAGTAGTAAACGATAACTGAAGTCCACAATTATATGCACTGTAGCTTTAAGTAGTAAACGATAACTGAAGTCCACAATTATATGCACTGTAGCTTTAAGTAGTAAACGATAACTGAAGTCAGCAAGAGTCCTTTAGTAGCATTAATTAATTAGGTGTTAAGAAGTTACAATAGCTGTTCCATAGACTTTAACTGAAGTAAGATAGATGCAGCTAACTGAGACAAGTATGAGTTGAAGTTAGCTGTAACGGGTTGGCTTTAACGAAGGACTTTGGAGACAGGAAATAACAGCTTTGAGATGCAACGCTTATCACAGAGGTTTTACTTAGCTTCCGGCACATAGAACACTGGTTCCCGAGATTTCCTCAGAGGCGGTTTATCCTGCATGGATAGAGTTCAGCTTTAGCCGTAGATGAGGAAAGGTGAAGGGAACTTGAAGTCTTCCAGTCCGGTCCGGTAACAGCAGGCTTTCACAACTATGTTGCAGCCGGTTCGTGAGTACGGAACGTAGTTCATTAATCCAGCGTCGATCAGCTGGTGCGGTCAGATTAAATAGGGAGACCGGGTCATAAAGAGGTGTGGCTAAGCTCCGTGGAACCAGGAAGTAAGGGGATATTATAATTAAGGCATGACACAAACACAAGATCATGGACCTTTGTCACAGATAACTATGAACTGACTCACAGAGCTTAAGTTAACAAATATATAACAATAACTGGAAAAAAATGTATTACCAGGCTTTAGAGTGGCTGGACTGAACACAAAACAGAGTAGTACAAGACAAGCTGAGGTCATGATAACATAATGTAGAATAAACAAGAGTATAGCCAAAGATAAAGGACAATAGATAGTAGGATGGTGAAGGAAAAGCCAAAGTCAGATAAGCCAAAGATAAACAAGAATTAACACACTTTCAGATTAACCAAACAAACAGAAACCACAACAGGGCACAGATAAAAACTTAATATGAGTTTAAATAGCTCTAGGAGGGCAAGGATTGGCCAGAAATGACCTTGTGATGCCAAAACATGACGATAACGCGATGACTTATGTCATGTTCAGAGGCGGGGCTATCTATGGGTATTGTATTGTAGAGGCTGGCATCTATCTGTACGCCATATTGGCCAGAAGCTGCATGGAGCACGGACCAGTTTAGAGACCACCACAAGGTAAGTCTCCCTTAAAGGCCTATACCAGTGTGATCATGCAGATCAGGCGCAACCACGTAATTGTGCATCTCATTCGCTGTTACAACCTGGAGGAAAGTTCCTAGAGAAACAACTTACGTCAACAGGGGGTCCCAGATTTCATATTACCAGCAGATCTGATAGCAGGTCTACTTCACGCACTTCTCCCTGATGTACCAGTAGATATGCTCTTATTGGATAGAGCACACAGGGTGGCCAAACCAACTTACCTGCCATGGTCATTTCCTAGGAACATACTGGTGAAATCAATCCATGTAGAGTTATTCTGGGCAAAATGCACCAGAATTAAATATCTCTTCTGGGTTTCAAAAAGCAATAGGCCAATTGCCACCTTCACTCTCCCTACCACTAAGATGTTGCTGTCAAACTGGGATCTTCTTAGAGGAAAATTATGTTATTATTCACCATTGCCACTTGCAACACCAATACAGTCATTTAACTTAGGTTTTTCAGCATAAACCATAGCAGGCCTGGGGAATCCATCACATTCATAATCTATTCCAAAATGGGTCTCTCTTGCCTTACACGGAGCTATGGTCCCTGTACCATTAACCTTCAGAAATGGTGTTCGCGTATGTTTAAATTAAATCGATTTCAGGAAAATAATCACCAACCACTTTTCCAAGGCAAAATGATTCTAAATTGACACAATTTAAAAAACTCTGTTTAAACCTAGCCCAACCAAAAAGCTACTATCCACATGCTACACTCTAGTGTACAAGTCAACACCTGCATAAAATATGGAATTTATCAAAAACTGGCAAAAGGATGTAGGACATATAATAGAGTTAGACCAATAGTCTACAGTATTTCCGGCACACAAGGACCTCACTCTTTGCAGATCAAATTTAGAATTTATTAAGGAAATCTTATATAGATGGTACTTGGTTTCAGCTAGGTTAGCCAATATCAACCCCTCTGCTGATAATAAATGCTGGAGATGCAACATAGATTTTTAAACAATGATACACATACCCAAAAATCAAACCATACTGGGAAATGGTCACCAAAATGGTCATCAGCAACAAATACCACATATGTTCCTTAAAATTAGCGATTTCTCTTTCCAGGTCAGATGACCATCCCATTGAAAAAGCAAGATTCTTAGATACTAACTGCAGTCCTACTGTTGACAGCCAGAAAATAGGCATCGTAACTGATTCCATCCAGAGAAGAACTGATGCATCAGGTATCCATTAACTGCTCATAAAAAATTTCCACAACTAAACTCCACAACAACAGGGCCACAAAAGAGGCTTGCGAGATTTGGGAGTCTTTTCTACTCAAATCTCCAAAACAAAATAAATGAGCTTATTACTGGTATTAACCCAAGGGATGTACAAAGAACTTTCAGTCAACAACACATTATACTAGGCAGTAGTAAACAGCACACATTACTATATCGGGATAGAGGGTTGAAAAGAATGATAGAAAATAAACAATAGTTAACTCACACTTGGGTCACCAGAGCTATCCACAGGAATACTTTGGGTTTGGAACTACATCACCTCCCATTCCACCACCCTTTTCGTATTCTCTCCTTATTAATCTTTGTAAACATTTCTATTCATTTTACATTTTATATTTAAAATTTTCTATTCATTTGTGCCACAGTCGAAAGTCTGTTTAAACTTAATACTACAACAAAATGTCATAAATGCATGAATGCACTGCTCCGGGGAAATGTTGAATGTAACTGATGTACATTTTGTCTGTGATAAATTGAAAAAGAGAAAATGAAAAAAATAAAAAAATTGAAAAAGAGTATTAGGCCCAATAGTTTTGCAAGAATTAAAACATAAAATACCTAAATAATTCATTATGATGGTCAATATGGTGGCCTTGAAATCACCCAGTCCACTGGCATGCTAATGTGCTCCCGTGTAGTTACAGACTTTCAGTCCTAACTAAATCTTACAAGTCTTCTGGTCACACAAACCAAATAAAATTAATAGGTTTAGGTTCAATTTAGAGCATTGAAAAAAAAGCTGTATATTTTGTAACTTTTCCAGCAATTACTGATTCTTCTAAACAACAAATTGAACTCATGTGCTTTTAATAATTTCCCCGGAAATAGTTTTAGAGGGGGTTCTTGCTAACTTTGTGATTATACATATATACAATATATGGGTGTATGCCCAAGTTATATATATATATTTATTTTTCTATGATTTTCAAGTTGGCGTTAATCTTTTTTTACTGCCCTATATCCCATTCTCCCCAACTTCCAAGATTTATATTGTCTTTTCTTCTGTTTTACTCTAAGTTATAGAACCTGTATGCTGAAACAGTGATATATAAGTTTGGCACAAAATATATTTGTAGGTCTTTAGGTTGGCTAAACATCATGAAAAATATAGTCATCAAACATATGGGGTGCCAAGGTACGGTGTTACTGGTCTAGACACTACTTAGGTACTTAGGAAATGCATTAAGAAAATCAATTTATCTTACAAGTCATTTACAATTTAAAACTACTTGCACACTATTTTGTATTAAAAAACCCTGGATTTGAGTTTAATTTGATGATACAAGGTAACAAGTTGATCAGCAGTAAGAATAATACAGATGGAATGTAAAATAATAAAAATGAAAGAGAAAAGAAATATCAATTTAAAGAACATTATGAAGGCCTGAATAAACTGACAGTCAATGAAGTAGAAAATTACAATATGAAGGACACAACACAGCACAAGCGAAGAATAAGCATATTAACTAATGAAGTGTTCAGATATGTGTAGTGGAAAGATGAAATGATGTGGTACACTTTGTATGAAATGCTGTGAAAGCGCAAGATCTAAGTCTGTCAGGATTACAAGTTGATCCAGCAGACAGTACTGTGTCACACCTAGGACTAAGGATAACGTATAACCAGACCTTAGAATGGCCGGACTTAAAAGGACACTCCAGGCACCCAGACCACTTCTGCTCATTGGAGTGGTCTGGGTGCCAACTCCCACTACTCCTAACCCTGCAAGTGTAATTATTGCATTTTTTTATAAACTGCAATAATTACATTGCAGGGTTAACTCCATCTCTAGTGGCTGTCTACTAGACAGCCACTAGAGGGAACTTCCTGCTTCATAGCACAGGAAACCTGTGCTAGAGCGCCGCTGGACGTCCTCACACTGTATGAGGACCTCCAGCATCGCTCAAATCCCCATAGGAAAGCATTGAAATTCGTTTTCAATGCTTTCCTATGGGGAGCGCAAATGCGCATGCGCGGCATTGCCACGCATGCGCATTAGGTCTCCTCGGCCGGTGGGCGGGATCAGTCTCGCCCACCGGCCGACGGAAGCACAGGGAGGAGCGGTGCAGAGGAGGAGGCAGCGACGAGGGACATGGCCGCTGCCTCAGGTAAGTGACTGAAGGGGGTTTCACCCCTTCAGTAACTGGGGATTGGTGGGTGGGAGAAAGAGGGACCCTCCAGTGCCAGGAAAACAAATAATTTTCCTGGCACTGGAGTTTCCTTTTAACGTCTCCAAGAATAGTCAAAATACTAGCCGAGGTCAGGGACACAGAATCAGACACAAAGATGAGGGACAGCAAAAAGATCAAGGATACCAAATATCAGGGAAGTCAAAACAAAGCCAAAGTCAAATACCAGAAAATCAAGATCAGGAACGCACTCTCGGATAACCATAGGCATGAAACCACTACAGGACACTGAGCAAGAGGAGAGTTGAGTTTAAATACCTCTGTCGTGGTTCCGATTGGCTGTAACCGGCCTTTGACCCCAAAGGCAATTACCAGGTGTGCATGATTGCTGCTCAGCACAAACCCACCTGTGGATTTGATTGGCCATGCACATTACGTTTGACCTAAAAAGTAATTACCAGGTTTGCATGATTGCTGTTTGGCACAACTTTTCCTGTCAGGACGGTAATGTTGTCCGGCACAACTTTTCCTGTCAGTACAGTAAATGCCATTAACCACATTATTATGTGCAGATGAATATGTGACAAAGTCACAGTCAGACAGTCACACACACATACACACACTTACAGGCAGACATTGACCCACTCACACAGTAACAGGCACAAGTCACACACATAGTTACAGGTAGACAGTCACACACAGTAACAGACAGACAGTCACACACACACATTCACAGGCAGACATTTCATTTACACACACACACACACACACACACACACCCACACACATTTAGAGGTAGACAGTCACACACACAGTAATAGGCACATCTTTACACACACAAACACACACACAATTACAGGCAGACAGTCACATACACAGCTACAGGCAGACATTTACCTATTTCCATTATTGGCCCTTTAGGGGGGAGCATGGACATTGCAGTCCCTGGTGTCTAGTTATCGTGGAAGCAGGGACCACTCCCTTTGGAAGTATGACAAGATCTAAGTCACAGTCAGACAGTCACACATGCATACAGTCTTACAAACAGACAGTGACACACTCTCACAGTAACAGTCACACACACAGTTACAGATAGACAGTTACATACACAGGTACATTCAGACAGTAACACACATACACAGTTACAGGTAGATAGTCACACACACACGCACACAGTCACAGGCACACACACAGTTACAGATAGCCAGTCACACACAGTCACAGGCAGACAGTTAAACACACAGACGCAGGCAGACAGTTACCTCTTTCCATTATGGGTCTTGGAGGGAGGAATTGCAGTCCCTGGTATGTAGTTGTTTGAGAAACAGGGACTTCTTCCTGCTTCCCCCTCAGTGTGTAGCAGTTACCAGGCAGCAAGTTCAGGCTTTAGTTAGCTCCGACCCTACTGCCCATTTAGCTTTATCCCTGTTACCTGCATCAACCCGGTTGCCGCACAGCCACCCTACAAAGTATGACCTGCAGAACAGGGGTGCTCTGTTAACCACGCTCACGGCTGTCAGCCCCGCTGCCATGGTGCCCTGTGCCATACGCGCCACTAGGCGGTATAGGCAGCTGCCTACCAACTCCTATTTACTAGGGGTAATCATATTTAGATGCATTTTGATATACTTTTCCATTTCTGTATGTACTAATTGCATTTACAGAATGAAAGTTGCAGTTTCTGAATTGTCTGTGTGTCCCCCAAGTTATGCGATAAGCAACAGAGGCATTAAATTTATTATTTTTAATAAGCTTTTTTAAATTTTCACAATATTAGAAAACGTTTCAAAGAATTTATCTACCATTAAAGTCAATGAGAATGTTTTTTTTAAATCAATAAACCATTTGAAACGTTTTTCAAACATATTAAACTATAATTCAAGTCTATGGGAATTTTCATCGAAAAATCATTTGAAACGTTTTTAAAACAGATATCAGTTGATCGGTGACCAGTTGAAAAGTTTTCCCCAAAAAATGAACCTAGATGATAGATCTGGATTGTTAAGGGGAGATTATTAAGCAATTAGTACTCCAATTTCCCAAGATGTTCTACATCTATTCCTGACATGTGTGATCATGCAGATGCACAAGCAATCACATTATGAATTTTCTTAATTTGCTAGTCAAACACAGGACAGGTTTTTAGACAATTGTAGTTGAGCAAATTTCTTATTTTTATTTTTTTTTGGATTTTTTTGCCTAGCACCTACCAAACCTTTTACAATGTCCTAAAAGGCTTATGGAAAACGTGTCTAATAAAGAGAACGCACAGCATTTCTTGTGATAGTTCACTCTACCAGCAGATCTATTGCATGGTTGTGAAGTAGTTTTGTCTCTAGAAAGGTTACAGAAAGCAGGTATTAAATAGAAAGCATGGGAAGCAGAATAAAATGGAAAAAATACCAAGCACAATGGAACGCTAAAGCATATTCAAATTTAAAAATATAATAGCCCCCATTAGGTGACTGAATTACATTTCACAGGCTTGAAGTTAATATCCATTTTATAATAGATATTAAACCTGCAGCCAAAAAATACTATTAAAACTTTCAATTTAATTGCCTGACAACCACTGAATTCTAATTAGTCATAAAGTGGTACATTTAGTTTCTGATTGCTGCAGAGTTTCTGGTGTCGTTTTGATGCGCCCATAAGGCTAATAGACAGCCCTCTGCTATTGATCTGTGAATGGCTATACACTAACCAGCCTCTTCTCCAGACATGACAATGATTACAATCTTTTGTCTATAACTCTTGTGTCTACAGTGTTACATAGAATGAATGCTAAGTTCTAGATTACATGAAGGACATGCAGCTGAAAGTATGAAGATTTACAGTGCCTTGCAAAAGTATTCACCCCCCTTTACTTTTTACCTATTTTTTATTACATTACAGCCTTAAGTTCAATGTTTTATTAATCTGAATTTCATGTGATGGATCAGAACACAATAGTCTAAGTTGGTGAAGTGAAATGAGAAAAATTATATACATAAAACAATTTTTTAGAAATAGAAAACAGAAAATTGGCATGTGCGTATGTATTCACCCCCTTTGTTATAAAGCCCATAAAAAGCTCTGGTGCAACCAATTAACTTCAGAAGTCACGTAATTAGGGAAATGATGTCGACCTGTGTTCAGTCTAAGTGTCACATGATCTGTCATTACAGATACACAACTTTTTTGAAAAGCCCCAGAGGTTGCAACACCTAAGCAAGAGGCACCACTAACCAAACACTGCCATGAAGACCAAGGAACTCTCCAAAGTAAGGGACAATGTTGTTGAGAAGTACAAGTCATGGTTAGGTTATAAAAAAATATCCAAATCTTTGATGATCCCCAGGAGCACCATCAAATCTATCATAACCAAATGGAAAGAACATGGCACAACAGCAAACCTGCCAAGAGACGGCCGACCACCAAAACTCACAGACCGGGCAAGGAGGGCATTAATCAGAGAGGCAGCACAGAGACCTAAGGTAACCCTGGAGGAGCTGCAGAGTTCCACAGCAGAGACTGGAGTATCTGTACATAGGACGACAATAAGCCGTCCGCTCCATAGAGGTCCTGTTACTTCCTGGTTTGGTTAGCTTAGTTGCACTGAACACAAGAGGCAGCAGTTGCCCAGTGCCCCTGTCTAGCATAGACTTCTCATTGAGCTGCATTGGAAAGTCTGTGATTGGTCAGCCATAGAATGTCTGGGCGGGGTTAGAATAGGAAGGCTTGCAAAGGCAACAGACAAGAAATCTACAGCTTTTGCAAGCTCTTTTTAGAAATAGATATAGATATAATTAAAAAATGCATCACATAATTGGGTATATCTGCTAATTAGTGATTTTGATATTTTGGGAGAGTTATATTTTTAACTTTCATTGATAACTGGAGGAAAGAGATTTCACCTAAAGCAGCCACACATTTTCTTTACAGTAAGAACATAACAAAACAAAAATAACAAAATAACAATAACAAAACAAAAAAAAAAAGCTTTGGAATTCAGTGCCAATAGAGCTTGTGTTGTCAGATTCATGATAAAAAATATATATATCTTGTTTTTTTTTTAAAAGCAAAGCTGGTTAACATAGGAGTATATATATATATTAAAAAACCAAGTTGAAATCTGAGTGCTGTTTTTGAATTAAGAATGAGTATTTCCCTTTTTTTGAGGCACAATTGCAAATGACACCGATGGGTACCTTATGTTATGTTTTGGCTGACTAGTGAAAACAGGGACATATGAGTATTTAATCATACCAGACCTGGGTATTTTTCATCCTTAATAACTATATTTCAAACTCTATCCTTTCATAGTTTGACCTACATAGATCAGTTTGGCTTTGGCTAGCAGGGATGTTCATAGGATATATAGTGAAATTATTACAGCAAAATCATTACTCTGAAATGACTATGTGTAAACATACTTTGCATAATGACATTAAAAGCACCAGTGGGGAGTTAGAGTACACCGTTCCATTTTAAATCAGATATTACACCTGGAGCTGGAATGTGTTGGGAAAATATCTGCATTAAGTTAATGACTTGCAGTGAATTAAAACTAATCTTTCAATGGCTAGAATGTTAATGTACCAAATTTTTCTTGCTTGCATTATTCTTGTCACTAAAGGATACGGTGCAGTTTTGGTAATGCAACTCTTTCCTGCCATTTAATTCATGATTTAGTTTTACATTTGCACCAGAGTGTTACAGGGCAGTATGCTGATTGGCTGTCTGGGATTGACAGTACTTGCGCTGGAACGGTAACTCTGTAGAATGAATGACATCTACAAGTAGCTAATGTGTGAAAGGAAAACTCAAAGCACCATATATGATACATCAAATTGTACGGCTTATGGTCAGTTGTGGAACATTGATCGCATGCTTTGGAGACCCATCAGGTGGCCCACACACTTATTATTGCTTCATCGCTGAAGAGGGGCCCGATCAGGAGCCGCAGCCCTTGAAGAGCTCAACTGGACCCCTGTGGTATCTGCTAGCTGGGACAAATAATCACTTTCTTCAAGTTTAAACAGAGAGTTGCAAGGGAGGGAGGAGACAGCATTGGCACAGACAGCACAGGGTGACAGGAGCATCAAGAGATCTGCTCCAGATCCATCACTCCCATAAGCCTCAGTCAGCAGGACCACAAGCAGAAAGAAAGGGTACAGACTGCACCGATTATGAATCTCACATAAGCATAAATGAGAAAAGAAAAGTAAAACAAGGATTAGTTAGATTAAAAACAAAAGAAGGAAGGTATTTAGATGAGGATAAAGGTCTAGCTGTCTGCCTCAATGAATATTTTTGTTCAGTATTTACAGATGAAAATTAAGGAAAAGGACCTCAGTTAAGAAAAAGGATAAACAAGTCATTTATTTCACGTGAGTTTACAGAGGAAGAGGTTCTATTTCAACTGTCAAAAGTAAAAACAAATAGGTCAATGGGACCTGATGGAATATACCCAAAGCTATTAAAAGAGCTTAGTGGTGTACTAGCAAAACCATTAACAGATTTATTTAACCAATCATTGATAACAGGAGTAGTCCCAGAAGATTGGAAGTTGGCGAATGTTGTGCCCATTCACAAGAAAGGTAATAGGGAGGAGTCGGGCAACTATAGGCCAGTAAGCCTTACTTCAGTAGTGGGGAAAGTGATGGAAACCATGTTAAAGGATAGGATTGTTGAACATCTAAAAACACATGGATTTCAAGATCAGAGACAACATGGGTTTACTTCAGGGAGATCATGCCAAACTAATCTTATTGATTTTTTTTGATTGGGTAACTAAAATTATAGATCAGGGTGGAGCAGTAGACATTGCTTACCTAGATTTCAGTAAGGCTTTTGACACTGTTGCACATAGAAGGCTCATCAATAAACTGCAATCTTTGAGTTTGGATTCCAATATTGTTGAATGGGTAAGGCAGTGGCTGAGTGACAGGCAACAGAGGGTTGTAGTCAATGGAGTATATTCAAAGCTTGGGCTTGTCACCAGTGGGGTACCTCAGGGATCTGTACTTGGACCCATTCTCTTTAATATTTGTATTAGTGATATTGCAGAAGGTCTTGATGGTAACATATGTTTTTTTGCTGATGATACTAAGATATGTAACAGGGTTGATGTTCCAGGAGGGATAAGCCAAATGGCAAATGATTTAGGTAAACTAGAAAAATGGTCAGAGTTGTGGCAACTGACATTTAATGTGGATAAGTGCAAGATAATGCATCTTGGACGTAAAAACCCAAGGGCAGAGTACAGAATATTTGATAGAGTCCTAACCTCAACATCTGAGGAAAGGGATTTAGGGGTGATTATTTCTGATGACTTAAAGGTAGGCAGGCAATGTAATAGAGTAGCAGGAAATTCTAGCAGAATGTTTGGTTGTATAGGGAGAGGTATTAGCAGTAGAAAGAGGGAAGTGTTCATGCCATTGTACAGAACACTATTGAGACCTCACTTGGAGTAATGTACACAGTACTGGAGACCATATCTTCAGAAGGATATTGATACCTTAGAGAGAGTTCAGAGAAGGGCTACTAAACTGGTTCATGGATTGCAGGATAAAACTTACCAGGAAAGGTTAAAGGATCTTAACATGTGTAGCTTGGAGGAAAGACGAGACAGGGGGGATATGATAGAAACATTTAAATACAGTAAAGGAGGAGACTATATTTAAAAGAAGAACACTACCACAACAAGAGTACATAGTCTTAAATTAGAGGGACAAAGGTTTACAAATAATATCAGGAAGTATTACTTTACTGAGAGGGTAGTGGATGCATGGAATAGCCTTCCAGCTGAAGTGGTAGAGGTTAACACAGTAAAGGAGTTTAAGCATGCGTGGGATAGGCATAAGGCTATCCTAACTATAAGATAAGGCCAGGGACTAATGAAAGTATTTATAAAATTGGGCAGACTAGATGGGCCGAGTGGTTCTTATCTGCCGTCACATTCTATGTTTCTATGTTTCTAAGCAGATATGAATATATGCAATATTGCCACTTTTTCAAATAGCTTAAATAGGAATTCATTAAATGTCCCTAAGAGAAAGTCCTTATGGTAACAATATCCAATCTGCTGGAAAAGTCCATTTTATTAGGTCAATCTGTTATTTTCCTTGATGAACAAGTAGTCAAATATTTCAGTAGAGACAAAGGTCTTCCCTTATTGTTGTCCCATATGAAATACAAACACAAGAAAATAAAAAACACCAAAAGTGTAATCCAATATATGCAATTTCCTAAATTATATAATCTACCTTTACAGCCCTCCAAGGATGGGCAAATGGTAGATCCCCACCTGGTAAAGCATCGTTGAAGGTGTATGACAAATGTTGATCTATCTTTTTGCCACTCTTCCACTAGGGGGGATTATAAAAACTTTGTTGCACCAGGGCCCACTCTACATTAGTGGTGCTAGGACCTATCCTTCTATACTTACCTTTAAAATCACTGCTGTTTGAAATATATTTAGCTCTTTATTCTCTGCTCAGGCCATGCCCTACAGGTGATATTCCAAGCACAATAAGCAGGACTATTAGGTTTATCATACATTTAAACAGGAATGAAGGATCACATTGGCCACGGTAAGCTAGTAGGTATCTTTTATAAGACATGATAATGAACTGGCTTTTGTTTTTTAGTTTATATAATAAAAAAGAACACCTGTTCAAAAATATGCATGAGCTGGATACAAGGGAATGTAAAATCAGCATACCCCTGGAAGTATCAATGACAATATTAATGACAACCTTTGGGAACCTTGAGACATGAATTACAGGGTGATATTGTTCAAAAATGAATTGGGATTTTTTATTCACCTCCATGTCCCAAAAACTGTTTAACAAACTTAATCTTGTGGCCAGACGAGTGCTGGCAGCTGGTTGGCTGAAACTGACGGTCCATTCACTGCCTGAGGTCATAGCTAAGGTCGCGTAAACCAGGCTGATAGATAAGCTCATGGCCCTTGTCCACAATTCTGTGGCTTCTATTGATAAAATCTGGTCCCCATGGGACCCACTGATTTATAACAAGGTGTGAACGCAAAAGGGAGGAGACACGTATCTCTGTGAGTTGTGTTTTTTTCCCCCTCCTTCTAATAGATGCAGTATGTTGCAATGTTCTAAACTGTATTGAGAAGCATGAGGTGCCTGCATTGCCTACCTCTGACTGACTCACTGTAATCAAACTTGTTTCTTGAAATGTTAAGGGACACTATCGTCACCTGAACAACTTTAGCTTAATGAAGCAGTTTTGGTGTATAGAACATGCCCCTGCAGCCTGACTGCTCAATCCTCTGCCATTTAGGAGTAAAATCCCTTTGTTTATGAACCCTAGTCACACCTCCCTGCATGTGACTTGCACAGCCTTCCATAAACACTTCCTGTAAAGAGAGCCCTATTTAGGCTTTCTTTATTGCAAGTTCTGTTTAATTTAATTAATACACTGCTATGGCAATAGCTTGCTAGACCCTGCAAGAGTCTCCTGTATGTGATTATAGTTCAATTTAGAGATTGAGATACAATTATTTAAGGTAAATTACATCTGTTTAAAAGTGAAACCAGTTTGTTTTTTTCTAGCAGGCTCTGTCAATCATAGCCAGGGGAGGTGTGGCTTGGGCTACATAAACAGAAACAACGTGATTTAACTCCTAAATGACAGTGAATTGAGCAGTGAAATTGCAGGGGAATGATCTATACACTAAACTGCTTTATTTAGCTAAAGTAATTTAGGTGACTATAGTGTTCCTTTAAACGTTTGGGCTGCTGTTGCCCTATTTGTGTTATTTTTTGCATTTTTTTTTTAAATGTTGCTACATGTAAAAAAAAAAAAGGCTACTATCTGACCCATGTCTGTTGTATGTGCAACTATAAATTATTATTATTATTTTTTTTAATTTGCTAGAACCTCATACAACATTATCTGGCATATGCAACTTTTTTTTTTTTTTTTTTTACAAATAAATGCTTTTTGTGACATAATTTGCTGTTATTTAGTTTAAATATGATTTCAGTGTGCATGCATTTGTGATACATCTTCCCTGATCCCATCTTACCTGATGCTCAAATTAACTCTATTTTTTCCTGTTGCAAATCTTTTTTATTAGGAAATTTTAAAGGATCACTATCGTGTCAGGAAAACAAACTCATTTTCCTGACACTATACCACCCTTAGGGTCCCCCACCCTCATGGCCCCCCTCCCTTGGTGCTCAAGGGGTTAAAACCCCTTCAGCCACTTACCTTAATCCAGCGCCGGGCTCCCTCAGTGCTGGTCAGCTCTCATCCCACTCTGACATCAGCTCACGAGTGGAGCCGAATGCGCATGCGTGTCAAGTGCCACGCGCGCATTCAAACAGTCCATAGGAAAAGCATTTCTCAATGCTTTCCTATGGACGTTCTGCTCGCTGGATGCAAATTTTGCAATAGTCTCCCAATGATATCCTATGGGAAAGCATTGTATTGGCTGAGGTCGTCAAATTTGATTATAGATGCAAGGAGCGGGCGTATCCAGCCATGGTGAGACCTGCACAGCGCTGGAAAAAAAAATGTATGTGAACTACCTTTTAAAAGTTAGGAGGTGGATGGGGGCGGGACCAAACTGTACTTTTAAAACTACAGTGTCAGGAAAACATGTTTGTGTTCCTGACACTACAGAGTTCCTTTAAGACGGAGCTCAAACTTTATCTATAACCCCAGTAAAATTCCCTGAAAGTAAAAAAGGTTAAATCAGAGTTTTTTTGTTTTGTTTTTGCTATCATATAATCTAACATATTGACTTGACTGGTGTCTGTAGCTTATTCCTGTGAAGAGAGCATTTGATGTGTCTACTAGCTGTAACAGGATAATTTATTATTGCTAGTGTTTGGAAAGAGGTTTAGTTACAATACTCTAACTCATGTCAAATAATTATACATCATTTCAGGATTTGTAGCTACAATACAGATCACATTTATTGCAAAATGTAATTGGATACCAATTTGTGTTAGCTGCAAACATACTATTCAGTTTACCTTTTACATTTAAATTATATATCTGACATTTTTGCATATGTTGCTATGTTACTTTACAAAATCAATAAACATCCTGGCAACATCGCTGGAAGCATACGAAGTTGCACCTATTGTGGCTAGTTCTCTAAAGTTTTCTGGGTTTAAGTTGGATCATATATATTCTGATGTTACTGGAAGTTTAGCTCTTGAGCTCATTAGACTTTTTGTATTTTTTTTCCTTCTGTCGATAACATGTCTGGCTAGTACTTGGTGTCTTGAGACACGATAACACTTGCACATTTTTACCAAGCACGGGATTCATTAACCCCTTAATGCCGTTACGGCGTTCTATGCCGTTCCACTTTAATTGGGCTTTAAAGCCGTTGCGGCGGCATAGAACGCCATAACGGCTTTCTATCCCTGGAGCTCCAATTTACTTACCTCCACCGCGATCCTCTTCTGGAGGGCTGCCTCACAGCCCAGACAGCCCTTCCCTGGCAAATGAGGCCCCCGGGGGACATGTGATCGCTCTTTGAGAGCGATCACATGGCCCCCTATAACTGGCTGTGGATCTGCCAGCAGGGCGACTGTCTAAAATGTCAGACAGTCCCCCTGCTGGTGGGAAGAATAAAAAAAAAAAATGATTATACATGTGTAAAATTAAATTATAAATGTATTTTTATATATATAATATATGTATATATATATATTATATATATAATATATATGCATATTATATGTATATGTAACGTCATACATAGTGTATTTTAATATTAATATAAGTACATATATTAGTATTAAAATACACATAGAATGACGTTACATATATATAATATATATATATATATATATAATAGATATATACATATATTATATTATATATATATATATATACGTATAATTACAATAATAAATAAATAAAATATTGAAACAAAATGTTATATAAATTATATATTCATATGTAATTTCATTCTAACTGTATTTTGTTATTAATATATATATATATATATATATATATATATATATATATATATATACATATATATATATATATATATTGGTAACAAAATACACTTAGAATTACATTCTTTATATATCTATCTATATATAAAATACAAATAACCACAAATATATATATATATATATAGATAAATACATATAATTACATAAAAGATTACATTAGTATACACGTAGAATTTAAATACCTATAAATGCATGTGTATTAAAATTCTAAATGTATATTTAAGTAATCTTTTAACATAATTATGTGATTTGATTAATTAAAATGTGATTGACATGCCTGACAACACAGGGAGAAAGTGCAGAGAATTTAATTCGCAAGCACTATATTTGACCCTGTAACTCTCCAAGACACCATAAAACCTGTACATAGGGGGTACTGTTTTACTCGGGAGACTTCGCTGAACTCAAACATTAGTGTTTGAAACTGGTAAATTGTATTACAACGATCATATTTTAGGATTAAGTAGCTGTAATAGAAATATGCTCAATTTGAGCAAAAAACATTTTTGGAACTCTCATTTTAGGCAATACTCTCTGTAGAAAGAGAATTGCTAATTTTAGGCTTAATATATATTGTCAAGAACCTACAATCCAGAGTCCAAATAATGATACTCAGTGCTGGTCTGATGGGTCCTTATGAAAGTTGTGTGTAAAAGCTGAAATGTTGAAATGTTATTTTTTATGCTAAATAAAAGTTACGTTTTATTAAAATTCTTTAAAAAGTTCCAGGAGTGCTATCTTCCTTTGCTACTTTATATAGATATATATATATATTAAAGCCAGTGTTAGAGCACTTTATCTTTTATGTGTTGTTGACCATAAATTTCTCTTTGAATACTCAGTGGTTTGAGTATTTCTAAAGCAAAGCAAATGTTATTGATGTCACTACACGTTTGAATAAATCAGTGGAACTTTTGCAGGTCCATAAAATGAAACTCTGTCTACTGATTAGCATTCTCAAAGGTTTTAAAAGGCCGTCTCCCTGACCCTTGCTTGTTCTGTATTACTGTTCTTGTTCTGCCTGTCCTGATAACAAATTGATCACTGCCAGACTCAAAGGAGAAAGTGACTGCTCTGTTTATCTGCCAGCCCTGACCTTGTCTATTGTCTCCAACATTTCTTCATCTCTTAAGCAGAGTCAGGTCAACTGCAGGAGTAAAACCAACAAGAAACATAGAATAAATATAGATTAATACATAAAAATAGGAGATATGTAAAGCCTGCAAGCCAGGAATTCCTAAATCCCTTAATATTGTGAAATCCCTGAATAATCATCGATCCTGAAGGATATGTATAATATGTATAAAATAGACCCAAAAAAGCATAATCTCTGATCACATCTTGCAAACAAATAATTTCAAATTGTCAGACATTGTCAGACAGGTTTGTTTGTATATAATGTATCCATTTGAGTGCATTGATGTGTTTGGATGTAGTGTTGGCTTTTAAATGTGGATATATAAGTTTGAATAGTATTGCTGTTTGAATTAAATGGTGTTTTGTGTATGATTTTAGCGTTTGAGTGCAGGGGTGTGTTGGTATGTGATGTTTGTGTTTCATTGAAGGGATGTGTTTGCATGCTATGTTGGTGTTTGCTTGGATGTATGCACATACACAAATATTTACAAAGATATACATACACATTAACACACAGATACAAACACACATACACACATTCATATACACACACATAGATAGAAACACAGATGCACACACTGACACACATACACACTTTTAAATGTACACACTGACACATACACATACTGGCATGCATTCACACACACATACTTACACAGATATACATACACATTAACACACAGATACACACACTCAAATTCATATACGCACAGACACACACACACATATAGATAGAAACACAGAAGCATAGGAGGCTGTCTGGGTTATAGAGCACACAGGCCACTAGGTACTTATCTTGCCACAAGCCCACTTGAGCTTCAAAAGGTGATTATAAGTGATGAAAACAGGAGCCCCCAAAGTGGACATGCGCCTGTGCCAGGTTTAATAATTAAAATATAAACCTGTTCTAGACATCAGTCTCTAAGCGTCAAAGAGGTAAAGTAACCGAGAAATATATTAGGAACCTGCAAAAAGCAGATATTAATCTTTTGCAGGCAATGCTGACAGCTCATCTAACATATATTCATAATAAAATAAAAACACAAAAAATGCTGAAACCATCCATTTCCTAAAAATGTGATTTCCAGAGATTGCTTATAAAATGTGATTAATAATAACAATTTCTTTAACCAGCTAGCACTCCTAGCCTAACATAAAGTTATCATAAAAAGGACCCACAATACAAAACCCTTGATGTCAACACAAATGAGTTTAGAAAATATCACAACCACATGTTTATTAACATATGTCAAGCTGCTTATATGAACTTTGCTTTTGTTATAATTTCACAATATGCCAGCCTGGAGTCTCCTATCCCCTGCCATGCTCTCAGGATGGATAATTTGTATCATAGTTTGCCTGCATATTGTTACCTCGAGTTCGAGTTCTATATGTTGTTAATCTAGTTTTTAAACTGTTCTCTGTTCTCTTAAAGGGATAATATAGGCACCCAGACCAGTTCATCTCATTCCTATACCCTTAAACCTGCAATGTAAAACATGTTTACATTGCAGAACTAGGACAACTTCTAGTGGTTGTCTACAAGACAACCACTAGAGGCGCTTCCTGCAGCAGTTTTACGGAGTTTGCATGAGGACATCCAGCATGTTGAAAAATCCCAGTAAATGCAATTTCAAAATGTATATATATTTATAACATATAAAAATATATCAATATTTTAAAAAATATAAAAATATTTTTCCTACTATATTTATTTCTGACAAATAATGGTTTACTTCTACTACTAATGGCTACTTAAACAAATCTAGAACGTACAAATATACTAATTTATACTAATGTAAAATTTTGATACAGATATTATAAATAGAGATGTCCCAAATAGTTCGCTGGTGAATAGTTCCTGGCGAACATAGCTTGTTCGCGTTCGCCACGGATGGCAAACATATGCGATGTTCGGTTCGCCCCTTATTCATCATCATTGAGTAAACTTTGACCCTGTACCTCACAGTCAGCAGACACATTTCAGCCAATCAGCAGCAGACCCTCCCTCCCAGACCCTCCCACCTCCTAGACAGCATCCATTTTAGATTCATTCAGAAGCTGCATTCTTTTTTTTTTTTTAGACAGAAGTGTGTTATATTTGAGCATGCCAGGCTGAACGTGTGTATATCATGGCTAGTTGTACTGAGAGTATGAGTATATCGCAGTACATTGTTGTGAAAGATGGCTGTCATGTTTAGGGTGTAGCTTGCACGTTATCAACTGTGTATTTATCTGAGCAGCTCCACCACTAGTTATAAATCAAGTGTGAGTCGCCCCATGAGATGAGACTAGTGAATAACATAATACATGAATGATTAAGGTAAAGGCATGTAAGGAACTACGACAATAAACTCTTTAGGAGGTGAAATAATGACATGTTTAAACGCTTGCTACTTTACGATTAGTTAGTTAAATTCATGTGTTAATGAGAGCAGTTCATGTGATCAAAGGCATGGTGTGGAGGATCGGCTATAGTGGGACATGCTTGGCAGGCTGCTGTTTACTGCTTGTACTCATCCGATCCCTTCTGGGCGCCAGGTGCAGACCCTGGGAGTCCCTGATACCTGGAACAACAAAGGCTAGTCTCTGGCTGAGTGCCGGGTTCGCGGCTTGAGGTGGTGGAAGCTTGTTTTGTCGGGTGGTCGGATCTGTCCTGGTGGTGCTTCACATCCAGTGCGGGATTGTGGTGGCTTAAGGTGGAGGCGAGTGCTTGACGTGGGGCAGGCTCTGCATTTCTGTTTGTGCCTCCGGTCCCGTCTTCGACGCTTTTTGCGTTTGTGGATTTTAATGGGGACTGCTTCGCTTAGCTGTGGTGGAGCTTGTTGGGGCTGTGGTGGAGCTTGTTGGGGCTTCCTGCTTGTTATTTGCTTCCAAAATTGATTAAAGAGTCTGTCCAGCTTAGACTCAATATCCTGCCATGCTTTGCTGGTACCAGGAGGACACGCGGCTGCCGCCATATTGGGAGAGTCGCAGATGAGTATGTCAGCCTGGGCGGCTGTGCTCTGTGCGTCCATTAGCTCCAGACAGCCTCTCAGGGGTGGACTGAGATAACCCCCACCGGTCCAAGGGGGGGGGGGGCAATGGAGCTCCTGCCAGGAAGTAGCTGCTCCTGGGCATCCCAGGATCGGGAGATCGGCCGCCTCTCCCGCCCGGTGAGCACCAGGCAACACTTGCCACGCGGAGGTAAGTAAGACTCTGTCGAGTTGCTGACCGCTATTAAGCATGTCGGGTCGGTCAGGTAGGAGCAACATTGCTGGGTCATCCCCTTCTGGGGTGAAATTCGCTTGTTGATAGCTGCTTAAAGTGAGATATTGAGGGAGCTCACACGAAGTGCGTCTTTCCTCCATGACAGCTAGGCCCCCCCCCCGGAAGTTGCATTCTTAGAGAGAGGAGGGACAGTGTAGATGCTGCTGATTTAATAGGGAAATTGATAGCTAGGCTAGTGTATTCAGTGTCCACTACAGTCCTAAAGGACTCATCTGATCTCTGCTGTAAGGACAGCACCCCAAAAAGCCCTTTTTAGGGCTAGAACATCAGTCTGCTTTTTTTTTTTTCCTGTGTAATCTAATTGCAGTTGCCTGCCTGCCAGCGTGTGTGTCAGGCTCACAGCGTATACTGTGCCCACTTGCCCAGTGCCACCACTCATATCTGGTGTCACAATAGCGTGCATTAAAAAAAACAAAACTTTTTTGACTGTAATATAATAGCAGTCAGTTTCCTTCACACGTGTGCGTTTCAGGGCCTGCCAGGGCACAGTGTCACACCACTGCAACTCATATCTGGTGTAACAGTAGTGTAAATAAAAAAAAAACCTAGAAATTTGACTGTGAAATAATAGCAGTCAGTTTCCTTCACACGTGTGCGTTTCAGGGCCTGCCAGGGCAAAGTGTCACACCAGTGCAACTCATATCTGGTGTAACAGTAGTGTACATTTAAAAAAAAAAAAAATGTTTTGACCTTAATAGATTGAATAGCAGTTATTTGTCTGCAAGCGTGTGTGTCAGGCCTACAGCGTCTACTCTGCCAACTTCTGCCAGTGCACAGTGCCACTCATATCTGTTGTCACAGTAGCTTGCACGCATAGTACCAATTGAAAAAAAATGGGCGTATCCCTTACACTACCTGATCGATACAACATCATACCTGATGTTTTAAAGCACGTTATTCCAAACGATTTAGGAATGTTAGGTGATTTATGCCCTTTATGGATTAAAACCAGACTCTGCATCAACTATGTAATTTTCCATGGGAGTTTTGCCATGGATCCCCCTCCGGCATGCCACAGTCCAGGTGTTAGTCCCCTTGAAACAACTGTTTCATCACTATTGTGGCCAGAACATTTGCGGAAATTCGCGTTCGCCGTTCGCGAACGGAAATTTTTATGTTCACGACATCTCTAATTATAAAGATAATAAAATATAGACATACAGAACTTTCAGAAAACTCTCAAGAATGATTTATATTACATCTCCAAACCTATAATTGTTTACTATTAAAAACTCTGCATTTGTATGTTCATCATTACAAAATTACATATTTTTTATTGAGTTTAATAATTTATTGAGAGTGTGACCAGGCAGAGAATGGTGGGAGACAGACAGAGAATGAGGAGGTAGAAAGACAAAGAATAGGAGGTGCTAACCGCGCATGCGCATTAGTTCCCTCCCATCAGTTGACATCAGATGAGGAGTAGCCCAACAAGTGCTGAGGGACCTTGGTGCTGGAATCAGGTACGTGTTTAAAGGGTTATTTAACCCCTTAAATTGCTGGGGAAGGGGGAGAGATGGATCATATAGTGCTAGAAATACAGCATTTTTTTATTCCTTTATCTTGTAAAATTCCCTGAAAGTAGGCCGTATAGTCTCCCAATATACTATAACTTGTGATTGCTGATTTGTTCTTTAGACTGAGATTTTATTCTACTTTGTTCGCCCTTTTTGTGTTTCTTATCCCTTGTAGTAACATATTTTGGGTTGTATTTTTCCATTTGTTGTATTTTGCTTGAATAGTAGACTTTAAAGTATGAGTTGCACAGAATAAGAGTGGGCAGAATGGATTTAATCGGACAGTAGGAGAAACATGTAGGGATGTGGAACATGTCAGATGACTCAGAGAGAATGATAAGCAGATAGGATACATTAAAATGGAAAAGGGAGACAAATAAATATCTTCTGAGGCGTAAAAAGAAATAAGCTATTATTGGTAAAATAAATATCACAGCAATAGTCTCCCTCTTCTAAGTTTTAATGCTAATAGGTGAAACTCTCTAATGGATCTTCCTACATGAACACTGGCCTCAGTGACTAATGGGTTTATAAAGACTCAGGAGAATCTCTTTGATGTGCATCTCACATGCTTATATTGCAATTCTGGTGTGCATCAAATCAATCCCAGTGTGAATTTGTAGAACTATCGAGAGCAATCACAGCATGTTGTCTGCAGTGCATCTCTGTAAATCATGATGTCACCAGGTAGAGCTTCCAGGGCTCCTAGGTCTTATCACACATATCTGCAAAGAGAAAAAAAAAATCATTGCTTTTTTTAACATGCGGCCCCCTGCGCGACATAACCTAATCTAAACCGGCCATCTTCTGAATTATGTTGGTTATCCACGTACTTATATCTTTCAATCTTTTCGCAGAAAAGCTACCAGAGACACTTATCATTTGTATTGGTAAAAAAAGTATAACATTTTGTGAAGTTATAAGGGTTTGTGCACCAATTTGATGTGTTTAAAAAAAAAAAAAAAGAGAAAGGGCAGTAGTTGAAATTCTTAAATAGCACTCAATTTTGGGTCAAATCTAATTTCTCAATGAGCTTACATGCCACAGGGAGTGAGGTAAAGTGACACAAAAGACAATCTATTTAATTGAACCAATTGCCACGTCACAGGTAGATCAAATGCTAATGTGCTTTTATTATTTCACCAACATTTCTTAAAAACCTGAATGATTATGTGTTTACGGTTAGAATGATAAACAGAGGGTTCTTAAAATAAATAATGTTTTTTAAAATATTCAAAAAAGAAGAATCTATTATCTTCAATTTTAAACACAGTAAAAGTGTGGCCAATAAACAATTAAAATAAAATTTTCCGTTAATAGCATACGTTTTGCTGGAGGAAATAGACAGAGTGTGACACACTGTTTTGTCATTAAGCAAATGAAACAGTGTTTTCTAATTTATTCAAGGAAATGAGTGACTGTGTGGTGTAACATAGGAGTTTGTTTCTAACTAGCACTGCATGTTCCTATGAATTATAAAAGGACAGCACAAAGGAGAGAGCACAGCTAATTATTTTATTACATACTGTATTTGTTACACAGAATCATTTGCTAAAGCCCATATCCAAATGATATAGAAACTGATTTTCCTAACTCCAAGCCAATGTTACAGAACAGGCCATATCGATCAAATCCTGACTGTATTTTTCTTTAGTAAATATGAGAATTGCCAGTGCGATCAAAATTTGGAAATATTCACCTCATTTTGTCTCTTTGGACAAAATCCAGTGTTTAGTAAATAACCTATCCCTTTGGATATTTTTTTTTATTATTGTTTAATTTCCTTACTGTTTACATTGAACTATTCAAAAATATTTGCTGTGGAGAATATACTCCAGAGTCTGATGTAGCTCCTTCATCCTTGATTTCACTGTCATGTACTTTACTGCTTAAAATAAAGCTAATTTTTATGCAGAATATGTTCAGTGTGTAGGTTTTTTTGTATTGGTTAATTACTAGGAGTTGAGTCTCCTTATTAGCTGAATAGCACGCTTTCAGCCATGATAGTCATTCAAAGCAGCCCTGTCCTTTCCCTAGGCCCCCTGTGTTGCACTGATTATATGCCACCCCATTCCACTTGCATTTATTTATATTTATTATCTTCCCTCCATTGTACTGGATTTCAGTATCTGGGAGCAGCCATTTTGTTTTGTTCTGCTCATGATGTCTGCTGTTTGCCATTCTGTGGGACTGATTTTACTAAGGATTGTGGGTCGATCTGATTGGCTGCTGATATACAGCCTTGCTTCAGCTCCTCCTATTGTTGTGTTTATTGTCATGTTTTGTCAACGTATACATAGCCTATTTTTCATTATGTACTTTAAAAAGAAAACTAAAGCTCTATGAAAATATTAAAAAAAAAGAGGTTCTGACACAGGGAGCTATATTAAAGCAGATTAGATAGATATTTTTTCTGCCAGTACCAGTTAAAACTTTGATGTCCAATAATTATGGAGCAGCGAAGTAGAAAAGATCAAGGAGCAAACTACATGGACCAGCATTATACCAGGATTAACACAGGGGCTGATGGAGCTACAGCTCCAGGTCCATGCACATAGAAGAGGCCCACTGATTTTTTTTTTTTACTATTTTTTACATGCTCTTGCTTAAGTATGGAAATGAGGGATGTAGGGGAACACAACTGGTGTGGACTGGCTGACAATGAAATCATTTTAGGTAAAGCTGACTTTGCACACTATGAAAATGCTATTACTGCTTTAGTCTCTCTAATACCACTGTTAGAGAGACTAAACACCACTCTCACCATGTTTCTTCTACACTCATTACACGCACATTTTCTCTGTCCCAGACTGTATAACAGGTACTTCTACCGGCTAGTAAGAAGGTTAGGAGAGGAGTGGACCAGAGAGTGCTAGAGGACAGTCCTTAGAAAGTGTAGAGCTAGTGCATCATTATACGCATTTATGCTAAGCTCACGGTGCTGTCTGCACAGTATGCCCTTGGTTGGTCATCGTGCATGATTGGAATTTAATTCTTCGTGCAGACATGCCCACTTTTTGGGCATGTTTGTCCCTTGGGCAGATTTGGTTATGTAATTACCATCAGTGGCCCACCCTTTGACCATGCCACTGATTTCCTGCATCACCGGACACTGTTGTTAGGGGGAATGGATTTAGTTGAAAGATGAAAGCAAGCGATTAACATATGGTATGTGTTTTTGATAACTATATCTTATGAGTTTCCTTTCAGCACCACCTCCACCAGATCCATGACGCTTGGGAGGTATGACTGTTTTAGTGTTTTCTGTCGATAAGATTCTGGAATTAGGCCCATCATAATTGTCAGCACCAGGCCCAAATGGGCTCTTATTCCAGCCCTGCATCAGGGCAAGTGACACCCGGGGATAGCACCAGTGGATGAAATCCATAAAATATATTAAAATATATATAATCTCCCTCATTCTACCTCACTTTAGGCGTGCGACTGAGTGCTAGGAGAGCTTTACCTATCTGGCTTTTAGTAAATATGAGACTTGCCATTGCAGTCGGAATTCAGCAATTTTCACCAGATGTTGTCTATCCAGACAAAATCTGTTGTTTCGTGAGTTACCTGTTTAAATCCAAATATGAAAGTGCAAAAACAGATTCATTGTTTTTGCAACACTGGGACAAAATTATTTGGTTTCGTATTTCTTTTACTTGATGGCTGTTTTTGCATATAAAGCACTATATTTTTGCCTCCCAAAAGCAAGTGATGAGCTCTCTAGCAGAATGTATACAAATGTTTTGTTTTTACTATACTAGGAATTGGTATGAATTGATGAGAATTTATTTGGGCAATCTCACATTTTAAGTTATAATTGCTCTGGTTAGACCCACATACTTCCTGGTTTAGCGAATCACACCTTGAAATGTAAATTAACTTTTATCCCAACGTGTTTGTCCTTAAAGGTAACAAGCACTGCCCACACAATTCAGTAAAACCATTTGTTACAAAAACCTTATTGAACTATGTGCCTTTAAATGTTAGTTTCACTTGTCTGACTTATTTGCAGTCGTTGGTATGGTTCAGCACGAATCCTTTGTGTAAACGTATAGGTGGCCGCCATTTCAGGACTTTGCACGTGTTCGCGGCCATCTTACGCACGACCAGCGGTGTTTGCCAGCAATCGTCTGGAACTAAAAACGGAGACGCACCCAGGCGAACACCGCTGAGACCTCCAGGATAGTATAACTTCGTGCTGGACCTACCGAGCAGCTCACCGTTCGGTAGGACGATTAACCTTCGCAGGGGGAGTACAGCGACCCCCAGGATACCTATGGATGGCAATGGGTTCGTGGAGTTTCACCGTACGAACGGAGACCGACCGCAAGGCCTAAACGTGTGGAACCATTTTCGGCCAGGAAGTCTGTGCGGTCGGTCAAAACTTTGAAAACCCATAACTCTCGAACCCTTCATCCGAACGGGTTGGTTTTCGGATATGTTGCTCCCCTGAACAAGATCTGTACAGCGGTGTAGGATTTAAAGGGGTACCCCCTGGTTTTGGGGTACATCCAGAACTTGGTTAGAAATATGTACTGCATAATTATGTTAACTGTTTATCTGAGGGGAGGAGATGTGTGGGAGGTATCCAATATGTGATTGGTGATTTTATGCCTCCCCCTGGGAGTATCCTTTTTGTATGTAACCACAATAAAAAGCAGGCTGGTCAGCCCAGTCCTCAGTTCTTACTTGACCCTCAAATCGCAGCCTCGACTCGTTTTGTTGGGCAGAAAGGTATCCTAGCTATACTATAGCTAGTGGGATTGTTCTACACTTACAGGACTCTTATGGAATATTAAGGAAAGCCTCTCTCTCCTCTTCAGCAAATAGGAATCCAGACGACTAAGCGGTCCAGCTCTCAGCAAGCCTAAGGGTAACCGTAACATTTGGTGGCAGCGGTGGGATTATCCTGGATTTCCTAGGAGAGGTACGGAACGGATGGAGAGCACCTACACAAAATTGAAGCGTACCACCCTAAAAGATTTACTGGAAAGCAGAGGAGGGTACGCCAGCAACCGGCCAAGGAGAGAACTGATCGCAGAACTGACCGAACTGGATCAAAGCTTCACAATGGCGGAAGCACCAACCACGAATGGTGATGAAAAGGCAAGGATTGTTCGGGAGAGGCTCTCCCTATACGGGCCAAACCCACCTATAGAACTAGTACAGCAGTTGATGGCGGAGGCAGACGAGGATATACGAAAGGCCCGAGCCCACGCACTTGACCTAGTAAACGCACAACGCAATGCTGAAGCCCCGCAGGTAATCGTTCCTGTCGAAAACGCTGGGAAGCCCAAGATACCCTTTGCGGCATTTAGATCCTTCCTAGAGAGCGAGACGGGAATTGATGAATACTTGGCGGACTTCGAAAGGCAATGCGCCCTGCACCAGATTCCCATCAGAGAGTGGCCCACGATCCTGTCTGGGAAACTATCCGGGCGAGCCCTGGAAGCTTTTCGTACCTTGGGTACTGAGGAAGTGACACAGTATGAGCGAGTTAAAGAGACACTGCTAAGACGGTACGCTGTAACTCCAGACACGTATCGCCGGCAGTTTCGAGGCACGAAAAAGAAGCCTAACGATACCCATATGGAATGGGCGCACCGAATGCGGAGAGCGGCAAATCACTGGATGAGCGGGAGTAAAGCTGTGACTGGTGAGGAAATCTTACAATTGTTTCTCTTAGAACATTTTTATAATGGCATGGAACAGCAGGGGAAGGAGTGGCTGCGAGACAGGCGACCTTCCACCCTAGAAGAAGCAGCCAAATTAGCGGATGAACATTATGACTCACGTCTTCACGAGCCAACGAGCTACCGGGCTCCAGCACGGGTTGAGCCCAGAGAGGTTTACCGTGCACCTCCTCGTACGGAGTTCCGAGCCCCGGTACCCGCAGGGCCCACCCGACACTCAGGGCCACCCAATAACAACTCTGATCGTCCCAGACCAACTTGCCACCGGTGCAAGCAACCAGGACATTTCATGGCTAACTGCCCTCTTAACACGCACCAGACACCCAGGAATTACAATTACCCCTCGGGGCCATACCGTTCTGCCCGCGCCCTCTGTGTTAACCAAGAGGCCTCGATGGAGGAATATTTGGGGCCGCTTCACGAGGCAGACCCTGTATATGCTGCTTCAGATAACCGCCAACACCATCGGCAGAAGGTATGGCTCGAAGGGCGATCTACCGAGGGGTTAAGGGACACAGGGGCTACCATCACACTGGTGCAGAGTCATTTGGTGCCAGAACACAAGCGGTCAGGGCAGACCGTGGCCGTTAGAGTGGCGGGGGGGGATGTGTACAAAATTCCGACCGCTAAAGTACACCTTGATTGGGGAGCGGGAAAGGGGGCTGTGAACGTGGGCATAATGGATAATTTACCTGCGGAAGTACTACTGGGCAACGATTTGGGCCCCATGACTTCTGCCTATGCTCCAGCGTACAACAACGAGGCGAACCCAGTGACTACCCGAGCACAAGCCCGGACGGACCGAGAACCCTCACCAGTGCGGGAGACCCAGGTAAGACCGACCCCGACTGTTCCTGACATGTTAGGTCCCATACCCTGGGACACCCCAGATACTTTCGAGACCGAGTCTAGGAATGATCCGACTTTACAAAAATACCGGGAACGAGCAGAGACCGGGGGGAGCGGGGCAGATAACGAAACTTTTCTATGGGAAAAAGGCAAACTATACCGCTTGACGGAGAAAAAGGGGCAACGTAGGCGACAGCTGGTAGTGCCCCACAAATACCGTCGAGAAATCCTCAAGATAGGACACGACATCCCCTTGGCAGGTCATCTAGCTGTGACCCGTACGCTACACCGCATTACCCACACATTCTTTTGGCCAGGAGTACACGCTGATGTTAGGACTTATTGTAATACTTGCGATGTGTGTCAACGAGTAGGAAGGCGAGGCGATCACCCTAAAGCCCATCTAGTCAATATGCCCATCGTAGAGGAACCCTTTAGCAGAGTTGCTATTGACATAGTAGGACCATTGGCCACCCCTAGTCCCTCCGGTAAGCGCTACATCCTTACCGTAGTAGACTACGCTACCAGGTACCCCGAGGCTGTCGCCCTGTCCAACATCCAAGCGGATACGGTAGCGAATGCACTGGTACAAGTGTTCTCCCGGGTAGGATTTCCAAAGGAAATCCTGTCTGACCGAGGCACCCAATTCACAGCCGAATTGACCCAACAACTCTGGCAGGTCTGCAAAATTAAATCCCTTCTGAGCTCCCCCTACCATCCCCAGACGAACGGACTTTGTGAGAGGTTCAACGGAACCCTCAAACAAATGCTCAAAACGTTCACTCAAGAATACCGAGATTGGGAACGCTTCCTGCCGCACCTCCTGTTTGCCTATCGGGAGGTGCCCCAGGAAACGACAGGGTTCTCTCCCTTTGAGTTGCTCTACGGAAGAAAGGTACGGGGCCCCCTAAACCTGATCCGGGAGCACTGGGAGGGAGAGACAGAAACTGACGGTGTCCCCATTGTGCCATACGTGCTGGAACTCAGAGACCGAATGGAGCAGCTAGCCAGATCCGTGCAGGCTAACCTCCAGTCGGCCCAGAGAAGACAGAAGGTATGGTACGATCGGGGGGCCCGAAGGAGAATCTTTACCATAGGACAAAAGGTGTTGGTACTTAAGCCGGTAAAGACAGACAAATTGCAAGCATCATGGCAGGGCCCCTACCAGATTGTAGAGAAACGGGGCGATACAACTTATGTCATAGCCAGTTGCCACGACAACAACCTTAGGAGGACGTTCCATGTAAACATGCTCAAAGAATACTTGGAGCGACCCGAGAACGTGACAGCCGTATGTTGTCCTCCCCAGGAAGACCCCGACAGTCTACCCATCCCCGACCTATTAGAAAAGAGTCCCCCCACAGGGATAGTATCCCAGGTTCAGATAGGAGACCGACTTAACCCCACTGAAAGGGAGCAGCTCAATACACTCCTCCAGGCCAAACACCTCACCTTCTCCCAGAAGCCAGGGTACACTACCCTAACTACCCACCAGGTCGACACCCCCGGGCAAACACCCTTACGCCAGCCCCCGTATCGCATCCCCGAGGCAGTTAGAACAGGAATGAAGCAGGAGATAGATGAGATGCTCCAACTCGGGGTGATTGAGCCCTCCGATAGTCCCTGGGCCTCCCCGGTTGTCCTGGTACCCAAGAAAGATGGGACGACCCGGTTCTGTGTAGATTACCGGAGGCTCAATGAAAAAACAGTGACGGACGCGTACCCGATGCCCAGGGTAGACGAGCTACTCGATCGTATAGCCAGGGGAAATTACCTGACCACTATCGACCTCTGCAAGGGTTACTGGCAGATTCCCCTGGCCCCGGAGGCTATCCCCAAGTCGGCATTCGTCACCCCATTCGGCTTATACCAGTTTAAGGTAATGCCGTTTGGGATGAAGAATGCCCCAGCTACATTCCAGCGCTTGGTGGATAGGCTCCTGGATGGCTTCCAGAGTTTTGCCTGTGCATACCTGGACGACATAGCGATTCACAGTGAGTCCTGGGAGGACCACTTAGCTCATGTAGGAATGGTTCTGGATCAGATCCGGGCTGCTGGCCTGACTCTGAAACCAGAAAAATGTCACTTTGGGATGGCCGAGGTACAGTACCTGGGTCACCGGGTGGGGTGCGGAAAACAGCGACCAGAGCCAGCCAAGATAGAAGCTGTTGCCAATTGGCCCACCCCCATCACTAAAACCCAGGTTCTGGCCTTTCTGGGCACGGCAGGGTACTACAGACGATTTGTACCCGACTACAGCACACTTGCCAAACCCCTGACTGACTTGACCAAGAAAAACTTACCTCGACAGGTCCTGTGGTCTCCCCACTGTGAAAAGGCTTTCCAGGCCCTCAAAAACGCTTTGGTTAATGCTCCTGTCTTGGCGGCTCCAGCTCTTAATAAACGTTTTATCGTCCATACAGACGCTTCCATGTTCGGGCTGGGAGCCGTCCTCAGCCAAGTAGGTGAAGATGGAGGGGAGCATCCAGTTGCCTACATCAGCCGGAAGCTCCTACCCCGCGAAGTCAGCTATGCAGCGGTCGAAAAGGAGTGTTTGGCCTTGGTGTGGGCATTAAAGAAATTGACTCCCTATTTATATGGACAAGAGTTCACTCTGGTCACCGACCATAACCCGTTGGTGTGGCTAAACCGGGTCTCTGGAGATAACGGCAGGTTATTACGTTGGAGTTTATCATTGCAACCCTTCAATTTTACCATTACCTACCGACCCGGGAAACAGAATGGCAACGCGGACGGGTTGTCCAGACAAACGGACCTCAGCCCAGCATAACCAGCGGTCTGGACAGCCTTAGTCTGCCCCGAAAAGGGGTCAGACGGTGTCTGCCAGAGTGTTCCACAAAAAGGGAGCACTGTTACAAAAACCTTATTGAACTATGTGCCTTTAAATGTTAGTTTCACTTGTCTGACTTATTTGCAGTCGTTGGTATGGTTCAGCACGAATCCTTTGTGTAAACGTATAGGTGGCCGCCATTTCAGGACTTTGCACGTGTTCGCGGCCATCTTACGCACGACCAGCGGTGTTTGCCAGCAATCGTCTGGAACTAAAAACGGAGACGCACCCAGGCGAACACCGCTGAGACCTCCAGGATAGTATAACTTCGTGCTGGACCTACCGAGCAGCTCACCGTTCGGTAGGACGATTAACCTTCGCAGGGGGAGTACAGCGACCCCCAGGATACCTATGGATGGCAATGGGTTCGTGGAGTTTCACCGTACGAACGGAGACCGACCGCAAGGCCTAAACGTGTGGAACCATTTTCGGCCAGGAAGTCTGTGCGGTCGGTCAAAACTTTGAAAACCCATAACTCTCGAACCCTTCATCCGAACGGGTTGGTTTTCGGATATGTTGCTCCCCTGAACAAGATCTGTACAGCGGTGTAGGATTTAAAGGGGTACCCCCTGGTTTTGGGGTACATCCAGAACTTGGTTAGAAATATGTACTGCATAATTATGTTAACTGTTTATCTGAGGGGAGGAGATGTGTGGGAGGTATCCAATATGTGATTGGTGATTTTATGCCTCCCCCTGGGAGTATCCTTTTTGTATGTAACCACAATAAAAAGCAGGCTGGTCAGCCCAGTCCTCAGTTCTTACTTGACCCTCAAATCGCAGCCTCGACTCGTTTTGTTGGGCAGAAAGGTATCCTAGCTATACTATAGCTAGTGGGATTGTTCTACACTTACAGGACTCTTATGGAATATTAAGGAAAGCCTCTCTCTCCTCTTCAGCAAATAGGAATCCAGACGACTAAGCGGTCCAGCTCTCAGCAAGCCTAAGGGTAACCGTAACACCATTCAAGACTTTTTTCCACATGAATGAGAAGCCATTTACAGCTCTATAATATGTCAGCTTTCCTTACTTCATAGAATACAATTGAAAAAAATATTGAATAGAAAAACCTGATATTAAACATCGCCATCAAACAATGCAATTGTTTATGTTTTGTTAATGTGTGTGTGTATTTCAAGTTTTATTTTGACGGGTCAGTTAATGTTTTCATGTTTATGTATATGCATATGTTTTTTAATTTTTAAATATGCAAATGTGTTTTTATGATCCGTAATGAAGTGAATGAATTTGTGAAAGGTGATTTAGTGATTTAGTTAATTATCGAGAATATGAAGCCAGCTGTTGTATTGCCGAGTCACCGGTCGGAATTCATTTCAAGGTGAACTCAGCCTTTCATCCTTCCTGATAGAAGGTATGCCAAGAGGCAATACGAGGAGCTGAAGCCTTGATGCGGTATTAATGCTTACATGGTAACCCCATGTATCAAGTCAACCAGTGTGACTGTGAATCTACCATAATCAATAGTGTAGGCTGCTCTGTGTGCTTTGTAGAGAATACAAATCTGAAAGCTGTGCTAAACAAAATATCAATTTTAGTGAGTGATTTTTATTGCTGTGTGAGAATATGTAGTTTATGTGTGTTCATGTGGACTTGTTCAATGGAATGTCTGTGTAAGCAAAATACATCTTAGTATATGTTTGGAATGTTTGTGTGCGTATTGCTTATGTGAGGAATCGTGTTAGAATTCTGATGTCATTTGTTGCTGCTAGTCTTGTCCTATACTTAACATAGTAGTCAACTGATGCCACCAGTGACCCGTCCTTTATATTGTGTTCCATTAGTAGTCTGAAAGACAACACAGGTTTTTGGGATGTGCCATTATTAGTAATTGCAGGATCTTGGCTAGCTTGCTGGTGGGAAGCCCTTGAATGCATTGAACAAAAGTGTAATTCTGCATGAACGCAAACTGTTTCTTCCCAGAATTTTTAATATAATCTTTATATATTCCTATATCTGACATATATATGTATAAATGCGGTGTGAAAAATACCATGAACTCCACAAGTTTTTATCTTATCGAGCAACTGTGCGCCTCCATCTTAGCTTCCTGTTAATCATTGTAATACACAGTGTTCTTTGTACCTGGGTGTCAACACAGAGAAATCATACAAAGGAGATGAGAAGGTAAACAGTGCGGGTTTAGTGATGTCCCGAACAGTTCGACGGGAACTGTTCGCCGGCGAACATAGCTTGTTCGTGGCGAACGCGGCGGGCGAACATATGCGATGGTCGGTCCGCCCCCTATTCGTCATCATTGAGTAAACTTTGACCCTGTACCTCACAGTCAGCAGACACATTCCAGCCAATCAGCAGCAGACCCTCCCTCCCAAACCCTCCCACCTCCATGACGAATAGGGGGCGGACCGAACATCGCATATGTTCGCCCGCCGCGTTCGCCACGAACAAGTTCCCGGCGAACTGTTCGGGACATCACTATACGGGTTATGTATAAAAAGTATAGCATTCACATGCCTCCCAACCATCTTGAATTCAGTGGGATAGTGCCGATTTGCGGGCCCTGTACCACCCTTTCACCTTAATGTCCTGCTTTTGGGGACACCAGGGAACTGTCCCCAACAATCATACCACGATAGCATGTATAGACGCGTTCATGCTTTGATAAGGACATTAGGACACGGCAGGGAGAGCACTGCTCCCTACAGAGGCTACCCTCGGTGGGACGACATGCATTATTCACAAGCAGCATGGCGTGCGTTCACACTAGACCCTCCCCCATTTTGGGCGGGTGTTACAGTTTACCAGGAGTTGGAGCCCAGTTGCAGGAGATGGCACAAGGAGAAGGAAAAAAATAAAAAAACACAGTACAGATAAAGGTGTTATCCAAAGGCAGGGTCAGACGAGAAGCAGAAGTCAGGGCAGGCAGCAGAGTATCGTAATCAGTAAGGCAGGCAGTGGTCAGAGTCCAGGAAGTCAGTCAGCAGAGTAACAAAGTTCCGTCAGGAAACACCAAACAAACAAAATGACCAGATACTAGGTCCCATGTAGAGCTGGCTTTTACAGCCTGCTGATTAGGAGTCAGGAAGCAGAATAATGCAGACAGATCCTGAGTCACCCTGGTGGACAGCAAGGTAGAGACCCAACTGGGATGCTGGAGCTGTGAGTTCAAATTCAGCCAGGTCTCTTAAAGGGGTGTCAACGCATTGCTGTCTACAGGCTCGGGGTGCTCCATTAAGCTACCTCCCACTGGCGTCCCAATTTGCAGGACACCAGAGTTAGGAGGTATGCATTCACTTATGGCTTTGCTCCCATTTTGTGTAAATATGCTGTTTTCTTATGTATAAACCTGTTACTCCACCTTTATACTTTGGATGTTTTTTCTGTTCTTTTTTAAAAACATTTGTAACGCACCAAAATAATCTTTCATTCAGACAATTTTTACACCCCTTTTTTGCATTTTTTTTGCTCCTTTTTTATCATGTTGATTTTTGTCATTGATGACATTCTCAAAATAAAACAAATTAGTGATATTAACTGGAAAAATAAAGATTTGAAGGATTTTTGTTTAGTTACTTTTTATAAATCACGTTCATTGATTTTATGTTTCGTCTTCATTTGCAATGTTTACCCTGACTGTGCCCAGACTGAATTATATTGTGATGGGATTTGCAGAACAAAATGGAACATCTCATGAAAATGGATAGCACAAGTTGTAGGTGATTTTCAGTATTTTATTTAATGGTGTAAATACATCGGAACATAGTTGTTTTGTATACCCATTTAGGAACACATTTTATATTATATGTCTTATATTTATATTATATATATTACATGGTCTGGGGTTTATGTGTCTCTTGTGCAGGGGAAATTGCTGGCATTTCAGATCTGGACTGCCCGTATGGGTGGGACCAGTCTGATGTGCTTCATATATGTTCTCTCTGTAATGGCAACAAGATGAGCTAAAACCAGCTTGAGATCTGAGCAGGGACCCACCGAAGGGCAGGCTAATTGAGCTGTTGTCCTTTCTTACCTCTTTTGCTACTTGTTTTTCTATATATATTACATATTTTATATTCTCTATTTGTTTGAGATACATTCAATGGACACTTATTTTGCTGTACTATAATATAACAAAATATAACGTGCTGGCATACTAACTTTGAATAATGAAGGATGTCTTTTTTTTCTGTTCTCCCAGAATTGTACTGCATATAGCTTGGTTTCATTGAATGTCACATAAAAAAACTACAAAGCGGGGGCAGGGCCTGACAACGAAACCAAGCGGTCGCACATTATTGCAGCTCCTGCTTGGACAATCATAATCCAGCCGGTTTGGGGGCATCCAACACCGACCTTGGTCACAGAAGCTGGGTCTGGGTCCGGGACAGACACCCAACGCCACCGATGCCGTTTTTTCTTACGCCCGGCTCCAAAACACGACGCCGAGGCGGCAAGGCCTACCACGCGGGCGGACGGCAGAGAGTCTCAGGGGAGGGAGTCTGGCCTTGGGGCTCACCAGACCTAGAAGACTGGTACCACAACCACAACCTGCCACACACAGGTGAGATGGGGCGCAAGTCTCAGAAACCATCCACACATACCCCAAAGCCACAGCGCGACATAGGCCAGATGTTACAGGCCCCAGGCGCAGCGCATACCATGTCACAGCGAGACACCTCCCCACTGCCCTCAGAGGAAGGGGAACCAACAGATAGCTCACCACTCACTCCCTGTCATCCAGCTCACCCACGGGTAACGGAGGAAAATGCCCCAGCATCTAGGAGTGATATCCAAGTTATGCTGACAGGCCTGCAACAGAACCTCAGGCAAATGTGGGAGGCTGACCTGGCAGCGCTGAAAGGTGATGTACTTGCAGTGACAGCACGTACACAAGCCACAGAAAATGAAGTGGGGACCCTGAAACAGGGCCTACAAGAGCTGGGTGAGAAAGTACAAAAACTGGACACCACACAGACTACCCTATCCAGACAAGTCAACCTGCTGGACAAGAGGGGGAGACGCAAAAACGTCAAAATCAGGGCGGTGCAGGAATCCGTACTGCTGGAGGAACTACCACATTTCATCAGACGCCTCATAGCCGCACTACTTCCAGCCAGACAAGCCAAAACCTTCTTATTCGATGGAATCTACAGAATTGTGAAATCCGCGCAGGCACCTACTGCAGCCCCGCGAGACATCATACTACGGTGCCAGTCTATGTCAGACAAACTGGGACTCTTAGCAGCGCTACAGGGAAAGACCCCTCTGGAATTTAAGGATTGCGTCTATCCTTTTTCCAGGACTTGAGCAGAGCCACACTACTATGGCGCAAGCAAATGCAACCACTTACTAAACCACTCCACGCAGCAGGCATCACCTACAAGTGGTCCACTCCGGGGACCCTATGGGTTACCAAAGACAACAAGCATTATAAGGCCATGGACCCCTCTGAGGGCCCTGCTCTAATGGCGACGCTCCCAACTCTGCCGACAACTTCAATGCCACAACCTGGCCACCGACCCAGTAGGGTGGAAGCAACAACAGCAGTTACACCCAGACCCCATGGAGACACCAAAACCTGAAACAACGTGCCTGGTCTGGGTCTCTTGGACTCTTATTAAGACTCTCTCACTAAAATGGTTAGCAACGTTTGCAAGCTTCTATATTTCTGGTTCACCCCTTTTTGTTACAATGAGATAGCGACCTGATGGAGGCTCCAACAACTGGCTCTGGTGACCCTCCTCCCCCCCCCCCTGCCCTGGGGTAACAGGGCACCTCCAGCACAGGAGCTCTATATCACACATAGACTAACACCTTCTGCCTCCCCTCACACCAAGGGTTCTTTGCTCTCCGGGCGCAGACAGGCTTTCATACAACTCCCACTCACCTAGACACCTACTAGACTCAGACATTCATTACCTCGCGCTTACACACAGCCACCTTCATCACTATAAATAGTGAAGCCACACAGCACACCTCCAATCCAGGCGAAAGCCATGCAGCTTCTGAAGGAAGGTATAATAGACAAAGACTAAAACAAGATAGGGAGCCGCTATGGGGAATGTCACAATGCCCCGCACACCAAACACGGCTCTAGTTCTGGACTCCACATGGAGCACCATCATCAAACAGATATCAGGGATCAGATGGGGATTTGACCCACACAGACAAAGGCTTATCGGACACTATAAGCCCCACACGCTAGATGACTCCACCGTACTCGCGCTGGCACACATAGACGGGTGAATACTCACCTAAACCTTCACCAGTTAAGGCCCTTGTTACAACATCCCAGCCCAATATAACTTTACAAAAAAAAAAAATATGCGAATTGTACCTCAACAGTTTATTCAATGTAGAATGTTTCTGTGAGCCATATTCATATGGTTACGGTATTATCAATATGTCTGTCTTTTCATCGCATGAAAAATAAAGATTTATAAAAAAATAAAAAAAATACAAAGCAGAAGCCTCTCTGTAAAATTTCATCGAAAGATAGGAAGAGCCAGTATTTAGTTTTTTATTTGCTCTCCGAAAACCTAAAAAGAAAGGATTATATATCCCCTTATATATATACATATATATATATATATATATATATATATATATATATATAATGAATATGTGACTGATTAATTTGCTGCATATTAGTCAATATTACAACAGGATTGATGTTTCGGTTCTCATTCAGTTATTGACAAAAGGTACAGAACAGTGACTTTTATTTCAGAACCCTCTGATAACGTTTCAGCCCCAATAAGGTCAGTTAGTAAGCCTAACAGTAATAAGTATCACTACGGTTTAATGACATAACAGAAAACAGGAATAAGGGCCCCCAACCCACTGTGATCATATGACAAGCATGTCTCTTTTTGCTACGTAATCTGAAACTGAGATTTTAGAACTTCCATATTTCAATCTAATTGATTTTATTCGATTTTCATTGAAATGAAATTTTTTCTTTAGTATGTAGACCCCATAACGCCAATATGATTATTCAGTGCAGAATGTTGTTTATTAGGTTGCAGATACGACTGTTGTTAAGGGGATCAATTAAAGAATAAAAAAAAACAAACACAACAACATTGTTTCAGGCAGCGCAAATTAAATCCAAGATTTTCTTAAATAGTCTATTTCCTAAGTCAGCAGTCGGTCCGTGTTAGTGGCAGTCATGCTGTGCTGGAAGGAAGGCAGGTTAATGCTGACAGTCACTTTACATGCAGCACTGCAATAGATATGGCTATAAGCAGGTGTATCGATACAGTAATGGTGCCTAATATTGCAGAACTCTCGGCTGAGATTCTAAGGGGCTGTATAAACATGTCATCAGCAGACACCTCATAGTAAATCTTTCCCCAGAGTCATTAAACGGCGCATCCTGCTCATAATTGCTATATAGATACTGTGGTGGATTGGCTCTTATCACTCTAAATCACTCTAAATCCCTTGGGTCGTTTCTTTAGGCATAAAATAGTCTGCAAGGTCTAAACACGAGGTGTAATATAAAGCTTGCATTTCTCTTTCACTACCATGCTAGCAATACAACTTATATAATATATGCAACATATATATTAAATTTATGATATAAAAATAATAATCATTTAAAAAAAAAAAATTCAACAAGTTAAAAGCTGATAAATCTTGAAATCGTGATAAATCTTGTGCATGATGATGGGAATTTGGGGAAACTGAGAGCTGATTCTAAAGAAACATAAATTCCATATCCATAGCTACTGTGAACTAGGACTTTTTTTTTTTTTTACCTTCTGCAAAATGTAAAATGATACGTTCAATATTTATTGCCTTTATTGCAAATACAATATGCATGTTTTTTCTAAGTTTTTTTGCTGATAGGTTGACTGGAAGGCTCACAGTACATGTATGTACGTAGTGGGGAATTACGATGCAGCATAAACATAATTAAACCCCATTCAACCTCCCCCCAATAACGACAGACAACGTGGTATGGATGAACAGGCCACAGCATTTATTAAAACATAAATAAATTACTGTATAACACACCCATAACTCCATATATTAAACTCTTCTTTCTGTAACGAAATTGTTAGCAACAAAACATAAATAACATATATATATATAAATAACAACTCAACATACAGTGCTATACAGAGAACCCCCCGTCCTTGCCAATAAAAACCTGCAGTGGCTCCTAAACACCACTGCCTCTCACCTCCCCCCCCGTCATAAAAAACATATTCCAATGCCTGCCATCAGCCGACCTTATCCACGCTCGATGGGCACGAGACCTCAGGCAACCTAAAGTTAAACCTTTTGAAGCAGGGGAGGCTGAGACCTGTAAACATGAGGAACTTATTCCATCCTTAACATAACCACACTTAATTGGCAAGGACATACCCCCGCCACCAGACCCGCTGTTTTACCCCTAAATCAGCGGGGAACCCCACCAAAACCAGCCATGGCCTGTTCCACCGCCTCCTGTAGGGCGAGATTAAAAAGGTCGAGCCCGACATCCGTGAGATGTACCCCGTCCCTGCAAAAAAAATGAGCCGCCTCCTTTTCAAAAACCCTATGGCGGACCGGGAGTCCATGAGCCCCCAAAACAAACTGGGAAACCCGCCTATTCAACTTGCGCCGGCAACGCTCCATGGCACTCTGACTCCTGGCGCCACGCCAATAGTTGCGGGCGACAACTTCAGACCAGATTAAGCGCACGCCCGGGAACAAAACCAAGATGCGGGCCAAGTCCCGCTTCACTGCCGAGATCAAATCCCAAATGGGCACCGAACCCAGATCATTCCCCCCCAGGTGGATCACCAGGACACTCGGCGCACCCAGGAGCTGAGACAGCCGCACTAACTCGGGGAGGAGCCGTGACCACCTCATACCCCGCGCACCGAGCCATCGAACTTCCGCTTCGGTAGGCGTGAAACCCAACCTCGAACCTCCAGGCCGAACCGCCGCCCGCTGCCCAGCCCAGTAAACATAAGAGTGTCCGACGATCCAGATCCTGGGGGGAACAGAAACTGTGGAAAGAAATCACGTCAATAAACCGGCCGGACGAACATAGGAAATATAGCGCCCTGAGTCCCACCTACCAATCCTCTGAACCACCTGCGCTGGCATGCCTAGCCGAGAGGCCTCGGTCGCCGCCCCAATACGGAAGGAATGGCCCCCGAACTCCCTGCTATCCAACCCCATTGCTTCCAGCCCCAAACGAAACACTCTAACAAACTGGAAATGGGAAAGGAAACTACCATCCCCATGCACCAGGAGAGGCAGCGCAGGAGAAGAGCGCACAGCACAATATTCCCCAAAGGACCACACGGGACAAATGCCGGAACCCGGCACAGCCCCCAAACGGACCCACTTATGCTTCCCCAAGACATCCGTCTTAGAGCGGCGTATTCGGAACGAGATCTGATCAGTGACGCACGAAACGTCACCAAATAGCACCCCCCCTACCTGCCGCCGGCTGGGGCATACTAGCTCCCCAATCCGCATGGCGCCGAAAAATGCCAGGGAAAAGGCAAGGCGAAACAGCCGAACCTCGAAATCCGAATGGCAAACCTCGTGCAACGCCTCACACAAAGCAGTCAGGAGCGTGCCCGAGACCGGACGCCTTGAGTCCGGCACAGACACCCTCCCCCGTCTCAAGCCTTTTAGTGCCTGCCGCACAATGAACGCCTTAGTAGCGTCCTCCCAACCCCGTAACTTAAACAGGAAGCTGAGTCCTGACAAGCGAGCCGAAATGGCCGAGGGCGACAGTCCTGCGGCCTCCCAATCCCCCAAGAGCCGAACCAAACCCTGCAGACGAGAGGATGAGTCCTGGAAGCCCCCGTGGGCTCCCTCCCACCCTTCCCATTCCCGCCAAACCTTATTATAGTGGTCCCATGTTGCCGCAGTGACCGACCCACGGACCAGCTCCATCAGTCTGCCAGACCCAAGGACCACATCTCTGCCGGACACGGGACACCCTCCATTTCGGCCTGTGGAGCCACGGCCCGAAACACATCCCACTGTGAACGAGAGAGAGCATCGGCCATCACATTACGCACACCCGGGATGTGCACAGCCCTACAATACACATTCAGCTCCAGACAGCGCAGCACTAGGCGCCGGAGCAAGCGAACCACGGGGGGGGAAGATGCAGACAGCTGGTTGATAGCCTGGACTACCCCCAAGTTGTCACAATGGAAAACCACCCGCCTATCCACCAGCAGGGAACCCCATACCTCCAATACTACCAAGATTGGGAAGAGCTCCAGAAACGCCAGATTCCGAGTGAGCCCCGCCGCAAACCAGGACTCCGGCCACGAGTCAGCGCACCACCTAGCCCCTAGAATGGCTCCAAAACCGGCAGAACCCGCCGCATCGGTAAACAAATGGAGGTCCGCATTAGAGACCTCCGGTGCCTGCCAGTAAGACCTGCCATTATAGGAGGCCAAAAAGGAGTCCCAGACAGCCAAATCGGCCCGCAAGGGCCGGGTAAGCCGGATAAAATGCAGCGGATGAGCGAACCCCGATGTCGCCGCCGCCAGGCGCCTATTAAAGATCCGCCCCATTGGCAAGATCCGACAGGCAAAATTAAATTTCCCCAGCAAAGACTGCAGGCAGCGCAGCTGGATCTTACGCCGACCCAGTGCACGGGACACCGCAAGGCGCAGGTCCAAGACCTTATCGGGCGGCAGCCGACATTCCCCAGCCATCGAATCAATTTCGATGCCCAGAAAGCTCAAGCACGTGACCGGACCCACCGTCTTGTCGTGCGCCAGCGGGACCCCGAAGCGCTGAAACACCTCCCCGAGAACCCGCAGCAGGAGAGCACAGACGTGCGACTCCGCCGGGCCTACACACAGGAAATCATCCAGGTAGTGCAGGAGGGAAGCGACCCCCGCTTCCCTCCGCACCACCCATTCCAGAAAAGTGCTAAAGCACTCAAAATAAAAACAGGATAGCGAGCAACCCATGGGGAGGCACATGTCCACAAAAAACTGGCCCTCAAAGGCACACCCCAAAAGATGATGGCAATCCGGATGCACCGGGAGCAGCCGGAAAGCGGATTCCACATCCGCCTTAGCTAGCAGCGCCCCCGGGCCCGCTGCTCTCACCATGCGAACCGCCGCATCAAAGGATGCGTAGGAAACCCTGCAGAGTTCCGTGGAAATGTCGTCATTCACCGAACCACCACGAGGGTATGACAAATGGTGAATCAAACGATATTTCCCGGGGTCCTTCTTGGGCACCACACCCAAGGGAGAAACCCGCAAATTCGCCATCGGTGGGGCGGAGAAAGGGCCGGCCATCCGACCCAAGGAAACCTCTTTATCCAATTTCTCCCGCACCACTTGGGGAAAAGCCCGCACGGACTTGAGGTTCCGTACGGTGAGCATAGGAGGGCGCTCCGTGAACGGGATCCAAAACCCCTGTTCAAACCCCTCCACTAAGATACGCGCCGCAGCCCGATTCTCATAAAGGTCGAGCCACGGGCGCATCGCGTTTACGAGGACCGGCGTCATCGCCCTTTGCCCCCATGTCCCCTTTCTCCCCCGTTTTGCCCCGCTTGAAACAGCGGGAGGCAGGATGGGCCCCACCGCAGCCGGAGCATTCGTGCTTAAACCGGCACGAGGACCCCCACTTACAGAGACTGTCGTTAAATTTCCAACAACAGCCGGACCTCGGACTGGAGGCCGATGAGGAGGAGGATGCGCCCCCACCGGCCCCCCCGAGAAAAGACGAAAAAGCACCCTGTTGAGGGGCAGGACGAGTCATGATGGAGAGCCACAGACCGATATCCATCTGGTCCCACGACAGCGAGGGACGCACTGCCAGCCGCTGTCGAAACTGCTCGTCGTACCTCCACCAACCTAATCCCCCATAGGTGCGACAAGCGTTCCAAATCGTGTCCTGATAACAGAACAGAGTGGAACACTTCTGGTGAGACTTCTCCCCCACCACACTGGCCAAAATAGAGAAAGCCCGAATCCAGTTCCCAAAGTTTTAGGGAATTTTGCGATAACGGTACTTCTCCCTATCCTTTTCTGACTCCTTGCTGTCCTTGTCCGCCACTGGAGGAGCCTCCTCCAGCGGCAGAAGGGAAAATATCTCTACAAACTCCCCCTTCCAAATTTTTTCTTTAGTCTCCTGCTTCAAGTGCAATCCCAGGGGGCCAGACCAGCACATGTAAGCAGCACCTCGCGCCACGTCTGCGACCGCGAGACAAGCATCGTCCGCGGCGGAACCAACACTGGCCACCGTGGGCGCCGGGGAACCCAGGGGTACCGCACCGCCACCCGACCCGGGAAGGGGCCCAGTAGTAGGAGAAGACTGAACCTGAGGAGGGAGCAGGGCAGGGGACCACGCTGACCGGAGCTGACCATCAATAGCATTACCGCTAACCGCCACCCCCTTCTCCCACTGATCCAAAAAAACCCTAAGACCTAAGAGGAACCCCCCCAACCCGGGACCCGCAGCGCCAGAAACGGAAGGAATAAGGTACTCACCGGTCGCAGACTGGCGATCCAAGCCCGGTACTGCGCTCACAGAAGGCTGAGGCAAGGAAACTGCAGTTCCAGCATCCTCTGAAGACGTCAGCTGGGATCCAGACGCCACCTGCTGGACGGATCCATGAAGTGCAGCAGTATCCTGAGAAGAGAGCAGCAGAGAGGACGTGAGCCCATGCCCCAGCGGAGATGGCCGAGGTAAGTGACTTGCAGGGGGGGAGGGGGGCCAGGCAGGGCAGAGGAGGCAGGATAGAAAGGAGGGGGGGTAGACAGGGAGGAAAGGGGACCAGCAGAAGGGGAAGAAAAGACAGGAGGAGCAAGGAAAGAGGGGGGAGGGGTAAGAAACGAAGGGAGAGGGGGAGGGGGCCCCCCAGAGGAGGAAAGGGGGGGGGCAGAAACCGGGCCAGAGGGAGGGGGACCAGGGGGCCCAGGAAAGGGTAGGCTGGGCCCCCTAGAAGATACAGGAGAACGAGCAGGGGAGACAGAGCCCTGGGAGCCTTCCTCACTGGCAGAGGAGGCTCCCGACGGGCAGGGAGACCCCCCACAGACCCCCAACGGCGGTACAGAGGTACCCCGCGCGGCCCGCGAGGGCCTACTCACCGCCCTACTGCCCCGCCGGCCGCGGGGGGACCTGGATCGTTGCCGGGCGGCCGCCTGCCGCCCGGATGGCACATTCCGCCGCCCACCGCCCCCGGACCGCAAACCAGCACAGGCGGCCGGGGCGGACGGCGTAGAGGGGGATCCACGAGTAGGCCGCGCGGCACCCGCACCAGGGGGCCGCGCGGCGGAAGCAGGCCGCATCCCCGGCCTGGTAGTGAGAGGCCGCGCGGCCGCGGAGTTGGAAGGCCGTGCGGCAGTAGAGGCGGCTGGCCGCGCGGCAGTGGAAGGCCTCGTGTCTGAAGGCCGTGCCACGCGCGCGGCCGCAGAAGGCCGCAAATTACACCTCCTAGCAGTAGGCCGCGTGTCTGGAGCCCCAGACACGCGGTTCTGGCGAAGACTCGGGCCCGGGCTCCCAGTCCTCAACCGGGCCCGAGGAGTAGGATCAGGGGAGAGCCTGGCAGGCGGCCGGGAATGCCTGCCAGTGCTGGTGCGGCCCCCAGGGGCAGGGACCACAGAAGGAGCAGCAGGGGGGACCACAGAGGATACCCCAGGGGAGGGTAGGCCACGGGGGGTGCCCACACCGCTAGCCATACCTCCAGTAATGTGTGCAAATTGCTCCCTCAGTTGCCGGCCACCATCCAGCGCAGCAGCAGCCCTGAGGGACGACAGAATCACCTCAACATCCATCCCTCAAGCTGTGGAGACTAAAGGCCCAGGCAAACAGGAGCAAGAGACAGGAAGCTGTTCACTGGCCCGAATCCCAAGTGGCACTGAGGTAAGACCTCCCCCCTGCTAGCTCACATAGCCCTAACCCCCACCCACACAATACACCCACTATCAAAGACCCTCCCCTGCATCTATCCCCACACTCCTACATGTGCCCTTGTCCGCTTAGCTGCGCTATCTCCCCAGGGCCTGAATGGATGAAGTGATCATTCTATTCACTTTCTCCCACATCTATATTTTTTAGTTGCTAAACACCTTTATTTCGAATTCTATTCTGAAGTATAGCTTAACATTTATTTGAAATATAAGAAGCATAAGGTCAAAACAGTTGTTTTGTGTATTGATTGCTGGTATATGTATTCATCTTTAACAGAAACATTTAGGAAGTTAAATGAGAAGATAGGGCAAACAGGTTTCAAAAGAGAAATTATATATATATATATATATATATATATATATATATATATACACACGGAGAGACACAACCAAGTTGCTGGGATTGTGCACCGAAACATCTGCACAGAATATGGAATGGTCCTGCCTAAGTCCAGATGGGAGATACCACAAAGGGTAGTTGAGAATGACAGGGCTAAGATCATGTGGGACTTCAAAATCCAGACAGACAAGCAAGTGCTGGCCAACCAACCCGACATCGTGGTGGTAGACAAGGAACGAAAGACTGCAGCCGTGGAGGATGTGGCAATACCCAGTGACTAGAGCCTGGACTTTTACTGTTTCTGATAGCTTTTTATTGTTTTTACCATTGTATTATCAGTATTTTAATATTTTTTATATGTATTAAGGATTTTGCCTGTAATTATGTGAGGGGCATTATTTTCCTACTTAATGGGACTCCTTAGCTTGCTCCACCTGTTCTTGGTCTAGCGATTTGCATGTGACTACATCATGAACTCTTACCTGCTTCTCCACATGGTTTACCTGTACCTGCTGTCTTACCCCGCCCGCGGCACTCTGCTTACAGAATCATCCACTCTTCAGCCCTCCAGCTCCGAGGACAGAACCGGAAACACTCCAAAACTGTAAGATACTGACCTAACCGTCACGCCACTGTTGCAGTCCCACGTCGTCATCACGGTTTAGGTCTATCTTAATTGCTTGTACAGTTCACATACTTCCTTTCCTATACTATTTCATGTTTCTGTCAGTTTGTTTCAAACTCCCGAATTATTTTGTTTAAGTTTGTTCACAAGGTTTAACTATTTCATGTTACTATCGGTTAGGTTTCAAACTCCCGAACGATTTAGTTTCAAGTCTGTTCGCAAGCTTTTCAATCTTCTTTCACTATATGGATCTGTCCTTACGACTCCTACATCAGATCCTTAATTATGCGACTAGACCTCAACCCTTCCAACTATTCCGGTCACTCCTTCAGAAAAGAGGCAGCTTTTACGGCCTCAAGTGCAAATATACCAGCACACATTATTAAAACCGTAGGGCGTTGGAAGTCCTCAATATATTCTCGGTACATTCCAAAACCAGTACAAGAAATACACCATGTATTTAAGAAAATGTCTGTGTAAGTTATATGTATATTGTTCACTGTATTAAAATTGCATGAATCTATATTTTTTGCCCTCTTTTATTTACAGGCCCTACCGCATCGCCGGTTCCGGCACACCACAACCGACTCTCTAAACTACTCCTATCTTTATTACTTACTCTCTATATGGCTTTTTTGCCCCTAACACAAGTATTAAGGCTTTTGCCTGGAATTGTGGGAGGGGCATGATTTCCCTACTTAAAGGGACTCCTTTTCTTGCTCTGCACAGTTCTTGGTCTAGCAATTTGCATGTCCCTCCAACCACTCCCACTACTCAATCATAACCTCTTTTTCTTCTCCTTTTAACTCTTAGGCGGGCCGTATTTTATTTACCCCACAAACCTCATCACAATACCCTGCCCTTTACCATCACTTACCAACATTCAGTGTGCACTTTGGAACGCCCGCTCCATCTGCAGTAATTTAAAATCAACAGTCATACACAACTTTTTCATCTCAAACTCACTCACACTACTTGCACTTACAGAGACCTGGCTATCCCCCTCTGATAGAGCTACTCCTGCCTCTTTATGTTTTGGTGGGCTACAATTCTCTCACACTCCCAGACTTAACTGTAAATGAGGTGGTGTAGGCATCCTTCTCTCCCCTCAATGTACCTTTCAACCAATCATAACTCCCCCTGCCCTATTCTTTTCTTATTTTGAAGTTCACACTGTCCGCCTATTTAAACCCACTCCTTTAAGAATTGCTATCATCTACTGCCCCACCCGGTCATCCAAGGCTATTCATTGAGCACTTAATTTCCTGGCTTCCCCACTTCTCATCTAGCACTCCTTCCCTTATACTTGGGGATTTCAATATCCCAATCAACAACCCCAGCTGCACTGATACCTCTTGTCTGCTCTCTGTAATCTCCTTCTTTGGCCTTACGCAATGATCCAATTTAGCAACCCATACAGTGGGAAACACTCTTGATCTCGCCTTCACTAATCTCTGTACCGCCTCTAATCTCTCCAATATTCCTTTTCCTCTATCACATTGGCACACCTAAGACCCAATTGACACCACTGTCTGAACATCAATCTCAGAGAAACCTCCAATGTCTTGACCTAGAGCATTTCTCCACTAATCTCCAAACTCTCCTTTTGCCTATTTCAAACCTCACCTGTCCTAGCTCTGCAACCTCCTTCTACAATTCCACCCTCTCCTCTCAACTAGACATCATGACACGCAGCAAGCACCCCGAGCAACAACCTTGGTACACCAAGCTGACTCAATATCTCCAAAAATGCTCCAGAACTGCTGAATGCTGTTGGAGAAAGTCTCACTGTGCGTCTTACTTTCTCCACTATAAATTTATGCTGCGCTCATACAGCTTGGCTCTTTCCTCTGCAAAAGTAAATTACTCAAATACCCTCATAACCGCACTCTCCCGTGAACCCAAATTACTATTTCACAATTTAACTCTCTTCTTTGCCCTATTGTTCCTCCTCCACCTACTAACTTGACCGCCTCAGACTTTGCAACTAACTTCACTGACAAGATCTCTCCAATCAGTGAAGAGATCTGTCATCTTTCTTCTTCCCCTTACAATACTTATCATACCCGCTACAACAGAAGAGGTTTCTGTGCTGCTCCAGTCGTCCTGTCCCACAATCTGCTCCCTATAACCAATTCCATCACGTCTCATCCGTACTCTGTCTTCTTCTCTTTCTCTACCTCTCACTAAAATTCTCAATCTCTCTCTCTCCTCTGGCATATTTCCAACGCCCTTCAAACATGCAACTATAACCCCAATTCTAAAAAAAAAACTATTCTAAAGACCCTAACTCCTCGTCCAACTACCGTCCTATCTCGCCACTGCATTTTGCGTCCAAGATCCTTGAAAGAGTTGTGTATGCGAGATTGACAGATTTCCTTGAGTCCAACTCTCTGCTAGACCCGCTTCAGTCTGGTTTCCGTGCTAAGCACTCTGAGGAAACGGCACTGACCAAACTATCCAATGATCTACTCGCTGCAAAATCTCGTGGTTACTACTCTATCCTAATTCTCCTTGACCTTTCTGCGGCTTTTGACACTGTTGATAGTCAACAGCTTCTTCTCATCCTCCGCAATATCGGTCTACAAGATATTGCGCTCTACTGGTGCTCCTCCTACCTCTCCCAGTGCTCTTTCAGTATTTCTTTCTCTGGCTCTGCTTCTTCTCTCCAAGTCCTCTCTGTTGGTGTCCCCCAAGGTTCAGTCCTTGGTTCCCTACTGTTCTCCATCTATACTGCCTCCCTTGTAAAATTCATTAGCTCCTTTGGCTTCCAATATCATTTCAATGCGGATGACACACAAATCTATCTGTCCTCTCCTGATCTCTCCTGTCCTTCTTGACTAGTGTCTTTGACTGCCTATCTGCTATTTCTAACTGGATGGCTGCCCACCTCCTTAAACTCAACTTGACAAAAACTGAAATTCTGGTATTTCCAGTGTTGCTACTCCTGTGTCTCTCTCCCTCCAAGTCAACGGTGCTAACATCAGCTCCACCATGCAGACTCTCTGCTTATGTGTTCTCTTTGACTCTGACCTCTCCTTCACACCTCATGTTCAGTCTATCGCCAAATCCTGCCGCTTCCATCTCAAAAACATTGCGCACATCCAACACTACTTAATGCCAGATGTGACTAAGGTGCTGGTCCATTCCACTGTCCTTTCTCGCCTTGACTACTGTAATCCATTTCTCAGTGGTCTTACGTGCTCCCAAATTGCACCGTTACAGTCCATAATGAATGCGGCAGCGAGGCTCATCTTCCTGTCCGCCCGCACCACACATTTTTCTTGCTTTCAAATCTTTACATAATGCTAATCCTCCCTAATACACAAGTATGTCCCGTCTTTGCCCTTACAATCTGCTGAAGACTTACGTCTATCTTCTGTCCGTACTCCCACCTCTGATGCTCGCCTTAAAGACTTCTCGAGGGCTGCACCGTTCCTGTGGAACTCACTTCCCTCCTACGTTAGATGCTCAGTCAGTCTCCACTCCTTCAAAAAATCATTAAAAACCCACTTCTTCATAAAAGAGTGTAAATTAAACGGTTAATAGCTCCTGACTAGTGATGTCGCGAACGTAAAAATGTTCGGTTGGCGAACTGCGAACGCGAACTTCCGCAAATGTTCACGAACGGGCGAACCTGGCGAACCGCCATAGACTTCAATAGGCAGGCGAATTTTAAAACCCACAGGGACTCTTTCTGGCCACAATAGTGATGGAAAAGTTGTTAAAAGGGGACTAACACCTGGACTGTGGCATGCCGGAGGGGGATCCATGGCAAAACTCCCATGGAAAATTACATAGTTGATGCAGAGTCTGGTTTTAATCCATAAAGGGCATAAATCACCTAGCATTCCTAAATTGTTTGGAATAATGTGCTTTAAAACATCAGGTAGTGTAAGGGTTACGCCCGCTTCACAGTGACAGACCTAACTCCCCGTTTAACGCACCGCAAACAACCGCAAACAGTCTATTTGCACAACCGCAAACTCCCCATTTGCACAAGGTTGGATACCAAGCTAGCCATGTCCCGTTCCTTGTCCTCACTGATGTCATTGAAGGTCTCTTCCTCCACACAGCCACGTACAACACCAAGGGTCCCCGAAAGGTGACAACAAGCCCCTTGGGATGCCTGCTGTGTTTGGTCTTCCACCTCCTCAAAGCCACCTTCCTCCTCTTCAGACTCCTCTCTCTGAGTTGCCTCTCTCTGCGTTATTATAAGGTGTGTTTAGTAGTACTATTCCTATCAGTTTAATCCCTGTTACGTCCCCTATCAGGGGACGTGTATATGGCATCGATTTTAGGAACCGGGAGATGGAAAAAGATGCTTGGTCGGTCCTCCTACTTCAAATTTGGGGCACTGCGTGCGCAATCTAATGTGCCACCAGATAGGAGTGGTGTGTTAAGTAGTCCCCCTCATCAGGCCTTTTTTAGTCGAATGTATCACCTACTGTCAGTCCCTTCGGGATCCATCCCTCATTCATCTTAATAAAGGTGAGGTAATCTAGACTTTTTTGACCTAGGCGACTTCTCTTCTCAGTGACAATACCTCCTGCTGCACTGAAGGTCCTTTCTGACAGGACACTTGAAGCGGGGCAGGCCAGAAGTTCTATTGCAAATTGGGATAGCTCAGGACACAGGTCAAGCCTGCACACCTAGTAGTGAAGGGGTTCATCGCTCCTAAGAGTGTCGATATCTGCAGTTAAGGCGAGGAAGTCTGCTACCTGTCGGTCGAGTCGTTCTCTGAGGGTGGACCCCGAAGGACTGTGGCGATGCATAGGACTTAAAAAGCTCTGCATGTCCTCCATCAACAACACGTCTGTAAAGCGTCCTGTCCTTGCCGGCGTGGTCGTAGGAGGAGGAGGATTACTTTCACCTCTTCCCCTGTTAGATTCCCGTTGTGCTGTGACATCACCCTTATATGCTGTGTAAAGCATACTTTTTATGTGATTTTGGAACTGCTGCATCCTTTCTGACTTGCGGTAAGTCGGAAACATTTCAGGCACTTTCTGCTTATACCGGGGGTCTAGTAGCATGGACACCCAGTACAGGTCGTTCTCCTTCAGCCTTTTTATACGAGGGTCCCTCAACAGGCACGACAGCATGAAAGACCCCATTTGCACAAGGTTGGATGCTGAGCTACTCATGTCCCGTTCCTCATCCTCAGTGATCTCACTGAAGGTATGTTCTTCCCCCCAGCCACGTACAACACCACGGGTACCAGATAGGTGACAACGAGCACCCTGGGATGCCTGTTGTGGTTGGTCTTCCTCCTCCTCCTCAAAGCCACATTCCTCCTCTGACTCCTCTTCCTCACAATCCTCTTCCAGCGTTGCCGCAGGTCCAGCAAGCGATGCTGATAAGGCTGTTCCTAGTGGTGATGGTGACCACAACTCTTCCTCTTCACGCTCATCTACGGTCTGATCCAGCACTCTTCGCAGGGCACGCTCCAGGAAGAAAACAAATGGTATGATGTCACTGATGGTGCCTTCGGTGCGACTGACTAGGTTTGTCACCTCCTCAAAAGGACGCGTGAGCCTACAGACATTGCGCATGAGCGTCCAGTAACGTGGCAAAAAAAATTCCCAGCTCCGCAGAGGCTGTCCTAGCACCCCGGTCATACAAATACTCGTTAACGGCTTTTTCTTGTTGGAGCAGGCGGTCGAACATTAGGAGTGTTGAAGTCCAACGTGTCGGGCTGTCGCAAATCAAGCGCCTCACTGGCATGTTTTTTCGCCACTGGATATCGGCAAAGTGCGCCATGGCCGTGTAGGAACGCCTGAAATGGCCACACCTTCCTGGCCTGCTTCAGGACGTCCTGTAAGCCTGGGTACTCATGCACACAGCGTTGTACGATCAGATTACACACATGTGCCATGCACGGCACGTGTCAAGTTGCCCAAATTCAATGCCGCCAACAAATTTATTCCGTTGTCACAAACCACTTGGCCGATCTCCAGTTGGTGCGGAGTAAGCCACTGATCCACCTGTGCGTTCAGGGCGGACAGGAGTGCTGGTCCGGTGTGACTCTCTGCTTTCAGGCAAGTCAACCCCAAGACGGCATGACACTGCCATATCCGGGATGTGGAATAGTACCTGGGGAGCTGGGGGGGGGGTGACGTTGATCTGGAGCAAGACGCAGCAGCAGAAGAGGACTCAGCCGAGGAGGTTATGGAAAAGGATGGAGTAGCAGGAGTAGAGGAGGTGGCAGCAGGCCTGCCTGCAAGTCGTGGCGGTGTCACCAACTCCTCTGCAGAGCCACGCATTCCATGCTTGGCAGCCGTCAGCAGGTTTACCCAATGCGCAGTGTAGGTGATATACCTGCCCTGACCATGCTTTGCAGACCAGGTATCAGTGGTCAGATGGACCCTTGCCCCAACACTGTGTGCCAGACATGCCATTACTTCCTTTTGCACAATCGAGTACAGCTTGGGGATTGCCTTTTATGCAAAGAAATTTCGTCCGGGTACCTTCCACTGCGGTGTCCCAACAGCTACAAATGTTTGGAACGCCTCAGACTCCACCAGCTTGTATGGTAAAAGCTGGCGGGCTAAGAGTTCAGTCAAGCCAGCTGTCAGACGCCGGGCAAGGGGGTGACTTTGTGACATTGGCTTCTTAGGCTCAAACATGTCCTTGACAGACACTTGACTGTGGGCAGATGAGCAGGAACTGCTCAAGGCGAGAGACGGAGTGGCGGATGGTTGAGAGGGGGCAAGGAGGACAGCAGTGGTTGACGTGGCTGAAGATGCTGGACCAGGAGGAGGATGGCGGCTTTGAGTTTGTGTGCTGCTTGTACTCATGTGTTGATCCCATAGGCATTTGTGATGTGCGATCATGTGCCTTCGCAAAGCAGTTGTACTTAGGTGGGTGTTGGACTTCCAACGACTCAGTTTCTTTTGTCACAGGTTGCAAATGGCATCGCTGTTGTCAGAGGCAGACACACAAAAAAAATGCCACACTGCTGAGCTCTGCAATGACGGCATTCTGGTGGTGGCAACAGCATGCGTTGATTGGCGTGCTGTCTGGCTGATCCCGGGTGCCGAGGCATGCTGTCTGAATGTGCCACTATCTCCTTGCGATGACCTCCCCCTGCTTCCAACTCGTCTCCTCCTCCTCCTCTCTGTCTCCCCATCTGAACTTTCCCCCTGTTCTTCTTCTCTTCTAGCGGGCACCCACGTGACATCCACGGACGCATCGTCATCATCAACTGCTTCACTTGTATCTGACAACTCAGCTAAGGAAGCAGCAGCGGGTACAACATCATCATCATCACACCGTACGTCCATGTGTGTAATGCTGCCTGACTGAGACATATCCCTGTTTTCTACATCCTCTGGCAATAATGCTTGCGCATTACTCATTTCTACCAACTGATGTGTAAATAACTCCTCTGACATACCAAGTGAAGCGGCTGTGGTGCTAGTGTTGGTGGTGGCGGCAGGAGGGCGAGTGGTAACTTGAGAGGTGCCCGAAGCTAAGCTGGAGGAGGATGGTGCGTCAAGGTTCCGAGCGGAAGCTGTAGAATATTGGGTGTCCTTTGTTAGCCTGTCAACTATGTCCTCAGAACTTTTCGAGTTCAGGGTACGTGACCTCTGAACACTGGGCATTATTCTAGGGCCAAAGGGAATCACAGCACCATGACCACGACGGCCCCTGCGGGGTGGCCTGCCTCTGCCTGTCATTTTTTTTTCGATTAGTGGTAATATGCGTGCAAGCTACTGTGAGACCAGATATGAGTGGCAATGTGCACTGGCAGAGGTTGGCAGAGTACACGCTGTAGGCCTGACACCCGCTTGAAGACAACTAACTGCTATTCAATCTATAACAGTGAAAAACTTTTTTGCTTTTTAAAGGCATGCTATGGTGACACCAGATATGAGTGGCAAAGTGCACATGCAGAGGTTGGCAGAGTACACGCTGAAGACCTGACACCCACTTGAAGGACACTGACTGCTATTAGCTTACAGTGAAAAACTTTTTTGCTTTTTAAAGGCACGCTATTGTGACACCAGATATGAGTGGCAAAGTGCACTTGCAGAGGTAGGCAGAGTACACGCTGAAGGCCTGACACCCAGACGCTTGCAGACAACTAACTGCTATTCAATCTATTACAGTGAAAAATTTTTTTTGTTTTTAAATGCAAGCTTAAGCTATTGTGACACCAGATATGAGTGGTGGCACTGGGCAAGTGGGCACAGTATCCACTGTGAGCCTGACACAGAAGCTGGCAGGCAGGCAGGCAACTGCAATTACATTACACAGAAAAAAAACAAGCAGACTGATGTTCAAGCCCTAAAAAGGGCTTTTTGGGGTGATGTCCTTACAGCAGAGATCAGATGAGTCCTTCAGGACTGTAGTGGACACTGAATGCCCTAGCCTAGCTATCAATTTCCCTATCAAATGAGCAGCAGCTACACTTTCCCTCCTCTATCTAAGAATGCAGCTTCAGAATGAATCTAAAATGGATGCTGTGCAGGAGGTGGGAGGGTCTGGAAGGGAGGGTTTGCTGCTGATTGGCTGGAATGTGTCTGCTGACAGGGTCAAAGTTTACTCAATGATGACGAATAGGGGGCGGATCGAACAGCGCATGTGTTCGCCCGCTGTGGCGAAGGCGAACACGCTATGTTCGCCAGGAACTATTCGCCAGCGAACAATTCGGTACATCACTATGTGACACCAGTAAGTGAGTGGTGGCACTGGGCAGTCCCTGAAATGCACACATGTGAAGGAAACTGACTGCTATTATATTACAGTCAAAAAAGTTTTGTTTTGTTTTTAAATGCAAGCTATTGTGACACCAGTGAGTGAGTGGTGGCACTGGGCAGGCCCTGAAACGCACACGTGTGAAGGAAACTGACTGCTATTATATTACAGTCAAAAAAGTTTTGTTTTGTTTTTAAATGCTAGCTATTGTGACACCAGTGAGTGTGATTGGCTGTAATGTGTCTGCTGAGTGTGAGGTACAGGGTCAAAGTTTACTCAATGATGACGAATAGGGGGCGGACCGAACATTGCATATGTTCGCTGTCAGTGGCGAACAAGCTATGCTCGCCAGGAACTATTCGCCCGCAAACCGTTCGGGACATCACTACTCCTGACTGATTCCTCTCTTGCAACTGTAATTAGTCTAATACTATCCTTACCTTTTGTGTCACTTTAGCCCACTCCCTCTAGCATGTAAGCTCATTGAGCAGGGCCCTCAACCCCTCTGTTCCTCTGTGTCCAACTTGTCTGGTTACAACTACATGTTTGTACATCCACCCACTGTAAAGCGCTGCAGAATTTGTTGGCGCTATATAAATAATAACATAATAATCGCATTGTCGGTTCCGGCACACCACAACTAACTTGCTCTCTTTCTCTAAACTACTCATATCTTTATTACTTACTGTCAGCTTTTTTTTGTCCCCAACACAAATATATATATTTTTTTATTTTTTATGTGATAGAAGACAAAGAGATTTATAAGACAGAGAGAACAGCTACAAGTAGCTGGGGATACCACAAACACATGGTTACCATATGGAACACACAGTATCCAAGTACCTCTGCAGAGTCAGATAGTTTTTGAATCCCAGCTCAAGGGCAATAACAAGGTCCACACTATCAAAACATCTGACATATGAGTCATCAGGTAACCAACTGGGATAATAACCTGAGGAAGAGAAGGGATACTATGGATATCAAGAACCAGAAACTACTTACGAAGAATGGAGGATGAAACTTGAAATCCAGCACCCAGAGGCTGTACACCAGCTAGAAGGAAGGATGTTGGGGTCTGACGAGTGTCAAGTTCACAATCCTGGATGAAACACAGATCATCCACGAAGATGGCTCCCAAAGATCAACTGCTAAGGGAATACTTGAGACAATAGCAGATACAGGATTTGGATGAGGAGGAGGTCGTAATGCAAGTCAAATTCCCTCCATCCCCTACCATCAGCATATAATGGATGTGACTCACATTGCGAAATTCTACCAGTAGTTGTAAAATGCAGAACTGAAAGAAAGCACTAATCCTAGCAGCACAAGAACAAGGCACTTATCATCAGATCATTAGAAGTGGTGGTCTACCAGAGCAAACATAACCAAAAGTGCAGACTGTGTTAGAGGCCTCTGAGACAATGCAGCACATAGTAGCTTGGTGCAAGATGTTTGCAGGAACAACATACATTGACACAACCAAGTTACTGGGATTGTGTATTGAAATATCTGTACAAAATACGGGCTGGACCTGCCCGTCCAGATGGGAGATACCACAAAGGGTAGTTGAGAATGACAGGACTAAGAGTCCGTGGGACTTTAAAATCCAGACAGACAAGCAAGTACTGGCCAACAAACCAAACATTGTTGTAGAAGGAATATGAGGAGGTGGGCAAATACCAAATGTGGAAAGTGAAGGCAGTAGTAGTCCCAGTTGTGATAGGAGTACTCTACCAAATGTGGAAAGTGAAGACAGTAGTAGTCCCAGTTGTGATAGGAGTACTCTACCAAATGTGGAAAGTGAAGACAGTAGTAGTCCCAGTTGTGATAGGAGTACTCTGGGTTGTAACCTTCAAGATGGGAAAATGACTTTAAAGAGACACTATAGTTACCTGAACAACTTTAGCTTAATGAAGCAGTTTTGGTGTATAGAACATGCCCCTGCAGCCTCACTGCTCAATCCTCTGCCATATAGGAGTTAAATCCATTTGTTTATGAACCCTAGTCACACCTCCCTGCATGTGACTTGCTCAGCCTTCCATAAACACTTCCTGTAAAGAGAGCCCTATTTAGGCTTTCTTTATTGCAAGTTCTGTTTAATTAAGATTTTCTTATCCCCTGCTATGTTAATAGCTTGCTAGACCCTGCAAGAGCCTCCTGTATGTGATTAAAGTTCAATTTAGAGATTGAGATACAATTATTTAAGGTAAATTACATCTGTTTAAAAGTGAAACCAGTTTTTTTTTCATGCAGGCTCTGTCAATCATTGCCAGGGGAGGTGTGGCTAGGGCTGCATAAACAGAAAAAAAGTGATTTAACTCCTAAATGACAGTGAATTGAGCAGTGAAATTGCAGGGGAATGATCTATACACTAAAACTGCTTTATTTAGCTAAAGTAATTTAGGTGACTATAGTGTTCCTTTAACAGATTCCAGGTGAGACATCTGTACAGTAGAGTGCAGTTCTAGTAACAGCTAAGATACTGCACAAAACCCTCAGACTCCCATGCCTGTACTAGAGGATCCAAGTATGAGGAATACACACACACACACACAATATAAATATATATACAATACATGGTACTGAAACTATATATATATATATATATATATATATATATGCCAAAACGTTTGTTGTGAGACCAAACACAAAAAGACTCCCTACAATGCAAATTGAAAATGTACTGTTCTGCACCACCTGCATATCTTACGTTGGACTTGGGCACAGAAACTCAAGAAATTATGTTTCCACAACTATTCCAGAGTTACCAGCTGGACATGCACAGACATCCCAACTCTCCTGGAAGTTCCAGAAGTCTCACACATTGTGAAAGCGACTCCCTGACACACGTAAACCCCGGAAATCACACGCACAATTTGACATACAATGTATATCAGATTGTGTGTGTGATTTCCAGGATATCTTACATGATTTGTGACTTGCCGATAATACTTGCTAAATAGGGGCCCAGCTTCTGCATGCTCAATCCCATCAGCCTCAGCCATCACCCCAAGCAAACCACCCTCCTGGAAGCAAAAGGTAATCTAAAAGGAGAGTGGCTGCAAATATCTAAAGTAGGACATGTATGTGTTTATGTGTGTCGGATTGTGTGTGTCTGTGTGTATGTATCTGTGTGTATGCAAGTGTTTGTATCTGTGTGTGTGCACTAGTGTGTCAGTGTGTATCTGAGTGTGTACTTGTCTGTGCCACTGTGTGTGTGTGTGTGTGTGTGTGGCTGTGTTTGTATCTGTGTGTATGTGTCTGTATATCTGTGCGTGTATCTGAGTGTATGTACCAGTTTGTGTATATGTGTGTAACAGTGTGTATCTGAATGTGTATGTGCGTGTATGTGTGTATCTAAATGTGTGTGTATCTATGTCGCAGTGTGTAACTGAGTGTGTGTGTATGTGCCAATGTGTATCTGTAGGTAGATGTGTAAATTTGGGTGTATGTGACAGTGTGTGTGCCCGTGTGAATATCTGCGTGTCAGAGTGTATCTGAGTATGTGTCTATGAGTAGTGTGTGTATCTGAGTGTGTGTATGTGCATGTCCCAGTGTGTGTGTGCATGTCCCAGTGTGTGTGTGCATGTCCCAGCGTGTGTGTGCATGTCCCAGTGCAGGCATCTGTGTGTCAAGGTGTTCAAACATGTTTGGTAGATGTGTGTGTGTGTGGGAGGGGAGGGGTGCAGTAGCTGATGAAGCCACCTCCATGACATTTTTGTATGTTGGGATGCCTGGATGCAAATGAGAACAGACATGCATCATGCTTCAGACTTCACCTTTCATGTCTGTTTTCACTCCTAGCAATGGACTCTGCATGCCAAGCTGTGGATATATATTCATATCATTGTTTATTTAGTTGTTTCTTTTCTAACAATATTCTATATGTAACTTTATAAATATACCTATTTATTTATGAAATGAGAGTATGCCAGTAAACTTATAGCATTGTTATCAATGCCTTTATATGATATATTGCACCTGCTAGATCACAGATGATAACGGATATATATTACAGTGTTCCAACAGAACACACATTTACAGGCTTGTGAGATATTGAGCTGTCTGTGTAAACACAATTATGTGTCTTTCAACCAGAGATGCATGCACAGAGGTACACAAAATCAATACCAGTTCAAGATTACCAACATAAATTATTAAACTAAGCTGATTTTCCGCTGGGTGAGTTGCAACGGGTAATGAATACGCCACTTGAAGTGAAGGATTGGCGGTCTCTGCATTCAATGTTTCAACCATACACAGTGTCCAAACCAATCAATACAAAGTAATAGGAATCGGAATGTCCCGTGCTTCTTTTGAGGGTTTGAATCAAATACAGTATGTATACATGCAATCAGCGTTAACTAACATTATTTAGCATCAACCCGTTTTTTTATTTCTTGGCATATTCCATTAGCCTCTTCATCACAGAGCTATTGAGGTTTAAAATTAATAGCTTAAAAGGTCACACTAAGTAAAATGGTTTGACCTGGAACCAAGGCATGGCACCAGAAACATACTTACACAATAACCACTACAGAAGACTGAATTGATTTTTTTTATTCATTATATAAAAAAATATTATTATTTGAGGATACAACTAAGGGACATTTGCATATCTGTTGTGAATCGTGCCGCTACAATTTTTTTTTCAAATAAATCTTTATTTTATTGTTTTTTTATTTAAAATATTCATATAGAAAGCACATTTATTTATTATTGCTTTCTTGGTATAAAGTATGTATTCAACTTCACAGGGTGCAATTTCAAGATTTCTATAATTAAAAAATATTTGAAATACATCTTTGTATAAAATGTAGCTAGTTCATTCACAAAGCATGATTTTTTTTAGTGAGGGTGCAACTTTGTTTTATAATAAAAAAATAAGAAGCATGCCCCCGAACTAAACCATGTGAATATAAATAAGCAATTAAATCCTAATTGCAATTCTTTCAAGTTTCTGTACAGTAATACGACAGTATATCAATCTTTCAGATCTTACCCCAGGGTCATTTGATGTGATAAAACGCACTCATTAAATACTGATTCATGCCAATTTAACTCATTAACGCTATAGTGTTAGAGTCCATATTTAGATTCAGCCCCTCCCCCATGAAAAAATTGAGAAAAAAGATTTACTTACCTTTTTCCCAGCACCGAGACTGACTCGAGCTGTTACCCACTTTTCTTGTGTCATCATAGAGGCATCAGTTCCTCACAGAGAAGCAGTGAAGATGAGCTGAGCGTGCCAGGTGCGCGTCCAATCAAATGCTTCTCATAGGGAAGCATTGAATCCAAATGTAATGCATATATTAACTTGTGTGCTAATTTACTTCAAATTGATCTTCATTGCAAAATTTAGAAATCACTATCCAATTAAACATATGAAAATTATAATAACTAACCAGTCACATAGCGTTTTTTTCTCTGCAAAGGGATATAAAACACATAATGTATGTTCTTGGTCTAAATTGCATCATCTGTTTAATCAATGTCCCTATTTCCTAACTTTAAGGGAATCTCCACTGCCCAAATTATTATTTCTTTAAATCACTGTTTAGTAAATATACCCCAATTAAGACACTATGCCTTAAATTATGCATTTTTTAAATTGAGTTTATATCTAAAAACAGCTTGCAAAAGCTGCAGATCTCTTGCCTGCAGCCTTTGCAAACCCTCCCCTTCTAACTCCGCCCAGACTTTCTGTTTCTGTCCAATCACAGTCTTCCTAATGCAGAACAATGAGAAGCCTGATGCTCTGGACAATCACTGCTTCTTGTTTACCTCCACCGAGCTAACCAAACCAGGAAAAAATAGGACTTGTTGTCTGACTGACAACCAATGAGGTGTATCAAGCTTAATGTTAATTTCTATTGAAATCTACACTATTTGTAAAATTAAAAAGATAATGCACTCTTGACACATAATGCACTTCAGGAAGCTAAATTGCCTTGTGAGTGTGGATTGACCCTTTAACCGTACTCTTTTCATTGACTTCACCATTTGGTCCACAAATCAAGTGAGAATGAGAAAGTAGACAGAAGAAGAGGAGCAGCAGTGAAAAAAAAAAAGTATATTTATTAAAGGAATACTCATTAAAGGAACACTTTAGGGTCAGGGAAAAATATGTATTCCTGACACTATTGTGTTAAGAACAATATCTAGCCCCTCTGCCTCCTCAGAGCCCTCTAAATATAATAAAATCTTACCTTTATTCCAATCTGCTGGTGCTGGCTCTGCCCCTAAACTGTCTCCTTGGCTGACATCATCAGAAGTGGTTATCTCAGCCAATCAAAATGCTTTCCCATAGGAAAGCATTGGATTGGCTGAGATTGTCAATTTTAAAGATCTCAACCAAGGAGGCGGGTCAAATGCCGCCCTGGCCAATCAGCATCTCCTCATAGAGATACATTGAATCACTGAATGTGTCCATAGGCTGTAATGTATACACTGGCTTTTCTCTGAAAAAACAGTGTTTACAAAAAGCCTGCAAGGAGTGCCTATAGTTACCAGAACAAATACAATAAGCTATAGTTGTTATGGTGACTATAGTGTCCCTTTAAATATATATATATATATATATATATATATATATATATATATATATATACACACACACACTGCTCAAAAAAATAAAGGGAACACTTAAACAACACAATGTAAATCACACTTGTAAAAACTCTGTAAAATCAAACTGTCCACTTAGGAAGCAACACTGAGTGACAATCAATTTCACATGCTGTAATGATATTGATGCTACAAAGTTTTGGAGTCCCAAGTAGCCAGATCAGCAATGTTTTCTGCCAGAGGTAGCCACTCGTTACCCAGGTGGTTGAGCCCCATGAGCCTTGAGTGGCCTTCTGGTCTTAAGCAGAGATAGGAGACTGGAACAGAGAGATGATAATCGTAGTGAGGCAAGCCGAGGTCAGTGGGAAGGAGAAGCAGCAAAGTCAAAACGGTCCAAAATCAGCAACAGGAACAAGCTTGATTAGAGAGTACAGGAACCACAATAATCTGGCAAAGGTACAGAGACAGGAAGTGGCTTTTATAGGCCAAGAACCAGACACATGACCAGACACAGCTGAAGAGACTTGTCACGGATACCAATGCTGTAGAGTCAAGGTTACCAGATCTCAGGTACATTTGCAAAAGGCAGGCTGGTGTACTGGTAAGGAAGAGGTTTAGCAGCATGTAAACCAGGGTTTGAAACCCAGCAGAGTCAGTTCCTCACACATGCTGTTGTGCAAATGGGATAAACAACAGGTGGAAATTATAAGCAATTAGCAAGACACCCCAATAAAGGAGTGGTTCTGCAGGTGGTGACCATAGACCACTCCTCAGTTCCTATGCTTCCTGGCTGATGTTTTGGTCACTTTTGAATGCAGTGTGAAGAGCACAGGGCGCCAGTGGCGAATTTGCCAATCTTGGTGTTCTCTGACAAATGCCAAACATATTGCACTGTGTTGGGCTGTAAGCATAACCCCCACTTGTGGACGTTGGGCCCTCATACCACCCTCATGGAGTCTGTTTCTGAACGTTTGAGCAGACACATGCACATTTGTGGCCTGCTGGAGGTCATTTTGCAGGGCTCTGGCAGTGCTCCTCCTATTCCTCCTTGCACAAAGGCGGAGGTAGCAGTCCTGCTGCTGGGTTGTTGCCCTCTTACGGCCTCCTCCACGTCTCCTGATGTACTGGCCTGTCTCCTGGTAGCGCCTCTATGCTCTGGACACTACGCTGACAGACACAGCAAACCTTCTTGCCACAGCTCGCATTGATGTTCCATCCTGGATGAGCTGCACTACCTGAGCCACTTGTGCGGGTTGTAGACTCCATCTCATGCTACCACTAGAGTGAAAGTACCGCCAGCATCCAAAAGTGACCAAAACATCAGCCAGGAAGCATAGGAACTGAGAAGTGGTCTGTGGTCACCACCTGCAGAACCACTCCTTTATTCTCTTTATTTTATATATATATATTCAAAGGGACACTATAGTCACCATAACAACTATAGCTTATTGTATTTGTTCTGGTAACTATAGGCACTCCCTGCAGGCTTTTTGCAGTAAACACAGTTTTTCAGAGAAAAGCCAGTGTATACATTACAGCCTATGAACACATTCAGTGATTCAATGTATCTCTATGAGCAGATTCACACTGAGCACATGTGACAGACGTTACAGAGTCTGGAGATGCCGTGGAGAACGTTCTGCTGCCTGCAACATCCTCCAGCATGACCGGTTTGGCAGTGGGTCAGTAATGGTGTGGGGTGGCATTTCTTTGGGGGGCTGCACAGCCCTCCATGTGCTCGCCAGAGGTAGCCTGACTGCCATTAGGTACCGAGATGAGATCCTCAGACCCCTTGTGGGACCATATGCTGGTGCGGTTGGCCCTGGGTTCCTCCTAATGCAATACAATGCTAGACCTCATGTGGCTGGAGTGTGTCAGCAGTTCCTGCAAGACGTAGGCATTGATGCTATGGACTGGCCCGCCCGTTCCCCAGACCTGAATCTAATTGAGCACATCTGGGACATCATGTCTCGCTCTATCCACCAACGTCACGTTGCACCACAGACTGTCCAGGAGTTGGCAGATGCTTTAGTCCAGGTCTGGGAGGAGATCCCTCAGGAGACCATCCGCCACCTCATCAGGAGCATGCACAGGCATTGTAGGGAGGTCATACAGGCATGTGGAGGCCACACACACTACTGAGCCTCATTTTAACTTGTTTTAAGAACATTACATCAAAGTTGGATCAGCCTGTAGTGTGTTTTTCCACTTTAATTTTGAGTGTGACTCCAAATCCAGACCTCCATGGGTTGAAAAATTTGATTTCCATTTTTTTTATTTTTGTGTGATTTTGTTGTCAGCACATTCAACTATGTAAAGAACAAAGTATTTCAGAAGAATATTTAATTCATTCAGATCTAGGATGTGTTATTTTTGTGTTCCCTTTATTATTTTGAGCAGTGTATATATATATATATATATATATATATATATATATATATATATATATATATATATATATTATTTTTTTACTGCTTCTCCATTTTGTTTTCAGTTTGTCACTTCTCGCTTTATTTTTTAATACAATCAACAATTAGTGGCTGTCCACTAGCCATCAATATTTTTTTTTCAAGTATATGACTATTTACTTGTGTTTACTGGATCTTGCCACCAATATGTTCAGCTGCTATTTGATTGTTAGCAAATACATAGATGCAAAGTGTTTCATACATTACTATGTCTGTCTTGGCCTTTAACCCCTTAAGGACACACGACATGTGTGACACGTCATGATTCCCTTTTATTCCAGAAGTTTGGTCCTTAAGGGGTTAAAGGAGCGCATTAGTCACCAGAATAACTACAGCTTAATGTAGTTGTTCTGGTGTGTATATTATGTCTCTGTAGGCATTTTAATGTAAACAGTGGCTTTAAACAGAAAAGTGTTTACATTACAGCCCAGGAACACCTCTAGTGGCTGACACTCAGATAGCCACCAGAGGTGCTTCCTGGTTCAGTGCTGCACAATGTTCAGCGCCTCCACGCTCTCCAAATTTCATGATTTCAGTGAAGCCAAGTGAGGAGGAGAGTAAACTACCTTTTTCATGAGGGCTAGGGGGACCAAACAACTAAATGGTGTTTCAATCCTATGGTGTCAGAAATACATGTTTGTCACACACCTCCTGCACCTGTATGATACAAATTATGAGATTGTGGTTACACAAGCAGCCATTCTGTAAATTTAATGAAGTCATGTTAGGTGACGCAGAAGAAGAATTTTAAGTAAAAACATTTATTAATTTATAAATTTACTGGTGATTTTGGTAGAAGCGTTGTTTAGCTAGCTGCGTGTGAACACATTCACCCAGAATATACTTGAAAAAGAGAGAAATGTCAAAGTATCTTTTCTAGCAAAATATTTTCTACATGCGTTTGTGGATTACTGTTTTTCTTTAAGTCCTTTTTATAGTTTGTGTAGAAGGTGCCTTTAAATAGTTGTTGCTCTCTGACCTTTCACAGATCAAAGATTGTGTCTACTGCTCAAGAATCACAGATTATTGAATGGTTGTTTAAGATGCCCTGAAAATCCATTAAAAACGCTGTTAATGTGACTTATGGCTTGTTATAAAATACGTCTTAATGGTTATGGATTGGGATCTGTTCGCTAAGTAAGCTATTTATATTACACTCGATGCAGTGCCATCCATCTGGTTTAGTTATTATGATACATTGTTAACTAGGAATGATAAACCTCATATAAATTATATTTTCACTAAATAGAGGTAAAGTCTGTTGTCATTGTTAACCATTTCATGACTGATTGTATTTGATTAAAAGAAAAGCATGAACATTGGATTTGTTTGAATATCACTCAAAACAGGGTTTATTGGAATACAGAGTTTGGATAGGATTTTTCAATGCAGAGGCCGGCTACAGCGGGCCTCCAGAACTTGGGGACACTGCTGGGGGGGAGCAGCAGAACACAGGCTTGGAACTGCAGGGTGAGTTGGCCCTAAAGGCCTTCAGGGACTCTGAGGTCACTGTTGGTGGGTTGGAGGTATGGGGGTCCTTTGCACAGCCAGGATCTTCCCATGGTGCTGCGGCCAGAAGTGGCTTGGGCGACAGGACCACCTTAGCGCAGCTGGAATTCCACAGGGGTGGGAGTGCGGAGCGTATAGCATCCAAGTCCCCATGGCTTGTGTCTAGACGGTCCCAGACATCTCCCCAGGGTGTGCAGTGGCTTCATGCAGGAAGGCGGAGCACTGAGAAAGGAACAAATGTGATTGGTAGCAACGTCACTCAACGTTACAGCAAGGTGTCCCCACCAGAGCTAGCCAATGCGGGTCACTTTAGGTCTTTGTTTCAACGGGTGGGCAGGACCAGCCACACTCAGGATCAGATAACCAGGTCCCCAGGTTCCATGGTATATGGCGGGGCTGGCAGGCAAGCAAGCATCATGCCATCGCTCCAGGAGCAGTCATCGGAGAAGGCATGGCAGTACTGGTAGGGGCTCCCCTAGCTATAGCCAAGCTATAGCCAAGTCCCAAGAGGAGCGCTTCCAGGTCCATCAGCGGGGGCTCCCCAGACAGGCATGTAAGGGGATTGTCTTGAGTCAGGTAAGGCTGTAAGGGTCAGGATGACAGGTCTAGAAGCTGCCGTTCACGGTTAGAGACCCCGGGAGAGGTCAGGAGGGTTGGGAGTGCTGCGGACGGCTTCCCAGGATGTCCTCTTCTTTTTCCAGGTCGCCGAATCACGAAGCTGCAGGCCACAGCTTGCTTCAGGACCCTGGATCTCGTTTGACAGCTTCGCCAGGAGGTGCACACAGTGAAGTTCAGGAATCAGGAATAACATGGGGCTCGGTTGGTGAGTCTAATTGTGCACCACATTCGGGAGATTTGATGGAGGGTTTGAAAGTGTTTCTTGCTTCTTGGGATTTGGGGGAAAGGGAGACAGGATCTTTTAATCAGGTGTGGGTCCCTGGGGCACTAGGAATGAACAATGGCAAACAGGGGCCCTTGGGGGGGGGGGGGGGGCGTGAGCACAGTCAAAATGGGAGCAGTGAGTACAGTGGGCAACACAGTAGCGGCATCATCAGCGTAACCGAAACAGCAGCTGAAAGGGCTTTGTTGGTAGGGGAATTTCCTGATACTGCTAGACAAAACTTGCATGTATCATTTGCGGGACCTTTGGGCTGCCATCTAAAGCCCGAAACGAAAGATAAAATTTGGAAAGGGGAGTTTGCTGAGATTTTCTCTTCTATTATGTTATTTGGATGGGGTATGGGAATCGTATTGGACATATGGGGGTCTCTCGTGGTGGAAATATGATGAGCAGTTCCGCCGGAGACTGTAAGCTAATCCTTATATGCGGTGGGACCCGATGGACCTATGGCTGTGGATGAAACTGTTGATGGCACAGAAAGCATCCCCTTTTCATGATGGGTCCGGTTCTTCTTCCACCTCACCGGCTCCCCATAGGAGGGGATACTGTTGGCTGTTCAATGAGGGCCAGTGTAAGTGGGGAACAACATGCCGTTTTAAAGAGTGTTCGGGTTGCAGCGGAGAGCACAGCTTTAATCAATGCTTTAAGTGGGGTAAGTACGTGCCGGCTGGGGTCGCTGGAGGTGCCACTGCACCATCCACTGCCTCTGGGGTTCTCGCCAGTGAGGGTTGGTGCGATGCTCCAATGACTAAGAAGATACCGTAACCATGAGGATGCAGTACTATTACTGAAGGGTTTCACTCGGGGGTTCGTGATTCTGTTTTAAGATCCAGTGATTATATGTCGTTTGCATAATTTGCAGTCTGTGGCTAAATTTCCAGAGGTAGTTAGGGATAATATGCTCAAGGAGGTCCAATTGGGGCTGATGTCACCATTGCGAGTGGTACCCAAAAAGAAGGCGGGGAAGTTGTGTCTAATACACCACTTTTCCTACCCAAAGGGGTCATCTCTCTGTTTGGTTTCCTGTGCATCATTCGACCAAGCTCTGGATACTAGGGGACTGATGTCTTTTGAATTCTTCTTCGGCTGGTAGGGTCATTGTCAGGGTTTTGTGCTTCACATTATGAAGTTTTGCTATTTTCGTTGCATTCGTTTGGGCCTTCTTTGGAGCATTCCGGATCAGTGAACTGGTGAGTAGTATCCGGTGTTGTGTGGAGGGCATCCTGGCCTCAGATGTGGAGATCTTGGAGGATAGGGTTATTATTGATGATGTTGTTGATGATGACGATGCGTCCGTGGATGTCACGTGGGTGCCTGCTAGAAGAGAAGAAGAACAGGGGGAAAGTTCAGATGGGGAGATAGAGAGGAGGAGGAGGAGGAGACGAGTTGGAAGCAGGGGGAGGTCGTCACAAGGAGCTAGTGGCACAGTCAGACAGCATGCATCGGCACCCGGGGTCAGCCACACAGCATGCCAATCAACGCATGCTGTTGCCACCACCAGAATGCCGTCATTGCAGAGCTCAGCAGTGTGGCATTTTTTTTGTGTGTCTGCCTCTGACAACAGCGATGCCATTTGTAACCTGTGCCAAAAGAAACTGAGTCATGGGAAGTCCAACACTCACCTAGGTACAACTGCTTTGCGAAGGCACGTGATCGCACATCACAAACGCCTATGTGATCAACACATGAGTACAAGCTGCACACAAACTCAAAGCTGCCATCCTCCTCCTGGTCCAGCATCTTCAGCCACGTTAACCACTGCTGTCCTCCTTGGCCCCTCTCAACCATCCGCCCCTCCATCTCTCGCCTTGAGCAGTTCATACAGTGTCACAATTTCTTCACAATCATAAAAGACACAGATAAGCACTTTCCGAATTTCAAGGGACAACGTCATTACCATGGGAAACCACCAATTACATTCAACCGAAAATGTAATTTAGGATTATGTTTTGCATGTTCATAAACATGTGATTGCTAATAATTGGTTGTAAAATATGTATCCATGGTACGCAATAAAAAACAAGTAATCATAGATAAATACTCTGCGCAATAACAACAGTTTATCATTTTTTCTTTAATTTTGTTAAAGACCGTGGTATTTATTTTCTTAAAAAGGACGTGCAAAACATTTATGTATTTATACATAACAAATAAAGTAAAACTCTTACATATTGTAACATTTTTCTTAGTCAGTCAGCCATTTGTAACCTAACCTCTCTATTCCAAAAACAACCACAAATTACTCCCCATCCTATAAACGTTACTATCAAGGATGACTTAGTCACCCTTAAACCTTAAAAGACCACAAAAAAGAAGGAAATAAATAACGCAAAAATAAAATAAAAAAACAGGGAAAGGGACGATGGGAGCTAAACAAGAGTACACAGATCTCTTCTTCAAAACGTCTCCCACAAGTCTGAGGTATGTCCAGTTTATATAATAATGTTCCCACCATTTTAGATTGTACTATACTGCCAGTCAATCCCTAGATAGCCCTAAGTCCCCAATCACAATGCAGGGATTGCAAGTCTGTCCACATACTTCCAAAGTCTACCTAGAGACTCCTAACCAGACGCACAACTCAGTCAAGATACAATCTGAGCATTTGTATAGCCTGTGGCAATTCATTTCAGTCATTCACAGAAATAAATTAATTTGGTATATTTTATATGATACCTTACATGTCTTTCATTATTATTCTGCACATCAACCATTGCTTGCTGGCGAATGCTTTAATACTTTGTTTCTCTGCGGTTATTTCATCTGTTCATTGACAACAAAAAAAATATTAAACAGAAAAAAATTTAGAAATCAAAAGCGGTCTTATTTTCTGTGAAATATAACACAAAGTGTCTGTTGCATTTCTCTTGCATTTTGTCAAACTGAGTTAATCCTCCTAAAATATAGTGTTTGAAAAAAAAAATGACAGATATATAATACTATCCGCAGTCAGACTTAAGCCTCCCTGCTAGGCAAATCAACCAAGCTTTACAGCTCTTGGCTTCCACCATTTTGTACGAAAAGAAACCAACTCTTTTCTTTGCAAGGGCAAAAATAAAGCATAATCCACAAAAAAATGGCTTAGAACATAACGCACCTAGAAGAAAAAATAAAAAAGAGCAAAAAGAGGTGAGAAACATTTTTCTTTCACAGAAGGTCAAAATATCCATTCTATAACGGTACTGAAGATGAAACATGAGTGATAATATGTCAGCTTAAAGGATCTCTCTGTAGAAAAATATGTGTTGGGTTGTTTTTTGTTTTTTTACTTTTCGCAAGGACATTGCAGTCATAGGGTAAACACCCAAGATATATTTTGTCGTAGTCTTGGAATTATATTTAGACATAAATGCTAGACTGATGTTCCACAGCCAAATAGCCACAATCTATTTTATTTATTCAAAGACAGTGGTTAAATGTAGGGTTGGAGATAGCTAATCTTGGCTTTGCACATTATTTTCTGAATTCCAATTCCAATGCCTTGGCTTGAAAACTAGTTCACAAATATCTGCAGTATCAAGGTGAGACATTGTTGACATCGAGCAAATCATGGATTTTGTAAATGAAGAAATGGCTTCTGAATAGCAGCAGTGCGCAGTCATGGACAAACATTTAACTGAGTGGAAACTGAGCCACTCACTTTACCTGGTGCTCATAGTGAAGGAATCATGCAGCTTCTAGTTCTTACCATTAGCCTAATCTGCAGAAGTTGACTTTAACATAGGAGAACAAAATTGTTTCACAAACATCTTCAGTGGAAAGTTAAGCCATCACTGGTTTAGTGTAATGAATGGACAGACCTTGTAACCATTAACTGAAATATTGATGGTGGTGGTGGGTTTTCTTACTGTGCTACTGAAAACATAAAAAAAAATATTCGGGGCCAATACAAACCATTGTGTGGAAATCTATTCACAAACCGGACTTTACATAGGACACGAGGTCATGCGTTTAGAATAGAAAAAAAGAAGATTTCATCTAAGGCAAAGGAAAGGGTTTTTTACAGTAAGAACAATAAGGATGTGGAATTCTCTGCCTGAAGAAGTGGTTTTATCAGAGTCCATACAGATGTTCAAGCAGCTACTAGATGCATACTTGCAAAAACAGAATATTCAAGGATATAATCTTTCAATGTAGGGTAATAACTGCTTGATCCAAGGATAAATCTGACTGCCATTCTGGGGTCAAGAAGAATTTTTTTCCCTAGCTTGTTGCAAAATTGGAAGTGCTTCAAACTGTTTTTTTTTGCCTTCTTTTGGATCAACAGCAAAAAACATATGTGAGGAGGGCTGAACTTGATAGACGCGAGCCTCTTTTCAGCTATGTAACTATGTAACTATGTAACTATAATTCATGTGCCTTTAAAAAACATTGTACCTTGTGCTTGTCTGGCTGCCCCCCTATCAAGTTTGAATTGATTATATAGAGCAGGCCGCGGCTGCCGCCGGCCGCATTACCAGGCGCTAGGGAGCACTTACTTGTAGACTAGTGCCCTGTAGAACGTCAGTTCAGCATTTACCTCTGCCTGCAAAGTCAGGACCCCAGCCAAGCACTACAGCAGCACAAGGGTGCATCATTCGCTTGCTCGTTCCCCTTGCCCTGTACATGGGGACAAGTGGGCGGGAGAATAACATGAAATTGGGCAGAAAAAAAAGTGTTGGCCGCCAGGCGTGTGTGTCAGTCTGTTTCAGTCAGAATGTTTGTGTATGTGAGTCTGCATGGGTCTGTGTGTGTGTAGGTATGGGTTTGTGTGTGTTTGTGTGTGTGTGTGTATGTTTGGGTCTGTGTGTATATGTATGGATCTATGTGAGTGTGTGTATGTGTGTGGTTGTATGGGTCTGTGTGTGTATGTGTGTGTGTGTGTGTGTGTGTGGATCTGTGTGTGTGTGTGTGTGGGTCTGTGTGTGTATGTATAAGTCTGTGTGTGTGTCTTTTTGAGTCAATGAGTGTGTGTGTGTGTGTATGTATCGGTTTGTGAATGTATTGGTCAGCATGTGTCTGAATGGGTCAGTGTGTGTCTGCATGGGCCAGTGTGTGTGTGTGTGTGTGTGTGTATGTATGTGTATGTTTGTGTGTATGGGTCTCTGTGTGTATGGGTCAGCGTGTGTCTGCATGTATCAGTGTGTTTGCTCATGAATCAATGTGTGTGTATGGTTACCTGTGTTTGTCTGGGTCAACGTGTGTGTCTGTATGAGGTAGTGTGTGTCTGTGTGTATGGGTCAGTGTGTGTGTGGAGGGGGGTCAGTGTGAGCATGTGTGTATGTGTGTGGTCAGTGTGTGTGTCTGTATGGGTCAGTGTGTTTGTGTATTGGTCAGTTTAGGTAAGTCTGCATGAGTGGGTGGAACGAACGGGGCGTAAAAAAAACAAAAAAAATCACCAAAAATCCTTGCACCAGCCCTGGAAATAATTAAACAGATAGGTCATATAGGAGTAAAGTGTGTACAGTCAATTAGATTTGATTTAAAAGAAGTGTATGTCCCAATTTCTGTAATAAGCACATTTTTTTCTATTCAACCATGTGTTTGAAGGGTATTTTTTGAAACAGAAATAAATATCAGTCGCAAATGTTGATTTTATCTCTGTTTGCAAACTATAATAAATATATGATAAATGGATTCAAAGTATATATATATATATACAGAACAAAGTTATGAACGCATTTCCTCCCTAAAAACACTACAACAGAAGTTAAAAGCTTGATACTTAGTGATGTCGCGAACATAAAATTTTCGGTTCGCGAAGGGCGAACGCGAACTTCCGCAAATGTTCGCGAACGGGCGAACTGGTTGAACCGCCATAGACTTCAATAGGCAGGCAAATTTTAAAACCCACAGGGACTCTTTCTGGCCACAATAGGGATGGAAACGTTGTTTCAAGGGGACTAACACCTGGACTGTGGCATGCCGGAGGGGGATCCAGGGCATAAATCACCTAACATTCCTAAATTGTTTGGAATAACGTGCTTTAAAACATCAGGTATGATGTTGTATCGATAAGGTAGTGTAAGGGTTACGCCCACTTCACAGTGACAGACCAAACTCCCCGTTTAACGCACCGCAAACAACCGCAAACAGTCCATTTAAACAACCGCAAACTCCTCATTTGCACAAGGTTGGATACCAAGCTAGCCATGTCCCATTCCTTGTCCTCACTGATGTCATTGAAGGTCTCTTCCTCCACCCAGCCACGTACAACACCAAGGGTCCCCAAAAGGTGACAACAAGCCCCCTGGGACGCCTGCTGTGTTTGGTCTTCCACCTCCTCAAAGCCACCTTCTGTCAGGATCCTGCGGGCGAATGCGAGGGGAGGCTGCAGTCCGCTCGCGGCACTCACTCTCCAGCCATCCGTGGTCCCCTTCTCCTCGTGCGCTCGGCGAGCGGCATCCTCCCAGCCTCAGATGCCGCCCACGTCTTCCTCTCCGTCCCCCAGAGGCAGCATGAACGACGCTGCATGCTGGGAGACCGCCCAGTTTTGTAAACGCCGGGGTCAGCCACCTGACCCGGCATTAAAGGCACAGTGCCTCAATCACAGTGGGAGGTATAAATATCTCCCACGTGTGATTGTTAACTCTGATTGGAAATTATCCAATTAGAGTTAAGCAATGGGTTTAAATAATTACCTTTCCTGTCTCTCTCTGCCCTGTTGTGGTCTTTGCTTTCTAAACAAGCTAAATGTTCTACTTGTGGTTCTCTCTGGTTTACGTACTCTCTGGCTTGTTTATCCGACCTTGTGACTTTCTCCTACCCTTTGACCTCGGATTGTCTCTCGTTATTCTGTCTTCTGGTTCCTCTTACTCGGCTTGTCTCCTGACTATTCTTTGTGTGCTTAGCCCGGCCACTCTAAGGTCCGGTACTGCACCTTTTCTGTGTGTATGTTAGCGTTTTTTCGTGACACCTTCCTCCTCTGACTCCTCTTCTTCAGACATTCAATCTAATGTGCCACCAGATAGGAGTGGTGTGTTAAGTAGCACTATTCTTATCAGTTTAATCCCTGTTACGTCCCCTATCAGGGGACGTGTATATAAGGCATCGATTTTAGGAACCGGGAGATGGAAAAAGATGCTTGGTCGGTCCTCCTACTTCAAATTTGGGGCACTGCGCGTGCAATCTAATGTGCCACCAGATAGGAGTGGTGTGTTAAGTAGAACGATTCTTATCAGTTTAATCCCTGTTACGTCCCCTATCAGGGGACGTGTATATAAGCCATCGATTTTAGGAACCGGGAGATGGAAAAAGATGCTTGGTCGGTCCTCCTACTTCAAATTTGGGGCACTGCGCGTGCAATCTAATGTGCCACCAGATAGGAGTGGTGTGTTAAGTAGTACTATTCTTATCAGTTTAATCCCAATGTCACGGCTACTAGTGTGGTCCAGCACGCAGAAACTATGTAAACATATACATGGGCAAGAAAAGGAAAATAAAAGGACAGAGCGTAAACCGGACCTTAGAATGGCTGGACTAATACGCTAGAGACAGAGAATGGTCAAAGGGAAAGCCGAGGTCAAGGAAGCCAGAAAATACACAATACCATTTACACAAGCCAAGTCAGGGAAACCAGAATTCATTATAACCAGGGAAAAGCCAAGATCAGGATACCAGGAAATCAGATTCACAAAGATAAAGCACTCTCAAGAAACCAGGAACAGGAAACCACGACAGGGCAAGGTACTGAGGTGAGCTAGGGATTTAAATATCACGCGGCGGGCCGGCAGCCGCGACACCCTGTTACGTCCCCCTCATCAGGCCTTTTTTAGTTGAATGTATCGCCCACGGTCAGTCCCTTCGGGATCCATCCCTCATTCATCTTAATAAAGGTGAGGTAATCTAGACTTTTTTGACCTAGGCGACTTTTCTTCTCAGTGACAATACCTCCTGCTGCACTGAAGGTCCTTTCTGACAGGACACTTGAAGCGGGGCAGGCCAGAAGTTCTATCACAAATTGGGATAGCTCAGGCCACAGGTCAAGCCTGCACACCCAGTAGTCAAGGGGTTCATCGCTCCTCAGAGTGTCGATATCTGCAGTTAAGGCGAGGAAGTCTGCTACCTGTCGGTCGAGTCATTCTCTGAGGGTGGACCCCAAAGGGCTGTGGCGATGCGTAGGACTTAAAAAGCTCCGCATGTCCTCCATCAACAACATGCCTGTAAAGCGTCATGTCCTTGCCGGCGTGGTCGTGGGAGGAGGAGGATTACTTTCACCTCTTCCCCTGTTAGATTCCCGTTGTGCTGTGACATCACCCTTATACGCTGTGTAAAGCATACTTTTTGATTGATTTTGGAACTGCTGCATCCTTTCTCACTTGCCATAATTCGGTAACATTTCAGGCACTTTGTGCTTATACCTGTAGCGTGGACACCCAGTACAGGTCGTTCTCCTTCAGCCTTTCTATACGAGGGTCCCTCAACAGGCACGACAGCATGAAAGACCCCATTTGCACAAGGTTGGATGCTGAGCTACTCATGTCCTGTTCCTCATCCTCAGTGATCTCTCTGAAGGTATGTTCTTCCCCCCAGCCACGTACAACACCACAGGTACCAGATAGGTGACAACGAGCACCCTGGGATGCCTGTTGTGGTTGGTCTTCCTCCTCCTCCTCAAAGCCACATTCCTCCTCTGACTCCTCTTCCTCACAATCCTCTTCCAGCGTTGCCGCAGGTCCAGCAAGCGATGCTGATAAGGCTGTTTCTGGTGGTGATGTTGACCACAACTCTTCTTCTTCACGCTCAGCCACGGCCTGATCCAGAACTCTTCGCAGGGCACGCTCCAGGAAGAAAACAAATGGTATGATGTCGCTGATGGTGCCTTCGGTGCGACTGACTAGGTTTGTCACCTCCTCAAAAGGATGCATGAGCCTACAGGCATTGCGTATGAGCGTCCAGTAATGTGGCAAAAAAAATCCCAGCTCCGCAGAGGCTGTCCTAGCACCCTGGTCATACAAATACTCGTTAACAGCTTTTTCTTGTTGGAGCAGGCGGTCGAACATTAGGAGTGTTGAATTCCAACGTGTCGGGCTGTCGCAAATCAAGCGCCTCACTGGCATGTTATTTCGCCGCTGGACATCGGAAAAGTGCGCCGTGGCCGTGTAGGAACGGCTGAAATGGCCACACACCTTCCTGGCCTGCTTAAGGACGTCCTGAAAGCTTGGGTACTTATGCACAAAGCGTCGTACGATCAGATGACACACGTGCCATGCACGGCACATGTGTCAACTTGCCCAAATGCAATGCCGCCAACAAATTTCTTCCGTTGTCACAAACCACTTTGCCGATCTCCAGTTGGTGCGGAGTCAGCCACTGATCCACCTGTGCGTTCAGGGTGGACAGGAGTGCTGGTCCGGTGTGACTCTCTACTTTCAGGCAAGTCAACACCAAGACGGCGTGACACTGCCATATCCGGGATGTGGAACAGTACCTGGGGAGATGGGGGGGTGTCGTTGATGTGGAGCAAGACGCAGCAGCAGAAGAGGACTCAGCCGAGGAGGTTATGGAAGAGGATGGAGTAGGAGGAGTAGAGGAGGTGGCAGCAGGCCTGCCTGCAAGTCGTGGCGGTGTCACCAACTCCTCTGCAGAGCCACGCATTCCATGCTTGGCAGCCGCCAGCAGGTTTACCCAATGCACAGTGTAGGTGATATACCTGCCCTGACCATGCTTTGCAGACCAGGTATCAGTGGTCAGATGGACCCCCACCCCAACACTGTGATGGACCCCTACCTCAACACTTCCTTTTGCACAATCGTGTACAGGTTGGGGATTGCCTTTTGTGCAAAGAAATTTCAGCCGGGTATCTTCCACTGCGGTGTCCCAAAAGCTACAAATTTTTTGAATGCCTCAGACTCCACCAGCTTGTATGGTAAAAGCTGGCGGGCTACGAGTTCAGTCAAGCAAGCTGTCAGACCCCGGGTAAGGGGGTGACATTGTGACATTGGCTTCTTACGCTCAAACATGTCTTTAACAGACACCTGACTGTGGGCAGATGAGCAGGAACTGCTCAAGGAGAGAGACGGAAGGGCGGATGGTTGAGAGGGGGCAAGGAGGACAGCAGTGGTTAACGTGGCTGAAGATGCTGGACCAGCAGGATGATGGCGGCTTTGAGTTTGTGTGCTGCTTGTACTCATGTGTTGATCCCATAGGCGTTTGTGATGTGCGATCATGTGCCTTCGCAAAGCAGTTGTACCTAGATGGGTGTTGGACTTCCCACGACTCAGTTTCTTTTGGCACAGGTTGCAAATGGCATCGCTGTTGTCAGAGGCAGACACACACAAAAAATGCCACACTGCTGAGCTCTGCAATGACGGCATTCTGGTGGTGGACACAGCATGTGTTGATTTGCGTGCTTTCTGGCTGACCCCGGGTGCCAATGCATGCTGTCTGACTGTGCCACTAGCTCCTTGCGACGACCTCCCCCTGCTTCCAACTCGTCTCCTCCTCCTCCTCTCTGTCTCCCCATCTGAACTTTCCCCCTGTTCTTCTTCTCTTCTAGCGGGCACCCACGTGACATCCACGGACGCATCATCGTCATCAACCGCTTTACTTGTATCTGACAACTCAGCAAAGGAAGCAGCAGCGGGTACAACATCATCATCATCATCACACCGTACGTATGTAATGCTGCCTGACTGAGATATATCCCTTTTATCTACAATAATGGTAATAATGGTTGCGCATCACTCATTTCTTCCAACTGATGTGTAAATAACTCCTCTGACAGATCAAGTGAAGCGGCTGTGGTGCTAGTATTGGTGTTGGTGGCAGGCGGGCGAGTGGTAACTTGAGAGGTGCCCGAAGCTAAGCTGGAGGAGGATGGTGCGTCAAGATTCAGAGCGGAAGCTGTAGAAGATTGGGTGTCCTGTGTTAGCCAGTCAACTATGTCCTCAGAACTTTTCAAGTTCAGGGTTCGTGGCCTCTGAACACTGGGCATTATTCTAGGGCCAAAGGGAATCACAGCACCACGACCACGACGGCCCCTGCGGGGTGGCCTGCCTCTGCCTGTCATTTTTTTTTCGATTAGTGGTACTATGTGTGCAAGCTACTGTGACAACAGATATGAGTGGCACTGTGCAGTGGCAGAAGTTGGCAGAGTAGATGCTGTAGGCCTGACACACACGCTTGCAGACAACTAACTGCTATTCAATCTATTTCAGTCAAAAACATTTTTTTTTAAATGTACACTACTGTTACACCAGATATGAGTTGCACTGGTGTGACTCTGTGCCCTGGCAGGCCCTGAAACGCACACTCATGAAGGAAACTGACTGCTATTATATTACAGTCCAAAAAGTTTAGTTATTTTTAAATGCAAGCTATTGTGACACCAGATATGAGTGGTGGCACTGGGCTAGTGGGCACAGTATACACTGTGAGCCTGACACACACGCTGGCAGAAAACTAACTGCTATTCAATCTATTACAGTCAAAATTGTATTTAAAAAAAAAAATGTACACTACTGTTACACCAGATATGAGTTGCACTGCTGTGACACTGTGCCCTGGCAGGCCCTGAAACGCACACTCGTGAACAGTGGCGTACACATGACCCATGGGGCCCCGGTGCGCGGGCCGGGCAGCAACACATGGCGGCGGGCACCTGGTCACAGGGCTGCGATCGTGGTATGTACGCCAGTGCATGCAGATGCACACACACTTAACCCCTTAAGGACACATGACATGTGTGACATGACATGATTCCCTTTTATTCCAAAGGTTTGGTCCTTAAGGGGTTAAAGGACCACTACAGACACCCAGATCACATCAGCTCAATGAAGTGGTCTGGGTGTCAGGTCCCTCTAGTTTTAACCCTGCAGCTGAAAGCATAGCAGTTTCAGAGAAACTGTTATGTTTCACTGAGGGTTAATCCAGCATCTAGTGGCTGTCTCACTGACAGCCGCTAGAGGCACTTCCGCCATTTTAAGACACTGAACGTCCATAGGAAAGCATTGAGTAATGCTTTCCTATGGGCGGTTTGAATGCGTGCGCGGCTCTTGCCGTGCATGCGCATTCGGAGCTGAGAGACGGAGGGATCCCCAGCGCCATGGGAGTCCGGCGCTGGAGAAAGGTAAGTGCTGAAGACACACACACACACTCTCACGAACAAATGCATACACACTAGCTAACAGACACACACATTTACTGACAGAGACACACTCAGCGGCAGACATACATACACACTCACTTACAAAACATACACTCTCACTGACAAACACACACTCACTAACAGACAAACAGACTCACTAACACACACACACACAAACACACTCAGTAACAGACACACACAGTAACACACTCACTGACACTCACTAGCAGACACACACACTCTAAAACAAACACCAACACTCACAGTAACACACACACACACTCACTCACACTAACACTCACACACACTCACTCACACACTCACTCACACACACACTCACACACACAGTAACATTCACACACAATAACACTCACTCACACACACACACACACTAACACTCACTCACACACACTAACACTCACTTACACACACTAACACTCACTCACACACACACTCACTAACACTCACTCACACACACTAACACTCACTCACACTAACACTCACTCACTCACACACACTCACACTCACACTCACTAACACTCACACACACTAACACTCACACACACTAACACTCACACACACTAACACACACACTAACACTCACACACACTAACACTCACACACACTCACTCACACACACTAACACTCACACTAACTCACACACACACTCACACACACTAACACTCACACACACTAACACTCACTAACTCTCACTCACACACTAACACTCACACTCACTCACACACACTAACACTCACACACACACACTAACACACACACACACACACTAACACTCACACTAACTCACACACACTAACACTCACACACACACTCACACACACTAACACTCACACACACTTACACATGTTTTTTTTAAAATTTAATCCCCCCAGCCTCCCTACCTTTTGGAGTGCTGAGGGGATTCCCTGGGGTCCAGTGGTGCTGCTGGGCTCCTGGGGGGCGGTCACCCGGCGGGCAGTCAGGCTGGCCGGTGCGCGAGGGAGCACTCTCCCCTGAGTGCTTCCTCTTCAGCTCCCTCGCGCGCCACGTAGGGATGCCGGCGCCGGAAGATGACGTCATCTTCCGGCTCCAGTATCAGTGCGGTGCGCGAGGGAGCCGAAGAGGAAGCACTCAGGGGAGAGTGCTCCCTCGCGCACCGGCCAGCCTGACTGCCCGCCGGGTGTAAGCAGGGCCAGCCTCGGGGGGCCCGGAGGTGGCCGGCTTCAGGGCCCCCCAGGAGAAGAGGCTGGCCCAGAGCGTACATACAGGGTCGCAGGGGCGGCCGGGCCCCCTGGTGGCCCTGGTATGTACGCCACTGCTCGTGAAGGAAACTGACTGCTATTATATTACAGTCCACAAAGTTTAGTTATTTTTAAATGCAAGCTATTGTTACACCAGATATGAGTGGTGGCACTTGGCAAGTGGGCACAGTATATGCTGTGAGCCTGACACACACGCTGGCAGAAAACTAACTGCTATTCAATCTATTACAGTTAAAAAAAATTTTTTTTAAAAACAAAAGTACACTACTGTTACACCAGATATGAGTTGCACTGGTGTGACACTGTGCCCTGGCAGGCCCTGAAACGCACACGCGTGAAGGAAACTGACTGCTATTATATTACAGTCAAAAAAGTTTAGTTTTTTTAAATGCAAGCTATTGTGACACCAGTGAGTGAGTGGTGGCACTGGGCAGGCCCTGAAACACACACTAGTGAAGGAAACTGGCTGCTATTAAATTACAGTCCAAACATTTTTTTTTGTTAAATGCAAGCTATTGTGACACCAGATATGAGTGTTGGCACTGGGCAAGTGGGCACAGTATACACTGTGTGCCTGACCCACACACTGGCAGACAACTAACTGCTATTCAAACTATTACAGTCAAAATTGTATTTTATTTTAAATGTACACTACTGTTACACCAGATATGAGTTGCACTGGTGTGAAACTGTGCCCTGGCAGGCCCTGAAACGCACACGCGTGAAGGAAACGGACTGCTATTATATTACAGTCAAAAAAGTTTTGGTTTTTTTTAAATGCAAGCTATTGTGACACCAGATATGAGTGAGTGGTGGGACTGGGCAGGCCCTGAAACACACACTAGTGAAGGAAACTGACTGCTATTATATTACAGTCCAAAAAGTTTTTTTTTGTTAAATGCACGCTATTGTGACACCAAATATGAGTGGTGGCACTAGGCAAGTGGGCACAGTATACGCTGTGAGCCTGACACACACGCTGGCAGACAACTAACTGCTATTCAATCTATTACAGTTAAAATTGTATTGTTTTTTTAAATGTACACTACTGCTACACCAGATATGAGTTGCACTGGTGTGACACTGTGCCCCGGCAGGCCCTGAAACGCACACGCGTGAAGGAAACTGACTGCTATCATATTACAGTCAAAAAAGTGTTGTTTTTTTTAAATGCACGCTATTGTGACACCAGATATGAGTGAGTGGTGGCACTGGGCAGGCCCTGAAATGCACACTAGTGAAGGAAACTGACTGCTATTATATTACAGTCAAAAAAGTTTTGTTTTTTTAAATGCAAGCTATTGTGACACCAGTGAGTGAGTGCTGGCACTGGTCAAGTAGGCACAGCATATGCTGTGAGCCTGACACACAGGCTGGCAAGCAGGCAATTGCAATTACATTACACAGAAAAAAAAAAAAAAGCAGAGTGATGTTCTAGCCCTAAGGGCTTTTTGGGGTGCTGTCCTTACAGCAGAGATCAGATGAGTCCTTCAGGACTGTAGTGGACACTGAATACACTAGCCTAGCTATCAATTTCCCTATCAAATAAGCAGCAGCTACACTGTCCCTCCTCTCACTAAAAATGCAGCTTCACAATGAATGTAAAATGGATGCTGCCCAGGAGTTGGCAGGGTCTGGGAGGGAGGGTCTGCTGCTGATCGACTGGAATGTGTCTGCTGACTGTGAGGTACAGGGTCAAAGTTTACTCAATGATGACGAATAGGGGGCGGACCGAACAGCGCATATGTTCGCCATCCGTGGCGAACGCGAACAAGCGGTGTTCGCCGGGAACTATTCGCCAGCAAACAGTTCAGGACATCACTATTGATACTCCATACATTAATGATAGCTAAATGGATGATGGCATTAAATTGGAAAGGAGAAAAGATGCAGATGAGTGCGGATATTGAAAATAGCATACAGAGAAATAGAGCATTAGAACGGAATGATGGTTCGATAGGGGTATATAAGGTCCCGAAATACCGATGGGAACTATGGGATAAGCACCTTTTGAACTTGAACTAATATCTGTCACAAGACTGTGTTCTCCCCAGTCCCTTTCCCCATAGCTCTTAGATTAACACAGGATGTGGGTCCCCCATGATTGTTGGAGGAACATACTGACGGGAGTGTGGAAGTTAGGGGTAAATAAGATTGATAAATCGATAGGCATATATAAGGCTCCGTAGTTCAAAAAGATGTTTTGGGATAAGTTGTTCTTGAATTCTGTTCCCCCTCAGCCCTCTCCCCCTCGACCCTCAGAACAGCGATTGGTGTATGTATGTATGTATGTATGGTGGATCTATTGGGAAAACACAAATTGATATAGAGCGTTTTGGCGCTTTTTGGTATATGCAGATATAGTCAGATTACCTTATGCTGATAGGCTGGGTAATTTAACATAAAATAATTGGGGTACCTTTGTAATCTTGTGATTTGTTGAATGAGGATAGAAAATGGAGCCCGAAATGCAGAAATCCATATGTAATACCAATAGTGAAAAATAAATGTATTTATCTTTCGTATCTGCGGGTTGTAGGATATGGGTTTACTTTACAGAAAGAATGTATAATCATAACAATACGGGTTTGGAAATAATAGATTATGTGCTGTATTTCAAAGAATTTTATCTGCATCTTCTGTGTCTTGCCTCTTGGTCAAAATTATAAGGTTATCGGCAGGAATGAGTATTTGTATTTATGTCAAAAATGACCAAAAAGTTTTTATATATAATTTCTGTGCCTTGACTCTTTGTAAAAATGATAATGTTTTTTTGTATGAATGTGTATATGTATATTTGTTTAAGATTTAATAAACAGTTTTTTCAACAACAACAAGAAAAAATATGAATGCAACCATTTTGTTTTTGCCCCCATATTTCATGAGCTGAACTCAAAGATCTAAGACTTTTTCTATGTACACAAAAGCCTATTTCTCTCAAATAGTGTTCACAAATCTGTCTAAATCTGTGTTAGTGAGCACTTCTCCTTTGCTGAGATAATCCACCCACCTCATAGGTGTGGCATATCAAGATGCTGATTAGACAGCATGATTATTGCACAGGTGTGCCTTTGGTTGGCCACAATAAAAGGCCATTCTAAAATGTGCTGTTTTACTGTATTGGACGGTGGGGGGGGGGGGGGGGAGCGGTGGGGGGGGGGGGGGTTGTTCAGTGTATATATATATATATATATGCTCACACTCCTCTTAGACTTTCTTCTATTGTCTACCAACATAGACATTAAAGATTTAAACCTTTTAACCACATTTCGGTTTATTTACTAAGGTACGAAATGTTGGATATTCAAGGTAACTCTAAAGTAAATTTAAAATTTTAGGACAAAATAGCAGAATTGATAAATTTAACCAAATCAGCTATATTTTCACTTTGACTATATTTGACCTCAAATTTTACATTTACGTTGATTTCCCGACAAATTAACCAAATCTAATTAAAACAGCAATGTTTTACATCACAGGGTTAAAAGATCAGTGACACTGTACCTAGACCACTCAATTGACATGAAGCCGTCTTGGTGACTTTAGTGTCCCTTTAACTACACCCGAAGTGTTTATTTACAGTGTACGTGTTTATGGATTGGTTTTCATATCCACTTTTCATTTGCTTTTTCTTCAGTCCTCTGTTTTTTCTTGTACCAATAAACTCATAATTGTCTCTGAGAGGAATTCATTCTGCGGTTACATTATTGTACATGACGGTTTATGAGAGAAAAGAAACTTTCACTGTTCTAGATGCACCACGCATTATCAAAACCCATCATAACAAGATAGATGTCATCGAATGCAGCAATCAACTTGATCCAACCGAAAATATGTTTGCCAAGGAAAAACTTTTGAAAAGTCTAAATTTAACAGATAGTACTGTAATAGAGAAACACTGTGTTAGAAGGCTCAGATCTGGGCATTTAGTTTAACGATAAAAGGTCAAACAATTACAGTAAATGGAATGGCCAGACTAACGACCACATGGCAAACAAAAAATAAAACCACAGTATGTGGTACCAATGTAGAATTATCAGGAATGCAAAGTGATTTCAAAGTGAATTTCAAACCTTAAGTCACAAAGTCACGGGTATTTCCTATGCTGGTTTAAGCCCTGAAGGACAGACGACGGGTATATTCCGTCATGATTCCCTTTTATTCCAGAAGTTGTGTCATTAAGGGGTTAAGAAACACAGGTATTGTTCTAAAAAAATAAGTCAACCTTTCATAAGAGTTCAATTGCAGATTAGTTAATCTAATATTTCTATTTTTAATAGATTAATGCAGGTATAGGCAAATAGAAATGTCCACCTGATACAGAACTTCAACTTTTATGATGCTTTTCCAGGCATAAAGCTTGCAAGCATCATGGGTGGTGTAGTTCATTTGGGGATCTACATTTGAGCAGTCCTGGAACTAATGGATTTTAATCAGAATTGAATATATTGCTATCTTTTCTTTGTCACTATATGACCTATGGCCGTGGTTCCTTTTCTGCAGATATTAGTTACATAGTTAATATAGTTACATAGTCACATAGCTGAAAAGATACTTGTGTCCATCAAGCTCAGCCTTCCTCACATATGTTTTTGCTGATGATCCAAAGCATGGATTGACACCAAAGCATGCCCATCATCTATATATTTTGAATTCTGTAAAAATGCTGAATGGTTACATAGTTACATAAGCTGAAAAGAGACGTGTCCATCATGTTCAGTCTTTCTTACATCTGTTTTTTGCTGTTGATCCAAAAGAAGGCAAAAAAACCAAACAGTTTAAATCACTTCCAATTTTGCAACAAACTAGGAAAGAAATTCCTTTTTGACCCCAGAATGGCAGTCAGATTTATCCTTGGATCAAGAAGCTATTTTACCCTACAGTTTAAAAATGATATCATGGTTTGGATGTTTCAATTGCGCAAACAAGTCAGCACAGTCATATTCACCTGGTTTTCCTCTGTGTTTAGTTAATCCAGTGAATTATTGACTCCTCTGGGAGTTGGGAGCCAAGTTTGATGTTCCTATCTACATAAAAGCTGTTATACTAAGGCAGTGAAGCAGATCCTAATTAGCCTCAATGATACCTTAAACATTGTATTATAAAAATTGAATCTTATTAAAATGATCATCAAACATGACACAACATCCATTTTGTTGGTTGTTAGAGAGCAGTTAAGGTACAGGCCTCCTGTACTGACAGGTGATGGCACTAAGAGTTGGTAAACAGGGAGGCCATCAATCCAAGAGACCCAATTAAAGGGACATTTTGCTCTTAAAATAGATTTGCCTCAGTGAAGTTGCTATGGAGGTAAGTGTCCCCAGGCAGCAATGTGGCTACTTCATCTTTCCTTTCAGCAGTCATTTTACTAATAAAGAAGAAATGGCTCGGGAGCTGTCGTTGGGCTAAGAATCTGATGTTCTCAGCCTATTGTTGGGCACCCATTGTGGGGAAACCATCACTAACAGAAGATTTGGAGGTCTCATATGTTGCAGTAGGAATTGATATCTTTAGAGAAGGAAGAGGACGTACATAGTTGAATAGAATTAAACTGTTGTAGTTAACTGAACATTATAATGGTGTTGGATATAGGGTTGGGGATACAAAACTGTATTTTTATTCGTACAGTGCCCCTGTCCCTAGTAGCATTCCCTCTTTTTCAATATAATTTAACAAATATTTTTACTTACCTTTTTCCAGTGCCGAGGCTCCCTGCTCACCTCTATCTGCTTCTACAACTTCACCAAGGAGAAATGGCCACCTCCGGCGATGGCCAACACAGGAATCCTCTTAGAGGGCATTGGGGTCCTGATGAGCACCACGCATGCATCAACACGTCCCCATAGGAAAACATTATATTCAATGCTTTTACTATTAGCTTCCTCATTATGCATGTTAATGTATGTGGCTGCCTGTAGGTGTGTGTGTGTGTGTGTGTGTGTGTGTGTGTGTGTGTGTGTGTGTGTGTGTGACTGTCTGCCCGTAACTGTGTGTGACTAAGGGTTAAGGGTGATTAAGGTTTAATAAGCATGTAGGGGTTTATAAAAATAGCCCTCTGTCTCATTATATATATATTTGTCAGAAGCTTAAGGAAGCAAGGTGAATGGTTAGTGTAGGACTAAGAGGTTTGCCTTTACGTGGCAGGTGGGCATCCCTCTAATGGCCATTGGAGTAACTAAATAACCTATATTTGTTTAAATGTGCTAGGGATTTGGGAAAAGCACAAGTAACTTTTCTTTTTTTGTTTTTACTGTATGTATTGGGGCTGATGTGTACTATGGTCCTTCCTGCCGCCCAAGAGTAGTGGGAGTTTGAGCGCAGGATTTCTTTTTATGTATGTGTGTGTGAGACTGTCTGTGTTTGGGCCTATGTGCATATTTTAAAACGTGAATTAAATACCCATCACAAATATCACACAGTCAATACAGACATATGTCACATACTGTCAATACACCTACAACAAATATGGCACACAGAGACGGAGGCGCAGGCCATATTCGCTGCACATTGGACAACCAGTGATCAGCATGCCCAGGGAAGGGGGAATGAATACTTTTTTTGGTTCTTTATTAATTATTAATTTAATAAAGCCCCTATTCTCACATTATACATGGATGAGCGGGTGTGACCAGAGAGGGGCACTGTGAACATTTTTCGCACAGGGCGCGTATGGGTCTTAGGCCGGCCATGATTGTATAGATATGGAAAGGGGAGTCTGAGAATAATGAAACAGAACAAGTAAGAACTTGCAGAGTGAGGGAGAGGGTCTGTTAAATGGGAATCTAAGTGGGGGACAGAAGTATGGTGTTGGATCGGAGAGGAAGCAAAGGGAAGGCTAAAATTAAAGGCGAAGACTATGTAGGACTATGCAGTTTTCATCATAGTGTGCACCCAGAGAAAATTGCACATTTAAAAATAAGGTACAAAATAAAGTCAAATTTTTTAATATTATTACACAAGAAATGAAAAGAAAAATGAATAAGAACATTCATCAGAGAACACACATACAATGCATGCTCACTGCTGTTTTCATCCAACATTTATTCTGGAGAGATATCAGGACAACTCGAGATTTCTTAAATATACCTTTAAAAAAAAAAAAAGCATATTTCATACACAGTAATTTTCCTTAGTGCAGTTCTGTTTTTGAAAATGTGAGATAGAACATCGAAAACTGAAGGGGGAAAAAAAAAAGCATTTTACATTTAAGCAGTCAATCACTGACTTGATTTTACTGAGATTATGCCTGAGAATATACTACAATGAACAGAAAATTATGATTGATGTTACGAAGGTTAAAATGATTGTCTAAAGTCTCGTCTAGCTGCAGCATGAAACTTATACAATATATCATCAGCAATTGGACAGATTACCCTACTCTCAGCACACCGTTTTACAAAGCCTAGAACATTTATTATATCCTGTGTGATCTATCTCATCCGAGAGAGAAAAACAAATTAATGGCGGCTTGCCCCAGTTTACAGTTTGATTATAATACCACCGCATAACATTTTCATCCATATTATCTCTCCTGGAGATCTGACCACTCTATGATCTTCAAACCCAGCAGTTTGCAGAGAAGGAAACATAAAGATTATATTGAAATATGAAATTTAATTTTCTGATTATAGCTTGACAGCTAGTAGAGGAAGCACAAAATGAGCTTAAAAAAATGTCAATGATTTTTTGTGTTTTAAAACAAATAATTTTCTTAACAGTGCCGAGAATTTCAGAGGTATAAAGATGCACTTACAAAGGTCCACTCGATGTTTTGCATGAGCAATTTGCAACAACACATTGGCAAATTATATGGTTCATTATGGTGATAGTCTCCTTACTTTTATTATTATTATTGTTATTATTATTCTGAATAATAAATTATTATATAGTTTTATTAAAATATAAAAAGCTCACATATATTCCTGCCGAAAATATGTGCAGTCAGTAAGATATGGAACACAGAAAACAGTAGTGCATGGCTGCGCCAGATATATTAATAATACAATGTGCTTACAAATATATCAATAGATAACACAATGCACTGTGTCTTAAAAAAGATGACTGGCACAGGGTAGTGACCAAGAAACTTTCTATTAGATAAAATACACATACAATATTACCATTACACGTTTCGCCACTAGGGCTTTTTCAAATGGGATATTTAATATCCCATTTATCCCATTTGAAAAATCCCTAGTGGCGAAACGCATAATGGTAATATTGTATGTGTATTTTATCTAATTAAAAGGTTTTTTGGTCACTACTCTGTGCCAATCATCTTTTTTAATACATCACTTGATGCTTATATTTTTACCTGGCTTCTACCTATTTTATCATGTGACTACAAGTTTATCCGAGGTGGAGATCAAACCACCAACGCTGATATCATAGTGCAGTTGGTCTGCACTACACTTGTAAGTACATTTTTATTTCAAGTTCATTCTAATATCCTGTATACACTGAGAGCACTATCAGTTGTTTTTTTATATACCTGTCTCCCGAGTGTTGGACACCACCCTGTCCAGAGGACTACCACCACATATTCCATAAGCGGGGATCAGTGGCGGCTCTAGACTTGGCGAGGCCTTAGGCGAAATTCATACATGAGGCCCCCACTAACACCATTATTGGAAAAAAATTGCAGTTGACTTGTGTGTGTGTATATAAGAAGCTGTAGATATATTGAAAGGAAGCTTGCAGTACTGGATATAGAGAACTAGTCTTTGTATACATAGTTGCATTGTGCATTTACCTGTGTGTACCTGAGAGTGTGTGTCTGGCAGTGAGTATCTTTGTATATGTATGTATGTTTCCCTGAGCATGTGTATGTTTGTGTACTGGCCTTTGGCATTAAGTTCATGGCGACGCTATGTTTTATGACAGTGTGTACTGTGTAGAATGATTGCCTTTAGGGGGTGACAGGGTGAGTGTAAAAGAGCAGGAGGGTGCCAGAGTGCGCAGAGTGGTGCCCGTGTGTTTAGAGGGAGCGATAGTGTGTATGGAGGTAGGTGACAGTGTGTATGGAGGTAGGTGACAGTGTGTGTGGAGAGAGGTGACAGAGTGTGTGGGAAAATGACATAGGGGGTGACAGGTGAGGTGGCAGGGTGAGAGGGGGTGGTAGGGTGAGTGACAGGGTCAGATGTGGGGTGAGAGGGGGTGACAGTGTGAGGTGGGGTGACGGTGTGTGGGGAGTGACAGGGTAAGTTGACAGAGTAAGGTGGGTGACATAGTGTGGGGGGTCACAGGGTGGGTGACAGAGTAAGAGGTGGGGTGACAGGTGAGGTGGCAGAGTGAGAGGGGGTGACAGGTGAGGTGGCAGGGTGAGAGGGGTGACAGGTGGGGTGGCAGGGTAAGTGACAGGGTCAGATGTGGGGTGAGAGGGGAGGCAGGGTGAGGGGGGTGACAGGTGGGGTGGCAGGGTGAGAGGGGGTAACAGGGTGAGAGGGGGCAACAGTATTAGGGGGTGACAGGTGGGGTGGCAGGGTGACAGGTGGGGTGGCAGGGTGAGATGTGGGGTGAGAGGGGAGGAAGGGTGAGGGGGTGATGTGGGGTGAGAGGGGAGGAAGGGTGAGGGGGTGGCAGGGTGAGAGGGGGTGACATGGTGAGAGGGGGTGACAGTGTGTGGGGAGTGCCAGGGTGGGTGACAGAGTGGGGGTCACAGGGTGGGTGACAGAGTAAGAGGTGGGGTGAGAGGGGGTGACAGGTGGGGTGGCAGGGTGAGAGGTGGGGTGAGAGGGGGGTGACAGGTGGGGTGGCAGGGACTGACAGGTGGGGTGGCAGCGTGAGAGGGGGTGACAGGGTGAAATGGGGTGACAGGTGAGGTGGCAGAGTGAGAGGGGGTGACAGGTGAGGTGGCAGGGTGAGAGGGGGTGGCAGGGTGAGTGACAGGGTCAGATGTGGGGTGAGAGGGGAGGCAGGGTGAGGGGGGTGACAGGTGGGGTGGCAGGGTGAGAGGGGGTAACAGGGTGAGAGGGGGCGACAGTAATAGGGGGTGACTGGTGGGGTGGCAGGGTGACAGGTGGGGTGGCAGGGTGAGTGACAGGGTCAGATGTGGGGTGAGAGGGGAGGAAGGGTGAGGGGGTGGCAGGGTGAGAGGGGGTGACATGGTGAGGTGGCAGGGTCAGATGTGGGGTGAGAGGGGAGGCAGGGTGAGGGGGTGACAGGTGGGGTGGCAGGGTGAGAGGGGGTAACAGGGTGAGAGGGGGCGACAGTAATAGGGGGTGACTGGTGGGGTGGCAGGGTGACAGGTGGGGTGGCAGGGTGAGTGACAGGGTCAGATGTGGGGTGAGAGGGGAGGAAGGGTGAGGGGGTGACATGGTGAGAGGGGGTGACAGTGTGGGGGGGTGACAGTGTGGGGGTTACAGGGTGGGTGACAGAGTAAGAGGTGGGGTGACAGGGTTACGGGGTGAGAGGTGGGGTGAGAGGGGGTGACAGGTGGGGTGGCAGGGTGAGAGGTGGGGTGAGATGGGGTGACAGGTGGGGTGGCAGGGACTGACAGGTGGGGTGGCAGGGACTGACAGGTGGGGTGGCAGCGTGAGAGGGGGGTGACAGGGTGAAAGGGGGTGACAGATGGGGTGGCAGGGTGAGATGGGGGTGACAGGTGGCGTGGCAGGGTGACGGGGTGACAGGTGGGGTAGCAGTGTGAGAGAGGGGTGACAGGGTGAAGTGGCAGGGTGAGGGGGGGTGACAGGGTGAGGTGGCAGGGTGAGGGGGTGACAGGTGGGGTGGCAGGGTGAGAAGGTGGTGAGAAGTGGGGTGGCAGGGTGAGGGGGGGTGACAGGGTGAGGGGGGTGACAGGGTGAGATGGGGTGAGGGGGGGCGACAGGGTGAGATGGGGTGACAGGGTGAGGGGGTGACAGGGTGAGATGGGGTGACAGGGGTGAGTTGGGGTGACAGGGTGAGATGGGGTGACAGAGTGAGATGGGGTGAGGGGGTGACAGGGTGAGGGGGGGTGAGATGGGGTGAGGGGGGGGTGACAGGGTGAGATGGGGTGAGGGGGGTGGGGGGGTGAGATGGGGTGAGGGGGGGTGACAGGGTGAGATGGGGTGAGGGGGGGTGACAGGGTGAGATGGGGTGAGGGGTGTGACAGGGTGAGATGGGGTGAGGGGTGTGACAGGGTGAGATGGGGTGAGGGGTGTGACAGGGTGAGATGGGGTGACAGGGTGAGATGGGGTGACAGGGTGAGATGGGGTGACAGGGTGAGGGGGTGACAGGGTGAGATGGGGTGAGGGGGGTGACTGGGTGAGATGGGGTGAGGGGGGGTGACAGGGTGAGATGGGGTGAGGGGTGTGACAGGGTGAGATGGGGTGAGGGGTGTGACAGGGTGAGATGGGGTGTGGGGTGTGACAGGGTGAGATGGGGTGAGGGGTGTGACAGGGTGAGATGGGGTGACAGGGTGAGATGGGGTGACAGGGTGAGATGGGGTGACAGGGTGAGATGGGGTGAGGGGGGGTGACAGGGTGAGATGGGGTGGGGGGTGACAGGGTGAGATGGGGTGGGGGGTGACAGGGTGAGATGGGGTGAGGGGGGTGACAGGGTGAGATGGGGTGAGGGGGGTGACAGGGTGAGGGGGTGACGGGGTGACAGGGTGAGGGGGGGTGAGATGGGGTGAGGGGGGTGACAGGGTGAGATGGGGTGGGGGTGGTGATGGGGTGGGGGTGGTGACAGGGTGAGGGGGGGTGACGGGGTGTGACGGGGTGAGGGGGGGTGACGGGGTGAGGGGGGGTGACGGGGTGAGGGGGGTGACAGGGTGAGGGGAGGTGACGGGGGGTGACGGGGTGAGGGGGGGTGACGGGGGGGTGACGGGGTGAGGGGGGTGACGGGGTGAGGGGGTGACGGGGTGAGGGGGGGTGGCGGGGTGAGGGGGGTGACAGGGTGAGGGGGGTGACAGGGTGAGATGGGGTGACAGGGTGAGATGGGGTGAGGGGGTGACAGGGTGAGGGGGGGTGAGATGGGGTGAGGGGGGGTGACAGGGTGAGATGGGGTGAGGGGGGGTGGGGGGGTGAGATGGGGTGAGGGGGGGTGACAGGGTGAGATGGGGTGAGGGGGGGTGACAGGGTGAGATGGGGTGAGGGGTGTGACAGGGTGAGGGGTGTGACAGGGTGAGATGGGGTGAGGGGTGTGACAGGGTGAGATGGGGTGAGGGGTGTGACAGGGTGAGATGGGGTGACAGGGTGAGATGGGGTGACAGGGTGAGATGGGGTGACAGGGTGAGGGGGTGACAGGGTGAGATGGGGTGAGGGGGGGTGACTGGGTGAGATGGGGTGAGGGGGGTGACAGGGTGAGATGGGGTGACAGGGTGAGATGGGGTGAGGGGTGTGACAGGGTGAGATGGGGTGACAGGGTGAGATGGGGTGACAGGGTGAGATGGGGTGAGGGGGGGTGACAGGGTGAGATGGGGTGGGGGGTGACAGGGTGAGATGGGGTGAGGGGGGTGACAGGGTGAGATGGGGTGAGGGGGGTGACAGGGTGAGGGGGGTGAGGGGTGTGACAGGGTGAGATGGGGTGAGGGGTGTGACAGGGTGAGATGGGGTGACAGGGTGAGATGGGGTGACAGGGTGAGGGGGTGACAGGGTGAGATGGGGTGAGGGGGGGTGACTGGGTGAGATGGGGTGAGGGGGGGTGACAGGGTGAGATGGGGTGAGGGGTGTGACAGGGTGAGATGGGGTGAGGGGTGTGACAGGGTGAGATGGGGTGAGGGGTGTGACAGGGTGAGATGGGGTGACAGGGTGAGATGGGGTGACAGGGTGAGATGGGGTGAGGGGGGGTGACAGGGTGAGATGGGGAGGGGGTGACAGGGTGAGATGGGGTGGGGGTGACAGGGTGAGATGGGGTGGGGGGTGACAGGGTGAGATGGGGTGAGGGGGGTGACAGGGTGAGATGGGGCGAGGGGGGTGACAGGGTGAGGAGGGTGACGGGGTGACAGGGTGAGGGGGGGTGAGATGGGGTGAGGGGGTTGACAGGGTGAGATGGGGTGGGGGTGGTGATGGGGTGGGGGTGGTGATGGGGTGGGGGTGGTGACGGGGTGAGGGGGGGTGACGGGGTGTGACGGGGTGAGGGGGGGTGACGGGGTGAGGGGGGGTGACGGGGTGAGGGGGGGTGACAGGGTGAGGGGGGGTGACGGGGGGTGACGGGGTGAGGGGGGGTGACGGGGTGAGGGGAGGTGACAGGGGGGTGACGGGGTGAGGGGGGGTGACGGGGTGAGGGGGGGTGACGGGGGGGTGACGAGGTGAGGGGGGGTGACGGGGTGAGGGGGGTGACAGGGTGAGGGGGGTGACGGGGGGGTGACGGGGGGTGACAGGGTGAGGGGGGGTGACAGGGTGAGGGGGGTGACAGGGTGAGGGGGGTGACAGGGTGAGGGGGGGTGAGGGGGTGAGGGGGGTGACAGGGTGAGGGGGGGTGGGGGTGACAGGGTGAGATGGGGTGGGGGGTGACAGGGTGAGATGGGGTGGGGGGTGACAGGGTGACAGGGTGAGATGGGGTGGGGGTGTGACAGGGTGAGATGGGGTGGGGGTGTGACAGGGTGAGATGGGGTGGGGGTGTGACAGGGTGAGATTGGGTGGGGGTGTGACAGGGTGAGATGGGGTGGGGGGGTGACAGTGTGAGATGGGGTGGGGTGGGTGACAGTGTGATATGGGGTGGGGGGTGACAGGGTGAGATGGGGTGGGGGGGGCCAGGGTGAGATGGGGTTGGGGGTGACAGGGTGAGATTGGGTGGGGGTGGTGATGGGGTGGGGGTGGTGACGGGGTGAGGGGGGGTGACGGGTGTGACGGGGTGAGGGGGTTGACGGGGTGAGGGGGGGTGACGGGGTGAGGGGGGGTGACAGGGTGAGGGGGGGTGACGGGGGTGACGGGGTGAGGGGGGGTGACGGGGGGTGACGGGGTGAGGGGGGGTGACGGGGTGAGGGGGGGTGACGGGGGGTGACAGGGTGAGGGGGGTGACAGGGTGAGGGGGGGTGAGGGGGTGAGGGGGGTGACAGGGTGAGGGGGGGTGGGGGTGACAGGGTGAGATGGGGTGGGGGGTGACAGGGTGAGATGGGGTGGGGGGTGACAGGGTGACAGGGTGAGATGGGGTGGGGGTGTGACAGGGTGAGATGGGGTGGGGGTGTGATAGGGTGAGATGGGGTGGGGGTGTGACAGGGTGAGATGGGGTGGGGGTGTGACAGGGTGAGATGGGGTGGGGGGGGTGACAGTGTGAGATGGGGTGGGGGGGGGTGACAGTGTGAGATGGGGTGGGGGGTGACAGTGTGAGATGGGGTGGGGTGGGTGACAGTGTGATATGGGGTGGGGGGTGACAGGGTGAGATGGGGTGGGGGTGTGACAGGGTGAGATGGGGTGGGGGTGTGACAGGGTGAGATGGGGTGGGGGTGTGACAGGGTGAGATGGGGTTGGGTGTGACAGGGTGAGATGGGGTGGGGGTGTGACAGGGTGAGATGGGGTGGGGGTGTGACAGGGTGAGTTGGGGTGGGGGTGTGACAGGGTGAGATGGGGTGGGGGTGTGACAGGGTGAGATGGGGTGGGGGGGTGACAGTGTGAGATGGGGTGGGGGGGGTGACAGTGTGAGATGGGGTGGGGGGGTGACAGTGTGAGATGGGGTGGGGTGGGTGACAGTGTGATATGGGGTGGGGGGTGACAGGGTGAGATGGGGTGGGGGTGTGACAGGGTGAGATGGGGTGGGGGTGTGACAGGGTGAGATGGGGTGGGGGGGGCCAGGGTGAGATGGGGTTGGGGGTGACAGGGTGAGATGGGGGGGGGTGACAGGGTGAGATGGGGTGGGGGGTGACAGTGTGAGATGGGGTGGGGTGGGTGACAGTGTGATATGGGGTGGGGGGTGACAGGGTGAGATGGGGTGGGGGTGTGACAGGGTGAGATGGGGTGGGGGTGTGACAGGGTGAGATGGGGTGGGGGGGGCCAGGGTGAGATAAGGTTGGGGGTGACAGGGTGAGATGGGGTGGGGGTGGTGATGGGGTGGGGGTGGTGATGGGGTGGGGGTGGTGACGGGGTGAGGGGGGGTGACGGGGTGTGACGGGGTGAGGGGGGGTGACGGGGTGAGGGGGGGTGACGGGGTGAGGGGGGGTGACAGGGTGAGGGGGGTGACGGGGTGAGGGGGGGTGACGGGGTGAGGGGAGGTGACGGGGGGGTGACGGGGTGAGGGGGGGTGACGGGGTGAGGGGGGGTGACGGGGGGTGACGGGGTGAGGGGGGGTGATGGGGTGAGGGGGGTGACAGGGTGAGGGGGGTGACGGGGGGTGACAGGGTGAGGGGGGGTGACAGGGTGAGGGGGGGTGACAGGGTGAGGGGGGTGACAGGGTGAGGGGGGGTGAGGGGGTGAGGGGGTGACAGGGTGAGGGGGGGTGGGGGTGACAGGGTGAGATGGGGTGGGGGGTGACAGGGTGAGATGGGGTGGGGGGTGACAGGGTGAGATGGGGTGGGGGTGTGACAGGGTGAGATGGGGTGGGGGTGTGACAGGGTGAGATGGGGTGGGGGTGTGACAGGGTGAGATGGGGTGGGGGTGTGACAGGGTGAGATGGGGTGGGGGGGGTGACAGTGTGAGATGGGGTGGGGGGGGTGACAGTGTGAGATGGGGTGGGGGGTGACAGTGTGAGATGGGGTGGGGTGGGTGACAGTGTGATATGGGGTGGGGTGTGACAGGGTGAGATGGGGTGGGGGTGTGACAGGGTGAGATGGGGTGGGGGTGTGACAGGGTGAGATGGGGTGGGGGGGGTGACAGTGTGAGATGGGGTGGGGGGCTGACAGTGTGAGATGGGGTGGGGGGGTGACAGTGTGAGATGGGGTGGGGTGGGTGACAGTGTGATATGGGGTGGGGGGTGACAGGGTGAGATGGGGTGGGGGTGTGACAGGGTGAGATGGGGTGGGGGTGTGACAGGGTGAGATGGGGTGGGGGCGGCCAGGGTGAGATGGGGTTGGGTGTGACAGGGTGAGATGGGGTGGGGGTGTGACAGGGTGAGATGGGGTGGGGGTGTGACAGGGTGAGTTGGGGTGGGGGTGTGACAGGGTGAGATGGGGTGGGGGTGTGACAGGGTGAGATGGGGTGGGGGGGGTGACAGTGTGAGATGGGGTGGGGGGGGTGACAGTGTGAGATGGGGTGGGGGGTGACAGTGTGAGATGGGATGGGGTGGGTGACAGTGTGATATGGGGTGGGGGGTGACAGGGTGAGATGGGGTGGGGGTGTGACAGGGTGAGATGGGGTGGGGGGGGCCAGGGTGAGATGGGGTTGGGGGTGACAGGGTGAGATGGGGGGGGGGGTGACAGGGTGAGATGGGGTGGGGGGTGACAGTGTGAGATGGGGTGGGGTGGGTGACAGTGTGATATGGGGTGGGGGGTGACAGGGTGAGATGGGGTGGGGGTGTGACAGGGTGAGATGGGGTGGGGGTGTGACAGGGTGAGATGGGGTGGGGGGGGCCAGGGTGAGATGGGGTTGGGGGTGACAGGGTGAGATGGGGTGGGGGTGGTGATGGGGTGGGGGTGGTGATGGGGTGGGGGTGGTGACGGGGTGAGGGGGGGTGGGGGTGTGACAGGGTGAGTTGGGGTGGGGGTGTGACAGGGTGAGATGGGGTGGGGGTGTGACAGGGTGAGATGGGGTGGGGGGGGTGACAGTGTGAGATGGGGTGGGGGGGGTGACAGTGTGAGATGGGGTGGGGGGGTGACAGTGTGAGATGGGGTGGGGTGGGTGACAGTGTGATATGGGGTGGGGGGTGACAGGGTGAGATGGGGTGGGGGTGTGACAGGGTGAGATGGGGTGGGGGGGGTGACAGTGTGAGATGGGGTGGGGGGGTGACAGTGTGAGATGGGGTGGAGTGGGTGACAGTGTGATATGGGGTGGGGGGTGACAGGGTGAGATGGGGTGGGGGGGTGACAGTGTGAGATGGGGTGGGGGGGGTGACAGTGTGAGATGGGGTGGGGGTGTGACAGGGTGAGATGGGGTGGGGGGGTGACAGGGTGAGATGGGGTGGGGGTGTGACAGGGTGAGATGGGGTGGGGGGGTGACAGTGTGAGATGGGGTGGGGGGGTGACAGTGTGAGATGGGGTGGGGGGTGACAGGGTGAGATGGGGTGGGGGTGTGACAGGGTGAGGGGGGGTGACGGGGGGGTGACGGGGTGAGGGGGGGTGACAGGGTGAGGGGGGGTGACGGGGGGTGACAGGGTGAGCTGGGGTGAGGGGGGTGACATGTGGGATGACAGGGTGAGGGGGGGGTCAAAATGTACCTTTTTCCCTGGTGGTCCGGTGGGGTCAATCTGTCCCTGGTGGTCCAGTGTCCTGGATGGCTCCCTGGTGGTCCAGTGGGCTTTCCGGTCTGCAGCTCCGCCGGATGCAGAGCTGCAGACCACATGGGGAAAGTCTCGCGATCTCCATTCAGAGCGTTGCCGTGGTAACCCGCGGCAACGTTCTGATTGGCTGGAGATCGCGAGACCTCAGTCTGCAGCTCACACCCGGCGGAGCTGCAGACTGAGGCAGGCTCTCTCCCCAGGCGGCCTGACAGGAGGGGCCTCGCACCCGGCGGCACCATGAGCAAGCCGCCGGGCCCCCTCCTGTGTCGGGTCCTCGGTCATAGACCGAGAACCCGACATGTCAGTCTGCCCTCAGGCGATTTAGGCGGCCGCGAGGCCCCTGACTGCGCGAGGCCTTAGGCGGCCGCCTAAATCGCCTAATTAGAGAGCCGCCTCTGGCGGGGATCATACCGCTGTACGGCCTTCATACCTGAGCTGGCTATAGCTCTTTCAAATGTGAGTTGAATATACATATTGTTTTTCACTCATATTGGTCTATACATACAATATGATTGGTCTCCTTCGCTTTTTGTTTTTTATACAAGGGGAACAGTTGGACTACTATAAGCACTGAGGATATCACATCTCTAAAAAGCACCCTACAAAGACATCTATTTCTAGGGTGAAATTTTGAACACGTTTGGACTATTTATCTGTACAACTAAAATCCCAGTTCCTCTTTTAATTAAAACTCCCTATAAAGCACCTTGTTTATGTCTTGGGACTTCATTTCACGCTCTGAGAAGAAGGCCATACATTGAGAGCAGGCTGTATTAGACTTTGTCATTAAATGTTAGAGGAAGAACAGTCTTCATTGTGTCATTTGGTGAAAAATTAAGTGAAATTGAATAACATTGAATTTTATTCTATGCACTCTAACAGATCTCATCAATTGGCAAATACAGATAATACATCTGACTGTCTATTTTAGGTTGTCAGCATGGTAACCTGGCTGTGGCACTCCTCTGTTTTCAAGTGACTGGTGGTAGAAAATGTCCAAAACATCACATATCATTTTGCTTAAACCCTGTTTTGATGCTTTTTAAAGCATTTCAGTTGTTTACAAGTGTTTTTTTTAATACAAATATATTTTTTAAACTACTCTTTGCTCTTTCTTGAGTTTATTGGGCACACATCCTAACTGGACTATCCAAAGAAACTGTTCTTCTTTCTCACATAGCGAAGCACAAACAGCTATTCATCTAATCACAGATTGCCATTGGCTTTTGACATTCTATGTTCACATTCTATGCACTATTTTTTTTTATCTGTCCACCATGGTTCCAAAATAGCCTGGACGCAAGAAAAATGTCAAACATTGAGCTAAACTTACAGCAGCTTGACTATGGAAAATAATACAGTTGTAAGAAAAAGTATGTGAACCCTTTGGAATGATATGGATTTCTGCACAAATTGGTCATAAAATGTGATCTGATCATCATCTAAGTCACAACAACAGACAATCACAGTCTGCTTAAACTAATAACACACAAAGAATGAAATGTTGCCATGTTTTTATTGAACACACCATGTAAACATTCACAGTGCAGGTGGAAAAAGTATGTGAACCCCTAGACTAATGACATCTCCAAGAGCTAATTGGAGTGAGATGTCAGCCAACTGGAGTCCAATCACTGAGATGAGATTGGAGGTGTTGGTTACAGCTGCCCTGCCCTATAAAAAACACACACCAGTTCTGGGTTTGCTTTTCACAAGAAGCATTGCCTGATGTGAATGATGCCTCTCACAAAAGAGCACAAAAGAGCTCTCAGAAGACCTACGATTAAGAATTGTTGACTTGCATAAAGCTGGAAAGGGTTCTAAAAGTATCTCCAAAAGCCTTGCTGTTCATCAGTCCACGGTAAAAAAATTGTCTATAAATGGAGAAAGTTCAGCACTGCTGCTACTCTCCCTAGGAGTGGCCGTCTTGTAAAGATGACTGCAAGAGCACAGTGCAGACTGCTCAATGAGGTGAAGAAGAATCCTAGAGTGTCAGCTAAAGACTTACAAAAGTCACTGGCAAATGCTAACATCCCTGTTAGCGAATCTACAATACGTAAAATACTAAACAAGAATGGATTTCATGGGAGGATACCACAGAGGATGCCACTGCTGTGCAAACAAAACATTGCTGCACGTTTACAGTTTGCACAAGAGCACCTGGATGTTCCACAGCAGTACTGGCAAAATATTCTGTGGACAGATGAAACCAAAGTTGAGTTGTTTGGAAGAAACACACAACACTATGTGTGGCGAAAAAGAGGCACAGCACACCAACACCAAACCCTCATCCCAACTGTGAAGTATGGTGGTGGGGGCATCATGGTTTGGGGCTGCTTTGCTGCATCAGGTCCTGGATGGATTGCTATCATCGAAGGAAAAATAAATTCCCAAGTTTATCAAGACATTTTGCAGGAGAACTTAAGGCCATCTGTCAACAACAGAATGGCTTAAAAAGAAGAAAATACGCCTTCTGAAGTGGCCCAGTCAGAGTCCTGACCTCAACCCAATTGAGATGCTGTGGCATGACCTCAAGAAAGCGATTCACACCAGACATCCCAAGAATATTGCTGAACTGAAACAGTTCTGTAAAAAGGAATGATCAAGAATTACTCCTGACCGTTGTGCACGTCTGATCTGCAACTACAGGAAACGTTTGGTTAAAGTTATTGCCGCCAAAGGAGGTTCAACCAGTTATTAAATCCAAGGGTTCACATACTTTTTCCACCTGCACTGTGAATGTTTACATGGTGTGTTCAATAAAAACATGGCAACATTTCATTCTTTGTGTGTTATTAGTTTAAGCAGACTGTGATTGTCTATTGTTGTGACTTAGATGATGATCAGATCCATATCATTCCAAAGGGTTCACATACTTTTTCTTGCAACTGTATTTTAGTATATTATTTAAGCTGATATATGGAAAGAAAGTTAAAGAGGCACTTCAATCACTAGCAAGTGGTTGAGTGTTTATTTATATGTTAAACGTTTGTCTCTATTATCTCTGGAGGGTTTAAAGAGAGAAGAAAGTCCTCTACATATTATAACTGATATTTTTTATTTATTACGCCACCTTGTGTATTTATTTTAGCAAACACACTCTGTTCCAGTACATACTATATCACTCTATATAAAACTGGGGTGGTGAAGTTAGACATTATATGCGGATATTAAACATTAATTACATTTGAGTTTTAAAAAGTGCCAAGTGATTTCTAAGTAGATCTTGTCAGAAAGCACTGTATAGCTTGATAAATGAGTGAGGTCACCCAACACTTGTATGTAGGAGAGAGGCAACACAGACACACAACACCTTGATACACGCAGGCTCTCCTACACACACACACACAACACTTTACCACACACAAAATCAACTATCACACACAGCACTCCATCAGCTCACTCAGGCACACATTCAGTTTCCTCCCCACATACAGGTCTCAGCCTCCTCCACACACACACAACTCAGCCACTACATACGTTCTCACACACACACACAACACTATTTAAAAAAATATATATTTATCAAGCTTTTCATGTCTTCTGCAATCTGTGTACCATCTGCCTAGTTAGGTTCTTTCCTTTAACTTTAAATTTCTTCCAGTTTTATCCTGACATTTAAAAAAAAAAATAGATCCTATAAATGTCCTACATGTATGACTGCATGTGCCAGTGTGTAATATTCATCTGCTCAGTATATCTCTAAAACAAAAACAAAACATATTTTTTTTTCATAAAAACTACTAATTGCAAGTAATGTGACATTTTCTCTTTTTGTCCAAAGGAGGAGGGACATTTTCACAAATGCTTCTGCTCAATTTTGAGGTGACGTATATTATAGAGATGTGTAGTAGCATCTCTACAAAATACATCACTTCAAAATTCAGCAGAGACATTTTTGTTAAGTGTTGTTCATAGATCTGACTGCTAGATTTCACTAATTACCAGAGATAATAATCATCCCAGAGATAACCAGAGGCTCCTAATTAGGTGTTCGAGCGCTTGGGAGAACCGATAATAAAACCACAGACTCACTAAGTTTGTAGTTCAAATTCATCTCAATCTTTAATGGGAGAGCATCGCATATATAAAACGGCATTAGTCTACTGCGCATGTGTACATGAAAAACAAGCAACAATGACTTACTTGAAAGTCTTATCTACAAGGTTAAAGCAAACGTAACATTCCATGAGAAAGAAGAAGCAACTACAGAAACTGCTGACACAAACAATTTAGCTTTTAACCCCTGCAGATGTGGAAGGATGTAACTTATGGTCAGGGCCCTCTCTACCTTTTGTATATGTCTGTGTATATTGTATGTTCTCCACTAATTGTACAGCGCTGCGGAATCAGTTGGCACTTTAAAAATACCAGTAATGAATAAATAATCTAAGACAAAGGCTGTAACTCTTTATTTACCTTTATGTATGACAATTCCCCTCTTTTGGTGCCACAGGTGAGAGTTCTAGGCAAGGTATATCCAGGTATACTAGTTATACCTGTGGGACTTTAATTAGATCTTCACCTCAGTTCCCTTGCCATCTCACACCAAAGGAGCCATCAAGGAAGACTTGTACAGATATCTGTGGCTTACAGGATAATATGTGTTATTAAATCCACGTCTCATTTTTCAATACATCGAAAGGTTAAAACAGGTAAGGAAAAAGAAAAGACACATCACGTCAATTAGTGAGTGCAGTACTATGTTTAAGACTCCTTTAGTGGAGGAAGACCACCCTGTAAAAATATCATACCAGTGATGTCCTGTATCTACCACTATCTTGTTACCTATGCTGTGTAGTTTATTAGCAACTGTGACAGTTTTATTCTCAATTTCAAGAGTGGTTAATGATTGCTAAATGTTTAGCTAGATGGTCAGTGTTGTTAACAACATTATTTAAGAATTGTAGAGAGACAGAAAGAGTATCCAAATCCAGAGCTTGTGGGTGCCAGGTGAAAATAATGGCTAGCTCTGCATCCGGGATGAAGGCAAATGTGTTGTTGAACCACTTAAGCATTGTCAGGTTCTGGAAGCATCTGGCAAACGATGCAGGGACACCTAGAAGTTTGTTGGTATCTGGCTGAGAACATGTAAGGCAAATATACAAAGGGATGAGTTCCATATGTCTATCGGACCAGGGGACAATGTCCAATCACATACACTTACAGAATGTTGAAGCATACAAGGCTCCTCTATTTTAGAAGTCTGTCCGCAAATTAACCTTTGTGAAGACTGAATGCAATTGGAACTATGGTGGGTTACATTCTTGGTGTCAATCAGATCACCTGAAAACTTAGGTGTCCAATACTGAGTAGGAAGAGAGGTGGACCAAAGATAACTGGAAGCACGAGGCATTTACACATCATATCATATTGTTCAATACTGTAGGCAGTAAAGCCGCCTATGCACATTATATCAATACAGCTTTGTTAGTATCAATTTTAAGCCACATACGTATCAGGGTTAATATGTTTGCCAAACATATTGCGTGCAGGGGAAACCTTTAGATTCAGGAGGTTCACTTGTGCAGTGTCTTTCTGGGCATGTATATAAATTGCAGACTACAAGCAGTATACTTAATGTATTTGGTGAGATTGGTTAGTATTTGCAGGGTTGCATACACACTCATGTTAAATAGCTGAAGGGCCTTGTTGTAGTAGGATAGCAGGTAGGCTTGAGGGAGAAATATGGAGGGCATCCATTGGGCTTGTAACTTGAGTGCACTGTCCAGATCTCTGCCTGCACTTGTTATTTTATTTCTCATTACCTCTAGATCCATAGCATTTAGAAACCCTGTAGCTGTTCATGTAGCCCCTAACAAAGTATCATACCATTCTCTCTTTTGTCTGTAACAGGGCTTACGTTTAGGTATTTCTGGAAACAGTATTTGATATTTCACATGGATGAGACCCTCTCTGATAGAAACATTTCACAGTAGCCCACAATAGCCCACTGTGAAAAATATCTGGCCCGCCAAAGATATCCAAAGTCATGGGCACAGACCAGGCTCACCGAACTTTCATCCCAACGCACAGATCTTACGCAAGAGAAGGGGAGTCAGTTGAAAAATTATTTCCCCATTTACACCTCGGGTTTATCTATGACACTTCCTTAATCTATTGCTTCACACCCAAGCAGATACACCTCTAACCTATACATTTACAATGAAAAATACACGTGTGGCACTTTTAATAGCCTTTTTATAGCAGTATTTCTCAAAGTAAGCAGGTTTAGAAAGCCTTGAAAGGTAGTTAAGGTTTGTGCGCAAGCTAAGAACTGGGGGCTAAAGGAACAGTCTATTAAGCGGAATTGTAAGCTTTTTACTAGATTTAAGCTTTCTTTATGTTTTAGTTGTAGATTGTTGAAAATGGCAAGTCGTTGGGGGGTGGGGGGGAGTTCTGCACAGTTTCTTAAGTGATCCCCACAGGAAACGCTTTCAAGAGCCTTGGTTTTATTTATGTCGAATACAATTTATTTTTCTTTTAGACATTTCAAATAAATTTGATTTTTCTTTTTTAAAGAAAATAAGTTTCTTTTGATATTATGTATATACAATCCAGAATACCCATTCATTTTTGTTATAACGGGTACACTTTATATTTTGACCTTATGTCTTATATTATTCCCAGTGTGACTCTATCTTGTATAGAAATAAAAGAGAACGTTTCTAGCTTAGACATTGACTGTGCCCTCTGTGCCCTGAAATCCTGTACTTGGAAGCATAGAGTGTGACAGCCTGGCATACGGTCAAATCACTGCAAATGTGGGGTCATGATACTGCATTTTAGTTATTTTCCAATTTCCAGGTAGAGCCGATAGCCTAGGAAACATAATACTGTTATATTGCAGTATATATATATATATATATACATATCTATATATGTATATATAGATATATATGTTTTTTTTAATCTATTCTTTATTAACTATTTCATTGTATGGGGTTTTTAAGGAACGCATATCCTATTTTCAGGATCATTTAAGCCACTAAAAATTAAAAGCAAATAAATAAATCATAAAGGGAGGAAAAAGGGAGGTAATAAGTAACCATAAACTATATATATATATATATATATATATATATATATATATATATATATATATATTAGAATACTAATAATTATAATAAAACCACTTATAATATGCTAAATTCACTAGCTGGAGCTGATCATAAATAAAGGCAATACTCGTGAAATAAAAAGGTAAAACATATAGGTAAACTATGAAAACAAATCAAGTATGTGTGTTGAAAGCATATGTAATTTATAAAATACATAATTATATAATTACATAATAATATAATACGTGGTTATAGGTTATTCGTGCGTTCCATGGAACGAAAGAATGACGGCAATTACCTCGTTAGGAACATATAAAAGCATACAGAGGGAAGATTTTCGGCCAAACTCGTTTTGGGACATTTGGACTGTGATATTGTATATCCCATAGGTATTCTTTATTTATTTTTATATTTAAACTTTGTTTAGTTTTTTTTTGTTTATAGAAATATAGAATGTAACAGCAGATAAGGGCCATTTGGCCCATCTATATCAAGGATATCCTTATGTCTATCCCACTCATGCTTAAACTCCCTCACTGTGTTACCTCTACCACTTATTCTGGAAGGCTATTACATGCTTCGACTACTTTCTAAAATTATTTTTAAACCTTTCCTCCCCCTAATTTAAGACAATGTCCTCTTGTTGTGGTATTTTTCCCTCTTTTAAATATACTCTCCTCCTTTGCTGTGTTAATTCCCTTTATATATTTAAATGTTTCAAATATATTATTATATTTATTATTTATATATATATATATATATATATATAATATAAATAATATATTATTTATATATTATATATATATATATATATATATATATATATATATGTATATATATATATATATATATATATATATATATATATATATACAGTGCCAGCTTTTTCCACAGTGCATTACTATAGTCCCCCGTCTCGTCTTTCCTCCAAGCTATACATGTTAAGATCCTTTAATCTTTCTTCGTAAAATGTATCCTGCAATCCATGAACCAGTTTTGGAGCCCTTCTCACAAGAGTAGACTCTAGCCTCGGAGCTGCTTGTGTTCACTCTCACCACTTGGACAACCAGGGCTTCTCCACCGGGCCACCAGGAATTACATTATACTGTCCCCCCTCCCAGGCAAAGGTAAGAAGGGAGGAAATTAAAATATATATATTTTTTTTAAAGTACAGATTTATGAATCCACCCTCCCCCCATACACACACTGCCCCCATACACATACATTGCCCCTCAATACACACACACTGCCCCCATCCACACATACTGCGCACCAAAAACATACATTTCCCCCATCCACACACACTGCCCCCATACACATACATTGCCCACAATACATATACACTGTATCCCTTACACACACTACCCCCATACACACACACAGCCCAACATACACATATACTGCCCCATATACATACATTACCTCTTCATACACACACACTGCCCCCTATACACACATACTGCCACCATACACATACATTGCCCATCCATACACACACCCGCCGTACCCCTCACACGCACACACACACAAACTACATCCTTAACACACACACTACATCCTTCACAAACACAATGCAAGCCTGTACACACACTGCACCCCACACACACACTGCACCCCTCACACACACATACCACTGCCCTTATCCCTTACTACAGCCTCTATCCTGGCAGACCCCAGGTAAGTTTTCAAACTGTTAAACAGTTTGACTGCTTACCCTGGGAGGGCACTACGACACTCATGGCAACATAACCCCTACAGAGTGCTGTCGTCGTTATTGTGACTGGATTGTTTATTTAAATAATCAACCAGTGACCCTCCTGAGATTAGGTTCTGGATCTGTCCCTGACCAGGATACATTTCTGCAGAACAGGGGCCTTGTATATATCGCAGCAATAGAAAGTATTTTGACTTGGGGCGCCTTGGAAAAATAATACAATTATTAAGGATCCCCTGAACCTAAAACGTTTGGGAACCACTGAGCTAGAGTAAAGCAGAATGAGTAAAGGGGTAGACAGAAAAAAAAACTGGGATAAAAATAAACTAATATAAAGGTGAAAAAGATGTAACAAAAAAATAAACTTGTGCAAAAAAGAAAATTTAATTTTTTTTTTTTTTTTGCCGGGGCATAGAAATAATCCACTGAACCAATACGTTGATTAAATGACAAAGCAAAGCCGAGCAAATAGTTATTATAATGGTTATTTACCCTTTGATAATTCTGGTGGGGGAGGAAAATTCCTTCTTGTAATGAGTGTCTTCCATCACCGTGAGCTATTAAATGCAATGGAAAGGGCAGGGTAGATCTATATTTTACAATTAACCTCCTCACTACCAAGCATGTTTTGTTAAAAAAAAATAAAAATATTAGCTTAACATTTCTTTTAAACAACGGATGAATAACTACCATATGTAATAAAATGGTAGTATTGTGTACAGGTTGCTTTTTTCTGTAACAGTATTTTACAAGCATTGGATTCTATAACAGATAGATTATACAAGTGCTGAATTCCTCTTTTTTTATCTGCTTTTTAGACAAGCTTAACAATTATGTAAATTTTAATTATTAATCATTATGTACATTTTTTATTTATTTGTTCAACCTTTAATTATTTTTTTGAGGGGATGAGAAGCTTTAGGCAGTATACTGTGTCCTTTACTTGACTATATATATATATATATATATATATATATATATATATGTCCAATATGGTCTAAAATGGCAGTGTAAAAGCCAAAATATTATTTTTCTCAAGTACAGCGGGTGTGACAAAATAGATAAATAAAAATGGTCAAGTAGCCTGCTTACAGGTACTTGTAAGTACCCTGGATGCATTACTAGCAGTATAGCTTACTAAGCTTGAAAATAATATGTAAAAATAATTTCTGTCTTTGAGCATAATGCTTAGATGCAGTAAGTACTGCTATATTTCTAAAATAAAGGCATTTAGAAAGTGATTTTGCAATAGTTATCTCTGTACGGAATGCTGATGTAATACAGTGAAATGGCAGATACTCATCCCTCTCGCTGACTGTAGGAATTGTAGGATCCACTGAAAATCCTTTACTGTTTGGAAGGAGGGGGTGAGCTGGCATTTTCAGCACACTTGCAGGCATTAACTGAGTGACTAGTAGCTGATGGCAGAAAAAAAAATGTTTTTCTACAGACAAATAATCATTCCTACAGCCTATACATGAGGTTGAGTGAGGCTTTATGGACTAAATTAAAATACACATTTTCAAAGCACATAAAAAATAAAACTTTTATACTCCATTCTAAAAGTGAAAAGTGGTTAAAGTGCATTTCCTGGTTTGTTTAATTTGTCTTTGTGCAAGGCTGTGAACAGGTAAGGTTAAGGATTATAGAGATGTTCAGACATTTGTTTTTCTCTGTCCTTTTAAGGGTAAAGGAGCAACTGTTTTAAAACAATTATTTGATCAATTATTTTTGTATTTGTCTTTTATACTGCTCGTCACTGTACAATACGCAGGAATGATACTGCCTCTGGCTATATCTCCAATAACAGCACAAGAAGATTAATTTTACCATCACTTCCCTCTTTGTACTTAATTTAACAAATTGTCCCAGCTGAAGCAGAATTCATTGTTATTGTTTATATATAAAACAAAGACACAGCTGGGGTATTTGCACACCAAATAATGACACTAGACAACAGTCCAAAGTCTTCACATTCCCAAGTAAAGTATTTAAAAAAAAAAAAAATCATCTCTGGCTGCTTAAACTTCTTACCCTGTGTTTTTATGCTCATCTTGCCCTTATTAACCGCACTGCCAGTTTGCCACAAAATTGCACTTTCAGCTTTCCCATTTCAGTTTTGACATTGTTGCTTGACATTCTATTGATGATGGAAACAGCTACGTTATTCAGAAAGATCCTTAAAGAGCTTTAAAAGAGGCCAAAGCAAATTATACAGAAAACAGCCTTATTGACAGTAAACGCTAAGAAAATCAGACTGCAGTGAGCCGAGATTTCAACATTTAGACATTGCTTAGTTTACTTATCAATGCTGGGACCGCTGAGACCCAAAATCATGTATAATCAGTTTAGTATCCGAAATTTATAGTTCAGTATACAGTGTTCCCATTTAAAATATTGGTTGACATGACATGACACATTTGAAACGTTCCTTTTATAGGATATATATGGTATAGACACTCAGATGCTAGGTCAACCAGGAAACTTGGGCCCAGATAGGGTGAAGACTGCAATGTTGGTTACATCCAAGTGATGAACAGGCCGAGTATGAGCAAGTTCCAGTGACTGCAAGAATGAAGTAGCCTCCAACAATGATGTCAGCTGGTAACAGTAGCCATCCTTTTTCAGCCAAGAGAGCCCTTGGGAACCCTTATTTATATGAGATAGCTGCAGCTCTTAGTTCTAAAGTTACCCCTTTGATGGAAGCCTGCCATTGTAGTGTCAGGTGGCTTAGGCCATGAAAGAAGCTCAATGGGTGTTCTTTAAAGATGTGTGGGGATTGTCCCTGACGGCCCTCAGGAAATCTGTCTTATCACTTTGTGACTAGATGTGGGGGTTCTGGCGTGAGATTGCCCAGGTATGCAATAAAGTTAATCCAATAATAGTCCCTTAGTTTGTTTGCGCGTTAGGATAGCAGAAAACAGATGGTAATTCAGCTTCATTGATGGTGTCAGGGATCCCCCATACCTTCAAATTGTGTTGCCTTCCCGTGTCCTCCAATTGCTCAACCCTGGCACTCAGTTGTGCGCATGTAGTGCAGAATTTTTGTAACTGTGTCGCATAGGAGTCTTGTTTGATTCTCAGGTTGTGGATATCTTCCTCTGTAGCCATATCTAACCTGTCAGTGAGTCCTCCTTCAGCACAGTCAAGTCCGAGGCAAAAAAGGCCTTGAGGTCCGACACCATATTAACGAGAACTGCTTTTGTAGCTGGGGAGGGTTCAGACTGCTTGGAAGGCACACCTCTGCCTTGATGAATGGATTCAATGTCAGCAAGAGTCCCAGGTCTTCGTCATCAGAGGCCGATAGAGAATCTTGTGCTGGGTCTGGCAGTAAGTCCGCTATCTTGGTCCTGCTGGCTAGGGAGAGAAGCTGGCCAATATCGCGGGTATGTCCCTCACTTAGCTCTCCTACAGTGTCCTAGAGTGTTTCCTCATGGACCCTGAGGTGTAGCCAATAAGTGCTCCATAGCCAGGTATATGTTTTGTCGGAGTTCAAGCACCACACGTCTGGTCAGCTCACAAGTTAGCATCAGCCCCTGAAAAAGAGACTTTAAAAATTACTCACAAAACAATAAAACTGCAAGCAGTTGACCAAAAAAAAACGTATAAATATAGGTCAAAATACCTGAGACAGGAAATTAGCTAATGTGAGTAATTTTGGCCTAAATTGTAGAATCCAGTTTCCTATTGGCACAATAAAATTTTATTTTACTGAATAATCCCCAGTTTTATATATATATTTTTATATATATAGTTTTATATATATATACAGGTTGTATATAAATACAGTTGTGCTCAAAAGTTTGCATACCTTGGAAGAAATTGTGACATTTTGGCACTGATTTTGAATATAAGACTGATCATGCAAAAAAAAAAAAATTTTATTAAAGGATAGTGATCATATGAAGCCATTTATTATCACATAGTTGTTCTGCTCCTTTTTAAATCATAATGATAACAGAAATCACCCAAATGGCTCTGATCAAAAGTTTACATACCCTTGAATGTTTGGCCTTGTTACAGAAACACAAGGTGACACACATAGGTTAAAATGGCAATTCAAGGTTAATTTCCCACACCTGTGGCTTTTTAAATTGCAGTTATTGTCTGTGTATAATTAAGTCAATGAGTTTGTTAGTTCTCACGTGGATGCACTGAGCAAGCTAGGTACTGAGCCATGGGAAAAGACCTGCGCAACAAGCTAATGGAGCTTTATAAAGATGGAAAAGGATATAAAAAGATATCCAAAGCCTTGACAATGCAAGTCAGTACTGTTTAATCACTTACTAAGAAGTGGAAAATTCGAAATCTCTTGATACCAAGCCAAGGCCAAAAAGTCCAAGAAAGATTTCAGCCACAACTGCCAGAAGACTGGTTCAGGATACAAAGAAAACCCACAGGTAACCTCAGGAGAAATACAGGTTGCTCTGGACAAAGAAGGTGTGACTGTTTCAAGAAGCACAATACGACGATACTTGAACAAAAATGAGCTGCATGCTCAAGTTGCCAGAAAAAAACCTTTACTGCGCCAATGCCACAAAAAAGCCCAGTTACAATATGCCCGACAACACCTTAACACACCTAACACCTACTGGCACAGTATAATTTGGAGTGACGAGAACAAAATAGAGCTTTATGGTCACAAACAAAAGCGCTATATTTGGAGAGGCATCAATAAGGCCTCTAATAAAAAGAATACCATCCTCACTGTGAAGCATGGTGGTGGCTCACTGATGTTTTGGGGGAGGGAGGGGTGAGCTCTGAAGGCACAGGGAATCTTGTGAGAATTGAATGCAGTTTGATATCAGAAAATACTGGTAGACAATTTGCATTCTTCTGCACGAAGGCTGTGCATGGGACGCTCTTGGACTTTCCAGCATGACAATGACCCTAAGCACAAGGCCAAGTTGACCTTCCAGTGGTTACAGCAGAAAAAGGTGAAGGTTCTGGAGTGGCCATCACAGTCTGACCTTAATATAATCAAGCCACTCTGGGGAGATCTCAAATGTACAGTTCATGCGAGACAACCAAAGACTTTGCATGAACCGGAGGCAATTTGCCAAGATGAATGGGCAACTATATCACCTGCAAGAATTTGGGATCCCATAGACAAATATTACAAAAGGCTGCACGCTGTCATTGATGCTAAAGGGGGCAACACACAGCATTAAGGGCATGCAGACTTTTGAACATGGGTAATTTCATTTTTTCTTTGTTGCCATGTTTTGTTTTATGATTGTGCCATTCTGTTATAACCTACAGGTGAATATGAATCCCATGAGAAATAAAAGAAATATGTTTTGCCTGCTCACTCATGTTTAAAAAAAAAAAATGGTACATATCTCACCAATAGGTACGCAAACTTTTGAGCACAAATGTATATGTACACACAACTTCCCTTCATTACATTATTGACCTGTGTTTAAATGTGAAGTGATAAAGTAAGCTGCTGTTTTTTGCAGAGAGGAAGTACACATCAATGAGTTAGATAAGACAAATACAAAGAAACTAGTCCTGCGCTCAAACTCCCATTACTCCTGGGCGGCAGCAATGACTATACACATCAGCCAAAATACATATAGTAAAAACAGTGGCGTACACACAACCCATGGGGCCCCGGTGCGAAAACTGATCCGGGGCCCCTCCCCTCCCCCTGCGCGAGCGCTTACTCTGCGCAGGCTGGGGCCGCAACACATGGCGGCGGGCACCTGGTCGCAGGGCTGCGACCCGTGCGACCGCGGTATGTATGCCAGTGCATGCATAAACACATACACTTAAAGGACCACTACAGACACCCAGATCACATCAGCTCAAGGAAGTGGTCTGGTTGCCAGGTCCCTCTAGTTTTAACCCTGCAGCTGAAAACATAGCAGTTTCAGAAAAACTGCTATGTTTCACTGAGGGTTAATCCAGCCTCTAGTGGCTGTCTCATTGACAGCCGCTAGAGGATTTTCTGCGATTCTCACTGTGAAAATCACAGTGAGAAGACGCTGAGCGTCCATAGGAAAGGATTGAGTAATGCTTTCCTATGGGCGGTTTGAATGCGCGCGTGGCTCTTGCCACGCATGTGCATTCGGAGCTGAGAGGCGGATGGGGACGGAGAGATCCCCAGCGTTAAGGGAGTCCGGCGCTGGAGAAAGGTAAGTGCTTAAGACACACACACACACTCTCTCATGAACAGACACACACATTTACTGACAGACACACACTCAATGACAGACGCACACAAACATACTCAGTAACAGACACACACACTAACACACACACTCACTAACACTAACACACACACTCACTAACACTAACACACACACTCACTAACACTAACACACACACTCACTAACACACACACACTCACTAACACACACACTCACTAACACACACACACTAACACTAACACACACTCACTAACACACTCACTAACACTAACACACTCACTAACACTAACACACTCACTAACACTAACACACACACTCACTAACACTAACACACACTCACTAACACACACACTCACTAACACTCACACTCACTAACACTAATACACACTCACTAACACTAACACACACACACTCACTAACACTAACACACACACTCACTAACACACACACTCACTAACACACACACTCACTAACACACACACACTAACACTAACACACACTCACTAACACACTCACTAACACACTCACTAACACTAACACACTCACTAACACTAACACACACACTCACTAACACTAACACACACTCACTAACACACTCACTAACACTAACACACTCACTAACACTAACACACACTCACTCACTAACACTAACACACACTCACTCACTAACACTAACACACACACACTCACTAACACACACACACACTAACACTAACACACACACTCACTAACACACACACTCACTAACACTAACACACACACACTCACTAACACACACACACTCACTAACACACACACACACTCACTAACACACACACACACACTCACTAACACTAACACTAACACACACTCACTAACACTAACACACACTCACTAACACTAACACGCACACTCACTAACACTTACACACTCACTAACACACACACTCACTAACACACACACTCACTAACACTAACACACTCACTAACACACACACTCACTAACACTAACACACTCACTAACACACACACTCACTAACACACACACTAACACACACACACACTAACACACACACACTCACTAACACACTCACTAACACTAACACACACTCACTAACACTAACACACACACTCACTAACACACTCACTCACTAACACTAACACACTCACTAACACACGCACTCACTAACACACACACACTCACTAACACTAACACACACACTCACTAACACACGCACTCACTAACACTAACACACACTCACTAACACTAACACACACACTCACTAACACTAACACACACACTAACACACTCAAACTTTTTTTTTATTTAATCCCCCCAGCCTCCTTACCTGTGGGAGAGCTGGGGGGAGTCCCTGGGGTCCAGTGGTGTTGCTGGCCCTGCTGTCACCCAGCTGGCTGGCGGGCGCGCGAGGGAGCACTGTCCCCTGGGTGCTCCCTCTTCAGCTCCCTCGCGCGCCGCGTACTGATGCCGGAGCCGGAAGATGATGTCATCTTCCGGCTCCGGTTTCAGTGCGATGCGCGAGGGAGCTGAAGAGGGAGCACCCAGGGGACAGTGCTCCCTCCCACGCCCGCCAGCCAGCCGGGTGAACGGAAGGGCCAGCCTCGGGAGCCCGGAGGTGGCCGGCTCCTGGGCCCCCCAGCAGAAGAGGCTGGCCCTGTGGGTACATACCTGGGTCGCAGGGCGGCCGGGCCCCCTGGTGGGCCGGGCCCGGTCGCAGCCGCGACCCCTGCGACCCTGGTATGTACGCCACTGAGTAAAAACCAAAGAAAAAAAGTTACCTGCGCTCTTTCCACATCCCTATGTATTTTTAAACAAAGGGAGGTTTTTAGTTACCTCCAATGGCCATGAGAGGGTATGCCCACCTGCCACATCAAGGCAGACCTCTTAGGTGGGTCCTAACTCTAACCATTCACCTTGCTTCCTTGAGCTTCTGGCAAAAATATCTCTAATTAGACAGAAAGGGGTATTTTTTTTTATATACATCCCTACATGCTTATTAACCCTTAATAGGGAACACATGGGATGGGTGGCTGCATTGCAACCTAGCTGTGTGATACAAAAAGTGAATACAAATACAAAGAACCTAGTCCTGCGCTCAAACTCCCATCACTCCTGGGCGGCAGCAATGACTATACCTTCTCATGGCCATGGGAGGTAACTAAAAACCTCCATTTGTTTAAAAATACATAGGGATGTGGAAAGAGAGCAGGTAACTTTTTTTCTTTGAGTTAGATAAGACAACCCCCCAAAAAAAAAAAAAATGTAAATAATCAAATATTTTTTTAATTTTTTTTTTTTAAATAAGGTACATTTTATGAACAGGAGTTACAATGGGGCTTCAGGAGCAGGATATTGCTTGATGTAAAAAGGAGTAGGTTCATCCAAAATTTTATATTTGCACTGTGTTCCTAGATTTCTAACTGTGACTCAGGTATGGAATTCACCTATAGCTCATTTTGCAGTAAGAAAATTGGTTGCTGGATTCATCTTCTCATCTTCTGTGAGGCAACAAACTGCTGTATTTGTTTACATACGTAGGCACATTGATTAATCTTGACCCCCAGTTTGTAACAATCTGCACACTTACTAAAATGAAAAATGAAGACTGAAGCAATCTGAAAGGCCCTACTGAGTGTTTTATTACTGTCTATTATGTTATCCCCCCCAGTACTACACACTCGTATGACATCCCTCAAAGCTCCTCTTCACATTTCCCCTTCATTCTGATAATGCCACTTTTTCAATGATCTTCAAAAAGCTCCCTCTGAGGACTGAAACTTTGATACTGTAATTGTTTAAATATTTTCTGCTTCACATGTAATAAGGCAGACAATAATTCTTAAAAAATCCAAGAAAAGAAAGTCAGTGGAACACGACAACGGTAGGTTCTAAATACAATGGTATATTTATATAATGAAATGGTATACCTGCAAGAAAAAGAAAAAATAATAAAAGCATTATATATAAATGTATACATTTACATTATATTTATATATAAGACATACAAAATCCAGTGCATTCATTCATTCACTAAAATGCAACTTTAAAGTTCACATAATGTAATAGTCTTTTTTTAAAAAGCATCTAACCTGGAAAAAAAAATGGGTTTTTGTTACCATATATGATCATATATTGATATATGATATTGACTCTAAATACAATGGCATATTTATCTAATTAAATGTATCAATCAAAAATTATAAATGCATTTACACATGTATCGTTAATATATAATTTTAAATTATTTTTTTTTTTTAAATTATTTATTTTTATTTTATTTAAATTTTATTTATTTTTTTACCTTTTTTTGTTGTTGTCCGTTTACTATTCACGATTTGTCTTTAATACAATATGAGTGTCATATTGTAAAATGTGTTGAAGTATAGTCAGCATTAATTCACATAATGTATTCGGTCTCTATACTTACTCTTAAGGGTAGTAATACCTTCCCATTATCCGTCCATTTTTAGCTTCCAAAGTAGATTTCCCATAATGAAAGCTCCTCGAGTCCCGCAGAATACATTAACCTTTTTGGCCTCATATTTCTGCCCTAGCTCGAGTTTAATCTATCGAATGTATTGTATTCATAATTTTTATTTTTGGCAAAGACTGCACATAATATTGTGTGACTGTTTTGTTTTCCTGAGCACAGTATATTTTTTGAATGTAATGTTGCCTAAAATAAAAGCGTGGTTTAGTTAAGTTTTCTTTTTGTAATTCACACAACTTGAGTTTGAAGGTACTGTAAATATGTTTCTAAATACGTCTTATCATTTATAAACAACATAACATATGAAATTTGTGTCCAATTAGAATTTTTTTTTTTTTTTTTATTTGTTCCCCTCTTTAATAATAAAATAGCTTCTGATGAAATGGCTATTGGTATCAATGTAGAATAATACAGATTATTAGTAATTATCTTTTGTTGAATTGTATTTTAGTTATTTATAAATCTTTTTTGTAAGCAGCTTAGTAGAAGATCATTCACACAGAAAACAGCTATTATTCAGATAAGTAGCGGTTTCTGCTAATATAACAAAAATTATGAGAGAGAAAATAGATGTGCACGTAAAAGCAAACCATGATGTGAAAACTCTAAAATCAATAAAGGCTTTACAAGGATTCAAGGGAAAAACTCACGAAATCATTTAATCTCTTTTTACATGGTTTAGTGAAGAAAAATGGATTAAAACACTACTACAAAAATGTAAAAATCAAGGCCTTTGATATCGATCTATATTTAAAAACAATTGCAGACTTTATTAATAATAAAAAATAATGGGTAACTTTTTATTAAACATTTTACGAGCTGAGAAATTGCAGCTCCTATTTAGTAATAACATTTTCTTATTTTTTTAGGTACAAACTTTTTTATTCATTTTTGAGAACAACTGTAACCACACATATGTAGGTTTTCAAAGGTTTACAGAGGCACAACATGTATATAAGTTTCTATGCAGCATCAGAACCAGCGCTGGTAAATATGATGGGCCTCTCTAATATCTTGTATCTGGTGGAGACAGTGATCAACAGACCCTTGCATGTTTAAGTCTACATATATCTTACGTCAGTCTCTCCATTCCGTCTCACAAGCCCCGCAGCTCTCTTCACTTCTATCTCACTAATTACTTGTACACTTCTCTCCTTCCCATCTTACTAGAAGGCAGAAGCTTGATTATAGTATTCAACCTGGGACAGGGAAAAAGGTGGATGTATTGAGTGTAGCAGAAAAGGAGACATGACACACTGCCCAGTAATTACAGGACAATGTAAACAAGGAGTAGTGTATTCACAAAAAAAAGGTATACATATATTTTATATTTTAAAAATAAATGTGTACCAAATAATGGTTACACATAAGAAAACAGTATTGTAAATTGTAAACATTTCTCATTATGTACCAGACTTTTTTTCCCCTCGTATAATCTATAAATCTATAATTCTCTCACATATACATATCCACAACAACATTTTGTTTTATATTTGTTTGGTATATCCACAGTTTTGTTTAGTATATAACGAGTTTATGATGTAGATTAATTTAGAAATAAACAAATATGTTTAAAAATCTCTGTTCCTGTCCAAATCTGAGATGATTAAATTGCGTATACGCAGAAGTAAATTCACACTGACACACGGAGTTCAGGTTAAAATAACTTCGAGAAAATGTATTAGCATCTGATTAAAAGCGGGCTCGCAGACCCTTATAAGAGCGAAATTACATCATCATTGATTATCGAGATATCAGTAAATAAACATCATTAATTGGATTAAATGTTAAGTGGCTATGTCAATGTCCACCCATCAATATTATTAATTGGCTCAAGAACTAAGTGGTTAGCTAGGTGTCCTCCCACCGGAAGGTGGTATTGTTCTGGACACGGGTGTGGACAGATGGCTCAAGCGCCATCTTACCCATCACAAGGCTTACTCGGTGGGAAGGGGGGCTTGAGCGTCATTTTGGGTAGTTAGTGATGTCAGACTCGTGGTCAGGTGCAGGGTTCTTTTATGAATAGAACATTTCATTAGGCCAGCTTCTCATGGCCTTGGCTATGGCCTTGGTTATACTTTGTTGCATGTTACAGGAGATTCAATAATTCTGGGGTTAGTCATGTCTTTATAGAAAATACAGTCTCTATTCATTACACTAAATGCTGTTAGGAAATTCTGTCATGTAATGTAGTTTAAAATGGAGGATCTGTCAGGTAATGTGGGTTAAAATGGAGTTAGTGCAAAAATTCAACACAGGTTCAATACAGGTTTTTAATAATTCTACATCAGTCCCCCCTATGAAATGTTAGATTCTAAAAAGATAAACTTTATTTGTTAGTACCAGAAGACGTGTTAGCCCAAAGGCACAGAAACCCCGTGGCCGCTAGCTAGGTGTTAATGCAAAGTGCAATTCTGTCCCTTAATCTGACCCTAGTAGGCTAACTCATCCGTCAGCATGGCTCTCGAACACTTCACTCCCATGGGTGGCCCATGGTGGCTTGTCCACCACTTCTCCACACGGAGACTTTACCCATTACAGACGGATGCTGTCCCTAAGCTGGTCCCTTCCTAGAACGGTATACAGGGTGAGTTGAGATCCTGAAAATCTTGGTCATCAACTGCCAGATGTGCAAAAGTTGGTGTTGCTTGGTCTACAGTCTTCTGTAGGAATTTTCTCAGACAAGGGAGGACAGAACAAACGAGAAGAGCAAAGATAAAAAGAGAAATTAGTATTGCCATACCAATATGCATTAAAGCTTTTTGCCATCCTGTCATCCAACCAAACCATCTTTCCCAGGGATCTTTTATCCCAGAATTTCTTTTTAACTCTTCAGAGAGCTCATTTAATTTTTCTATGGCTAAGGTGACTTTACCATTAGGGCCTGTGTTTTCTGGGATGTAAGTACAACATGTCATGGTGTCGGGCAAAATTTTACATACACCCCCTTTTTCAGCTAGAATCATGTCTAAGGCCATTCTATTCTGGAAGGACATTTGGGATGTAGCCTGCAGCTGTTCGGCTAATCCCTGGAGGGCATCCCTGGTGTAGTTAACAAAGCGTTGTTGGTTGTAATAAATGTAATTTATCCAATTCAAATTCTTGTTTGCAGTAACTATGGTAAAAAGTGATTCAAATCCTGCAGCAACTTCATCTCTTGCTTTAAATTCATTGGGCACCCCCCTAGGCACCCCAATGGCATCAATGTAAATGTGAGGGTCAAAACTGCCTTTTACTGGGGCTTCACGCTTAACCTTGGTTGGTGTGTGTTTGGACTCATGTGTGTCAGGGTGTGTGTCAGAGATAATATGTATAGGCATAATGGCTTTAGCCAGAGTACACTCCCCCCACCATTCCTTGTCCATCCTGGATCTTAGCTGTAAATCCCCACACAACCAGTAAATATCCCCCAATGACCTAGTATGGAATTGCAGAAGGTTCATGGAGACAGTTCTGTAGGTGGCACAATACCCTTTGGAGAAGTTACCCAAGAATTTACCAATTCCATCATAATTAGCATAACAAGTGTAGTTACCTTTATAAACTGTAACACCATCTGGGGGTTTGACATCCTTGGCTAAGAGAGGATATTCCACTGTCCATGCTTTGCAGAGGGACCTATTGAAATTGTAGTGGTAGGCAAAAAGACTCAAAACACATTCTTCTATATCTACTGGCAAGGTTAAAGGTCCGGTGCCGAGGTGAGGCCGGGCACCACCACACACATAGCATGCGGTTCTGTTATGTTTGTTGGCATTATATTACATCCATTCCAACCATAGATTAACATCATTAAAACCTGTTTCAGCGGCCATGGTATCTTCAAAGGTGGGGTTTGCAAAGGCCATCATGTCTTTAAAGGACTGGATGTGTGGTTTTAATGGATTTGAGACCATATGGGTGGCCCCTTGCCACTCTGGAGAGTGGCACATATCTTTAAGGTAGAAGTGCCCTAACTTGTTATAGGAACCTTTCTTCCAATACATTCCCATTATATACTGATCTGCATCTGTTGGACTGGGATGCTCAATATTTAGGATTAATTTCATGGGTGTACCTCCTCCAAGCTTCCTTAGGTTCATTCTTTGGTCGGAGGGATCTACCATGATCATCTACTTTAGATAAGGCACTTTTTGGTTTGTAACCCCAGGCAGGCCCGGCATTCCATCCCGCCGCCCCCCAATGGTTACAATTGTGCCCCCATTGTTTGTCAACTACACAAACATAGGGGTCCTTTGAATGAGGAATATCTCTATAGATATTTTGAATCTGTGATGTAGGGAATGGGCATTCTACAATGTCACAGTAATCAAAAGTATAAGTAGCCACACGGGTACATGAAGAATTGTACCAGAAGGTATACCCACTGGCATCTTTGGTGATGGCTACTTGCTGGGCCTTAATTAAGCTAATTAAGGAGAGGATGTACCAGAAGTACATGGTTGTGCGGTATCTGCTCCCTCTGGGGCAGGAGTCTTTTTGCAATGGGAAGCGTGGATCCAATGTGGCCTGCCGGCCAATTTGACGGAGGTTGCAGTGATCAGGAGAACTTGGAATGGCCCGTCAAATCTTGGTTCCAGGGTGTGTTTCCGCACAAATTTCTTGACTAGAACCCAATCTCAGGGAAGCAGGTTGTGGGTACCCGTATCAGATTCGGGATCTGGAATTGAAGAGAAAACTTGGGCATGTATTTTGTTTAAGGCATTTGCAAGTTCAGTTACATAGTCTACTAAAACATCAGTTTGAAGCTGCAACTGTTGCGGGTAATAACAACCTAGTCTGGGTGCAGTCCCAAATAGAATCTCATATGGGGATAGTGAGTGCTTCCCTCTAGGTGTGTGCCTAACACTGAATAAAGCTATTGACAGGCTTTCTGGCCAGGGCATCTTTGTTTCTTGTGACATTTTTAGCATTCTGGCTTTTAGGGTGCCATTCATGCGTTCCACTTTGCCACTACTTTGTGGGTGGTAAGGGGTGTGAAAGGCTAGGGTCACCCCCAGAGCAGTCCAAATTTCTTTAGTCACTGTTGCTGTAAAGGCTGGGCCCTGGTCACTTTCAATGACTTCTGGAAGTCCAAATCTACATACAATATCTGTAAGTAGGCATCTTGCAGTTGTTTTTGCAGTGATATTGGCCACTGGGTAGGCTTCTGGCCAGCCTGAGAACATGTCCACTATTACTAGTGCATACTCATGAGGCCCACTCTTGGGCATTTGTATGTGATCAATCTGAATTCTCTGGAATGGGTACATGGGCTTAGCCAGGTGTTTCAAGGGCACCTTGGTTGGTTTTCCTGGGTTGCATTTTGCACAAATGACACACGCCCTACAGAAGCTGTTGATCAATGTTGTGATTCCAGGTGCTTCATAATACTTCTGTATGAGGGCGGCCATTAAGTCTTTTGACAGATGTGCAGGTCCATGTGCCCATTGGACAACTGCTGGATATAAATTCTTAGGAAGGCAGAATTTGAAGTTGTTGTAATATACTCCATCCTTTAGGACTGCTCCTTTCTTCTTCCACTTCTGTATTTCTTCGGGGGTAGTCGTAGCTTGCTGTTCCCGTAAGATTCTTAGGTCAGTAGGAAGGGTCTGCAAGGCAAAAATAGGGATTTCTTCGTGTCCGGACACTTCTTCATCCACTTCCTGCAATTTTCTTGCTGCTTGCTTAGCAGCCTGATCAGCCAAATGGTTGCCCCTTGCTTCATCTGTATCCAACTTCCCATGTGCCTTCACTTTCAAGATGGCCACTTCTTCAGGGAGCAGGAGGGCATCCATTAGTTCCTTGATTGCAGAGCTGTGTTTGACTGGCGTACCGGCAGTGGTAAGAAATCCTCTTGTTTTCCAAATTAGGCCGAAGTCATGTGCCACACCCAGAGCGTATCTTGAATCTGTGTAGATGTTGGCAAATTTTCCTTCGGAGATTTTGCATGCTGAAGTCAGGGCTTGCAATTCAGCTTCTTGTGCAGACATTGCTGGTGGCAAAGATGATGATTTGATAACTTCATCTGTTGTGGTTACGGCATATCCTGTGTGGTATTTTCCTTCTTCATCAGCATACCTTGAACCGTCCACAAACAGGGTGAAATCAGGATTTGTTAATGGATTCTCATGTACAGTTGGTAAGTGTATTGTCTCCATTTTCATCTGTTCAAAACAGTCATGAGGTGTCTCTGGGTCATAATCATTCACTATGACCAGATCTTGAAATTCATTTTCCAGGAAGTGGCGTGGCCATGCTTCAAGAAGGTCAGTTGTTGGGTATTTGACAATGCCATTTTCCTGTAGCTGTGATTCATCCATGGTGGCCCATAATTTTGCCATGGGCCCAAGATCATTCCATGATTTTGTTTTCAACTTGGTGACAGGGACATGTGGAATGGCAGTATCCCAATGACGGTACAAGTATTTGAGTTCTGAAGGTAATTGAATCAAGGCCATGCTGTTGCCTTCAGAGTCACAGTAGAAATCTTGAGCAGTGAGTTTCACCTCCACCAGGTGATAAAGCTCATCTTCGTAGCAAGGCTCAGGAGTGCTGTTTGGCTTATACCACATGGTACAGAAGGCATATCCTGGTTCCTCGCAGAGAGGAGCTTGTCCATCATGAAAGGATAAATCAGGATGCATTTTCTTAATGGTACCAGTAAGAAGGTAGATGTAGGTTTCATCCATGATAAACCCATAGTGGATACCTCCCTCAGGAAGTGGGAGGAGAGTGGACGGATTGAGAACTTGACATCTTTGTATGGTGATGTTGTCAGGTAAC